>NC_138988.1:14975365-15649428 GCF_964341445.2 Mesoplodon mirus | reverse complement strand
CTTTGTTATAAAGCAGAAACTCACATGCCATTGTAAAGCAATTATACTCCAACAAATATGTTAAAAAAAGAAAAAAGATATTTTAATCTAAATAGAAAAGTAAGTCAATTAAAAATAAGTGCAAGTAATGCATGCATATGAAAAAAAATCATGAATGTATCACTTGAATGGCTTGAGAAACCTTGAATTTGTTTATTTTGTTAGTTTGATATCTCCCCTTGAGGAAGATAGACTCTTGGGGAACCCCAGGCTGAGTGGTTCCGAAAGAGGCAGCATGTTCTGGGGATGTGTTTGTATGTCTTTGGGGCCACCTGGGAGACGATGATCGATGCTGGGAGAGGGCGGTCCCCAAAAGGGGGTGGACAAGCCCTGGAAGGACTTGTAGGGCCCTTTGAAAGGCCAACAGCATCAACTTCAGATGTTCAGTTCTTCTAACATGGGTATCTGTCCAGGCAGCACCAACATGCCTTCTGGTTTGAGAGGCCTGTGAGAGTGAGGGGCTATTGTTTCACTGGGCAGTCAGTCCTACTATTATGAGTCACGGAATTCTGAGTCATGCATCATAGGAGTCAGCAGGACCTCAGCTGTCCTTTAATTCAACCATTCTTTTGGGGTGTGAAGGCGTTTGCATTACCATTCCCATACATGGTCATCAACGTCTACTTAACCTCCTCTGATAAGAGGGCTCCTTCCTGAGGCTTCCAAGTCCATGTTTGTGTAACTCCAAGCCTCGAATCTCTCTCCCAGGAATTTTCATTTGTTTCTCCCAGTTCTGCCCATTGGGCCCCTAGAAAACAAAATCGAATTCCTTTTCTGTGACACTCAGATGTTTGAAGAGAGGTTTTATGTCTCACTTGAGTTATCTTTTTTCCCCGGAAAACATCCCCAGCTCCTTCAGCCTTCCTTTCCACGAGGTGGTGTCCATCCCACCTCCCACCTTGGGAGCTCACCTCTGAATAAGCTGTTTGTCTGAGTCAATTTTAAATTTAAACACCTAAGGCTGGATAAAAATGTCTAGGTGTTCCTTTAGGGGAAAAAAAATAAAGTGTGACAATCACATTCTTTATTCTAGATACCATATTTCTTTTACTATATCCTAGGTTTACCAACTTTCGGCAATTTTATCACATCATTCATTAACTGTCTTTTTAAAAAAATACTACAATTGTGCCACACCTTCTTTGCTTTAAACTTATGCCAATGTCTTTCTAATAAAAATATGTGTGATTTGTGTTGTGTGTGTGTAGCAGGAAATAGGAATTGCAGGGAAATAAGAGTAAACCGTTAAGTACCAAGAGAAATTAGACATTTGAAGACGTATGAAATACCTGACACCATGTGTAAGCTGAAAAGCAAGACATCAGTTTTGTTTTTCCTTAGCCTGTTCAAGGAAACCTGTTTTCTCCGGGTTTGGTCCTTGAGCCATTTATATGCGCAACATCTTATTATAGAGGTCTTGCCTGAATATCCCATCTTGCTCTCTCATCCATCTTTGCCTGCTATTGCTCTACCCCATTTGATTTCTATTCATAGCTCTTGTGGCTGCCAAGCATTTTATATCTTTTTATTTATCTATTAAAACAATTTACGAAAGCAGGGGCTTTGTCTATCCATACTACCAAGCACAGAGTATAATATTTGTCACAAGATTTTGTTAAACGAATAATTGCATAAATGAGTAAAAGAATGACTTGGGATGTTAATTACATATGCAGATTCCTGGGCCCCACTCTGGCTGCGGGGCCCGGGATTCTAGGAATTCCTCTGTATTCTAAAATTTAAGCAGGGCTGTTTTTGCATACGTGCACACAATGTTTAATACACCAAAAACTGTAAATAAAATATAAAAAGTAAATTTTTGAAACGTCCAAAAATGGTTCTTCTCCTTTACATTCTTAAAAGAAGACATAAATCTGTATAACGCCATTAGAAATAACCACTTCCATCTTACATTTTAAGTCATTTGCATATTACTGTCCAATTTGGGATCACTACCTCCCAAACCATAATGTTTGCTAAATCACATTCTCATGCCAGTATGACAGCAGAGATCCATACATATATGGGTACTTGCAGACTACTGTAGCTTACCAAACAAACAAGACAGGGAGGTCGTTTATAAAAGTTACCTCATCAACACTGGGGTGTAGTTTGTGACACTTGTTCAAAACATTGATCTCAAAAACTCAATGCATTGAATGGTGGAAGGAAAAGATCTACATAAAAGCTTTCCACGGAAGGAGACACTCTTATTTTCCTGTAAACTGCATTACTAATAAAATAAGGGAGAAGAGCAATAAGAAACAAACAAGATTAGGAAAGCCAAAATGGTTTTTAAATGAAATTATTTTTCCCAAACTTTTCCATGAGGTCTCAGCAGCTCTGCAACCACCAGCTTGTTGGAAATCTGGTTTGTGACAGTTTGAGAAACCATTCTGTCTGCCCCCTTTTTTACTTATTAAATTAATTGTACTGAATTTGTTTTCCAGAAATAAACGTGAATCATCTGAACGATGAGCTAAGCTGTTAAATCCCACAGTGGTTTGGTCACTTAGTTCTGCCTCTCAGCTAGCTGGTCTGGACACAACCCATGTTTTTACCTTTGATCATTGTACAAAAAGAAGGTCCAGTACTGCATAATACAAGCCTAATGAAATAAAATTGCGTACAAACATCACCCAATACTGCTCTCCGCTAAAATGTTATCTGTTTAGCATGATGTTTAGTTTACTTGGAGGTAAGAATTAAATATTGGGTCTTTAAAAGGGGGAGAAAGGAGGAAGAGAGGGAGGGGAGAGAAGAAAGGGGGGGAAGGAAAAAGAAAAGATAGAAAAAAAGGGAGGGAGATGGGGAGAGAATGGGAGAAACTTCTTATATTCAGAAAATGGTATTTTTTTTCTCCCTCGTGAAGCATCATAGAATAGGTAAGGCCAGTTGCTACTAAAGTTGAGTGTTTACTGAGGTTGGGCAATCATATTCCATGCTTGAATATCATATTCACTACCTGTGTGCCCTCAAAAGGTCACACATTTATTAAGATTTCTTACTTGTAAAATATATGCATTGGAGCTGAATGATACTGAAGCAACATTCCAGCCTTAAAAACTATATGTCTCTTTGATTTTTAATGTTTCTGTCAAATTTGAAATACAAAGAATAGAATAATTATTTAAAAATATGAGACACAAAGAATCGGCTCTAAAAGACCTAAATCAAATTTAGAAGGAAAAGTAAATTTTGAATAAAATGATAATAATGGGAAGTACCGCTATTGCTGGAGTATAATTCAGTGTTTAATATTTTAATACAAAGAAATTGAACAATATGTATTCTTCATAACTTCTTCAAGTCAGTAATTTAGCTTGAGAATTTTAATAGCTTAAGTACATTCACAACCAAGATCTGCAGTAGTTACAGGCATGAATCACACATTTAAATGCTAAGGAGTGAGCATCAGGAGAAGTAGAATAAGGTAGGGAGGAGTGGGGACTGATGCCCTGGAGAACACAGGTTGTTCTAAACTGGAAACCTCTGCTCTACTTGTTACCGAACGAGGTTGGTTTGCCCGACGTGCAGCAAGCCAAACACTGAGTCGCCAAGGTTTGTCACAGAGGGTTTATTCATGAGGCAGACAAGTGAGGAGAGGGGAGAACAAGGGTCCTCAAAGATGAAGGGCTTGGGATATTTATGGGATAAAGAAGCAGGGTGGTCTTAGGCTTGGGGAGGGATGGTCAGAGGCAAGAAAATGGTGAAGTAATCAGTGTTCTGTGCAGGTGTATCTGATTTACACACATCTTCATGCATGTTCAGAAAGTGGTAGAGTTAATGTGAGCTGAGGGTGGGGTTCTGAGCCGTCTGTTGTCGAAAGACGGACAATTGGACACTCAGGTCGGTGGTCTCTACCGGCTTGAACTGGGCAAGACTGGCTCCAGTTTAAGCAGTTGTTACTATAGTAACCCACCAGTCAGAGGTGTTATCTATAGGGGCAGTTAAAGGAGTCCTGTGATGTTTTGTCTAAGTAAGCTGTGTGAAGTTTGGAGGGTATGCAATTTGCAAGAATAATTAAAAGGAGTTTAGTCAGTGCAGGCCGAATACAGGATAGTATTTATTAAGCAAGTTATAGTTTAAGGGATCTAACTGATGACTGCCCTTGATTTCACGCCCTGGAAGATCATTGCCAGATGCCAAAGCAGGACTAGTCTTGTCAGACTTTCTACATTTTCAGAGAAAGGACAGAAATCTGAATTTTACTGTTAAAACGCTTAATGTTTAAGCAATGGAAGCTAATTCAGGCCTTCAAGAAAAGTCCGTGTGGAAGGTAAACCAAAGACACCTGTGAACAAAGTTTGCCCCACCCCCACCCCGCTTTGATTCAAGGGTTTCTGAGTTGCCTTCTACGCATTCAATTACCAGTAAGCTGCTATCAGCTGTCAATCCTTAATGATAGGTTTTTTTATGATCTCGTTCAGATATTTAAAGAGTATCGTTCCCCGTAGAATTCAGAATGGCCCTGAAACACGAGGACCGTATAATATTCAGTCCAAAACGTAGCGCAAAGTGAGGGAAATTCGGAGAGTAGATTCTTGTGTCGATTTCCCTGCTAAATGATTTGCACCCAAGTAGAATCCAGATGCCCAAGCAGCTAAGCTCCTCAGAAATGGGAATGAGCCGCCCTATCGACCAGCTTCTGCCCACTCTAGTGCCCTGAGACTTGTGGTGATTCATCAAATGAACTCCTCGCCATTTGAAGGAGCTAATTCAGTCTCATCCCCAGGGTGGTATTGATGCATTAAGAGGTTATGGCTCTTGGAGTAGATAATGAAAAAAGAATGCAAGGGATTTGTTGAACATTTAACTGAAAATTTGTCATTTTATACTGTGATGGTTCTGAATTTCGACATCTTCTTCATTGTTTCGTTGTGGCATGTTTCTTGTTTGTTATTTTGTTTTCTTTTAAGAAAGAGTAATGTTAGAGAAAGGAAATGCTCATTTGTTACTGGAAACTTACAGTGATGGGATGTTCTAGACAAAACATAAGAAGTCCCTTGTTGCCACTTGCATTTGTCACTGCTCCAAATCTCTCCATCTAGCTAAGATTTATTTACATAACTGATTTATGGAGTCAGTTTCTCAACGACAAGAGTTATGTTATTTTTTATTTATGCATGTGTTTGCTTTTGTATATCTTACTTTTAGATTTTTACAGACTCTAGAACTAGAGAACATTCACCATATCTGTGTTGGGTCAGTGGGTGTTTAAAGAGTGATTTTAAGGATGCCACAGTTTTTTTTTGCTTTGTTCTTAGCTGCATACAGTTGTGTAAGCTATTTTGAATATATCCATGTGCGGGGCCACATGATGGTAGTGCAAAGTACCAATATTGATTTGAAAAGAATGACCTTTTCCTGTGTGTTCCTGTCCAGTGTCAGCTTATCTAAGATGGATGGTGTTGATAGGCTGCACTATCACTGTCTTAGGATAGATTTGCAGAAATGCCTGCAGTTTTTTGTTTTAGTTTCTTTCTCCCTTGGGTGCTTTGCTCTGGCGCTGTCATTCAGACCTTACTATAAGGATAACCAATTAGTAGTTAAATGAGTTGAATGATTCTTTTTATGTACTCTGTTCAAATGGCACTAAACTCATTGCCACATGACTAGGACAGGTGAATTGTTTCTTTCTGCACTTTTTAAACAAGCCCACATAGTAAATAATACTGTTCATAACCCCTGCCTTTATTGCTGTCTTTCCTACACCAAGGAATCATTTTGAAAATGAACGTGTAGAGGCCCTATTTGTATTCCAGTGGAAATAAGAACTCGGTAGTAATAAAACTGTGTAGGTTTTCAAATAAACAGGTAACTTAGAAAGGGAGAATTAGTTTTGAAAACAATACTACAAAAGATCAACGATGAGAATACTTGCTGGCAATTTGCATCTTTAATAACTCAGGACTGTCAGACTAGCACAGTGCCCCTGACCTGTATGCATGATATGGAAGTATATTGTGGACCTACTGTGTGCCATAATGAAGATTGCAGAGGCAGATTCACTTCCTGTCTTTGAGATACTCAGAATTGGGGCGGGGAGGGGTTTGAGACTGGTCATTATCTAACTCTGTGAATGAATGATCCTTGCTCTTTTAACAAAGGACATTCTGATTAATAAAATAGTCTTGGGGTTGTAGGGAAAATGTATCATTCTGGAATACAAAGACCTTCTGTCTTTTTTCATAATGGGCTATTTGCCTAAAAGACCAGAGTGCTAGGTGAATTAGACATCTACAACTCTGTGTAAACAGTACTCTCCAGTCTTTGCTTCCTGGTTAATAATCCCAAGCTTTTTTTTTTTTTTTTTGCGGTACACGGGCCTCTCCCTGTTGTGACCTCTCGCGCCGCGGAGCACAGGCTCCGGACGCGCAGGCTCAGCGGCCGTGGCTCATGGGCCCAGCCGCTCCGCGGCATGTGGGATCTTCCCGGACCGGGGCACGAACCCGTGTTCCCTGCATCGGCAGGTGGACTCTCAACCACTGCGCCACCAGGGAAGCCCCCGAGCATTTTTGAAAGCACTTTACTTTGGGTATTAAGAAAGAACTACAAGTGAGATACAGACTTCTGTATATTTTGTAAATGAGATATAGATACTTTGTAAATCTACTACTATGATACTTTGATATCACTTACTGATCTCTGTAACTCAAGGAATTGTGCTTTCTCAGTATCCTCATTTTATAGATAAGGAATTGAGGTTCACACTAACTTTTTTAGTCAAAAACTACTGAGTTTGGGCTTCCCTGGTGGTGCAGTGGTTGAGAGTCTGCCTGCCGATGTAGGGGACACGGGTTCGTGCCCCGGTCCGGGATAATCCCACGTGCCGCAGAGCAGCTGGGCCTGTGAGCCATGGCCGCTGAGCCTGCGCGTCCGGAGCCTGTGCTCTGCAACGGGAGAGGCCACAACAGTGAGAGGCCTGTGTACGGCAAAAAAAAAACAAAAAAACAAAAAAAACTACTGAGTTTCTCAGTTGAAATGCACATTCTGATTGATCTGATCCCCAAGCCCAGGAGAAGGATGATATATGGAGGAGAGGAAGAGGGTAGCCCCTACCCAGAATGTTTCTCAAATTCTATACAATAATATATTATCACCACATTCTTTCAAAACCTGTGTGAGAGAGAGGTGTGGGGAATACAATGAAAGAGGCTTTTTAAGTATTCACAGTGAAGCAGAGGGTTTAATGAGGTGGAATGTTAAGGTTTTTAAACTTGATGGTTGCTCTAAGGTGGGGAGTGCAATGGAAAATGAGGTGGTAAATTTGGATAAACACCCCAGGAATCTTCTGGAATGGAAGAGATTACTCCTCAGTATTCGAAGTTCTTGAAATCTCTGGAGGCTTGGTCAAAATAACAAGCCTTCTAAGGAAAATAAACAAACAAACAAACCCCCTCCCCCAAACAATTCCATGCAGAGAAATAAATGGGACCAGTAGGTGTTTAAAGGGGGTGGCAGCTCAGGGTCTGCGTACCTCGTCCGCTAGGAGCAGATCATTTTCTCAAGGGCACTTGTGAAAAGCTCCACAAAGTGTGGTAAGTCTAGTAACCACGGCCAACTTTGTTGTGCAGCAGCCTCGGTTAAGCATAAATGCCTGGGGAAAGAGCCTTCTTTCTTGCACTTTGAAGAATTACGTGGCTTAGTCGGGACATGTTACCAGCAGCTGTGGCAACAACAGGAGCAGGTGGCTTAGCTCAAGCCTCTGTTCCTTTGGAGCTACAGGTGGCACCAATAGGCACCCACAATGGTGACACCAGCAGATGGCAAAAGAAGGCACGTCTTTACCCAGGGCCGCTCTAGAATTTCTACATGGAGGAGGTTCACTGAGAAGTGGGGTAGGGACTGACCCTGAAGCTCTATCTACATGACAGGCACGCTAGGTTTACTTAGATTGTAAAGTTTCTTTGGGATGTCTTGGAGTTGATGGAACTTATGGAAGAATTAGCCCCTTTCCTTGAGATGTAAGTTGGCACCACACCTGCTCTTTATTTGTAAAAATGTTAAGCTTTGGCTTTGGTGCCAGTAACATCAGGGTAGAGGCTTGCTTTGTGATGGGGTGGAAAACTTTTCCCTCCTTCCCTTCTATGTTCTTTGGCTGGCCTAATAATTAAATTGACATGAGATAGATTAACGGGAGAAAACAAGTTTGTACACAGGGAGCTCCATAAAAAAAATACGGGACTCACGGACAGTCAGGCAGCTGAGGCTTATATACCATCCTGAGCTAAGGAGAAGGGGGGGGGGGGACTGGGGCTTTAAAAGGGTGGAAGACAATTCACAGGAATGTGAGAAGAGCCCGTTTAGTAATCAGATGTTTGCCATGCCTTGCAGATAAATCTTTCTGATATAAAAAGTTATTTCTGACAATAGCTTTCTCTTCCTGGTACAGGCTCTGTATCTATTAATATATTGTTCTGGGCAGTTAAGGGAGAGGCAAAAAGCTTTTCCTGAGTCTGCTGGGTCTTAATTGGATTCACTTCAAAACAATCCACAAAATGGCACATTGGGGGTGGCATACATCGCTCCCCCTCAGTGGCAACCTGTCTGAGAGAGATTATGTGGTTTTCCTGCATCAAGAAGTTAGGTTGATTTCTCTTAGAAGAAATAAGGTAAGAGCAAATTGGATAGTCCTGGAACACCTGTGAGCACAGCGTGGCGCCCCGCCGCCCCAAGCTCTCACCTGGGGATGGAGATTCTCTAAATCAGCGAGGCAACGCTTGGAAGTAGCAGTTTAGGAAACTCTAAGACACAGTTATTTACACTTCATATTGTAACAACAGTAGTTATTAAAACAATAGTTATTAATCAAAGCTTTTCCCTGATTATCTTAGGGTTCAGTGCTATAGAATGAATATTTATGACCCCCTGAAAATGCCTAAGTTGAAGCTGAATCCCCAGTGTGATGGTGCTAGCAGGTGGGGCCTTTGGGAGGCAATTAGGTCCTGGGGGTGGAGCCTTCACAACTAGCATTAGTGCCGCTATAAAAGAGCCCCAGAGAGCTGTTTTTCCTTTTCCACCACCGTGTGAGAACACGGCAAGAAGACTGCCGCCTATGACTGGGAAGAGTGTTCTTACCAGACTCTGAATCTGCCAACGCCTTCGTCCTGGACTGCTGCCCAGCCTCCAGAACTGTGAGAAATAAATTTCTGTTGTTTATAAGTCACACAGTCCATGGTACAGTTATAGTAGACTGAACAGACTAAGACATCCAGGAAATCATCTCACTCTCCCCCTACTTCAAATGCTAGGGATTGAGTCTGCGGGAAGCTGGCTGATAACAAATCACGTGTCTGCACCTCCATAGCATTTAGCAGCATAATTGGTCCTCATTTTTCATATTGGTGAGTCTGGTTCCTTGCATTCACCTGCTCTTTCCAGTATGTTGTTCATATTTCATATTTGGTAAGGATCCTATGCTCCTGTTACTTTGTACCCTTTCACTGTATACACCAGGATTTAAATAAATGCCTATTGAACAATTGAAAAAATAAGTGCTACCATTTTTGTTAAGGCACATTTACTTGGCAGCAAGATCTCTTTCCAAAATTATGCTAAGAAGCAGCTTCGTGCTGTCATTTCCCTTGTGGCTCCAAATATGATGAGAATTTGTCTCCTTGCCCTGTAACAACTTCCTTAGCTGACGATCCAAATTCACCACCCTAAGGTGTTTTAGGCTTAGGGCAGGTTGGGATTATTCATTTTCCTCTATTTTATGTTCGTATTTTTGTTCTTATTTACTTCTCCTTAAAATTATATTCACTTTCTAAAAAATTTTAGTATTGACAAGTTTCTAGTGGCTGATATTACCTTAAAATTATGAGAACTGAAAATTTTTTTGTTTTTATTTTGCCAGAAGAAAATTAAAATTAAATGCATTCCATACATAAAATTTCCTGTCTTGAGAATCTAAAATCACCTTATACATTATATTTTATGATCTTCACTGATTTAACATTAACACCTAATTAAACTCTTCTGTGTATCTCAAAGGCAAGGCCAGATTCATGTTGATTTTCTCCGTTAAGTTGTTGTATAAAACTCAAGAAAAGTACATATAACTTTCTGGCAAACTCTGATTTAAGAGGTGTGTCGTTGAGAAAATAGATTTAACATGTGAACTAATTCCAAGAAACAATTAAATGCAAATTGAGGGCTTTTTCTTAAGGAGTTCTAATGATTATCCTAGAAATGCATCTGCGTCAGTAGTCTCATCTTTAGCCATGAGTTTAATCATCTGTGCCGGTGATGGTCAATTTTAAAATGGTGTGTTTCCTATGAAAAAAACTTGCTTTGGTTTTTTTTTTAAATCACTGCTGGTAGTTTATTCCATTCATATTTGTTGTCATTATCACGTTTTCTGTTTATTCATGCTCTAAATGTGTTTTGCCCCAGCACATGTTCAGTAGGTTTAATTCTTTGCGTGCAGATTTTCAGTATATTTCCCAAGCTTCTATGTTACATTTTATTTCAAACAGTGACTCAAATACTAATTTGGAATAATAAAGTATAAGATTTTCTAGAAGTTACAGCAGTGACATGGAAAGTATATTTAATGATGACTAGATTGTGCTTATATTGGATTCAATTTCATAATTAATGGAATTGTTGATACAGGTTCCTTTTCCTTTACTCCAGATTATTATACATGCCATAAATATATGTTACAAAAGGCACCTATAAACCTTAGTTTTATTTAGCATACAGAAAACAATTAAAAAACAATCTTAATGGCAGATTGGATTTAGATCCTGTGTGCATTATTAGGACTCAAGTTTTTTTTGTTTTTTTTTTGCCGTACGCGGGCCTCTCACTGTTGTGGCCTCTCCCACTGCGGAGCACAGGCTCCAGACGCGCAGGCTCAGCAGCCATGGCTCACGGGCCCAGCCGCTCCGCAGCATGTGGGATCTTCTCAGACTGGGGCACGAACCCGTGTCCCCTGCATTGGCAGGCGGACTCTCAACCACTGTGCCACCAGGGAAGCCCAGGACTCAGTTTTAGGAAACAATTCCCTCTGCTTCTCTAGAACAGAGGGTATAAAGACAAAGAGCAATTCAGGTGGCTAAAATATTAGCCTAATTTAGACTTCTCTGGTAATGAGTGTTGAAAGGATGTTGAGTGAGACTTTGTGTTTTTGTTGTTGTTGCTCCCAAGTTGGTAGCTAGAACCCACATCGGAGAGCAGAGCGGAGCCTTGTGTTGCTGAAACTTGGCCTCTCTTCACTGCTGCCTGATAGAAACTTGGAGAAAGAGTGTTGGGTGGAGTAGAAAAGAATAGCTTTATTGCTTTGCCAGGGAAAGGGAGTCACAGTGAGCTAATGCCCTCAAAACTGTGGGTCCAGCCCTGGAGAGGGTAGTGAGGAGTCTTACATTGTTCACAGAGCAGGGGGTGGTCAGCTCCGTGGACATTCTTCTGATTGGCTGGCGGTGAGGTAATCGGGAGTCGGCATCTTCAACCTTCTGCTTCCAGCTGGTTTGGGGTCTACGTGCTTGTGGGCGGCAGACAGTTAACTTCTTCCACCTGGTGGGGGTTTCAGTATCTGCAAAACAGCTCAAAGGACACAGCTCAGAATATCATCCACAGTCCTTGAGGAGGAACTAAAGGTCCTTGACTTTGTTTAATGGCTAAAGTATTATTATTTTGTTTTTCTTGACTGTTTTCTTTCTGCATTTTCTCTTTTCTCTGACTAAATTTATTCTTTGACTAATCTTTTTTTTTTTTAACAGACAAAAGGGAGGTGGAGGACATGAGTAGGGGTCTCCTGTGGGAGGGCTTCACAGAGTCCTGCTCTGTTACACTAGTGTACTGCGAAGGGGGTTCCCAAGAGTTGAAAGAAGAAGCCAGATTTCCCCAACCATTACCTCAGCTGCCCAGCTTGTACATAGCAAGATTTAGGGCCAGGAGGGTGAGAGTGGCTCTCTGAAATGTTTTAGCCTTGCGCAATGTACACTGTCAGTGGTAAGAGGGGATTCTCTCTGTAGCGCTTTTCCCTTTGTAAAGCCAAGTGAAGGGGTCAATGAAACATTCGCATAGATTGATATGCCTGAAAGATGGGAGACTGGCAGTTTGTTCCCTGTTAACCTGAATCAGTGATGACTTCCTGATCTACTACTGTGCTGATGTGAGCAGGGCAGGAGCAAACTGAGGGGAGAGGGTAGGGTGGAGCCAGTAAAGCAGCCCAGACTTTCACCATTGGGCCTAGCAGGGTGCCTGAAATGTCCCATCTATCAAACAGACATTGTATTAAGTAGCTGGTACCTCCCCCTGGGGGGGGGTTGCTAGGAGTACAGTGACAACAGCAACAAGAGGGTCTGGGCTCTGTACTTAGGGGTGGAAACTGGGTAGAGGTAGGAGTGCCAGGGGCCTGTTCAGGAGCCAACACAACTGAAGATCCAGGCTAGAAGAATCAGTTCGAATTCCAGGATGCTAGAGAGAGAAGAGGAATAAAAGAAGCAATGACATTGCTCTCCTCATTCCAGCTCCTTCCAGCATAGTTCTGGCCAGAAGTGGGGAAGGAGGGAGCATTCTGAACCAGCCTGATATTTAGTGACAAAGAGTGACTTGAGGCTTGTGGAATAAGATAGCATAGAGTGGTGGGAAGCAGAATTTGGCAAAGTAGTGTTTTTTTTGGTTTTTTTGGTTTTTTTTTTGCTTTATAACAAATTTAGGCAAAGCAGTGTTGAAAGCAATGTTTGAAGAAAAAAGTGAAATCATTTCACGCTAATGTTCCACCCTAGGTGAGAATCCTTGACAAATCAATCACAGCTGGATTAGAGAACTCTGTGAGGCCTCCTGTTCTCTTTTCTCTGCATGTAGACCCCTTGTGCCCACTGATTTTTTTCTAGCTAGTCATAGGCAGAGTGGTTGACAGGGAGATTACAGAAGTCTGCTTGATATATTTACCAAGTAGAAATTCCCATGAGATGAAATACAGGGAATGTGTGAGGGTGAAGAAACTGTCACAATTTTCAACTTTGAATGGACGTTGGCATAAATAGAAATCCAGAGTGCAGAGCTGCTAAGGCTGATACTTTCATGCTAAGCTGTAGAAATCGGGAAATGTGTGATAACATTATCTGACAAAGAGATGAAGAGGAACAGTGGAGACAGGAAAGGGAAATCAAAGTGAACATTGAATGTGGTGAGAGTATTGTGTGTTACGGATGCATCGTGGTTCCTCCTTTCGTACGCGTGCTGTGTTCGAAGCACTCTTATGGAAATTGTCTTTCATGTTAAGTGGAGATCATCTTTTTGCGACATTTCTATTTTGTAGTCATATCTCTAGCTATTAAAAATCACATTGTGATAAAACACTGTTTTGATATGTGCTAGCTGTGAAATCATACGGTAGACATTTTCTGCAAATGTAGCAGGATTTCAGCAGAATTGGGTAAATGCAATTTTATATTCATAAATAATATGCATATAAATAATTTTATCAGTTGCCTTAAATACACGGAATTCTTACACCTATTAATTACTTTTAAATTGCCATTTTTTTAACTTTAACAGAATATTGCTAGTGTTATTTAAAACATTTTATTTGTACAGGCACATGTAGCAATACCAAAAATATTGGGGAAATTTATTCTTTTCAAAGCCTCAGGCTGTATCTATAGTAGTTGCTGTAGTTGTTTTATTTCTCTCATTACCTAGTTTTTTGTGAAATTTGCAGGTACTCCTGTACTCTTCCAAATCTGAGGGGTAGTGATATATGTATTTCCAATTCATAATTTTGTTTTTTATTCCTATCAATACAGTGTTCTTTGGCATTTCTTTTTTTTTTTTTTTTTTTTTTTTTTTTGCGGTATGCGGGCCTCTCACTGTTGTGGCCTCTCCCGTTGCGGAGCGCAGGCTCAGCGGCCATGGCTCACAGGCCCAGCCGCTCCGCAGCATGTGGGATCTGCCCGGACCGGGCCACGAACCCGTGTCCCCTGCATCGGCAGGCAGACTCTCAACCACTGCGCCACCAGGGAAGCCCCTTCTTTGGCATTTCTGAATGGATTTTATGGGCTTCTTCCAAGTCTTAGGTTTAGTAATAGATACATTTCTCCTCTTTTTTTTTTTTTTTTTTTTTTTTTTGGCTGTGTTGGGTCTTAGTTGCCGCACATAGGATCTTTGTTGAGGCATGTGGGATCTTCTCGTTATGGCATGCAGTCTGATTGGGCTTCTCTCTAGTTGTGGCGTGCGGGTTTTCCCTCTCTAGTGGTGGCATGCGGGCTCCAGGGTGTGTAAGCTCAGTAGTTGTGGCACGTGGGTTTAGTTGCCCCATGGCACGTGGGATCCTAGTTCCCTGACCAGGGATCGAACCCAGGTACCCTGCATTGGAAGGCAGATTCTTTAGTAATAGTAATAGATATATTTCTAATTCATAAATTTCAAGCCTAGTAATAGATATATTTCTAATTCATAAATTTCAAGCCTTCTTTTATTTCCCCTTTGCAGTTTCCCTCTCAGAAACATTTCAAGAAGACAAATTCCTTTCATTACAAAATACTGTGTTTTGGTTCTGCGGACATAGGAAGATGAGGTAGACATAGATTCTTCCCTCAGGTAGCTTATGTAGGAAGTTAATGTGTTAGCCATGACACTCAACTGCAAGAAGCCAACAAAGGCAAGAGAGACTTTTCAGTTTCATAACTAGAAAGGCTAGGGAGTTGTTTGCATTGTGGAGAAGACGTTACAAGATCAGGCAAGAGTTTATGTTGAACTAGTTAAAGTAGCAATCAGCACATTTTGTGATAAACGTTCCAAAGATGACTGACCGCTGGATTTGTTCTCTCGACTCAACAAATCCTCTCATTCATTCAAGCATTCATTCACCCAGTACTTAACTGCGCTCGTATGATTGCCAGGCATTTGGTGCTGGGGATACAGAGATGAACAAGACAGATTTCTGCCTTTATGGGAGTTATAGTCTAACCTAGGGAGGTAACAAATAGCCAAACCAATGAAGAGGTAATAAAGTGCCAGGTAGTGATATTTCCTATTAAGAAAAGTAAAAGCGGGGACATGGGCCACTGTTAAATATGATAGCAAAGGAAGGCCTCTCTGAAGGGGTAACGTTGGATCAGAGTAGTAGCTGTGTGAGTATCTGGGAAGGAGCCATTCAAGTGAGGTGAACAGCAGTGGCAAAGATTTTAGGAAAGAAAGTTTGACACATACTCTAGGAACAGTGAGGAGGTCATAGTAAATCAAGCACTTCATGGAAGTTCTGTTCATTTTTCAGTCTTTTTGGTGTTGCTGAGTGTACAATAGCTAGAATTTGCTTAGTGGCTTTTTCACGAATAAAAAAAGAGTTTGCCCATCCTGTGACCACATTCAGAGTTCCTCATCCAAGAATCTGAATCAATATGTTTTAGTTTGGCTGCCTTTTCCCCACAAGTATTTAAGCTCTTTAATTTCTTTGAGATAATTATGACTCCCAAACTTCATCACTTTCTCCTTAGGCTCCCTCATCTCCTTTAATCTTATTCAGGAGCTGGGTCCTCTCTGCACCTTTATTGTTCTGCCATTAAGCCTCATCGATACTGGTGGGAGCTAAATTCAGCATATTCACATTATTCCCTGTCGCTTCCTTCTCCCGTTGTCTTCTGTGGATGGTTGAAATTGCGTATGTTAGGAAATGATCAGATCCATGAGTTTTTGTTTGTTTGTTTTTGTTTTTTTAATATTTATTTATCAAACAATCCATACATTGTTAGTATAGACATCGTGCAAAGTTAAAACATATTCAAACATCAAGATCCACATTCAGGGCTTCCCTGGTGACACAGTGGTTGATAGTCTGTCTGCCGATGCAGGGGACACGGGTTCGTGCCCCGGTCCGGGAAGATCCCACATGCCGCGGAGTGGCTAGGCCCGTGAGCCATGGCCGCTGGGCCCGCGTGTCCGGAGACTGCGCTTCGCAGCAGGAGAGGCCATGGCAGTGAGAGGCCCGCGTAAGTTCTAGAGGCTGGAAGTCTGGGGTCAAGGTGCCAGCGTGATTGGGCTCTGGTGAGAGCTCTCTTCTTGGCTTGTAGATGGTTGCTTTCTTGTTGTGTCCTCACATAGCAGAGGAAGAGGAGTGAGTGAGTGAGTGAGTGAGTGCGTGAGTGAGAGGGAGAGGGAGGGAGAGGGAGAGGGAGAGGGAGGGAGGGGGAGGGAGAGAGAGGGAGAGGGAGGGAGGGAGAGAGAGAGAGAGCGCAGATCCATGAGTTTGATGTTAGGTTTATGTTTTCTATTATAATAACATCTTTCAAAAATTTAGCTAAGTATGAATGCTTCTTGTTTTTAAATTATAGTCTGTCTATATTTAAACTCGAGGTGGCAGGTGGCAGGATGATAATATGCATGGAAGTGTCTCCTAACTGTTCTTATATATTCTTGCCCATATGGTAGTTCCTCATACTCTACATAGAGCTTCTTTCTGAAATACAAATTTGATCATACCGTCGTTCTGCTTGACATTACTTGGCGTGCCTTAAAATTAATTTCTATTATCTTGGGTAAAGACAAGCTCTTTACATGGTTTACAAAGCTTCAGTAATATAAACCTAAGTAACTTGCAGGCTCAACTGTGAACACATCCACCCTCTCTTCACCAACTCCCAACCACTGACCTTTACCTTCCTCATTTTCTCCAGGCCCACCTGACCATAGAGCCTTTGCACATGCTCATGTATCTGTGCCCACTACACTCTCTTGCCTCTTTGCCCAACTAGCTCCTGGACATCGTACCTTAGCTCAAGTCAGTTGTCACTTCAGAGTCATCTTTGCTGGGTAGATGGATCTCCTCCCTCTAAAATAGCACCTCTTCCATCTCCTTCTTTGCACTTACCATATTTTCAGTTTTATCTTTATTTGTGTGATTATTTAATGTCTATTTACCCCATAGGAATGTAAGCTCCGTGGTAATTGGAACAATATATTTGCTTACCATTGTGTCTCATGGCTTAGCCCTTGGCTAGACACATGGTAGGTACTTAATACTTGTGGTGCAAAGAACCCAAAATGAGTAAGAATGAATGTATTAATGAAAATAAACGAATGTCCACACCAGATCTGCCCAACAGAACTTTCTTCAGTGATAGAAGTGTTCTGTATCTGCCTGGTCCAATATGGTAGCCTGAAGTCACATGTGGTTGTTGAGCACTTGAAGTGTGACTAGTGTGACTGAGAAATTAAATTGTTAATTCTGTTTCATTTTAATTAAAATTAAATTTTAAATTTAAATTTAAATTAATTAATGTAAATGCAAACAGTATATGTGGCTAATGGCTACCATTTTTGGAAAGAGCAAATCTGGACAAAGTACTGTCTCACATGGAATTTCTGATCCCTGTAAAGCATTGTGCACATACGCATACATTTTGGGTACTATTCATATACATCACTATTCCAATATAAATGAGTTTGCCTAGGTTAAACCATGCTCAAATTAACATTCAAAACTATTAAGCCAACTAAAGCTGTCTTTAGATAAGCAGAATAAATATACCCACTATTCAAATGAGTTAAATGAGGAAAGAACTGATTTTCAAGTTCACCAACCCACAAGCTTCTAAACCCAGATACCGGAATAGAACTTTCTGTTGAAATCATTGTTTGGTTTATTTATTTTTTTAATCTGAGTGTGAGGTAGGCTGACACACATGCTACCAATAGCTCCCTTTCACTGGAAACAGCACATTATTTGGTTTTAGATTCCCCTACTGTGGTTTTCAAATTTTAAATAGAATATTTTTGGCCATTTTCAGGAGCATCTAAGTCACCTGTAATTGAAAAAAATTTTTCCTCCAGTTGGGGAAGTACAGGTATATTTTGCTTCAGTCAATGCCCAATTTTTCTGTGTTTCTTTCATTTATATGAGGATTTACCCAATTGCTAATGTGCAAGAAATACTGATATTTAATTTCTTAAGTTTTCTGTATAAACCGCTGTGATCCTTGTAGCATCTTCATGTATCTTTCTAGTGGACCATATAACTTAGCCTCAGCATTTTATGAGAAAGAAGTACCTCCCTTTTCTGACTAAGCAACTTAGATAGTATATCCTGTTAACACAGGCTCCAGGCTGGTCTTGCTCACCACTGTATCTTCAGTGCCTGACATGGCACTGTGCACACAGTAGGTGCTGGTTGGGATCATTCTACCCATTTGCTAATAATGAAACTACCCCTTAGATTGGGGGAGGGCAGGCAGGATCAGTGATGGCCCAAGTTTACTTAGCTGTTGGCTCTAGGGCTGGGCCAGGCTCTCGCTCACTGCATGATTCATTATGTAATATCATACTAATACCCTAAGAATGTTTTTTGCTATCTTAAAATAATTTGGTTATTTATTTATTTATGGCTACGTTGGGTCTTGGTTGCTGTGTGCGGGCTTTTTCTAGTTGCAGCGAGTGGGGGCTATTCTTCGCTGCAGAGCACGGGCTTCTCATTGTGGTGGCTTCTCTTTTTGTGGAGCATGGGCTCTAGGCACATGGGCTTCCGTAGTTGTGGCACGCGGGGTCAGTAGTTGTGGCCTACGGGCTCTAGAGCGCAGGCTCAGTAGTTGTGGCACACAGGCTTAGTTGCTCTGCGGCATGTGGGATCTTCACGGACCAGGGCTTGAACCTGTGTACCCTGCATTGGCAGGCGGATTCTTAAACACTGCACCACCAGGGAAGCCCTAATTTGTTTTTTAAACTTACTATTCATTGGTCAGATTTACATTGTCCGATTGAAAAAATAAATCTGTCATTGCAGAACAGAAGCAAATATCCTACTTGCTTTCCAGTTATTTGTGAGTGCTTTTAACTTCCACAATATTACATTGTTATTTCTGTTTATGCATATTGATGGCAAGAGTGGGTCCAGGTTTGCTTCATGTCTATGATAAAAAACGTATGTTATGAATTGTTTTAGTTGCCATGTAGAATGACACAACTTTGTCAATTAGTGTAGTGAAATATTCAGTATTTTGCTGCAGAAAGAGCCAACAGATGGTTTGCATGGTGTCATGGACAGGGAACAGTGGACACCTAGAGACCAGGTGTGTTGCCTTTTTTCCAGTAGTCTAATTGTTTATGTATTCATAAGACTGTTGAATGGGGAATTAAATAAACTTACTGTTTTATCATGAGAAATCTTTATTTCCTGAAATTGAAAAAAGGCCATTACTACTATTCAAAAGGACAGTTCTTAGTCTGAAAAGAACACTTGTGTAAAGATAAACTTACATAAAAGGATGCATGTGTAAAATTTAAACATTATTAGCAATGATATAAAGATACTATTAATTGAATATATATATATATGTGCCAAGCAATTTTCTAAGCATTTTATACTTAATCTCATTTCATCTTTAAAGCACTATTACTCCCTTTTTATAGTTGAAAAAACTGTGAATTTGAAAGGTTAAGAAAGTAATTCAAGTTCTAAAACCTAGTAATCAGAGGAGTTAAAGTTGAAGACCTACTGGACTTCAAAGTTCAAATAAATCACCTATTTATACCATTCTTTTAAAAATAAATTTTATGTTATAAAAGTAATCATGACAATGAATATAAATTTTCCTCACTAAAATAAAATGTGAAGGTAAAGATCATGTCTGTTTAATTCACTACTCTATTTAATGCATATAATATATATATAATGTATATACATTGTAGTTACTCAATAAAATATGTTGAATGAATCATCTTGTTCTGAAGGCTGGAGTCGTTAAAACATTAAGGGTGTTAGAGTCTTGCTTCGGAGACTTTGTGGGGGCGATGGCGGGCTGGGGATGCAGAAGAATTTAACCTGCTTGGAAGAAGGTTGGTGTTTTATCACGCTGGTGGTGTAGTTACAACTAACGGAATTCAGTGACTCCATTCTCTTAGTCCATGAAATTTAAATGGCAATAGCAAAAAGAACTTAAGTCCCAGGGAAAACCTCATGACTGGAAAGGTTGTTGAGCCCTGATCTGGAAAGGACTTTCATGGCATCATGACATGGAGGTTAAGAGCCTGGATTGTGGTTCAGTTGTAGAGTAGTCCACATATTAGCTGTAGATGGTTTAAAATGGCTTATCTTTTCTGCTTCCATGTTATCTCATCTGAAAGTTAGAGATAATTATAGTACGTACCTCAGAGGCTTGTTTTATTACAATTCAGTGAATTACTTATAAAGTTCTTAGAATAGTGCCTGGAACATAGTATGTGTTATATAGTGTTGGTTACATATATAGTCATTCCAGGAAATCATTTATAATATGTGTTGAATGCTTACTGGTCTTAAAATGTATTAAACATCTGCTTGGAAATTGAAGGATATTATTTGATAATTAAGGTATTCCCAGTCCTAGAATTAAATGGTCATGTCCACATAGTAGGATCATAAAGTAATTCTGAGGAAAGTTTGTATTTAAAAAAGTAAAATAAAGAACTAGGAATTAGTAACTAGTGCCCAGATTGTGAAACTAGAGTTTAATAGCCTCTCTTTGTATACACACATAACATTAATACACTTAATTTGTCTGTTGACAGAAGAACATAGCATTCAATCCCATGTAATTTCTCGCTCCCTACCACATTCATATTCCTATGTAACTTTTATGCTTTCAGGACCAAAAATTGCTTGCATTTCAAACTACAATCACTGTGCTTATGATTTGTTTCTCTTAAAAAGTACTATGAAAATTGTGCAAAAGTGTTGTTTTTATACTAGGAATTCAAAGAAAATAAATACCTGGTTTAGGTAGCTGTATTTCTAGATGCTAAATTTGCTTATTCTTCCTACTCTGTATTTGCCCATTTCCACCTGTTACCTTTGACATGACATTTGGAAATGGTGTAGGAAAGGGAATTAACTCAGAAGTCAGTAAAGTAAGCCTGCGACACATGCATTTATTATACGATGCAAGTGTTTTGCTTTGCTCTTTTAACATCTTTATTTTCTATAATGAGATTTTACTGCTACTGTTTAGAGATTTTACATTTGCGCATGTAACACAACTGTGACAGTTCCAGTTTGGGAATTTGTGTTTTACTTCATGTGGCAGAGAGGTGTGTGTGTGTGTGCGCGCGCGCATGCACACGCATTCGTGTGCACGCTTGTGTGTGCGTTGGGAGGAAGCGTGGTTGCTTCAGTACTTCCTCAACTCATGACTGAAACTCTTGTTCTAATTCAGGGAAGAAATAAAGAGCTCTTCAAAATCATCATACTGAATACTTTGTTCATCTTCTCTGTGGAAACTGGTCCAGGAAGCAAAGTAAAATTAGGAGACTGTCCAAAACAGAGTTACTTTGCTTAACTTAATGTATTGATATTTGCCCACTGCCTTCTATGATTTTAACCTTTCTAGACATCTCTCTGGGGATGGTTTTTTCTTAGAGCTCACCAGAGACTCCACTGAAATCGTTTACTAGATGCCAAAGTCCCCCCCCCCCCACCCCAACAATCCCCACTGTGCTTAACTGGCTACTGACCTGGGAGCTGTCATGTTTGGAAAATACCATGATGCCACGAGTTAATTTCGTACCCGTCTCTTTGCATGAGATCCCAGGGGGCCTTTCTGTGTGTCACAGTACTGCAAGCCATTCTCTAGTTGCTTTCAAAGCGATGACCCATGCTCAAGAGATCTTGTTGCAACATATGGCAACACCTGTCACCAGGTTTCGTGATTGGCATAAAATTAACCTGTTTTCTTTCCCCTTTGATTTGCTGCTTTGTTTACAGTATCTAAAAAGGCAGGGTAGAAATTGTACTTGAAAGCAGTTTTCTGTCACTTCAAGAAGCATAATGGTAGATTTGGGATATTGGACCTAAGGAAGAGACCGTTTCCTTGCAGAGGTACACACAGAGTTACTCAGTAAAAGTGGTATTTTATGATGTTACGAATGGCAGTCTGCAAATCTCAGACAGGAAGTAATGTTTTAGTATCTGAACTCTATCAAGGATAGGAACAAAGCAAGAAATGGCATTATTTTGAGTCTTGTTGTGGAAGAAAAAAACAGGAAGCTTGGATTTGGCTTTTAAATGGTTTCAATCAAGTTGGGATTGCTCTTATTTCTCTGTATTTCTCATGCCCAGTTCTTAGTATTTTTATGGGGACATGAATAAAATGCACCTATAGAATAACAACATTCAGAATTATGACAGGTATCTGAGAAAAATAGATTAATGATGTTTAGCCTTTAGGTACTTGGGAATTTTTCAGTTACTTTTAAGGATAAGGACAGAGAAGAAAATAGCCAACCACTTACTTGGCTTTCCACTTTAGTGAAATAGTGAAAAAATTTTGGTCTAACAATTTCCTAATGAAGGAGATACCTGGTTCCTTTTATCACTGTACTATTTTTTTAATCTTATACATCTTTTTACATACCTTTAGCTTCTTAAAAGGTTTACTGTAATTAAGGGGGAGCTATTTTCTATAGCTGGTCTCTTCTCAATTAAGTTAAACACTTCTTAGATTCTGTGAGTTTTAATATTCAAATACAGTAAATAACAAAGATGAATTTGTCATCTTTTTCCTTTTTTTCTCTCTCCAGTCTGGACTGGTTGCTTTAAATTCTGGAGTGATCAATTTTTCGTGGCATTTCTTGATTCCCTTCTAAAGTATAAACGTTAGTCCTTGTATGGTTTTGGAAATTGATGGCTGCTGTTCTCAAAGGATGGTAGATGGGGTGATTGAAAGAGTAGAGCAAAGAGCTGAGTTAGAACCATAGAGGAAGAGGAAGATAGCACTAGAGACAAAGGGAGAAGAGGGCAGCAGTTGTGAAACCGTCTGAAGTAGGGATTGGGGATTTAAAGGCTGCTTAGACTTGATTAATAGAGCCTGTAAAAATGAAATGCTGAGCCAAGGGAAAAAATTGCACTTGCGAAGTTCCTTGAAAATGTGTTAATGCCTTTACTTGGCAAGCAGGGTTTTTTTTTTTTCCTACTGAGTATAAAACCACTGCATAAAAATATAGTCCTTTATTTCACATTGTCCAGTGTTTTTTCTAAACTGCTGACTATGCTTATGTTGGGATAAAATCACATTTCCACTAGACAAAAAGAAAAGAGAAATAAATAAAAAGAGGTCTCTACTGGTGCTATATGGGTCTATGGAATATCTTTGCTAAGTCAGAATTAAGATAAAATTTTAAAATAGATTTTAAAATGTTATTGATAGACTAAGACTTAATTTCAGCAACAGTGATGACAATTTGTACTTAAAAGAACGGGAGATTTTTTTTTTTTTTTTTTGCGGTACGCGGGCTTCTCACCGCCGCGGCCTCTCCTGTTGGGGCGCACAGGCTCCGGACGCGCAGGCCCAGCGCCCATGGCCCACGGGCCCAGCCGCTCCGCAGCACGTGGGATCCTCCCGGACGGGGCACGAACCCGCGTCCCCTGCACCGGCAGGCGGACTCCCAACCACTGCGCCACCAGGGAAGCCCAGAACGGGAGATTTTGCAGGGTTTTTTCAAGAGGCTGTTGTGTTGACATGGATGGTATATAAACCTTTTTCTAACAAAATTTGTCAAGAAAATTGAAACTCAGTCTTCTTAAAAAAAGAAAATAATTTTCTTCTTAAAATAAGAAAATAATCTGTAGCAAATCATTTTATCATTAATGGCAAACCGCAGGACCTACAAAATAATTTAGATAAGAATTAATATGCTGAATTATTTTCATTACTGGTAAAGCTGGTTCAGAACTCCTTCCGGTATATTTACTACATGCGAGCAGGATCTGAGAAAGAGAACCTGAATCTGTCTAAAGGCAAGCATTCAAGAATGGCACAAGAGGCGAGAGTCTGGGGGTGATGAAAACGGTCACTCGACTATAATCAACTAAATGACTTTTCCTTTGAGGGATCAGTGAAGGGTAAAGAGTTCAACTACAAGAACTTGGGTGTGTTGGTTAGATGGGTACTTTAATACATACTCTTCTCTCATGGGTTATAGATGGCAATCTTTTTCCTCCCTGGTTTTAGGAGTTAACTAATAGTAAGTGCCCGTCCTCCCTGTCACTCATACACACCCACATACAAACGTGTGCACACACATATGGACGTATATACACACATACACACACAATATATAAAACTCTTGGCTAGAGAATTTTCCAATTAAGAATATCACATTCTCTAACCTAGTGGTTCTCATCTGGAGTGATTTTGCCCCTCAGGGAGTATCTGACAATGTCTGGAGAGATTGTTGATTGTCACAACTCGGGAAAGGAAAGGGTGCTACTGGTCTCTCATGGGTAGAGGTCAGTGATTCTCCTACACATTCTACAATGCTCAAGATATCTCTCCAAAGCAAAGTATTATCTAGTCCAAAATTTCAGTAGTGTTTAGGTTGTAAAACCTTAACCGTTTTGAGTAACTTAGTCTCCTTAGCAATTGTTCAGTGTTTCAGAGTTATTCCTTTTTAGACTTCTACTGCCCAAGAAATTGCCAAAGAGCCTGGGAATTTACATGACTCCATGGGTGCATAGAAAGGGGCTCATAGCCAAGTGATCAGGCCCGTGCTATCTTCTGATTCCTTTCTTGCTCTCACCATCATGCCCTGCGGTTAGCATTTAATGTCTAAGTTACCCAGTCATGACCAGCACCCCAGGCTGTTGTAAATTACGAGGCTGGCCAAATTGCGATTCTGCTGGTTCTTTTGCACTACCAGGGCCCAGAAATCCTCTGGTTTTGATTATCCACCTCAAGTTTTGTTAAGTGGTGTGTTGGAGGACAGGGGGAACAAAAAGTGCCCACCAAACTGAGCATGCGTCATGAGACTGAAAAGTGAGGCAGGGTAGTTTACTCACAGGGTGGGATTGGGCAGATAAAGATCTGGAAGCATTTGCAGCTGCATTCCACACTGCCGATGGGCCATTGGGATAATTTTATAGTTAACCTAGGGTATAGGGATAAGTGCTTGGAAACAGGACATGAATTCGTAAGTCAAGATTTACGAATGGGTAACTATCAGTAGTTTTGTGGCTGGGTGGAATAGTCAGTGCAATTGTCATCATTGTTTGGGGACTAACGGGACTAACAGAGCATAGAGGCCATCTGGTCCTAATGATTATTAAATGATACCTATTAACTACGAAGCCCTTCGTAACAGAAGTGATTTACTGCCCAGTACAGTCCTGGGTAGGGTCAGTGGAAGCACAGGAGAAAATGTAAGAGCCCGAGATGACATCAGCTGTGCTAACAGCCATACGTGGTGCTAGGCCCCTCTGAGTCTTAACCATATCGTCTGTCCAGCTCATCACTGGAGCCTGTAATGGTTAATTTTATGTGTCAAATTGGCTAAGCCACAGTGCCCAGATATTTGGTCACACATTATTCTAGGTGTTTCTGTGAAAGTATTTTTTTGGATGAGATTAACATTTAAATTGGTGAACATTAAGTAAAGCAGATTGACCTCTGTGATGTGGGTGGGCCTCATGCAATCAGTTGAAGGCTTTTATAGAACAGAGTCTGACCTTGCCTGATGGCAAGAAGGAAGTCTGCCAGCAGACGGCCTGTGGACTCAAACTGCAACTAATTCCTGAGTCTCCAGCCTCTTAGCTTACTCTGCACAAATGGGATTTAAGAAGCCCCACTATTGTGTGAGCCAGTTTCTCAAAATAAATCTCTGTATATCTGTATCTACATCTATATACATATATTCTATATACGTATATACATATCCTGTTGGTTCTGTTTCTCTGGAGAACTCATACTAGTACAGGTTTACTCCATCCTGGTATAGTGTCTCTGTGGTTTTCTATTCAGCTCTTCCTGTGTCCTTCCACAAAAGCCCATGGAAACTTCTGGATCTTCAATTTCCTTGTTGATCTTCTGCCTAGTTATTTTATCCATTATTGAAAGTGAAGTATTGAAATTTCCAACTATTATCGTTGAATTGTCTATTTCTCCTTTCATTTCTGTCCATTTTTAATCTTGTGTATTTGGACTCTGTTTTAAGGTACACTTAGTTTATAATTGTTATATCTTCTGATGGGTTGACTTACTAGCATTGTAAACAATGTCCCTGTTTGTCTTTAGTAACAATGTTTTTCTTAAAGTCTATTTTGTCTAGTGGTAGTATAGCCACCCAAGATCTGTTTCGGTTACTTTTTCTTCCTTTTACTTTCAGCCTATAAACATTTTTGAATCAGAAGTTTTTCACTTCTGAACAGCATCTGGCTGGAAAATTTTCTTTAAGCTCTGCTTTCAAATTAGAGTGTTGAATCCATTTACATTTAATGTAATTATTGATACAGTAGAATTGACATCTAGCATTTTGCTATCTTTTCTGTCAATTTTTTTGTTTTTCTACTCCTCCCTTAATACCTTCTTTTGTGTTAAATAATTGCTAGTGTATCATTTTACTTCCCTTGTTGCTTCTTTTTCTGTATTTTAAATTTTATTTTCTTAATGGTTGCCCTGAGGATTACAATTAGTCTGACCTAAAACAATCTATCATATTAATACTAAATAATAGTATACAGAACCTTTGCCCCAGTATATTCCTGTTATCTCCTCTCTGCTTTGTGCTGTTATTGTCATACAAATCACGTCTTTATACAATGTAAGCTCATCAATACAGCTTTATAATTATTGCTTCATGTCATTATCTTTTAATCAGGAGGGAAAAAAGCTATAAAAAATACATATACAATGTCATATATTTTCCTTTACTGGTGCTTTTTATTCCCCTGTGTAAATTCAACTTAACATCTAGTGCCCTTTCATTTCAGCTTGAAGGAGTCACATTAATATTTCTTGTGGGACAGATATGGTAGCATCAAATTAAGTTTTTGTTGACCTGGGAATGTCTTAATTTCTCCTTAATTTTGAAGAATTGTCTTGAGGGACTTAGAATTTTTGGTTGATCATTTTTGGTTGAATATGTCATCCCACTGATAAATGTGGAAGACCTTGTAAATTTACATGTCATCCTTAAAAAGGGCCCATGGTAATCTTCTCTGTATCATTTCAGTTTTAATATATGAACTTCCAAAGGATACACTATGGGTCCCTCCATACTACAGTGGAAATGAGGAAGGCTTGGAGGAAGCTACCTCTACTCCCTATCTTTTTATAAACCCTGCCTTTGCTACTCATAACCTAATTTATGGGCCATACTATGTAAAATGTAGGACCTCCAAGGAAATAAAAATTTTCTTTTCTATCCAGTGATCTAAGTATAATCCCCACTATTGGAGCATCTGTTTTTGAAAAGCCTCTGCTCAAAGTCTTTGCCTAGATTCCACTTTGCTACCGAATCATATGCAGAAGCATTCCATCTACATAGTTAATACATTTCTCACTTGTCACAGTGATGCTCATTTTTGGGAAAGAGACACATGCCTTTCATTTGAAGAAGACATTATATTTACTTCATGGGGCACCTAACTAAAAACTGCTGATCGGTTCTCACTTACAGCCAGCCTGTTCACAAATATCATTAGCAATAATACCAAAATGACCATACAGTCTCTCCCCAAACTCATGTGCAGCTTTTTATGCAGTCCAACATTTTATTGTTAAAAAGAACAAGTTCTGTGGAGACACAATAAGATGATAGCAAGACTATAAATGTCCTGCAATTAGCAATCACTAATATGGTTTATTTCAGTCCAACATGGAGTGTTGTGACTGCTGTAGTTTGGTTTATATATGCATATTCATCCAGCCATATATCCCTCTATCTTTCCATCTAGCAAGTCAACTATCTATTAGTCAATCTGTCTGTAATTCATCTACAACATGTCTTTTTTTCTTCACAGAAATTCAATTTGATACTAGCTTATGATAGCTGTCTAATAAATATGTGTTAATTAAATTCTTATGAGGGATAGAGAATAGTATAAAGCATTAGTATTCTTAAAATTTGGGGCTGGGTACTTCTTTTTTGTAGGGTGCTATCTTACACAATGTTGGGTGTTTAGCATCAGCATCCCTGGCCTCCCAGTAGATGCCAGTATTACCCTGCCAGCTGTGATAAGTAAAAACA
The DNA here is from genome assembly GCF_964341445.2 of Mesoplodon mirus. NCBI lineage: Eukaryota > Metazoa > Chordata > Mammalia > Artiodactyla > Ziphiidae > Mesoplodon > Mesoplodon mirus. The sequence goes on along the minus strand of NC_138988.1, from coordinate 15,621,447 downwards.
TCTTTAGATATTGTGAAATGTCCTTCCCCTCTGCACTCAGTTGAGAACCACTGGTATAAAAGACATTTTTTCTTCTTTCATCATAATATACAAGTTCTTAAAAATCAGTATTAAATGATACCTAAAGATGGGGTATTTATTGGATGAATGAATGTATTTCCATACGTGTTTCTCAGGTTTCCATTCTCACACATTGATTCATCCACTCATATCATTCAACAAGCGTTTATTGTATACTTCTTATGTGCCAAGTACTTTGCTAGGTAGTGGGGATGATTCGTGAAATATAAGCCTCTGTTCTTATGCTGTTTACTGGCCTTGGTTAGATCCAGGGGGGAAAAAAAAGAACAAATGCCTAAACAAAAGTTATCGCTGGTAAGTGTTCTGTTAATAATAAAGCAGGAGGTTGTGAGGGGATGACGGGTATCATTAGATTAGTGAACTAAGAAGGACTATCTGAGGTGACATTTAATGTGAGACCTGAGTAGTACGAGGACAGCAAAGCAAGGATGTGAATGAATTATTCATTCATGTTGACTTATGTCTTATTCACACAAGGTTTATGTTAAGAGTGTAAAGAGATGATTGTTTGCTGGCATACTGACTTACCTGTACATGTGAACAACACTGGAATATTTGTATGGAAATTTTTAGAAACTGTTCCAAATGAATTGAAGTCTGGCTCGTTTTTAAATGACGGTGTATAGTCCTCCCAGTGTAAAGATATTCACTCTCATAACAATGCCGTGAATACTGGACCATTAAAAACACACGTGAGATATGCAAACTTTAAAACATCCTGTGACGAGAGCTGGAAATTATTCACAGAACATGACAAATATGATTTCTACCTTCCTGACATTGTATATCACTGGAGAGATGGGAGTGACCAGAGAAAATTGCTAAAAGAAAATCCTGGCCTGATAGATTTAAAAGAAAGCAGGGAAATGATGTTTATCTTGAGAATGACTTTTCTCTCTAACTTCGTTAGACCCCAAATCATTAATCAGACATTCCTAATTTTTCTTTAAACTCGAATTGGACCGAAACACCCATTTTAAGGTAGGCATAACCGAATAAGGTGGCTGTATTTTAGATAATTATATATAGTTGTGGTAATGGAAAACTATGAACTTATGAGTATGTGGGTTCATTTATAATTCCATTGGTGTAGATAATGAAATTAAGTATAAAATATCACAGAATCTATTATGTCATTCTTTGACCAATCACAATAAGATAGTCTGAGCACTGGTTGTATTTCCTGTTTGAAGAGAAATCCTAGATAAATCTTTTGGGGTGTGCTTGCCTTTTACAAGCTGGTTTATCTATTGGAAGTAAAAGCCTGTTTGCAAGCATGATTGAAATATTAATTAGAATAATGACTTCGCTATCACATCTTCATCTTTTATGCTAGACACTGGATCAAGTCAAAACTGGATCAAGCTGCCATTCAGGCATCTTGATGAAATGCGGAATTCTACAAAACAAAAATACAAACTACAAGATAAGATAGTTCTTATCTGAGGAAGGTATCGTTACAGCTGTTTGATTCGGGCATTTCAGTGAAATCTGAAGTCCCTCCCACTCTTTTCTCTACAAGTATCACTGGCATGTAAAAGTTGTGTCGCCAGAGAAGCCAAAGTCTATTTTTATACTGAAATTAAGTAATTGAGTACAAAATTCAGTACAGTCAGTGGGAACATGATTGGATGAATAAAGAAAGCCAGAGAAGATAATCATTTCAATTCTTAATTTTGCTTTCTAGCATAGTAGTTAAAAATCACAGTCTGACAGGTCCAACTGTGCTTCAGAGTACAAACCCGACTCCTCCACAGCTGTGTAATTGCAGACAAATTATTTAGACTCTATCTTAGTTTACTCAACTGCAAAACAGAGTTTATAACACTTGCCTTCTTGACTTGTGAGGATTAAATGAAGTACTATACATAGCATGCATATAACATAGCCAACGCTTGATAAATAATAGCTTTATTATGAGCAATTTATATCCTCTGGAAGTGACTTACCAACAGAAACTGGGATTTTTCTTGGTTTTGTGGTCTTTATTGATTATGAACCTATGTGACTCTGCATTGGTGCTTGAGGTAGGAAAGAAAAATGGTTGCAGTGAGAGGGAGCAGTGTTTCCAGACTTGTGATGAAACTTTATGTAGTTTTGCTCATTATGTTTCTCTCTGGCAGTTTTTTTTCTCCTCCCCACTTTCATAATTGAATATAATTATAATAATGAGCAACATATGAACAAAATTCACAATGAACGTAGTTCATAAATTTCATTACCCCCATTTTCACAATTCTGGTTCCAACATAAATATCCCAAGGGAGACCTCCTTTAAGCCCCCTAAGATGTCCTTGCCTACCCTATTCTCACTTACGTCACCCAGTTTGTCTCTTGCATGGTGCTTACCATGAGCATTATATTCATTTGTATTTCTCTTTGCAATCATCAAAACATAAATTCTAATAAGTCAGTGATGAAGTCTGTCTTGTCTTTCACTGTGTCCCTGGATGCTAGCTCTGTGCCTGGCACTCATAGACACTCAATATGTATTAGATGCTGGAGATCTTTCCTTTTCCGTGTAAACCATAATTGCCACTTGGTAGACTCATATCTTGGATTGTTTTCTCACCATCTCTTGTATAAACTTGAACTGAGACCTTAAAGGCATGTGGCTTTGTAGTTATTTGTTGCTATAAAACTGTGCTTTGGGGAAGATGAGGGAGACATCTCTTTGTAATCTTAGAATCTATCCTAAAGTTTCTTCTGTAGAGGTTATAAATGCCACTCTCTGGTCTGATATAATTAATCCTTGAGGTTATATATTCAATACGTGGAACTAACTGGATTTCTAAGAAACAGTTTAATTTACTTACAGCATCCTTTTTATCGTGATGTGCCTACTAAAAGAATTATTTTTGTTCTTGAAGAACATACGTATTATTTTACTGGTAACCTTTAGCTAGCTAGCTTCATTTTACTTTGATTCTGATTGAATTATCTCCTCTTCAGAATACAGGACAGAACAAAGCTAAATTAATGTGCCTAAGTGAATATACTTGGTACAATTAGTATGTTTTCCACCAGAAAGTTCATCACTACTTCAAGATTTAACCTTCATTTTCCATTAGAGGGTGTTGGTTAATCTAGTACCATCTCTCCCTAATATAATTATATTAAATTCTTGCAAAATTTAGGTGCCAAGCATACCCAATTTACATACACACATACACAATTTATATACAAGCATACACAATTTACATACACACGTTATCAGTTTACAATACAGCCATAAGGTAATTAGCAGTTGGTTACTGTTTGCTGCTAATGAGGTCAGGGTTACATATCTACTGTTCCTCTGAGTCTATTTTTTGGTCCAGTTCCATTGCCACAGATTTTACCCTGACCCCTGGGCTGCTATTTCACAAATGCTGTTTGTCACCAGAGGGGGCCATGTAGGAGATGTGAGCAGTTCCCTGCCAACCCCCCACCTCTACTGGTCAAGGCTCTCAGCATTTTCCTGACAAATGACGTGTGTGTGTGTGTGCGCGTGTGTGTGTGTGTGCGCGCGTGTGTGCGGGGGATTCCATCTTTGCATTCTCTTTGTGTCAGGCTGTGTTCACAGGGGTGGACCTTAAAGTTTTTTAAAAATCAACAGGACCATGAACACCATCTTTATATGGAGAAGACAGGTTATTAAAAAGAGCTGGGGATAAGCTTTATTGTGAAACTGAGAAGCATTTTAGAATACCTATCAGAATACCTATTCCATTCTTCTGAATACCTTTAATCAATATCTCTTCCATTGGAATACAGATCAAATGACACTGAAGTGCAATCTAGGGGAAATGTGTGAACTGAAAGCCTAGAATTCAAAAATATATATATATATATATATTTACATATGTGTTATACATATAAGCATCATTTATTTTGCTTTAATTTCATGATCTTAAAAAATATTTTTTCATTTAAAAGGGAGTTGTGGAACAAATGTTTATGTAATACTTTGGCGATTAAAAATTCACTGCTGCAAAGTTCATTTCTTTTTACCTTAAACACATGAAAACTTGATACAATTAATATTGTGAAGGAAATTATGGACAATAGGTTACTTAATCCTTGGATTTTTGGTTTAATCTTTTATTATGGATTAAGATTATTCTCTAATTCAAAAATATGAGAGATGCTATAAAATATAACTAAAAACAATAACATTTACAGCTGATTCTCATTATTTAGGATAGTTATATTCTATAAAGTTGCCACAAATACTGATGGAATACTGAACCATTGTTCCTAAGGGGAAACACAGGGTTAGGTTTCTTAGAGCTTTTGATCACATTTTCGATAACCGATCAATACATAACCTTGTTGTATATATGTTTTTGTTTTAAGACACTTCATTATATATATTGTTTATTCATTAACATTGATCTCAGGGCCAATAGCACTGTAACTCATTCCTGAATGAAACTTACCTAATACATGTGTTTTTGCTGCAAACTCGTCGCAGCCTTTTTGAACTTAGGAACGGTAGACAGCACTTGAGCACCACACTTTTAAATAGTGAGCCATTTTATATAGTGAAATCACCAACAGAAAGCATTAAAACAAGGGAATTCCCTGGCGGTCCAGTGGTTAGGACTCGGTGCTTTCACTGTCAAGGGCACAGGTTCAGTCCCTGGTCAGGGAACTAAGATCCTGCAAGCAAGCTGCGTGGTATGGCCAAAAAAGAAAAAAGGCCTAAAAACAAGAAAAACTAAATAGACCATGAGAAGGACACTTCTTTACAGTATGAGAACTGCAACAAAAAGGCAGAGCCACCTCCTTGTTCAAGGCAGCTGGAAACACTTGTATCAGGCAACTCAAAATTTTTTGATGCTTTGTACATATTTGTGAATGACCACAAAAGTACTGTATTGATTTGGGGGCTACAGATAAATTTTAGTAGCTAGGTTAATTTGCAAATATAGAATCTGCGAATAATGAGGGCCACCTGCATATGTTTTTAGGTTAGAAAAAAGAAAACTAGCTCCCCTTAGTCACTTAATGAGCCCATGGAAGACTTTGGTTTAGCATTGCCTTCCATCTCTTGGTTCCTTATTTGCTTAATTGAGGGGCAGATTCTAATTAGCCATCCCTGACTAATACAATTTAGGAAGGAGCCATGTCTTCACCCCTTTCTCCTTCCCAACCCCTGGCCTTATTCTTGGAGCGTAGCTGGCATTGAATTAATGCTTAAAGGACTGAATGAACCCCTTCTCTCATTGTAAGAGGAACTTTGTGGAACTGATGTTAACAGCAAATGCCAATAAGATGAGTGTAGCTGTAACCACATGCAAAAATGTTAGCTATGGTGACAATTGTAACGATTTTTAATAACATGGTAATTAGCATCTTGATGAACTTACAAGTGATATACAGTTTAACACATTAATATAGGACATTTTTGCTATAAAATAGGGATTGCCTGTTTAATATGTATGTTTAAATATAATAATTAACTAGTGGCTCCCTTAATGCAAGGGCAGGAGGAACGATTGGTTAACAAAAGGTTAATTTTGCAGTTCATAAAGAGGAGGGACTTTCACATCCATTGTCCTCTGAAAACATAGATGTAAATTTATAATAGTATCATACATATCAGCCTAACTCTGCTTCACGATTTTTATAAATATATTCTACCTGCATCTTTTTATTATTGAGGTTCCTTGCAAAACAAGTTGAATAAATAAACTATATAATTTTCTTCATGTTGAATTTGGTTTTATTTTTTATTTTTCTTCCTCAGAGGGAATTAAATATCCCAGCAGTGGAAAGATGGCCTAATCACTCTGGCCATCCCCTTGGCTTTCTTATAACAGTGTTTAAGGCCACTGATAAAAAACTTACAAAATAAGTAATTGGTTTACTTAAACAGTCAAGTATGAAATTTTTTGGAATATTGATATTTTCAATTAACCATTCTTCAAATTAGACACTTTTTTTTTTTTTTGGTGGTAGGCGGGCCTCTCACTGTTGTGGCCTCTCCCGTTGTGGAGCACAGGCTCCGGACGCGCAGGCTCAGCGGCCATGGCTCACGGGCCCAGCCGCTCCGCAGCATGTGGAATCCTCCCAGACCGGGGCACGAACCTGTGTCCTCTGCATCAGCAGGCGGACTATCAACCACTGCGCCACCAGGGAAGCCCCAAATTAGACACTTTTAAAGGACACCTTTTGATTCTTTTTTGAAATGATGACTGGCTGCCTTAGAAGTGTTAGACCTATGCTTTTTCAAAATGATTGTCAGCAAACAGACATAATGAGCCTTGGATCAGTCCAGTAGCTTAGGTAACATATGTTTGCGGAAGGATTCTTAGCATCCTGCTGACTGTGCTGGTCCTGTAGAGCCTCACAGCAGGGAAATTCTCTTGCAGTTCAGCTTATGAAACCTTTGCGTGTTTGGAAATACTCCTGAGGCAGGATTTATACTTACCTTTGAATCCACGTTCTTATTTTGATAGCAGTGTTAAACAGGAGAAAGAAAGGCTCACAATGATTCATCTTGCATTTTTCATAAATATTAAAACTATCTATTATTTGTGTGTCACTCTTTATTGCATTTTCTGCTATGTACAAGCTCTGGAAATGATCAAGGTGTTTCTTATGAATTCACAATCCAGAACTGCTGACTCCATATGTTAAGTCCTATAAACTTATCTAAATGACAGACGCACCATTTTCATCAAAGATGCTTTAAGTCAGGACTGTAAAAGCTTGTGTTGTTACTGCAAACAGGGAAGATGTTGCTTGAATGAGTCCTAATCTTTTAGGCACTGACAGGCTATTTGTGATATGTGCACATATCTAATCACAAAGTTTTGCTTGCCTCTACCATATACTTATTTATTGCTATTTTACTTACGGAAATAAAGAGTCATCTTTTTAAGTCATTCATTCAGTAAAATAATTCTTTTCTAAGTATAAAATTTTTATATTAGAAACGTTGTCTACAGCACTAGAGTAGAAATTAATACAGCCAATATAATTAGTAAGTTTGATTCACCACACCCCAGGAGGTAAATCTTGTTGGGGGGAAAATTGATATTCTTGCATAAATAAAGTACCAATGCTTTTTAATGATCTTTATCAACCTGACTTATGGGTTTATGGTAAGACCAAATAAATGTTTATTGATTGTTTGGATGTAAGTATATAGATACAGCATAATGCTTTAGGTTAGTTATTAAGACATTATTTTTCCTTTAAATAATGAACTGTTGATGCATTATTAAAATTTAGAAATGCTGAGGTAGAAAATGTAAATGGAAACTTTTTAGCTGGAAAAGAAATAGATTGGATATCTAAACTAGCTGGATCTTTCCCCATTTTCCTGGAAAAAAAAATGTAAAATAAACAGAAGCCAATAATATAGAATATTTGTTGAGAAATCAAAGGTCAGGCAGGATATGTTCTAATGTTTGAGATACTGGCTATTCCTCTTCATCTTTCACCTCTGTGCTCCTGTCAAAGGTTCCAAATGATGATTCTCAGCCCCTCTGACTTGAAGATACCATTGAATTCATGTTTGTGTGTTACATTGTGCTTTGTAACATGGATACGAGGAAAGGCTGTACAAGATTTTTTAACAATAAATGTTAGAATCAAGGAGGTTATTTTTGAGTCCACTGACTTAAGTAGAAAAAGAGGGAATTCCTTGGCGGTCCAGTGGACTCTGTGCTTCCAGTGCAGGGGGCACGGGTTTGATCCCTGGCCTGGGAACTAAAATCCTGCAAGCCATGCGGTGCAGCCAAAAAAATAAAATTAATAATAAAAAAGAAATTATCAGAACTCACATTACCCATGTAATATTATTTAGCTACATATGCTTAGAAAAGCAAAGTAGGATTATAGTTTGTGACTGATACTCTAGAAACAATGACCAAAACCAAATTATACCGATATTCTTCATGATATATTAGGCATCTAAGAGAAACCCTTCCATTTTCTTTCTTGTTTTTTTCATGTCAGCATTGTTACTGTATTTTGAAAGGTAGCCATTCATTAAATCCTTAAAAATCATTCTTATTTAAAAAATTTTTCAATTTATTGAAACTTAAAAGAAAACCCAGTTTACCCATTTCTCTATATTCTCCATATCTATATCTATGAGCTTGTTTGTCTAAGATTCCACATATAAGAGAGATCATACAGTATTTATCTTTCTGTCTGAATTATTTTATTTAGGATTATGCTGTTGAGGTCCATCTATGTCATCACAGAAGGCAAGATTTCATTCTTTTTGTGGCCGAATAATACTCCATTGTGTGTATATACACAGTTCTTTATCCATTCATCCATTGATAGACGTTTAGGTTGTTTCCATATCTTGGCTGTTGTAAATAATGCTGCAGTGAGCATGGGGAGGGTGCAGATTTTTTTTTCTGAATATGAAATTAATATATTAATAACAGTATACCAAGTAGGAACTAATAATTAAATCAACATAGTTAATAAGTTCAATTCACCACATCGCAGGACGGAACACATCTTGACCTTTAGAAGTGAAGTTGACCAGAATTCACCTTTCAAACTACTCACCGTGACAATGCATGACAATATATGTCTAAATGGTAGGGAGTCAATGTCATTGCTTTATTCTTTTTTATTTATTTAATAGACATTTATGGGATGCTTACTGTGTGCCAGACACTGTAATGCTGTTCTAAGATACTTTAGATTGCTTATTATAATCCTACTTACTAAAATGATAATTTATAGACATATGAAATTTTTTTTCCTTCCTTCCTTTTTAACTTCACAATTCAACTGAGTAAATTTTAAAGATCTAATTGGCTTTAATGAAAGACTCATGAATCAGGCAGCATCCCATCTAGTGAGTAGAAAGGAGCTCCATGCTACAGAAAGGGAAAGGTTTTTAAAGGCAAGACAAGGAAGTCATAAACAAAAAAGATGATTTCAGGCTTAGGTAACCTACCTATAGGGGAAGCAGTCTGTGTGGCAGATTTTGTCACCTTCCTTTGGGGGTTGGAGATGGTCGTATGACAGATTACCTCACTGATGCTAACCAGAAAGTTCTTGATTGACCAGTTAGGACTACATTTTTGGGGGAGGTCTGAGCTTCAGTTAGGTTAGGTATTAAGCTCTAGTTAGGTAGCATGGCCTAGCATAAGTGACTCCATGTTGGGCCTGTGTTTGTTTGTTTCACTTTCTTTTTTGGGTGTTATAGCCATAAATATGATTCCACCAAGTCATTTCTGTTTGTAAGCACAGTTTTCCTTCCAATCCACATCCCAACAGTTTGGAGATCCCAAGGGTTTAGAGAGAGAGCTGGATTTTACATTTCTTGAGAGGGCCCATAAGAGTGATAAGGAGCTAAAGGTCCGTACAGAATTACCGTCCTTCCATGAATGGTTACCATTTCAAAGAAGCTAGGGAAGAAGTCAAAGAGCACACAGTGTTTGATTGCAAGAGTTATTAGTGCCCCAGAGCCACAAAAGGAACAGCTGCTTAGACATTACTTGCCTTTTAACTAATGGGCAAAAGCACTGAATGGGACTTACATGTGTAAGTCTTAAAACAAAAATAATACCACCAACAACAAAAAGTATATTAAAAAGTAGCATTAAGTCATGAGAAGAAAGGGGTCATGGATGCAGAATTATCAAATGTTTTGTTCTTTGAAAGTGTGTGAGGGGGAAAGCGATTTTTCCCTCTAGTTTCTTGGCTGAGACCCCCCTGTAATAAAAAAAAAGAAAAATCAACATGTGGGAAAAGAAACAAAAGTCTAATAATGTGCATATCTCCTGTATATATGGAAGATATTCAGGAAAACTGACTAACTCTCCAAAATGGCTCAAGCGATAACCTTAAACCATCTTCAGCAAAGTTAAAAGGAAGATATTTAGAGGTAGGAGAGGAGGCCAGTTAAGTGAGTTTATGAGGAAAAAGCACAGTGAACAAGGGTAAGTTTATCTTGTCCATTTAAGTCATTGCTTTCTCCATGAATAGGAGTTTCTAGAGTTTTACAGTCATTCTTCTCTTCCTGGTACAGAGAGGGAGACATCCTTAGAAATGGTGAGATTACCCTCATAAATGGAAATAGTGTAACTATCTCTCACAGAAGAGTAACTTCTACTCAGTTTTTAGAACTTATGCTGTGTTTGCTATTTCTTAAAATAATCAGCCTAAAATGATCCATATGCCAAAGAGGCATATTTGGGCCTGGCAAATTCTGCTCCCCTTAAAAAGGAAGGCTTTTTTCTGTTCTGAATCATCCATCTCTACCAGAGTCCTTAAAAACATAAAGGAAAATGTTAGCCCTATTCTAAGAGAATGAAAAAAATCAGTTCTCTACCTCTAGGTAATGTAGTTGAATTTGGAAGTATTATCAAGTCAAACGCAATTTGCTAAGCACATGAAAAGGGCCCATGAAGCAAAGCAATGACGGTGGCTTCTCTTTTGTACTTCCTTTCCTATTTGCTCTTTACCGAATGGCAGACTGCTTGTCTAGTGAAGAGGTATGCTCTGTTCCATTGTTCCAGGCTTAGGTTTTAAGTGGTAACCATAAGTAGATTTGTACAATCATCTGCCAACTCTTAACTCTCCCTCATTTGGTTTGAGTTTAGAAGATGGAGCTATAACACGCCTCCTACCTGGGGGAGGATGGGAGTCGGAATCACTGCACAAGTCTCTCTAAAGAAATACTCCTCTAATTTTCATCCAACTCACCATCTGTCTTTGATGTGGTGAGGAGGTTAGGACCCTTCTTAGTGAATGCTATGATTTATCCATCATATTCTTTGGAATGTATTTCTTGAGTCTCTTGGTGTCTCAGCTGAAATTTCTATTTTAGCAACCCATTATACACTGAATTCCTTACTTGATAAATATTTTGGTTTTTCTCCAAACTGAAAACTACACCTGCCTATCATCGAGTTCAGATCTGTACTCCAATATATAGATTTTTATATTTTTACAGATAAATTGCAAGTGATGAAAACTGAGCTCACATTAGTTAATGTCAAATATGGAATTTATTATTTCATATAAGAGAACTGTGTGAAAATATGGATGGATATGGCCTTACAGATACTGATACGAGGACTCAAATGCTTTCACCTCTCATATCTGTCTCTCCTTCTATTTGTGTGTATGTTTCACTTTTTCTTTAAATTGACTTATCCATGAATTTAGAACCATGGTCACTGGCAGTTTTTGATCCATGCTTTCATAAATTCATGACCACAGGGGAAAAGAGGCTTTGGGAATTCTCAGGGTATCATTTTCATTACTCACACTTGGGCCACACATTCATATATCACAGTGACCTGGAGAAGTCAGGAGTTATGGATGCCCCACCTTAGACCATGAGGCCACACTTGGGACAAAATGCGTGGGAAGTTATTTAAAAAAAAAAAAAGAGGTAGGATTATAGACACATAATAGCTGTTCATCATATCATGACAAAAGCACTGTAAGGGGGGAAATATAGACTTAAATCAGAGCAGAGTAGTTAAAGCAATGTACATATGATATTTTTTAGGTTTGTTGAAATATATACGCATATAATGACGCCACTTAAAGTGCATAGTGAAGTCAGGGGGACAGGGTGAATGATAGCAAGTGTGGAGGGGAGAATATGTGCATTGGGGAAGAACAGAAAGAGGTGCTGGGAATTCTGAAGTTAGTGAGGAGGGCATAGATGGGAGAGGTACCAAGCAAAAGGACTAGTACAGAGACACGGTTAGAGGATGGGGAGATAAAAATGAGGGCGAGAGCCAAAGATAATGAGAGAAAAGGACCAGAGGTTGACACAGGGGAAGACAAGAGATCAAAAAAGTGTCATTTGTTGTAAGAAAATTATTATCTTCATCATCATCCTTGCATTTGCTCTTCTTTGGCAAGTAGAACGTTTTGGCATCATTAGGAGGCATATTATACTTCGGAGATTGTGGGTAACATTGATTTCATACTTACAAAATGCCTTTCAATATGGTATGAACCAGTGTGATAATAATTCTTAAGTAGTGCTATTTTTAATCAATGGGAGATAGAACATCATATATTTTAAAATCCTACAATACTTCAGACACTGAAGAGAGAACAAAACTGTATCCAGTCGTGCATGAATACTGTGTATTATAGCAGTACTCCTTCTGATAGAACACTTGAAATATCATTCGGCTGTTACTTCTCCCTGGGTTTGCTTTGTATCCCATGGAGATGATCTGACCTTAAGCTTTTGTTAGCTTCAAAGAGAGCTCCATTCTTGCCTCATCTCTGTGGGACTGAAGAAACAGACCCTTGGTTAACAACAGGAGACCAAACTGATTTTAATATTGTGATTTCTTTACCCTGATGCAGGAAATGTTGTCTCGGCCATCTCAGTGGGCTAGTGATTATAGAGCTGAATTAGACTTCAAAATACAAACTAACTCTGTAGGTCTGTTATAGCTTTAAGGTCCAGAGGTAGCGTGTATAATGTGGCCCACTTGATGATCATCTGTGATTATGTTAATGGGCTCCTAAGTGGACTTGTTACTTCCATCGGAGGGTATACAACTGAACTTCTTCACTGTTTTCAGTGGCTATGAGTCCCAGAAAGAAACAGTATATCAGCCTCTGAATGTTGGTTGGATATATCCGATGAGATCTCCCTCAGAATTTCTGCCCGTTATGCTAAATAGGCATAAAAATGTGTTCTTTTAGGAAATATCTATTGGAGGTTGAGATAATATAGTGGGTTGAATTGTTAAAAACAGAATCCCGTAAATCACGGATCTGACCCAAATGTATCTTGACTAATAATTTTTTTTTAACATTTGTATATATTTATTACTTCTTGAAAGAAAAAACAGCTTTATTGAGATATAATTCACATACCATGCAATTTACTCTTTGAAGTGTACAATTACGTGGTTTTTAATATGTTTACAGAGTTGTGCAACTATCAACACTAATTGCAGAACATTTTCAGCTCCACAAAAAGAAACTTTGTACTCGTTAGCGTCACTCCCTATCCCCCTCCCCATTCCCGGCCCCTGGCAACCATTAATCTACTTCCTGTCTCTGTGGATTTAAATATTCTGGACAGGGCTTCCCTGGTGGCGCAGTGGTTGAGAGTCTGCCTGCCGATGCAGGGGACACGGGTTCGTGCCCCGGTCCGGAAAGATCCTGCATGCCGCGGAGCGGCTGGGCCCGTGAGCCGTGGTCGCTGAGCCTGCGTGTCTGGAGCCTGTGCTCCACAACGGGAGAGGCCACAGCAGTGAGAGGCCCGCGTACCACAGAAAAATAAATAAATAAATAAATAAATAAATATTCTGGACATATCATATAAGTGGAATTGTACAATAACCATACAATATATGGCCTTTTGTGTTCCACTGTTTTCAATTAGCATGACGATTTCAAGGTTTATCCACACTGTAGCATGTTTCAGGACTTCTTTCTTTTGACTAATAATTTTAAGGGTACATGTAAGGTGAAGCCCTGTGTAAAACTGGGCCCCTTGCATGCTCTCATGCAGCAAGAAAGAACGTGGGAACTTCACTGGAGGTTGAGGACTTCTTCCTGCTTCCTGTGCCTTGTGATTACCTGAGGGAGAAGTACTTGACTTCCGGTGAAGTTCCCACGTCCTTTCTTGCTGCCTCAGAGCATGCATGCTGCCCAGTTTCACACAGGAGGTCTCTAAGTGATGTGTGCCATTCTCATTACTTGTACAAAGGAGTATTTTGATCATAAAAATCTCCATTTTATGTTCAGATAATAACACCACTTTTTTCAGTACACAATGCCCCACTAACCTTAACATTCCGGGTTGTTTACCATAGGCAGTGTTAGACAGTCAACATTTCATAGATAAGGACTCTCTCACTAGTCAGTGCCATTAACTTACTTGCAAGGAAGTCTGTCATTATCTCCATTAGCTGGAGATTGGACTGGGTAACCTCATTTATTTCTGAGAGGTGTTCTCTTGGTAAAGGGAGATATTGAATGGCAGACCTGCTGTTTAACCATATTCTTCCTAAATTTTTTCCTCAGTGATGTGGATACAGAGATGAATGAAACAGCCCCTGCTCTCAAATATTTTTACAGTCTAATGAGGGGAACACAAAACTAACATCACAGATAAGGAATCTAAAACCCCAAACATGGTATGTGGCACAGAACAAGTCTTTCAACAGATAGCGATTTTTAAAAAGTAGTATGAACAGTGCAATGGTGAAGTGCTATAACCTGGTTAAATACGGTGAGAAGGGTAAGGTTCTTAGTGGATAATGCAATTGGTACATGTTTCAAGTTTACTCATTCTGCTGACATTTATTGAATAATTTCCCATGTGCCAGACACTATAGGAGGATAGATGAGACAGAATTCCTGCTTCCCATGAGCTTTCAGTCTTGGAGGGAACATAGCCAGGTAAATAAATAACACATTGTGGCATTACACTAAGTGAAGTAAGTCAAAGACAAATACTGTTCTTACTTGATTGTGTATATTCTCACTTATCTTTGGAACCTAAAGAAGTTGAGCTCACAGAAATGGAGAGTAGAAAGGGGGCTGAGGTGTGGGTGCTATGGGGAGATGCTGGTCAAAGGGTACAAACTTACAGTTAAAAGGTGAATAAGCTCTGGGGATCTAATGTAAAACATGGTGATTATAATTAGCAATACTGTATTATATACATGCAAGTTAAGAGACTAGATCTTAAATGTTAACACCCCACAAAAAATGGGTAATTATGTGAGGTGATGGAAGTGTTTAAAAAAAAACACATTATGATAAGGGTGCTTTGAAAAATTTATTGGTTATCTTTCAGAAGAGCAGCACAGTTGATCTCCAGAAATGCAGAATCAACGTACAAGTTAAATCTTGAGGGATGAGTCAGCACTTGCTGGGGTAAAGCGGGAAAATAAAATGCTTTCAGGGGGTGGGGGGGAGGAAAAGGGGAGTGAGATGGGCAAAGTATAAGAGAACGCAGTGGGCCCAAGGAATTGTAAATATTTACCATTGGTTCCATTTTGGGTGATAAGGGGAGAAAATGGTGGGTAAGTAGATTAGGCCAGATGATAAATAATGTCGATAGGAATAAATTATAATAAAAATTTGCAATATTGATATGAATTTTTGAGAACTTGCTATGTTTCAGGTACAATATTAGGTAGAAATGTTGCAACACTGAATGCTCATAGCAGATTCGGAGTACATAGTATCTTGATTTTATAAATGACAATCTAGTCCAACAGCTAATTAGAACTGTGTTGCTGAAAACCCATTCTCTTTCAGTGAGTTTGCACATGGTGAGAGAATGGGTTTATATGTTACACTCCCATAGGCTTGGAGGTTGCACATGGTACTAACCTGACTGGGAAGCAGTGAAACTACATCAGCAATGATGGGTGGCTTCAGGACGACAATTAGTCCCCATCTATAGTTTGCATCTATGTGCCTCTGCAAGTAGCCATGGTAACACAGAAACCTACAAATAGTGAGCTTGCTTGGAAATACAATAGTAAAAAAAAGTCCACTTCCCTTTGCCTTCCATCCGGGTCACAGCACCTGGTCCCACTTTAACACGAAATGTTTAACCTCATCTACCTAGAAGATTTCAGTAGGGGAATGACAAGATCACTACTGGGTTTCAGAAAGACAAACTGGTCAAGAATTTGAAGGGGAAAAGTGGGAAACTTAGAGAACATGGAGTTAGAGAAAACTGTTAGAAGCCTGCCATAATGGACAGCAATAAGGTAGTAAGAGAGAATCTACAGAGGCAACCATAGATCAACTGGCAGAAATGAAAACTAATATGATTTGTTTAGGACACTGAGGGGACTCAAGCTTTTAGCTCTGATCATGGCAGGCTTGGAGGGGGGTGACAGTGCTGAGATATAAACTGCCATGAGAGGAAAATAAATGCACCTCTGGATTTGCTGAGTTTGAGGAATCTAAAAGGTTGAGGTAAAGGTTGAGGTTTGGGTCTTTCAGGTGGAGATAGCTTATAGGCAGGCAGGAATTTGACCTGAAGCAGAGTCACTGGGGGAGAAGACGTGGATTTCAGTGACGTGGTTCAGTTGTCTTCGCGGGAGTGAAGGGGAAAGCACATTCAACGAGAAGGACTGAATGGTTCTTGCTCTCATGAGTTTATAGTCTAGTGAGAGATAAATATCATCAGATATCATGCCAGTGAATGTGTATTTACAAATTTGTATACATGTTCTGATGGGAAAAGTCTTGCTTCTAGGGGGGAAAAAACGCCAGTGTAACTGAAGCCTGTGATAGCGAAAGGCTTTCTAAGTAAGTAAAGGCGGGTTGGGAAATGAAAGATAAGGAGTTGTCTCTGCAAAAAGGTGATGGAAGTGAAGAGTGCTCCAGACTGAGGCAGAGGCTTGTGGCAAGAGATAGTTGGGAGTGTTCGGGAAGTTAGGAGCAAAAGAGAGAGCAGTGAGAGATGTGTGCAGGATCTAGACCATTCTGAACTTGTGGGACTGTTGCAGGAAGGGGACCCCTTCCAGGGCGCAAGAGTGGCCTCTTGTCTAACACTCAGAAATGAAGTGTCCAAAGAGACACACGTGCTGACAAAGCAAAAGACTTTATTGGGAAGGGGCTCCCGGGTGGAGAGCAGCAGGGTAAGGGAAGCCAGGAGAACTGCGCTGTCATGTGGCTCGCGGTCTCAGGTTTTATGGTAATAGGATTAGTTTCCTGGTTGTCTCTCGCCAGTCATCTTGCTTGGCCCGTATTTGTTCTGTCTCAGCGTCCTTCTTGGTGGTGTGTGCATCTCTCAGCCAAGACGGATTCCAGCGAGAGGGTTTCTGGGAGGTGGCAGGGTGTATTGTCTCCTGTCTCCTCCTTTTGGCCCCTCCTGAACTCTTCCGGTTAGTTTTTGGTCGCAGCACCTTGTTTCTTATTGGGACCTCTTGTTGCAAGACAACTCATGCAATTTGTTACTGTTGTGCCCGGCCAAGGCGGGCGGTTTCCGTCAACAGTTTCCTAAGAGAACAAGGTAAGACTTTTGTATATTTCCTAAGAGTGAGATACCATTTAAGGTTTTCCTATCTAAACAATTGTTAACCTTCATCTTCTTTACCTGGATAATACAGCCCAGGTAGGGAGTGCTGTGGAACCAGAGCAAAAATAGAACGACATCATCATCTCCCCAGAGGGTCTGCATTAGGAGACGGGGAGTCTCATAAAGCTTTCTCCACGGCTTTTTCTGCATGCGCGAATAGGCATGGCCGGCTTAGTCCACAGACCACGTTTTTGCGTCACCTAGTGCTTCAGATGGCAAATGACACATCTCTGGAGAAACTAGATTGTTCCAGCTATACATCGCCCCCCCCCAAAAAAAATAAGGAGAATGCAAAAGAACACTTTTTGCTGCTTCAGAGAATTGATTGCCAGCCTCTAGTGGCAACTCTAACCCAAGAAATAAGCAAAAGTGACTTGTCAGAGTCAGCAGTTATCTTCTGAGCACCATTATCCTCTGTTGAATGATTCAATACATAATGGAGGTGATTTCTGGTTGCTCAGAGAATGGATTCCTTTGCAATTACCGAGCTCTTTGCAGAGACTCAGCATTGTCTAGTTAAAAGTGTAAGGAGCAAAATGCAGAAATCATGCTGTGAAAATCACTTGTAAAAAGATACATCATTGCCATACAGTAGTTACCCTTGTTGTGTGATTACTATATGGAAATTGCCTCCTTGCCTGGGGATCTTCTTGCACAAAGAAGTCCCTCTTCGGGTGGTTGGATGGCAGCTTTATCAATTACTCTCTAATAAATTACATGGTAGTTATACCTGATCATGGATAAATGTTACTTCCTTTTTGACTCTTTTAGATCTGTTGAATTCAGGTTGTATGACAAACCACAACATTAATGAAAGAAGCATACTTCTAGCGTATCATTTATTAAGGCTAATGGTATGTTAGTAGCAAAGGATGATAGTTTGAGATCTCTCATTCAAGGGAAAGATCTCTAACAAGGAAGATATTGTCATGGCTAAAAGTCACTTTTAGTTCACATCAAGTTACATCAAAACATTTACGAGACACCTTCTTTGTCACTGTCATCTGAGAGTGACTCAGGATATTCCAATCATTGACTGAAAAAAATGCACAATGTAAGAGTTGTGAGTTAAGTTTTATTTGGGGCAAAATGAGGACTATAGCCCAGGAGACAGCATTTCAGATACCTCTGAGAAACTGCTTCGAAGAGGAGGGGAGGTCAGTGCATACGTGATTTTGGTGAAGAGGGGATACATACAGCCAAACACACATTTTTGCAGAAGGTTTTTGCTAGTCACGAGGAGCAGATGTCGCCGTTTATGATTTTAGTACTTTTTTAGATAAGAGAGGATGAAGAATAAGGCTCATAAAATCGTCTACCGAAAATATCTAACTATCCGAAGTCCTGTTCTGCCAGTTTTTCCCAGAGCACCGAGTGCCTCATTCCTGATCTCCACCCTGCAGTGGAGATCAGGGTGTGTTGAAGGTCAGCAGTTACAAGGAAGCCTGTGATTTAATCCTTGTAGAGGCAGATGGCAAGTGCCAATTTTTAGTTGGCACAATGCATATAGTATTGTCTTTGGAGTCACAAAATGTAATATTAAAGAAAAATTTCTATAGTAGAGAGAATGTTCTTTGTACTTAGAGAGAATGTTCTTTGTACTTAGAAATATCCAATGAATGAAATAATGTTGGGAATGTTGATGAACTTAAAAACTTTCATAATACTGGCAGCAACCTATGTCCTAATTATAATTTATAGCCGGAGAAGTTTAAAATGTTTGCTTTTCCTTTAGTCATTCTTTTTCTAAACTGAAATGAGAAGAAATGACTTTCCTAGGAAGAGCCCCATGGTCTGCGGTTGTTTAGTTCTATAAATATCACTCTATAATTTTGTTGACTTAAAGAAAGACACACAACATAAGAGTTGTGGATTTAAGTTTTATTCAGGGACCTTACTGGTGACTATAGCCTGGGAGGCAGCCACTCACTTAGCTGTGAGAAAGCTGCTCTGAAGCGGTAGAAGAGAAGCCTCTCTCTCTCTCCCTATATATATATATATAGATAGATAGATAGATATACACACACACACGTATGTATATATATATATATGTGTGTATATATACACACACATATGTATATGTATGTACGTATGTATTTTTTTTGGCTAGGAAATAAATGCAGTCAAGAATACATCTTGGTAAATGATTACTGCTAATCACAAAGAACAGATATCTCAAGTTAATGATTTTAGTGCCTTTCTATTTATAGGGAGATGCAAGAATCTGGGGTCATTAAAATTCTTCCTGAGAGATGCATCTAACTATCTAAGGGCCCCATCCTGTTTTTCATCCTGAATTCCTTTCAGGTGACACAGTGGGTGGGCAAAGACAGTGGATTATGACTTAACCCTCGTGGAACTGAGTGGTAGACCAACATTCTTTTGTTCTTCTTTGTTCACAGCTTGCCTTTTTCACTTAACAGAATATCATAGATATATGATAGCATTTATGTAACAATAGATAAATTATATCCTTATAGTATATATGTCCTCATAGAAAAATGTCTGGAAGTGGTCATACCTTAATTGTTGCCTGGGTGGGGTGGAGGGAGAAGGGAGGTATGTAATCTTTTCATCTAATTATTATAATTAAATATTAATCTAATTGTTATTTTAATATTATATATTAATATATTATTTTCTGTTAGAATTTCACAGGGTTATGTTTTTGTTATAAAATAGGTAAACAACAAAAAATTTAAAATGGTATGTGATAATACCGAGTACAATTTTGAAAGTATTATTAGTGTTAGAATCAAAAGGTATAAGATTGTTTCATATTGTTAATATAATATTAAGAAAGCTGTATAACTCTACCACAGAAAGTTGTATCTAACTGGTTACTGTACAAATAAAGCAAGGTAATCAGTTCAGAACAACATATAAGGTGATATTGCTTTCTTGTTCTTATTTCTTATTCATGGAAAGTGAGTACAAGATATAAAGGGTTTAGAGATCTAGGTCATGGGCCCAGGATTCTGCATTAATTCTTCTCATAAAAGTACAAAGAATGATGAATGAACTTTGTCAGCTCTAATGCCATCATTGCTTTGTGACCACCGAGAGGGGTGGGATAGGGAGGGTGGGAGGGAGATGCAAGAGGGAGGAGATATGGGGATATATGTGTATGTATAGCTGATTCACCTTGTTATAAAGCAGAAACTATCAGACCATTGGAAAGCAATTATACTCCAATAAAGATGTTAAAAAAATTAAAAATAAAATAAAATAGCTAACTTTTGGGTGAAGGAAAAAAAAAGAGTAATGATGAGCCAAAGGAAATTATAACCTATTTATAAATTTCTCTTAAGTACCTAGAAATCATTCTTTGAATCTTATGACTTGAATTGAATAGGATTACTTTTTAGGACTTGTTTGGTGACAAGCTTAAAATTTCTAGCATAACTAGGCATTCACACATCTATCAGACTATTTGCAAAAAAAATACACCTTTTTATAAATATAAATAAAGAAATCCCATTTTGACAACCCGTAGACTGTGATAATGCATAAATATTATTTCTTTAATATACCCCAGATCTCATTAATCATAGTTGATTTGCTTCATTATATTCCACCTAAAAGTTTTGAATTGACAAGAGGGATATTTTTATGAGCTGCAAATTTAAAGAGAAAATAAGTCGAAAGTTTTAGTATTACTATATGGCCTTTAGCATTTTTAACCAATAAATTGCCTTGGATGCTTTTGCCTCAGAAAATGGGACAAAACAGAAAAAATGAAAAAAATTAACAAGTGCTTGTGAAATAGTATAGACAGAAAATCAGAAGCAAGATACCCCAAATCATGGACCTGTTATCTTCATCATCCAGCCTTGTCCTCCCTGAAAGACCTAGTAGTGACCTGTTCCTGTGCTTAATAGTCACTAGAAGTTGATAACAATGATGACCCTCCCAGTCACTATAAGATTCTTAAGTGCCTTTCGAAGATTAGAGAAAAATAAGACCACACTCAAGTACCAATTGTTGGAATTTATCCCTTAACGTGTTTGAAATAGAATAAGGTTAAGGTTAATGGTATATAACTTCTTCAGATTTATAAGTATCTTTGTTGAAAGTGCCTCCATATAGAAAGTTTACAGCATATTAATAATTTCTTGATGTTAGCATCTTGACCTAATCCAATTCATTTTTTTCATCATTAGTTATTTTTCTAGATACTGGTAATTTCCAGGACTTAGAGGAAGAAGAGGGTTTTTGTCCTCTCTCGTAACCTGGCTATCAGGTGCTATGGGGCAAGGACTGTCTTAGGCTGAAGTTTCCCAGGACAATAAATACTGGGTTGGCCAAAAAATTTTGTTAAAGAAAAACCCAAATGAACTTTTTGGCCAACCCAATATTTATTAACCATCAAATAAATACACATGCTCATACATATGTGTGCTCACACACATGCACACTACACTCACTTATACCCTCTACTCAGCTCAGTGCAGTCCTGGCCATTAAACCTTTGAGGCATTGTGATAGAACTCTGCAAGAAAGCTTCTGTAGAGGCAGCTGAGTTGCTGTTCTAGCTGCTGGATTCAGCTACCCTTCAAGTTGGAGAGTGAGGAAAACACTCTCCATGCAGGAATGAGTAGGATCCTTAGCCTGGAGTGCAGTTAAATTGTCTGTAGGCTGTAGGGCTTGCTTGATTTTTATATCCCATTTATGCAACAGCACTTGTGTCGGGACAGACATTTCTAGCGAGGCCACCTGTATCTTGAACACCACTTGTTTTACTGTAGAACATTCTTCTAACATCTTTCCTGGTGATTAACAAGCCATCTGATATTTTAAAAAAACAAAGACAGCTGAAGTACTTGTAGTAGCCAATTCTGCTACAGTTGATTAGAAATTGAGAAGAGTTATGATTAAAACCTTTCAAATGTTATCTAAACTCACCATGGGATAGATTAAAATTACATCATATCTATGCAGCTCTAACATAGTTTATGTTGAAGTATTCTATAGTAAATTTTAGAAAGTAAAATATTTCACTTCTGTTGGCAATGGTCAGAACCACTAAAAGCTATGAATATAGTTGGCCTCAAGGTGACACTGATAAAATTGATATTCATTGGAAGTTCTATTTCTACTAGCTGTTATTATTGGAACAAGCCTAGCAATGTTTAGATCAATGTTTTACATACACAAATCCATATTTACTGTAATAAGTCATTCAGAAAATTTTATTTCTGAGTTGTCTTTGGGTGAACAAGAAAAAAGTGTATTTAGGGTTTTATCAACATTGTACATGTTTATGCAGAATATATTTTGTGAACATGTGTATGAAATTCATTCATTCATTTATTCAGAAAGGTTTATTGAGTGTCTCCTACATTTTATTTTTTGAAGTTATTTATTTATATTTTATTTTTGGCTGCATTGGGTCTTCGTTGTTGCACGCGGGCTTTCTCTAGTTGCCACAATCGGGCTATTCTTCCTTGCGGTGTGCGGACTTCTCATTGCATTGGCTTCTCTTGTTGCGGAGCACGGGCTCTAGGTGTGCAGCCTTCAGTAGTTGTGGCACGTGGGGTTAGTACTTGTGGCTCGCGGGCTCTAGAGCACAGGCTCAGTAGTCGTGGTGCATGGGCTTAGTTGCTCTGTGGCATGTGGGATCTTCCCGGACCAGGGCTCGAACCTGTGTCCCCTACATTGGCAGGCGGATTCTTAACCACTGCGCCATCTGGGGAGTCCCTCTCCTACATTTTAGACATGCAAAATAAGGGCAGATAGCATCTGGTGCCTGCCTCGAGGAATGTACAATCTCTTACAAATCCGTGCACGAGGCAGGTGCAAAAACAACCTGAGAACCGTTTTTTAGTTTTATAAGTAGACTGTGCACATGAAAAACATTTGACTAATACAGAAAAGTGAAAAAACATATTAAAACCATCCAAAACTTAAGGATATTTTTAATCAGTTTTCTTTTTTTAAAAACGTAATAATTAGTTGTAATCAAATATTATATGTATATAATTTATCCTTTTAAAAAATTATAAAATTCTTGCTTATGGTTGGTTTTTAGCATTCATTTCCAGACTCAATGAAACCTATTTTCACATATGTTTGTGTCATTGGTCTTAAATGATAAGGAAAAGAGTTTTTAACTTACCTGGGGGTAGACCATTTCCTTTTTGAAAATGTCTTTATTGATACTGAGCAAAGTTGAAATATATAAGGAATAAATAAAGAGGGAATAAATAGAGGGGATAGTAGTTAATGAAAGGAGAAAAGTAGGGGAGGATAAAAATTTTAAATTTGAGCTTTGATCTAATTGACAGCTGGATATCAATAGTTTATTTGTTAAAAGCTGTTAGCAATGTTCTGGAATTTTAGGTATTGTGAAGTGGGGCTAGAAGTGAGATAGAAAAAGGAAATGGAGTTGTAAGGATGCTTTCTTTAATTTATGAACTTATATCCTGAGTTGGTCTTTGATTATAGTTCAGAAATCTGTGTAATTTCTTTCTTTTATGTATTTCGATTCTCTTATTTTAGAAAAGTGATTTCTTTTTTTTTTTTAGATGAGACTATAATCCACAAATGCTTTCACTCAAATTAGAAGTGATGGACTCTTCTTGGTTGAGATAATTTTAGAGTGATATAAAGTTCTAGATTGTCTAGTTGGAGATAATTTTTTCTCTGAAGGAAATGCTCTATTAGTGTATTTTAGCCAATTTTTCTAGGCGATATTATTCAAGACCTGATGGAATTATTCAGTAACAAACTTTCCATAGTAGCTTTCCAAATATTTGTTACTTAATTTGGTGTGTTTTCTTCTAGTTTTATTCTGATAGTCAGTAAATGTCTTGAAATCTTGAAGATTATTTCTAAATGGCTGTAGATGTAATAGTTAAGAATAATAGTTCTAGAAACATAATCCACTAGTTTTAACTTCAACTCAACATTTTAGTTGTAAGACTTTGGGCATTCTGTATTTCAGTTTCTTTATATATAAAATAAGATGTCATTGTCATTGTAATATCTACATCATGCGGATATGAGAATTAAACGTAAAAGGAATTATGACATAAAAACTGCTCAATAAAGTTTAAAGGCTGATAGCTATTATTGATCTCATCATTAACAGTTATTATTTCTGATGATGACTCATTAAGCAGTTTCTTCCATGTGGATTTTGATGAAAATTGCACAAACACACACACAAATACACAAACAGATTTTCATAGTCAAATAAGTTTGTGAAACCGTGAATTTAGCAAAATAAGGTTCTCAGCCTTTATATGCTAATATGCACTGAAAATTTTCACAGGTGCATATAATAGCACGTATAGCATATCCCTAATTTATTGAGCACACAACCTTCTTTTCACGAAGCACAATAAACACGAGTATAGCTTGGGGTGGAGGGGGAGCTTTTCAGCTAGGCAGTTGTTCATTGGGCAGGACTTCATGGAACAATGCAGGTCATTTACGATCCATGGTTCCTGCACAGAGAATGCTAACAGCACTCCCCAGTCATTGTGACAACCAAAACTGCCCCCCTCCACGCACACACACATAATCCAGATGCCGCCCGCATTTGGATCCAGTAGGCTAGAGGAACACAAACTGGTTTTGCTTTCTTGCGAACTGGCCATCTGGAATCCTCTAGGAAGGAAGCTAATGTAATGCCTTGTGTCCCTAGAACTCCTTAAAAAGTTTGAGAAGTGGTTACATGAATTTATACATATGTAAAAATTCACTGAGCTGTACGCCTGAGTTCTGTGTATTTTAGTACATGTGTTATTCCTCAATTTTTAAAAAATTCACTAGGTGATCATCACTGATAAATGAGTTTTGTGAGAAATGACTTACATGTGGAAGCGTAATTTCTCCATCCCTATAGTCAAGCGACCTTGAAATACGGTGGTATTGTTTTTCTCCATGTTGAAAGAATTTGAATTAGATATCATTTCAGAATACTGCCTGGTAAGAATTTTGGATCTGTAGGTAAATAAAGGGGAAAACAAACAAAAAAAATTAGAGTCAGTTATATTCCTGTCAGAGTTCAAGCACAGTATTTTGCTATTTAATTAAACAATTGGTATTATTAATGGTATTAGTTTATTCAACATAATTATTAATGCTGACATTTTTCCAATAACATCAATTTGCTTATAATAAAAATCTACATTTCTTTGATCTTCTGTAGGGAGGATGAATTACCACTCCAAGCAATTCTTTTGTCTTGTCACTTCAGTGACATGAAACAGAATTTGAATGGATCTGGCCATAATGTACAATATTTCTTTTGTTTTCAGAGCAAAAAGCCATTAGCAGTTATTTCAGGATTAACATGTTTATGACACTTGTAAATTGATTTATGGTATTAGCCAAGCATGTCAGTGAAAAAAAGCCTTTTCATTTTCTTTGTGTTTATCCTTTCCCAGTTTCAAGGTGTTGAGTGATTCAGATCACACTTTAGTCTTACCAAAGTACGCTGGACTTCCTCCCCATAAGACCTAATTCTTGAATCAGGGGAATAGTTTGCCATAGCTTGACAAGCACGTAAAAAGGAGTTTCATAAAGGGACACTTGAGGTCACAGGGAAGTGAGGGTGACATCCACCCCATCATGAAAATGTCCGATAGCCTTATATAAGACGCTTGCTGTTGCAGCTCACTGATTCTTAAGCCCTTATTGTGTGAAAAGAAAATAAAATTTAATTCTATGTTATGGCACTGTTCCAGACTATTACACAAATCCAATGAGTTATTTTTAAAACCACAATTTGGACGCCAGTGTCATAATACATCCCTTCCTGCTGACTATAATAAAAGTTGCTGATCTATTTCAAGCTTCCCAAGTAGAAAAATGTTTAATGATTTAGCGTGCCGAATTTAATTCTGATCTCTAGAAATCACGGTGGCTACAACAACTCAGTGCTGTGTCTTAGTGAAGAGGAATGTCAGCACAGCACTTTTTGGGGCTGTTTACCTTCTATGCCTTCTTTAGAAATGGCAGGTGGACTGCCGCTGACACGGCTGCTTTGTGTAACTGCTGCAGTAGAAATGAGGCTTTTAGAAACAGTGATCATAAGAGTTTTTTTTTCCCTTTGGAATTGCTTTATAATATTCTCTCTTTAGAAATTTGACCTGAGCATGTTTGTGAATAATTATTGACAGAAAATGCCAAGAATGTGAAAAATACCACCAAGATAAATTTTACTATCCTGAACTAGCTGCCTTCCTAAGCTGCTTTTGATTCATTCACCTCACTGGTCAGATTGTACTCCTTTTAAAATGAAGTACAAATGTCTTTATTTTGAAATTCAAGTATATGAATTTGTGTTACATTATTTCCTTCAAGGAAAAAAAGTGTTTATAATTCAACAGGAACTTGGAGAACAATAGTATCAAATGTTTTGAGTAAACATGACACCATTACTGTTAAGTGTAAAAACCAAGTGGTTATTAGGGAATGATTAATACTCAGAATATATTAACAATAGCCTGAGACCTTTCATTTTAACATACTTGTGTTTCTCCTTGATTTAGAAAGGTAGCATATAATAGTCCAATGTGACAATGTAATCTTCACTTCTTTTATTCCTTTTTGCCTTTCTTATACTTCATTAATGGAATTTAAAGCAGACTCCAACAGAAACAATGCAAAATCAGTGAGGTAAGACTGAAAGCATGAAAGAAATATCAAAAGACATCAAATATATACTAACAGCTACCCAGATTAAAATAATTACTATATATTGGGCTTATATTTTCTTTTGTTGGACTGTGACATTCCAAACCCATAAAACAATAAGGAACAGACATTGTGTTACATTATTTACTTGTTGTGCAAGATGTGTGGAACAGATACACTTATGTTAAAGGGACCCAAATTCTTCTGAATCTAGTTCAAACAAAAGAGGTCTGGTTAGCATGGTAGCCTTAAAGGAATCTTTCTGCCTATGATTTTGTTTTTGTCAAAGAAGTACGCCAGTGGAAGTTCTCATGGCTTTGTTTTGCCTAAAGTAATCTCCTTATTGCTGTTGGAATATTTTAGGCTAATCTCTGATTTCCACAAACTGAATAAACATTAAAAAAATCTCTATTATGGAAATATTAAAATATACCCCAAAATAGAATAGTGTAAGGAACTTCCATGTATATCTATTGCATAGCTTCAACAATTAGCAATATTGTGTCAATTTTTTTATTCTATGTGCACTATATCAGTTAGCTCTTTCTGCATTGCAAACCATGCTAAAACAGATTGATTTCATACAAGAAACGTTTATTATTGTTTCTAAGTCTGTCTGTTTGGGTGTGTGGAGGAGGAAATAATATATTTTTCCTTCTACTCTCTTGGCTGGGTCTCTGTAACAAAAGACAGATGAACGGAAAACATGCAACTTTATGTCCTGTAAGTTTTATGTGATATGGGAGCCCTCATAAAGAAGTGAAGGAAGACCTGAAAAGGTGGTTACACCTGAGTTTTTTTCATGCTAGGTTTGGGAAAGAACGGAAAGTCATGGGGAAATACGGTAGAACAAAAGGGGTCTGAGCTAAGTATAGTAAACTGCAAGAAAGTTGGCAAGCTCTGTTTATTTAGATTCTTGACAGCATCCCTCCATCTTTGGAGATAAGGATGCTTCTTTTCCTCTCTGTATAGGGAGAGCAACTCTTACATGAGGGTTTTATGGATTTGCTTCAGGGGAGGGTCAAAGAGTCTTCCCATTCCTAAAATTCCTCCAGCTTAAAATATTCAGTATGCCAAAGTATCATGTTTTGGGGTAGTGTGTCCTGAAACCTGTCAAGCAGTTCTGCTGATCTTGGCCAGTCTGGACTGATAGTGATCAGACTGGCTCTTGCATATGTGTCCAACTGATGTATCTGGGGCTGGTTCGTCTAGGATGGCTGTCCTTTTACATTGGTGGCTGGCTGGCTGTTGGCCAGGATTTCAGAGGGTGATGGGTGATGTCGTGCATCTTCCAGCCGGCTAGTGCAGTCTACATTGAGCAGAGTTCCAAAAGAGAGAATAAAAACATGCAGTGCCCTAGCTCAGAGCTCACTCTATTGGTCAAAGGCTGGCCAGATTTAAGAAGTCAGGAAGTACCTGTAAAGTCATCTTGCAATGCATGTGGATGCAGGAGAATTGAAGACTTTTTGTTATCAATCTATCATAGTCAAAAAAAAATCTTTTTTAGAGTGTTTAAAATCAATATCATTTCACCATTAAATACTTCAGTGAAAAGTGTTTTATTTTTTGGTCATTACAATTTTATTACTTAAATAGAAGCCATACAAGTTATCTATACTCTTTGAATGAGAATATTATTACTAGAGGCTATATCCCGATTACCACTAACAACAAAGTGACCATCGCTATCACTAGTAGTAAGTTTCATTTTTTCTCCTATCATGTATGCTAAACATTTATTGCCTCACTTAACACTCATAAGTATGCTTACAGGACAGCAACTCATATTCATTTATAGAGGTGAATGAGAAAGGTTAAGTGAACTGCCCAAGGCCACATAATTAGTGAGCAATGGCTTTGAGGTCATGATAAACTGACTCCGTTTTCCATGTTCTTATTTACTACATACCACGCTCTTCTGTGGCTGGTCAGCAGGCCACAGTCTCTTGACATTTACTTATGGAGGCCAGGTGGAATGAAAAGGCTAAGCCAACTCTCTTCCATTTCTTAAAGCAGAAAATGAATTTAAGGGAGTAAGTTGTTTCTAGATTTACCACAGTGGAGCTATTTTAAGAACATGAGAAGGATCTATGAGGTCACTTTCTAATGTAGATGATGTGTGTATGTTAGAGGCTGTTGTTTTGGAGAAACGAAGAGCTTCATTTCCTTATTGTTGTATTGGAAGTGTCTCATGTGGTATGCATGCCTGTCCATGTTTCAGCTGCTGTCTGGAAACCAATGTGTTGTTCTTAATCATTGTCACTCTAGTCACAAAGTTAATTCTTGTGAAGAGAAGCTGAAGCAGTCAGGAAGGGTCAGTTGTTAATGACAAGAAGACATCTATTTCCGTTTGAGTGAGATGTCAGGGATGATTTTCTTCTTCCTGAGGATGAACTGGCATAGTAGGAAGATGTAACCCAATTGGTGCAGATTCATGGAAATGCATTGATTCTTTTTTGGATCTGAGTTAATGTCATTCAGACATCAGTTTTATGTGACTGTGCCTCAAAAATAGTTTAGTACATTTTTTTCTTGTCTAAGTGTCAGCTCCATCCTGAGTTCCAATAGTGGCTTTTATCTTGAGGTCTGGTGTGAGGCATTAAATTCATATTCTTGGAAGAAAGATAAATGAGAACATAATTTTATTGCTATCTTACTGTTGTAAAACAGTTACTAAGTAGTATGTCATTTATGCATTCTTACAATGAGATTATGACTGACTTTTCCTTTTCAATAGGAAAGCTATTTTGGGCTGTCATCATCATCACATAATGGAGTCTTGCTTGTAGGGGGTCACATTTTAACTTCCAATGACTTTTCTGTAACAGCCTCTTAACATATAAGTCTCAGGTAAATTGAAGCTACTCCCTGCAGGAGATAAAGTCAGATATCAAACTAACCATTATCCATATTCTGGAAACTGATGGTGTCATCAGTGTTTGTTATGGCGCTTAATTTTTAGGCTTATTTTAAGCCAAGGCTTCAATGTGACATACTTTTATGGGAGAGAATTTCTTGCATCAAGACCATGTAGTTAAAATCATTAAAATTACAAAAGTCATATCATCACTATTGAACAATTCATATCTATAAGCTATTTACTATGGCAATTAGGGACTGTTGAGCTCACTAGCCTAAATCAGTAGGTTAATTGAAATTAAGCCTGTTCTCACATATTTGACTGTCTGGTATTTTTATTCTCTATTTCTGGGTAGGATGATATGTTAATATGGACATATGGTCTCCTAATAGCATTTGAAAGCCTTATTCCTTACAGATAGAGGACAGCTCATTAAACAAATACATGAAATGCCCTTAAATCAGCATTGAATATTAAGGGAACAGAGTATTAAATAATAGATAGCAGGTAAAGAGTGATATATAACTATAAACAATGAATTTAGATTACTATTACCAGAGTGTTTCAGAAGAGAGAAGGAAAAGGAAAATTCAAAGCCCACAGCATTAATATTTCCTTCTGACTTTTCATCTTAGAAATAGCTAAATGGTTCAGTATCCCCCAAGTTTATACAAGTACTCAGAACTGAGTTTTTGTCCTTAGGCAATGTTCTGCTTTTTATAATGAAAGCAATTTTTTTTTTCACATTTTGTTTTGTTGACTGGAATAATTCTTTCACCAGGAAAATGGGTGTCATTTAACATAATGACACATTTGAAAATATTTCTAATTACCAATGTAAGTTATTTGTTATTTTAGGAATTATTCTGAACCACACAAGCGTAGGTTTTTTTTTTTTTTTTTTTTTTTTGCGGTATGCGGGCCTCTCACTGGTGTGGCCTCTCCCATTGCGGAGCACAGGCTCCGGACGCGCAGGCTCAGCGGCCATGGCTCACGGGCCCAGCTGCTCCGCGGCATGTGGGATCTTTCCGGACCGGGGCACGAACCCGTGTCCCCTGCATCGGCAGGCGGACTCTCAACCACTGCGCCACCAGGGAAGCCCAAGGGTAGGTTTTTTTTTTTCCAATTCCCATTTTAAAAATGGGTCAATTGATGTCAAACAAAGTAGAGTAATGGCATTAGTCTAATTTAAGAACAAACATTCACAACGTTTTGTGGGGTGGATGACAGTATTTTCCTTAGTGCTCAATGTAACTTTTCTTAAATTAAAATATAAATGAGATTGTTGTCTCTTCAGACTCTCAAAATTTTAAAACAGCTAAACAGCAGCATTAGTTACTATTTTAAATTTTACCTACTTGCATAAGTATATGAAAAGTTGCAGTCCATAATATCTTTAGGTACAACTTGAGGTGAAATAAAAAACTCAAAATATTTGGAGTTAAATATAAATTTAATGTCTTATCTGACTGTATGGAATTAATTTTTCTACTAGTTGTAAGTGAATAAGTAAATCATTTTTATAGAAAAATTTATGTACCTGAAAAAACTAATTATCACATTTTGAAGCAAATTCATTTTTATGAATACATTATATTATTTGCAAATTTCCTTTCCCATTTAGTACGTTGTCATTTCATTTTGTCAGTGGTTTCCTTTGCTGTGCAAAAGCTTGCAAGTTTACTTAGGTCCCATTTGTTTAATTTTGCTTTTATCTCCTTTGCTAAAGGAGATAGGTGCAAAAGAATATTGCTACAATTTTTGTCAAAGATTGTTCTACCTATGTTTTCCTTTAGGAATTGTATAGTGTCTAGTCTTACATTTAAGTCTTTAATCCATTTTAAGGGTTTGTTTGTTTTTTGTATGGTGTTAGAGAATGTTCTAATTTCATTCTTTTACATGTAGCTGTCCAGTTTTCCCAGTACCACTTATTGAAGAGACTGTCTTTTCTCCATTGTGTATTCTTGCCTCCTTTGTTGTAGATTACTTGACCATAAGGATGTGGGTTTATTTCTGGGCTTTCTATTCCTATTTCAATGATCTATGTATCTGTTTTTGTTCAAGTACCATACTGTTTTGATTACTGTGGCTTTGTAGTATACTCTGAAGTCAGGGAGCATGATTCCTCCAGCTCTGTTCTTCTTTCTCAAGATCATTTCAGCTATTCGAGGTGTTTTGTGTTTCATACAAATTTTAAAATCATTTGTTCTAGTTCTGTGAAAAGTGCCCTTGGCATTTTGATAGGGATTGCACTGAATCTGTAGATTGCCTTGTGTACTATGGTCATTTTAACAATATTAATTCTCCCAATTCAAGAACACAGTATATCTTTCCATCTGCTTGTATCATCTTCAGTTTCTTTCATCAGTGTCTTAGGTTTCTGAGTAAGGTCTTTTACCTCCTCAGGTGGGTTTATTCCTAGGTATTTTATTCTTTTTGATGCTATGGTAAATGGGGCTGTTTCCTTAATTTCTCATTTTGTTACTTCATTGTTAATGTATAGAAATGTGACAGATATCTTATATTAATTTTGTATCCTGCAACTCTACTGAATTCATTGCTGAGCTCTCAGTTTTTGGTGGTGTCTTTAGGATTTCCTATGTATATTATCATGTCATCTGCAAACAGTGACAGTTTTACCTCTTCGTTTCCAATTTGGATTTCTTTTATTTCTTTTTCTCTTATGGCTGTGGCTACAACTTCTAAAAATATGTTGAATAAAAGTGGTGAGAGTGGATATCCCTGTCTTGTACGTGATCTTAGAGGAAATGCTTTCAGCTTTTTACCACTCAGTATGAATTTAGCTGTGGGATGGTCATATATGACCT
Source organism: Mesoplodon mirus (assembly GCF_964341445.2). Taxonomy (NCBI): domain Eukaryota; kingdom Metazoa; phylum Chordata; class Mammalia; order Artiodactyla; family Ziphiidae; genus Mesoplodon; species Mesoplodon mirus. The sequence goes on along the minus strand of NC_138988.1, from coordinate 15,589,019 downwards.
TTATTATGCTGAGGTATGTTCCCTCTATGCCCACTTTCTGGAGAGCTTTATATCCAACACATATAAACAGCTCATACAACTCAACATTAAAAAAACCCAAACAACCCAATTAAAAAATGAGCAGAACAACTGAATAGATACTTTTCCAAAGAGGGACTGCAGATGTTCAGCAGGCACATGAAAAGATGCTCAACCTAGTTAATCATCAGGGAAATGCAAATCAAAACCACAATGAGATATCACCTCATAGCTTTCAGAACGGCTTTCACCAAAAAGAACACAAATAAGAGAGGATGTGGAGAAAAGGGAACCCTCATATACTGTTAGTGGGAATGTAAGTTGCTGCAGCCACTGTGGAAAACAGTATGAAGGTTTCTCAAAAAACTAAAAATAGAACTACCATACAACCCAGCTTTCCACTCCTGGGTATACATCCAAAAAAAACCCCAAAAGACACAATGCACCCCGACTTTCATTGCAGCATCATTTACAATTGCCAGGGTATGGAAGCAACCTAAGTATCCATCAACAGATGAATGGATAAAGAAGATGTGGTATTGTATATACAATGGAATATTTCTCAGCCATAAAAAAAATGACATTATGCCATTTGCAGTAGTATGGGTGGACTTGTATGGCATTATGCTAAGTGAGATAAGTCAGAATGATAAATACTGTATGATATCACTGATATGTGGAATCTAAAAAATACAACAAACTAGTGAATAAAGCAAAAAAGAAGCAAATGCACAGATATAGAGAACAAACTAATGGTTATCACTGGGGGAAGGGTAATCTAGGGATAGGGGAATAAAAGGGTTATTAAGGGATTACATGAAATCATGTGTGTGAAACTTTTTTTTTTTTTTTTTTTTTTTTTTTTTTTGCGGTATGCGGGCCTCTCGTTGTGGCCTCTCCCGTTGCGGAGCACAGGCTCCGGACGTGCGGGCTCAGCGGCCATGGCTCATGGGCCCAGCCGCTCTGCGGCATGTGGGATCTTCCCAGACCGGTGCACGAACCTGTGTCCCCTGCATCGGCAGGCGGACTCCCAACCACTGCGCCACCAGGGAAGCCCGTGTGAAACTCTTAAAAATTGTAAATTACTCTAGAGTTTAAAGAATCTTTCATTCAATTAAAAAACAATATATTATAAACAACGTTTGGATGTCTATTATCATAATGTTTCAGAAGAAAAGGAAAATCATAAGAGAAAGTAAGGGAAAATTGATATTTTAATCCTTACTCTATTTATGTCAACATTGGAGTGAATAAACATTCTGCCGAAGTGGAAAGTAAGTGATGCTCTTATCTTCTGCTTGAGTAAAGCCTAGATTTGTAAATTTTAGTTGACATGGCCGGTTCTTATCCATTTGTTTTTCCTTTATCCCTTCCCTATATATTGCTATTCACCGTCTATTAGTGTGATAATTTTGAACATGAAAAGGTATTTTGCCAGGAAAATTAAAAGTTAAATTTGTGATACTTAATGAATGACTTAGATGGGGTTGAATGCTTGATATAAAGAATTGATTGAAAGAGTCACCTTTTGAATGAAATGACCTAAATGAGGTTATTCTCATAGCCACTGACATTCATTAGAGTATATTAGAGAACCTTCCAAGTAAAAATTCCTCTGACCAAAAAAATACGATTCATTGGTTTACCATATAGCATTTATCAACTGTCTTTTATTTTAAATACAAAGAGGAACAACTAAGATTTGTATGGAATTATTTGAGAACAGTTTCATAAGGAGGAAATTATTACCAACAGAAAAATGTATTCAATTGCTGTTATGTTGACCTTTTACAGTACATGAACTTAGAATCCCTACAGTACATGAATTTGTTAGTCTTTTGTTTGTTTGTTTGTTTCCAGGTTAACCACGTTCTTCTCAGCTTTCAACCAAAAGTAAGAAGAGACATTAGGGTTTTCATTCTTTCTGGGTTGCTTCCTTACTGAAGAACAATGGGGATGCTGTTAAGTGGAAGAGGATTAATCACATCTCTAATTTTCTTCTTGTTAAAATTCTCAACAGCTGTTGATATACCACTTTCAGGTAAAGTGACAACATTCAATACCTACTTATAAAAGTCCATATTTGCATTTTTATTTTTAAGTAGAATAATTATATGTTAAGGATGTGATTTTTCTACCATATTTCTACAGATTTTACAGCAATCTATCATCAGAATTCATGTTCTCCTTTTAAATTTTTCAGTAGACTTATATTTGGCCACTTGCTATAATTAATTATTTTGCAGCTTTTAGCCTCTTAGGCAAACTTGGCACATAACAAGAAATATAAACTATAGATCAGGTGCTATTTCACCACGTAAGATAATCTGCAATATTAGCAACAGCTATTACTTTTATGTATCAGATTAGTTTATTTTAGGGAGAAGTATGACTCCAGAAGTTACTGGCATTCAACCAATCAGGACAAAAAAGGAACTGATTAAACTTTGTATTGTTTTTCAAAATGATTATATATTTAAGAATGGTACACTATTGATACTATGTATAAAATAGATAACTAGTGAGAACCTACTGTATAGCACAGGGAACTCTACTCCATGCTCTGAGGTGACCTAAATGGGAAGGAAATCCAAAAAAGAGGGGATATTTGTATACATATAGCTGATTCACTTTGCTGTACAGTAGAAACTAACACAACATTGTAAAGCAACTATACTCCAATAAAATTTTTTTTAACTATATATTTAAGAATGAAAATAATCAGGACAATATTCAAAAGCCGTTTTCATATACACAACTAAAAGTGTAAAATGATACCACCTCTGCAAATTTAGAGCATTCAATAGGGTGAATTCATATCAAAATGTTAGTCGTGATATATCTTATATATTGGTAAAATGGATATAACTCTTTATCATAAATCAGTTTCAACAAGTTATAGTAATTAGAAGTTCAAAAAACAGCACACGTGCAAACACAATTTATGTAATAGTGTATTAACTATTTAATGTACAGGTTTGGGAAATTTCTCTTATTTATAAGCACATAGGATTTTAAAAAAGACCGTTGAGAGATTACTTAGGTATTTTTATCCATACAGTTCAAGTATTAATCCCTACTATTCCTTCCATACCTAATTAGAATTATAATGTAAGAGCTAAGAATGTTTATTAGAACCTTAGCATTGGAAATGATCTGTGCAGATCATCTAAATTTCAAAGGACTAGTCTTGACCTCAGAAAGTTGAATAAATGTTAGAGAGGTGCTAACGCAACTGAAACTTTTCTTCAGAAGTACTTGGACAGTCTGAGTGTGACCAGAAAAAGAAATAATTCTCTGAGTATATAATATGTTCTAAAACCATTTTCTAAGGGCTGCCTTAAATACTTGATGTAGCAGTTTCACATGACACACTTTGGGTGGCCCTGCATTTGTATTTCATCCCCAAGGTAAGAATCTTTTCTCTACTGTCCTCAAGTCTCTGTGTCAATATTCACCCTTTTAAGCAATTTCACTTACATGTTCTCAGATGTACAGATTTAAACTTCTGCTTTAGTCAAGGTGAAATCTGTTAGCCTACACACCACATATATTGGCCTATTTGTACAAACACTGGTCAAGAGCCTGAAATAATTCATCTTAAGTACATTCTTTGGGTTTCGAGTATGCAGTGCCAAATTAAGTGCATAGTTCTTGGCAATCCTTGTGGAAAAAGGGGTTAATAATTTTACATTTTCTTCCCAGTAGCACCAAAGATGCACTGGGATTCCTGATTCAGATTCTTGACCATAGAATATACATACTGACCATAGCATGTACATTTTCCCTCCATCTTTTCTCATTTAGTTCACCAGTGGTGATTGGAAATTTTGTATTGGTACATAAGACACATTTTTATTCTGGTTGTCTCAGTTACTTATGCATTTTCACACTCTAATGTCGTTAGACAACAATTGTTATAAAATATTAATGACAGGTTTTCAGAACATCTGAATACTACCCATTTATTTCAGTACTCTAGAGCTCTCATTAGCAAATGCAAGTAAGGCAGGTATTCAATTTGAATGTCAATGAGTCTGGTGTCTCTGTAATTGGCCTAATTATGGAGGAAAGGATTTATAATGTAGAATACATATTCTTATAAACACCCAAAGGTTATTAGCTCCACTCCCTGAATAATTAGTTATGGCTGAGACTTTACAACCTTAGCAAATTTAAGAAAGAATAATGTTCTAATAAACAAGTTGTTCACAAGTTATTAGCTGATATCTTAGGGACTGTTGCTATTGTGCATCATCCCTCACCGTTTATAACTGTAATGACATTTAAATAGTGTGAATTTGCAGTAAGTTCAAGATCTGCTCTACTGAGAAAGAGTGGTAATCAGAAACAAGGTAGATGTCAATGAAGATATGAATGTTTTTCGCATGTTATTAAAATGTTTCTGAATATGAAGCCTGCACTTGCATTGTCACTAAACTAGTAAAATGCAAGTATCAGATTCATTAGGCGAAAGTAAAGAAAAGTGAAGTTTAAAATGGGAAATGGCTGTTGAGTTATGATTCTAGGCTGGCCATCAGTACTCAAAATGTGATTCATGGACACCTCAGGGTCACAGAGATTTGTTCAGGCAGTCCATGCAATCAAATGTTTCATAATAATACTAAAGTGTCATTTTTCCTTTTCCGTCATGTTGACATTTGCACTGATGTCACAAAAGCAGTAGTGCTAAAACTGCAGTTGCCCAGCACACATCAAGGCATTGACACCAAACTCATGGGTTTCCTCAGGACCGTATACTCACACTAAAACAACAAAACATAAACCAAAGTTTTGCTTAAGATTGTCCTTGTTGAAACAGTTAAACATTATTGATTTTTTAAAATCTTCATCCTTGAGTACATTCGTCTTAATATTCTGTGGGATGAACTGGGAAATATACATAAAATAATTCTGCTGTGGAACAAAGTACTATGACAGTCTCTGTTCCTTGATTGTGTCATTATTTGAGTGCCAAGCCAAATACCATTTTTACTTAAAAGTACAACTGACAGACAAACTTTGATTACTTTGATGGATATTTTCCCCAAAACGAACCAAGTGAGCCTGTCACTTCAAGAGAAACAACTGATAATATATGTTGTCAATGATAAAATTTGGGTGTTGAAACAAAAATTAGAATTGTGGAAAATTTGTGTCCTACACTGTGAGATTGACAGCTTCCCCATATTTAAGGCTTTTCTTAGATCAGTGATGATATTGACAGATGTGAATTTTTAACATTGTATAGTGATGTGTATCAGTATTTAGAAGATCTGCATAACTCAGTGAACCAATATTTTTTTCCAGATGAATATTGTATGATACAAAATCATGCATGAATTAAAAAGCACCCATGGATAAAACACTTTAATGACAGAATATGAAAATGTATCCATATGGTTTCAGATTCCATATTGCAATAAACCTTTAAGAAACTGCCACTTGGTGAGTTTTGGTGTACTATCCAAAAACAATGCCCACAATAATCAGAAAGGACTATAAAATATGTCACCCTTTTTGAAGTACATATCTGTATAAGGTTGGATTTTCTTCATTTATTTCAACAAAACAACTTACAGCAACATGTGGAATACAGAAGTAGATATGAGAATCCAGCTGCCATCTACTGAAGTATTAAAGATTTGCAATAATGTAAAACAATGCCACTTTTCTCATTATATTTAGTATTTTTGATAAAATATTTATTTTAACAAATGATAGTATTAAATGAATTAATAAATATTTAGAAGATTTCTCAGTTTTAATTTCTAACATGGTAAATATTATTAAATATAACCTATGTTTACAAAAGTACTTTGGGATTTCCTATAATTTTTAAGAATGTAAAGGGATTCAGTGACCAAAAAATCTATTTACCTGGCTTGAATCTCTAATTTTACAAATGAGAAAACAGAGTGGTTCGGGGCCTGGCTCAGTGTCACAGGGTTTAGGGCCTATTTGTAACTCCACTGTGGAATATTACCCATGTGAATCACACTCAGGGCCTTTCTGCAAATTGCTTTTCTCTAAGTATGTTTGCCAGAATCAGATTCCTGCTACTGAACCATTTATATTTCCTTGTGAATTCAATCCTGTCCCCTGACAGAGGTTGTTAGAACTGTACTAAAATTGTAATGTCTTAATTTGAAAACTATTGAGTGTTCCGTGACAGTAGATCTTAACATATATCATGATCTGTGTCCTATTTTAAAACTTAATCCAAGTTTGTATCTTCAGCGTTAGTACATTTATTTTATAATCATAATTCTTGGCAATGCCATCCAGCTGCTTGAATTGGTGAGAGACAAAGTCACCCCCTACTTTGTAAATTTGTCTGGAAGGTACTTAACTCGTCAAACACTAAAAATGTTTATCACAATGAGGGGATATTTGAATATGTGGGATCCTTTTAAAAGAAACCATCATTCATTAGCTATTATTTTTATCCTAATGATTATTAGTGTTAAATTCTATAAGGGGGAAAAGTACCCTCCAGCTTCCAAGTAGGAAAAAGATATCAAAAAATGTGTGTAAATGGGAAGTTACAAATAATAAACAAGCTCAGGGAAAAATATAACAAAAGCAATAAATGGAAATAAAAATAAAGAAGAGAAGGGTTTTGGGTTTTTTTGGGGTTTTTTCCCTAATAATTAATGAAGTCTCTTATTGTTTTAAAATGCTATTCTTGAGACTTCCCTGGTGGCACAGTGGTTAAGGATCCGCCTGCCTATGCAGGGGACACAGCTTTGAGCCCTGGTCTGGGGAGATCCCACATGCCACGGAGCAACTAAGCCCGTGAGACACAACTACTGAGCCTGTGTTCTAGAGCCCACAAGCCACAAATGCTGAGCCCACGTGCCACAACTACTGAAGCCTGCGCACCTAGAGACTATGCTCCGCAACAAGAGGAGCCACCACAATGAGAAGCCCGCGCACAACAATGAATAGCCCCCGCTCACCGCAACTGGAGAAAGCCCGCACGCAGCCAAAAATAAATAAATAAGTAGATTTATAAAATGCTATATTGTTCGTTGGCAGCAAGAATGTGGGAAACCAATGTACTTGTGTTTGTGGTAATTAGCCCCTTGTGAAATATTAACATTTATCCATAGTCATTACCATTTGTGTCCATGCCTGGAAATTTATCATGTCACTAATTCAATAAAGGAAAAATCCGTATGCTTGAGGCTGTCTATTGAATGAAAAAAATCTAATGTCCAAAAATAAAATTATTAAATAAATTATCAAATATCAATGGAAGAAGTCATACAGAAGTAGTAAATTAAATATAATGTCTTACAAAACTATAAAGAAGAAACAGAATTGTCAATGACTGAACCAAGTAAAACTGTATAAACACATCAACATAGATGAAATGCCAATAATTTAAACATTGATGTTTTAAAGTTGTTACACTGTTACGTTATTCTGGCATTAAATAAATTATATGGCAACATGAATTGATGGCAGTGAAGTATATTCCCTACAGCTAAATACATTTTGCAAAGAGGAAGTGAGATGTGTTCTACACTTTTCATTCTTTTATAATCCTTGTACTTACCAATATAGAAAGCGTGTTTATTTCAAAGTATTTCTGTTGTAGCTAAACTAACTTCACCCAATTTTTGGAGAGCATGTTATTTAAATACATATTTTAATATTTAGTTCAACAGGTTCCAACAATCATAAAACAGTCAAAAGTACAAGTTGCCTTTCCTTTTGATGAGTATTTTCAAATTGAATGTGAAGCTAAGGGAAATCCAGAACCAACGTGAGTATTTCCTTCAAATTAAATAATTGTTTAAATGTATACGATCCTTTATATTCATTTTTACTCTAATCAGTATAAGCTTATTGGACTATAAATCTACATATGATTGAAAGTAAAGATTTCCAAATGAATGATAGCCATGTCTATAAAAATAAAGTTTGGTAATTTTACATATGTTCTTTTGCCAGTTAAAATTACTTTTATCATAAAATGTCTTAACATTAAATACTTAGCATAGGCTTTGGCATTGTGGAAATATTAAACAATTCTTTACCTTATGAGTGAACAAGATAGCTAGAAAACAGAAGATACTTTATTCTGATGAGTGAAAGGTAGCATTTATTAAGCCAAAGTTAATATATTTATAAATGATATTCTATACATATTTATTATTGCATGTCTTTTAATGTAACCATATTGTATTCAGTGAATAGGTTGTTACTTGATATATTTTAAGTTGTCATAGAAATGTCGACTCATCCTAGATGGCAGAATACAAATGACATGGGATATTACTATCTAGTATTTTATTATTAGTGAAACAATTATTACTGTAGGTAATTGTAATCACTGATGAAGTTTTTTCTAAGTACCTCCCAGTTTGGAGAGAAAGAAATGTGTGTGTATTGAGATTGAGGAGGGAAAAGATGTGGGGAGAATTCAAGATTTTAAAGTTCTACAAACGTATGGATACCAAGGGGGCAAGGTGGGGGAGGTGGGATGAATTGGGAGATTGGGATTGACATATCTACACTATTGATACTATGTATAAAGTAGATAACTTATGAGAACCTACTGTGTAGCACAGGGAACTCTACTCAATGCTCTATGGTGACCTAAATGAGAAGGAAATCCAAAAAAGAGGAGATATATGTATACGTATAGCTGATTCACTTAGCTGTACAGTAGAAACTAATACAACATTGTAAAACAACTATACTCCAATAAAAGTTTTAAAAAAAAGATTTTAAAGTTCTAAATGATTCTGGGAAGCAAACCTACATACCTTTATTGATTTACCTGATCATGATTATTTAAAATTGTAATGTGAATAACATTTTTATTGCCTGATAATTGGATATTTTAAAAATTATTAGTGAATCATTAACATGTTAAATTGTCATTATTCACTGGCAAAAAACAAGATTTTACAAATACAAATTAAGCAGTCAATCATTATTCTTTTCCAAGGTGTAATTAAATGCCTATACAAAACAGAAAATATTAGAAAACAAGAAAGAAAGAAATATCCCATCACAATAGTAAAAGGAGCAAATCCAGCAATTTCAATAGTTAGTAACAGCAATATCAACAAAACTGATATCAAAAACTATGTAACATGAACTGTTTAGCATCTACATTGCAGAGTAGGATAAAAGAAAACTTGAATGAATGGAAAGATATAACATGTAACCAATTGGAAATGCTTAATTTTGAATATGTGGAGTTATCCTAGTCAATGTATTGGAATTTTAAAGAACAGATTCTATGTGTTCTTTTGTAAGTAAAAACAGTAAAATATAAAACATATAGAGAGAAAAGAAGTAAAAGTTGTTGTCAGGAGAGAGGCATGCTCCAAAGAAAAATATGTCTCATGAAATTTTGTTATTCTTTTTGAAAGAATATCAGATTATGTAAGACTGTGTTGTCCTGAAGCAAATCTAAATTTGCATGGGTAATTCATATATAAAATACTAAATAAAATCTAATTGGGAAGTCATTATATATCTGTTGGATTGATAAAGATTTAAAAAAAGGCTTTATACAGCATTGTCCATAGAGCTGACTCTGTTACATATGGGGGTAGGAATTTAATTGTGTATGTTTTTTCTGGAATACAATTCTGCAATGTTTATCAAAAGTGATAAAATATTTCTTATGTTATTGGTTTATCAGTTTCATTTTTAAGGAATTAACCTAATGAAATATTTGGATAAGTACCCCCAAAAATAAATATGTAGGTTTTTTGTAACAGTATTGTTCATAAAAGGGAAAAATGGAAATGGTTAAGTAAGTTAAATAGTAACTGTAAGACAGAAGATAATGTAATAAAATCTGTCTTTAGTAACATTGTAATAATTGGAAAAACTCACATGGAAAAATTATACATCCATTGTGGTCTCAAATATGTTACAGCTATGTCCAAAAATATTGATCATATATGACCAAATTTAATAGCACTTACTTGTGTGTTTTTGAATTTTGAGTGAGCTCTTCACACGCGTGTGCCCACACACACACACACACACGGAGACATATTGTATATTTATATTTTTTAGTCTCCAAATATTGCAGCCTCTAAAATACTAGTAAAGATCCTGCATTATCTTTCTAATTGGAAAAGTTTTAAAATATAACTTTAAAAAGAACAGAACAAAACCTATTTTCACCTTTTTTTCCTGTCAATTATCACAGCTTTTTCATGGCTTGTTTCTCAGTCAATTCTGGCTGCTGTAATAAAAATATCACAGATTGAGTGGCTTAAACTATAAACAAACATATTTCTCACAGGTCTGGAGGTGAGAATACCAAGATCAAGTCACTGGCAGATATAGTGTGTGGTGATGACCTGCTTCCTGGTCACAGACAGCGGTCTTTCCCCTGTAACCTCACATGATGGAAGGGAGCAAGAAAGCTCTCTGGGATTTCTTTTATAAGGACACCAGTCCTATTTGTGAGGAATCCACCCTCATGACCTAATCACCTCTCCAAGGCCCTGCCTTCAAATACTATTACAATGGGAATTAGGTTCAACATACAAATTTTAGGGGGACATAAACATTCAGTCTATAGGAGTTTGTAAGATTTCTCAGATTCTTCAGAGACCCTTTTTTGTGTTCTATTATATTCAATTAAATATGTAAATATATGCTTTTTTTTTACTATAACATATCTCAGTTTCCTCATTTCTGTACATTTGTTTATGAGTACGAAATATGATTTTGCAGGATTACTAATTTTAGTTTTATCTTACAGATTTTCGTGGAGTAAGGATGACAAGCCTTTTGATCTCTCTGACCCTCGGATAATTGTATCCAACAACTCGGGAACATTCAGGATCCCGAATGAGGGGCACATATCTCACTTTCAAGGGAAATACCGCTGCTTTGCTTCTAATAAACTGGGAATTGCTATGTCAGAAGAAATGGAATTTATAGTTCCAAGTAAGTATTACAGTGGAGATTTCATTTAATGTTTTAATGAATTTAGCACACGTTATACTGGGGTGCAGTGCAATAACAGATTATTCCTTTAATCAGCTTATATAGGCCTTATATTTTATTTATAAGGGAAATTGTCTTCCAGATCTTGATACTTAGAAGTGGATGACCTTGAAAGCAACATAATTTTGCTGTGTTTCAGTAATAATATATGTAACATGGGAAAAAATAGTATTTGTTTTGCCTCATAGGATAAAGTTAAATATATTAGTTAGATTTGGCTAAATTATACTGCAGTCACAAGTAATCCCCAAGCCCTCATGTTAACACAAGGTTATTCCTTGATGATGCAGTTTGCTGTGGGTCAGGCAGCTCTTCAGGGCAGCTGTTCTCCTTGCAGCCACTGGGCGATCCAAGCTAATGGAGATACCCATCATCCTGTGTCAGCACCATGTGAAACTTGTGCCATCTAGGTCAAAGAGTGGAGGACAGAGAACATTGCTTCCAACAAGGAGTTACACAGGCAGCTTCTACTCACAGTTTGTTAGGTGGGGGCAGAGCAAATGGCATGGGTCCACTTAAGTTCAATATTGTGGGTGCCCCCTAGGAGAGGAGAACCAGTGATCAGTATATAGTAGTAATATTTTCCATAAATCATGATCATGGAAAACTGCAAGCTCCTTTACTCTTAAGAGTGTTATTTATCAATAACTATCCCAAAGAATAAGCAACTTCTTCATTATCAGATCTGGCCTCTGCAGCATGGGATCTCTGATGACTGACTTCCAAGTTTGGTCATTTATTTTCCCAGATTTTAAGGTATCCAACACTACTTGATTCTAACCAAAGGGTTTACAGAAAAAAATCTTAGGTATAAAACTATCAAGAGTTGCTATTTGGAAATTTCTTCTTGCAGAGTTCTAGACACTGAAGAGACTCAAAGTCCTAGACCTTCCAGGATATGGACAGTTAATGCTGGGGGAGCAGAATGTACACAAACGTTGGAAAAACAAATAATGAAAAATGTGTGTGCATTATCCTCAAAGTTGGGACAGGGAACTGGGTTTAAATTTCTTTAAGTTTTTAATATTTTTCTAGAGGAGAGAATATAGCTCAAATTTAGACTCTGACAAGTAAAATATGCATCTTATAATTTATAGAATAATTACATTAAATGTACAGAACAAATGTGAATGATTATCAAACTATGTGGTGTGAGGAAAAATAAGGCAAGAAAGGAGAGAAAAAGAAAGAAAAATACTATAGAAATAAATCTAAATATATCACTAATTAAAGGTGAAAGTAAATAGACTAAATGCTCCAAAATTTTTTAAAAGCTATAAGCTATTTACCATACAACACATCTAAATCACAAGAAAATAGAATTGTTGAAACTAAAAGGATGGAAAAGATGTCCCATCTTTTGAAAACATAAATAGATATCTTGAATAAATATCTTGACTAGGTAAATACTATTCAAAAGAAAAGTAGGTATGGCTATATTAATATCAGTCAAAATAGACTTTATTTTATAAAGGCTTCCTGGAGATTAATGTACTAGGCATATATAATACGAAAATGTTTGAAGCAGGAAAAGGAACTACAAGGGGAAAGAGAAATATCTACCATAGTAATGAGAGATGCTAACATATCTATTTCATTATTTGGTAGCTCAAGCAGAGGAAACATTAGAAAACCCATAGAAGATTTAAAGAACCCATTTACAAGCTCTAGCTAATGAACATGTATAGAACATTATACCTAAAACTGCAGAATGTTTTTCAATATTTGATGGTATATTAGCTCTGAAGTCAATATGACCAAAATACAATGGAGAAATCAGTATTAAAAAGAAAATTAGAAAAAGTCTTATATCTTTCAAAATTAAAACATGTCTAACTCAAAGGCCAAATAAGAAATGGCAAAGGAAAATAGAATGTATTTTGAAGTGATGATAGTAGAAATTATGCTTAACAAAACAGACTTGAGGCAGCTAAAGTATTATGAGGAGAGAGATTTTTTCATCTTCAAAATACTTTAGAAAAGAAGAAAGGATGGAAATTAATGATCTTAGCTCAGTCATTTTCATCTTAAAATTGTTACCTAATAAGTTATCTTTAGATAACAGGTTAAACTTCAAAAGAGGGCGAAGGGGAACAGTAGTATAGAAGCAGAAAATAAATCCAAGAAGGAGGTGTTAAAAGTACACATATTTTTTGAAAAACATTTTTAAAAGATCTAGATGTGGGAAAAAAATACCATTTTCACTGATCTGAAGACTCAGTAAAGCTAAAAGTTTAATTCTTCATGACTTGATGTATAGAATAATCAAAGTCAAAACTCTCTAGTTTGGTTTTTGTTTGTCTGTTTGTGAAATGTGACCAGTTTGACTTCCAAATGTATTTGAGGAACACGGTGCAAGGTTTGGTAGAAACTCGGAGAATGTCAGGAGGAGTTGGTCTTATCAGATAACAAGACTCAATGTAAAGCTCCAGTAATGAAGCCTATGGTTTTGCACAGCGTTAGAAAAATGGGCCAGTGGAACAGCATGGAGGACCCATTAAACCAGCCCTCATATATGTAAAAGTAGTGTGAAAGAGCTGGCATGGGCTTTCTTTCTTCCTTTCTTTCCTCCCTTCCCTTCCCTCCTCTTCCCTTCCCTCCCCTTCCCTTTCTTTCTTTTCTTTTTCTTTTTCTTTTCTTTCCCTCTCTCCCTCCCTCCTTTCCTTCCTTCCTTCCTTCCTTCCTTCCTTCCCTCCCTCCCTCCCTCCCTCCCTCCCTCCCTCCACCTAAATGGTATGGAACAACTGATTATCCACATAGAGACACACTTATTTCAAGTCCTAGGTCACATCATATAAAAACTACATCCCGGGCTTCCCTGGTGGCGGAGTGGTTGAGAGTCCGCCTGCCGATGCAGGGGACATGGGTTTGTGCCCCGGTCCGGGAAGATCCCACATGCCGCGGAGCGGCTGGTCATGTGAACCATGGCCGCTGAGCCTGCGCGTCCGGAGCCTGTGCTCCGCAACGGGAGAGGCCACAACAGTGAGAAGCCCACGTACCGCAAAAAAAAAAAAAAGTAATAAAAAAAAAAAACTACATCCCAAGTGGATTAAAGGCTTAACTTTGCAAGGAAAAAAATTTTTTTAACTTAGAAAGTGACTCAGACAATGTATTTATGACATCAGGGTAGAAAAAGATTTCTTAAACAAGACAAATTAAATCTCCATTAAGGATAATTTGACTACATTTGATTTTTAGATTCCCTTTTCATCAAAAGACCCTAGGAAGAAAGGGAAAAGGTAAGCCACAACCCAGAAAAAAAATCATGGCCAATGAATATAACTAAAGATAATACTAATGTATTTATAAATAATTTTACCATCCTCTAAGAAAAAAACAAAAAATGAAGTGGTAAAAGACATGAACTTGCACCTCAGACTGGTATGACCAATAAAAATATGAAAATGCTTTTAATATCATTAGTAATCAGAAATAGATCTACTGTAACTCAAATAATAAAAGCATTTGATCCCACAAAATTGGGAAATATAACAAAGTCTGAGAGTAACAATTTTAGGTGGGAATATGCAGCTACCAAAACACGTATCCACCACTGATGAGAACAGTTTACTGCTTGGACTGTGGAGAATATTTGTCACTGCCTCCTTAATTAAAGATGTTCTCACCTATGACCCAGAAATTCCATTTCTTTACCCACGTGCACCAGCAATAGTTGTGGTAGCATTGTTTGTATTTTTAAAATATACTGGAAAAAACTTAAGTTCATTCGTGATAGAATGAAATAATTGTGGTATAGTCATACAAGAATTCTACTCAGCAGTGAAAATTGATGAACCTTAAGAATATGTTGAACAGTAAAAGTAAATCTTAGAAAAAAAGGGTGATTTTATTTATTTAAGGTCAGTGTATGTAAAAATTAATAGCATATTGTTTAGGAGTACCATTTCATGTGGTAAAATTATAATGCAAAGCAAGAAAATGATGATAACAAAATTTAGGATGGTAGGTACCTCTGATGGAATGGGGTAGGGGTAGTAGGATCTGCACCAAACAGAAAGATGATGGTGATTTTATGTTTTTCTTATGATGGGTGGTAGGTAGAATGTTGTATTTCTTTTCTTTTCTTCTTTACATTTATTTTATAAATGGTCTTTTAATGTATATAAAATTAATAAGTATGTAGCATACTGATTTGTCTTAATTAGATATCCTGGGTTATTAAGTGTGATATTATAGAATAATAATGGACAGAGCAGTGGCATACAGGGTTGAAAATTGGCCTCTGGAGTTTGGGTTTGAAATGATAGTAGGAAATGTTCATGAATTCTGGGTCAGAAAACTGGTTGAGAATCATAAAATCATATAACTGTAACTATACAGCTATACTTACAGTCTATATTATATAACTATACTATAGTCTATAACAGAACTGTAACTATACAATATATATCTAGTTGACTGAAATAAGATGGGAGAGAGGGAGAGAAAGGGAGATGTTAAAAATCTGTTGTAGAAGACAAGGCATGAGGGTGATCCCTAACCTGAATTCTAGTGGTTGCTATGGAGACACAAAGGAAAAAGGCAGTTGCTAGATGTATTGCAGAGAAAGAAATGGCACACTTTAGTGTAAGATTCTACAATGAGGATTTAAAAAAGTGTTTTCTCTCATTATCTAAGCAGACCAAATGAAGACATGAACAATGTAAGGATAATTCTGGCCAGAATCTGTTAGTATTGTAGTTACGAGATGAATCTGAGCTATGTAGTGGATAATTGCTCCATCTTTTCTGCTATAGAAAAGAGCAAAATAAATTAGGTTTCTTATGCATCATTTCCAGCCCCTCCTGAAATTACTTCATCATCTAACAGCTTTCTGTAATCATTTACATGTTGAATAGGACTGCCACCCCAATTCTTAGGAGTTTATAAATCAGAGACCATTTAAAGCTTCCTACGACCTTTATCAGTTGATTCTTCTCTTAAGCTGTAAAGAATTGATTCTTCTTTTATATTAAACTTTGTAATTTGAGTTTTAGAGTTTGTATCTCTCTTTTCTTAAACTTTTCTTTAGACCAACCTTAAAGGCTTGATCCACCTAAGTTTGAACACAAGTACAGTAGCTAAAAATCTGGTTATTTCTCCCTACAAACAGACCTTTATACACAATGTTTACTTTTCTGCTTTTAACAAAATTGCAGTTGAGTTTGCTGGAAAAAGAAAGAGTAAAAGAAAAACAACCAACCAAACACAACGTGCTATTTTCAAACATGGGGAAAATCATTTAACTAAATGGATTTTCCAAGATATGGCATGGAGAGTTAGTGAATTATTCAACAGATCTTTATTAAGCTCCCTTCATGTGGCAGACACTCTTCTAGTAATTTGAGATACAGCAGTGAACAAAACAAAGACTGTACCAAGAAACTTAAATCCTGTGGGTGTGGTGAGTGGGTCTGGGGAGAAGGTGAGCTGTTTTCTTGCCTTCATTATGACAGACGTCAGTGGAGTTAAAAGGATGTAATCATTATTGTTTTGGCTGTTCAGTACTATCCATCCTTCAGGGCACAGATCAGCCTTCTCCACTTAGCATTCTTAGTCCATCTTAGCCTATACTAATTTTCCTTACCTTGGATTCTTTAAATAATTTTTGAAGTATTATTTACACATCATAAATTTTATGTGTTTAGGTACACAATCAGTGATTTTTTTCATAAAAATTTTTAGTATAACTATCATTAAAAGTCTGTATTAGAACATTTTCATCATCACCAAAAGATTTCTTGTGCCCATTTGTAGGTGCTCTCTCTCCCCACCCCCAGCCCCAGGCAATCACCAGTCTGACTCTTGCCTCTATAAATGTTTTTTCTGAACATTTCATGTAAATGGAATCATACAATATATGATCTTTTGCATCTAGCTTCTTCCACTTAGCCTGTTCTTTGTGATTTGTTCATGTTGTAGGATAAATCAGTAGTGTGTTCATTTTTATGGCTGAATAATATTCCATGATACAGATATACCACATTTTGTTTATCCATTCACCAGTTGATATCCATTTGGATTGTTTCTAACTTTTGACTATTACAAGAAGAAATGTTAGCAATAATTAGTAATGTTAGGAGTATCCATGTGTAAATTCTATGGAATTTTAAAAGCATTATTTACTGTTTGGGAGAGTGTTTTGACTGTCATGTGATTAATCAGGATGCTTAAAAGTGAGAAAGATAGCATCCTGTCTTATTCTTCCTCCTCTACATTGTCTTGATGCTGCATGAATGCATATTATCAGTGATTGACTTATTAGTTCATAGACTAAAGAGTAAAAGAATGAATAAAAGTAATAATGCAATATCTACACACTATTAAAGTAATGTAAGAAATGGCAGGCTTAGGGATGAAATCATCTGTATACTGTTTTAATGGAAACCAACTTGAATTTTTAATGTGCTGGGTTTCTACATTTGTACAGCTTCCTCCGATTCATCAGGTCAATTTCCTTAAGACATATCTTGGCTATTTACTGCTCTGATTTGGGAGGGCTAGCAAAAGCAGGGGTCCAGTAGCATATGTTAACTTCTTCTACTAATATATGCAAACCAACCAAAGAAGATCAATTTGTTCAGTTGAGAGTGCAACTTAGAGTTTTAAAGGTTTAATTAAGGCCCGGGATTTTGCTCTCATCCGTCAGAGTATGTGAATGACTAGAATGAAATGGGCTGAATTGGTTGTCCTTCCTTAGTGTGAGTTCATAGACTGAAAGGCAATGTTATTTCTCTGTACTTCTAAGTGGGTTAATGGGGTACACCACAGGAAATGGGAATCAATTAAATCTCTTTGCACACAGAAACTGGAGTTAAGGGTGATACAGCATGTGAGCTCAGTAGCATGCATTCATGATAATGGTGCCAGACTGTAAGCAATTTGCCGAGAGCACATTCAAGGGAAATGAAAGGCACTCAAAAGCTCCCCAGGCCAGTCCTGTAAACAGTGAGAAGTCAAAATAGATAAAGTTTTTTGGCATAGGAAGGGCTGTACAGAATAATTCATTAAACAAATCATAGGTTCTCCATGAAATACATAGTGTTTCTTCCCTCTGGCCCCCTCCCTATTTTCTTTAATAAAATTAATTCCAAATAGTTACATAAAATTGCAAAAGTTTTTATGATATAGGCTACACAAAAAATCGGAAACAGCAGCAAAGGAAAGCCCTTTGTCCCTTTGCCCATCTCATCTCCATACAATGTGGCTGGGTGTACCATGCAAAGTGAAAACATTTGAATAAGAGCCAACATATATTGAGTGATTTTTAAGTGCCTGGCACTATGTTAATTGATTTATATGAAATTGTTTATTTAAACTTTGACACAAATCAATGTATTAGGTGTCATGACAGTTTCCATTTTATGAGTGAGGAAACTGAACCACATTAAGTAACAGGTTCAGGTCACATAGTAAGTGATGAAGCCGGGATTCAGCCCTAGGCAGCTGGCTCCAGAGCACGTGTATAACGTGATGCTACACAGTGTTGCCTATGCTTTGATCATTCTTTTGACACATCTTCTAGATGAGTCAGAAAGCATTTTACTTCTTTGTTGAACATACCTTGGCAGTAATTATCAGACTCACAGAGAGGTAGAGAATATAGGGAGATTTGATTTTATTCTTTGGGTGCCAGAGAAAGATTATCTGTAGTTTACATAACTTGATGGTGGTTAAGTCACCAGTATCTTTTCATTGAAGTGATTTGTTAGAAAGATTTGTATTTAATTAAATTACTCTGATGCCATTTCATTACAGTTCTTTACTGTTAAGTGTGTTGGAATGGTGGGACTCTACAGCTTGCTCTTAAGAAATTTCTAACCTAGTGAGACTTTTGAGGACCCCAGAGAGATGAAAGGATTCTAGGATGCCAGAGAAAAGTAAAAGGGGGCACAGAAGGGTAAAGATATTGGTCTGAAGCTACATAGCCGTTAGTTTTAGTGTCTGGGCTAGAGCCTAGTTTATCCTGTAGGCTATCCTATAGATAAAAAATACCTTTTTCAGAAGTCTTCTGTATTTCAAGTACAGAGATGTTATTTTTTTCAGTATATTAAGTTGAAAGAATTAAGATGATGAGTTTCAAAACCAATTGTCAGCACCTCAAGTTGTAGAGCCCCTAGAGATTTTGTATTTGCAGGTTTGCCATGTGTTGATAGCTCCAATAAGAAGACTAGCATGCAGCTGCTTTGTCTCTAGGAAAGGTTTTTCATGCTAGATGGGTTTTCAGGAAATTGTACCCTTGGAGTTGTTACTAGAAATCTGTCTGCTACACTGAATAGTAAATGTGGAAACTTACTGGAGAACAGTAAAGATATGAGTGCTATGATTTGCTTGATTTTTTGATGCAGGTAGACTGATAGGGACAAAATGTTCATAGCTTCATCTGGACTTGATTATTATGGGATTTCCAAACATTTTTAAAGTCCTACTTAGGTAGATGCTTATGTAGAAGTTGGTTCTGATCCCTTTGCAAAGAGATCATTCCATGGTCAAGTCCAGTCTTACTGAAACACAATTAAATGATTTTGTTTTTGGTGATGATGGAGCACTCATTTGAAATGTTTTGGTAAGCTAAAGCAGGGTAGTTGGCTCACGCAAAAGAAAAACAATTGTTTACAATTAATTTTTTAAAGTATTGCATCTGTCCAGACTCAACAATGCTAATGTTTATACCAGAGAAACACAATTAGCAACAGTCATTGGTTGGAGTTATTTTTAAATAGACTCATTTCTTTATTTGAATTAAGGTCAACTTCATGCCTGCTGTTAAGTTGGAGTAATTAAATTTCACATTTATCTGTGGATGTTAACATGTTCACTTTTTAGCTTTGCAACAGACTCGCTAAATAGTTTCAGAGTCAAAGAGTAAGACTTAAGAAAACCTGACAAATTTATGTCCTTTACAGTGTTTATTCTTAGACCTGAAATTATTAAATATATAAATATTCTTCCCTGTTTCCAGGTATTAATTTCATCTTTGGTTAAAGCTATTCCAAAGATTTATGGTATGTGATAAAGGTTTTGTAGACTTCTAATTTTTATTTTATTTTATTTTTATTATTGATGCCTTGGAAGCCAGTTGAATAACATAGTTACATTTTTGTAATTAGAATTTTATAATGTAGATTTAATTAATGCAAGGATGATAGTGCTTCACTGGCAATACTATCTGTTTGAATTATTAAATTTTTACTGAAGAGGAGGCTCTCCAAGTAGGGCTTTGTGCAACTTCATTAGCTACTTTACAATAGATACCACCCAGAAAACTGTATATTCATATTTGGCACTGTAAAGTTTGCTGGTTATAGAACAGGATTACATGCTCCTTCCATTCCTAATCTATGTTTCCCTTCCTCTTTTGCTGCTTGTATCTGTATATAAACAGATTCAATAACTGCCATGCAACACAGCTAACTTCAATACCAACAAACACCGGGCTTCAGTTATAGCAAGTTTCGGTAAAAGGTGATTTGAATTTGGAGCTTAGGGTACATACTAGTTTTGTAAGTTACTCTACTTTACTTGCATAAGGTACACTTTCTGCAAAATGACTTGCATAACATTTGTCAGTCAAAGCTAAGTCTTTACCAAATAGGTGGTAATGATATTTTATCTACAAGGTAAAGGTAGGGAATGTACTCAGCATTCTTTCCCATTTTTTGCTGGAAATTTCATGCTACCTAGAGCAAAAGGATGATTCCAAAATAGTTACCATCTCAGATGTATTTCCAGACTCACCAGGAGAAATCTATTACAATGAGTTGACCATGAGGGAATCCACTGAGGACTGTCACATGACTGATGCCTGCCTTTTGAACTGACAAAAGCAGTGTAATAACCACACTGCCCCCTGCAGTGTTAAGCTTTGAAAGGTCCTTGAATTTAGACAAAAAGCAATTCACTGTAACCAGCTAGTGCATCGATAAGAAATGTCAGCAAATTCCCTCAATCACTAAGGAGTTAGGTTAGGAGGTGAGGGGCAAGGGAACAAATATACAGGAACTGCACAAAGCTTCTCAAGAAGAAATTTTACAATAAATGAGTATATCTTTAGACTCCCAAGAATAATGATAATCTTTTGTGAACCATAATTTAAGAATGAAATACAGAGATGGAAAACCTGCTAATAAATTCCATGAGGTCAGGAAGGTTATAAATACCTTCTTAAGGTCCTTCTCGTCCATCAGAGTCTGAGTAATTCTATAATGCAAATTCCCATAACAAAATTGAAAGGTACAAATAATGTTGAGGCAGAATATATTTTGAATATTCCTAAAACTATTTTATAAATAACTTCATAGGAATATCAAACATTGGTGTCAGATTTCAACTTCTGCCCAGTTGTGACTTATAGTCCCAATGCACTGATTTTTAGGAAATTGATTCCAGCATGGGAAAGAAACAATATGCTGAAATACTGCAAACTCTCCTTTCCTACATCAATTCCATTTCACTTAATATTTCATTTACTGGGAGTGATTTCAATGTGAATGACTTTCTTTGCAACATATAGTGATCATGTTTGGCTTTTCATTGCATTCGTACCATTTTCCCCACGTGGGCTTTGAATTGTTTATTTAGTTTGATTATGCTCCGAATGGAATATTTGCCAATCACATTCAAGGGCTTCACAATAAAGCAAAAGACAGAAAATAAGTATCTCCCTAAAAATAAATCACAGTGTTTGGAGAAAAAAGATTCCTTATCTATCAAAACTTAAAACGAGCAACTCCTGTCACTCACAGCTTACATGTCTGCACAGAGAAATATGCACCAGCATGCTGTTGCCTTATTGATGTCAGAGCAAAAAAATATTTGTTGTCTACAGTTAGAGAATGCAGAAATATTTTTAAGGTTGTATAAGGATGCACCACATATTTTTAACAGTATTTTCCTCTGCAGGAGAGATACGAGAACCAAGATTTGGGGTGCTGAATTTATTTAAAATGCTCTAATTTTTAAAAAGAAGAATGCTTTAAGATATTACTTGTAACGTTAAAACATTACTTGTAACATAAATTTTAAATAATGTCTTTAAATGATTTTTTATACCAGATGTTCCAAAATTCCCAAAAGAAAAAATTGACCCTCTTGAAGTGGAGGAGGGCGATCCAATTGTCCTCCCGTGCAACCCTCCCAAAGGCCTCCCACCTTTACACATTTATTGGATGAATATTGGTAAGTAATGTTCTGTTGAATGCATAAGGGCATATTTTAATTTCATGCATCATGTAAAATAACATACTGGAATTAAAGATAAAAAATTAATATATGGTTGTCAATGTGAAATAAAGTAGATTTTAAAAACTATTTCTATCTGTTGTCTTCTCTAAGTTCTAAATATACATGAAAGCACTAGAAAACCACTAAATATGTTTCTTGATTTTGTCATATCTGGAAAGAGTAGAGGATTTATTTTATTGATATGATAAAGTATGTCTATGAAGGAAATGCTTTTTGTATTCCAAACAACTTACTTACCTTTGGGATATTATCCATGTCAAAACTGAGGATGGCTTGTATCTGTGTTGCTAGCTTTAAATTTCTCTGTTAATAATGTTGTACCCACTTCATACAGTGACGCACATAGAAATTAGTATTAACTTTTGTGTTTAATTTGTCAAAAACTTTTACCAATTTTTGATTTGGAATTCCAGCTTCTTGTAAAGCCTACTTCTGGCATCTGCCTTAGCAGGGCTCTCTAAATGTTTCCCCATTGTGTCGCACAGAGAAAAATAATAATCATACAGCATTTGAAAGAAAGCAAAAGAAGCTACTCTTGGCTGCAGCCAAAGTTCCAGATTCCATTCATCTTAGAACTTTCCAGGCTGTATCTATGGAAGAGAGATTAATATCTCAGACACACTTTTGTGGAAATTTGTTTTGAAGAAATATGATCCTAATAAAATGAGAGTAATAATAAGGCCATTATCTGAATTGGACCAGTTTTCAGATAAGCCAGTGCAGACCCATAAAGCACAGGTAGAGTCATGTATTATCAGGAGAGGTAGAATGCCCAGACTGATAAGTGCACTCCCGAGGGTTTTGTTATTTTTTGTATTTTACTTCTTACTCACTAATTGCTTTTATAGTAAGACCAGACTTGCGAGGAATAGGAAGAGCCGACATGAAAAATAAAATAAAATTCATATAAAGGAGAGGATAATGAAAAAAGGAGATGAGACATGATAAAGGACAGTTGCCCCTTTTAATGACAAGATATTTCTTTTCCAGAATTAGAACACATCGAACAAGATGAAAGAGTATACATGAGCCAAAAGGGAGATCTGTACTTCGCAAATGTGGAAGAAAAAGACAGTCGGAATGACTACTGTTGCTTTGCTGCATTCCCAAGATTAAGGACTATTGTGCAGAAAATGCCTATGAAACTAACAGTTAACAGTTGTAAGTCCAAATAATTTATCGTGCCAGCATGAATGGGGGATACAAATGTGTCTATAATTTTATTCTGGTTGAAGCCAGTTAGAGCTGGGTTGATATTTTCCACCAGTGTTTAGTTCAACTCTAGACATGTCATCCCAATGAAAGAGGCATCTGCAGCTGTACATCGACAGTAGCTCTGTCTCCTGCATCCAGAAAATCAAATCTCAATTCACAGTACAAATGTATTTCACTTGACGTCTGGAAGGTCTAGTCATTTCCCCTGGGTGAAATACACAAGGAAATTCCAGGGTTTTCTAAGCAAGTCTCAGGCTCTGGATCTCTGTGATTTTGGATAAACCGGCAGGCTGACAATGTGGGAGAAAAGAATAGAGTCAAAAATAAAAAGAAGCAGTATTACAATTTTTATCACATCAAGCTTTTTTGTCCTTCCCAAATTGGCAAACTTACTTGAATTGCTCCTATTTCCTAGTTAATTCTGCAGATGCCAGTCTGGGTTCCTACATTTAAAAACAGTCCTTATTAGTGGGAGAAAGAACCATAGATTCAAAGGGCGGAGATAATCTCCAGCAGTTCACTGACTGAGTAATTGGCTCTGGTGGAGTCAAAAGTTGGCATGACCATTCCATTGTCTAATTTGGTTCATAATTTTTTCATCATTGTGTGTAGATTCACTATGCCAGGGCTTCACTATAGCATCCCTTTGGCAACCTCAGTTCTCTTTAATGGAGCTATAATTTGTATCTTTTCCACCTGGATTTCATCTGTAATAGTTCAAGATTAAGCTCATTATAAATATTTTCAACTATATCCCCAAAGGTGCTTTTCTAGTGAAGCATGGTTATATCTCATTTTGTAATTTTTCTAAGAGAAAACTATGGCTTTTCATTCTGTTTTGATATCTGCATCTACCATTGTGTTTGTGAGTTTTTTTCTTCCATTTTTTTATTTCAGTAAAGCATGCTAATGACTCGAGTTCATCCACAGAAATTGGTTCCAAGGGTAAGTTGATGACGTGCAGAATGTTGACATTTATTTTCACCTACGGTAGCTCATTGTCATCTTAGAATTTGAATTTTTCCTTTAATACCGTTGTGAGTTTATTAAAATACTAATACTTTTAGTAAGGAAACTCCTTAGCATAGAGGGTTCTATTTTCTCCCGTCCCCATTAAATATATGTAAAAAGGAGTGATATTTATAAATGCATAACTATATAAATACACCTATATACTTATAGATGATATAATTAACATAAGTAAATACACATATATAACACATTTTTAATGGAGTAATTAGTATAGGTCTCCCAAAATGTCTCTCATGGTTGATCAGCAGTTTGGTTCAGAGCTGTTACACGAAGAAAAGGAAAAAGGACTGGTTGAGTGTAACAGACATAGGGAAAGCGTTGGGTGTAAGAAAGTTAAATGGTTATTTTCCTTGCAAGACCTCTTGGAGTACTTAATATACAACTGTCCATTGTGACAAACTGAGAAAGAATATAGGTTGCAGCATTTTCCAAACTCATTTTTCTATGAAAAGGTTTTTATTTTTTTTCGTTTCCCATAGAACACTTACCACAGTAGTGTTCTATGGAAGATGCCTGAGTAAACCTGAATTATATAGTAGGCTGTTTTTCTGTAAAGAAAAGAATCATTTGTTTGAATGCGACAAATATTCCTTTTAAAACTGGCACCAGCATTGAACCCTCCATGCTTACTTAGATATCTAATACACTGGTAACATTGGCAGGGCTGGATGAGGGCTCCTCTTGGTACACCCTCAGTTTGAAAATGGACTGACTAGGTATATATGGCCAACATCATTTCCTTTGAGGTCAATAACACAAACATATATTGTCATATATTTCCAGCACTCAATAAAAATCATTGCACATACTACATGTGCAAAATTATTTTTCAAGAAATAAACACTTGGAAGGAAGCTATAGCAAGGTACACACAGCTACCAGTAACTTTCATTCTTCTACTCTGATAACAGCACGTCACCTGTTTACTCTTTGCATATCACGTCAAATTACATTGATATTGGATGTGAAACATAATTTGTGTGAACACTTGGAAATGAAATCAAAGTTTGCATTGAAAATGGAAGTTTCCTCATTTTCCATTGTACTTGAAAGTATTCTTAGGAAAATAAGAAATGGAACATTCCTTACCCAGTTACTGAGAATGCTTCTGAATCTTTCCTACAACAGTGTTTGTCTTTGAGGGCCTGAGACTGCAAGTAGAGTCACCTAAAGAGCTTGATAAATTTATAGATGCCTGGTGTGCACCACAGGCTTCCTGAATCAGAATTTCTGGGTGCAGGGCCCAGGAAGCTTGTCAAATATTTAGGCACATTTAAATTCAAGAAAAATACACACGGCCATCAAACATGAACAGGTATAATTAAAATGTAGAATATAAAACCATTGACTGTCAATTAAGGGCTTTCATCAAGAAACTAATTATCTTGAACAGTGTTTGAACTTCTGAATTTGAAGATGTGGGTTAAATAATAACCTTCATAAAACTTGATGCAACACTTACTTAATGCATCTGAAGGGCAACCCATGCTTCGTGGTATGAGTGGAATCTATTTAAATGGGAATATATTAAAATGTGTGAAATACATGTGAAGTAAATGTGTGAAAATAAATTAAAATGTGTGTAAATATACATACACACACATAGGTCCATATGGTTAAATATTTTTTAACAAAGATTGAGTGCCAAAGGAGTTTACTTTTCTTAGTTTGAAAAAAAAAAAAAAAATCTGAGCCTTTTCTGTTCTGCTTTGTAGCGAATTCAATCAAGCAAAGGAAACCCAGACTACTGTTGCCTTCTCCGGAGAGTGGCAGTGAGTCCTCGGTTACCATCCTCAAAGGGGACACCCTGCTGCTCGAGTGTTTTGCTGAAGGCCTGTGAGTAACTTGACCCCGTTCCTGATTTTTTCCATTCTGTTCTGTAAAGAATAAGGTAGCAGTGAAGGGTGTGCCTGCATGCATCTTTAAAAATGATTTCTTTAAAAAAAAAAATCCTGTTACTACATCCCTGGAGAAAGTAATCTGCACTTCACTCTACAGATTTCAGGCTGTGACTGAGATTGATTTATAATTAGATCTCTCTGTCAGTTGGTGAAAGTGTGAATGGAGGTGTCAGTGACAGCATTCTCCTTGGCTCAGTCAGCAGTGGGATGCCATCCTTAGAGCATGAGGTTGATAGGAGTCAGCCCATCACTATTAGTGCAAGGTTTGTGTCTCTCTGCTGTATTATTTGTCCTGCCCCTGCTTGTTAATGTCTTTTCAGGTTCCACGGAGCCCTGTTTATCTATTATTTCACCCACCTGTCCTTGGCACACAAGCAGGTCCAGATCATGCAATTTAAGAGAGTTTCACATCAGAACTAATGAACCAAACTTTTTTCACGACTGAAGAAGTACACTTTTCCAAATCCTCCAAGTAAAGGCTAATGAGTCTTCGCTTGGTCACCTCTTGAAATTGTGACTTTATTGAGTAACTACCGTAAGTCAATGTAAACAAGGGCCATCTTAGTTAATGCTTGGTCATACAAGGTCACTTGTTTCCTATCATCATCCTTCTATGCTTACCACAACATACCCATCCCTGTGATTGGGAATACCGTGAGAAAATGCATTCCACCTTACTAGCACCCAAGTTTACATAATCAGTTTGTAAACTAAGGGCTTTGCACAGCTGGGCATCTGGTTCATGAACTAGAGTTTGAAATTCATTCTCATTCATAATCCAGTGTATATTCTGAATGGGTGGTTTTAAATTGGATTATGAAGAAAAGGAGCAGATTTTAATGCTTTTACAACCCCTAAGCTTTGTAAATTTCTCTTTCCATCCAGCAGAGATATTCAGGTTGCTTACCTGTCTTAAATTGCCAAAGTGTATGATCGTAAATTAATTAGACGTGCAGGGACATGGCCTCTGTTTGGGAATTTGGTCTCTGTATTATGTGAGGAGATGAAAGACTCAGGTTCAGTTTGAATCATGTTGGTAACTGCCTACTCTTTTGTTCTTATTCATATGGGTTTATAGTGGTAGAAATTAAATTCTTTCGGGGTTCATCACTATTCTTGGTTGACTCTTCGGGCAGGGAGAGTATGTCAGTAACCTTTTTTCCTATCTCTCACAAATGCTATAACTTACCTCTTGAGTGTGCCGGCAACTGCATGGATTGTCTTCAATATAATAGAAAAGCTCTCATGTGCTTTTTGGAAAATACAATGTCATGAGGCAATATAGAAGAAGAAAGTGAACGTCAATATGTGTTGTCTTTGGGGACTTGAGGATGCCTGATGCCTTGTCAGAAGAGTTTTACCTGAAATGGTTTCTTCTTACTCACTGTGGGTTTGGGGTGGGAATCCTGGCTGATCTGGTTGCCTTTCAGGTGAAGGTGATACATTGTAAAACTTTTAGAGTACCTGAAAAATTTTCTCCTTAGAAGTTTTAAACTGCCGTAACAAATATAATTATAACGAGGACATTGTCCTCTTTATTATGTGTCAGGCACTGTGTTTTGCCCTTTACATACAGTAGCTCATTTTTTTTTAACATCTTTATTGGGGTATATTTGCTTTACATTGTTGTGTTAGTTTCTGCTGTATAACAAAGTGAATCAGCTATACGTATACTTACATCCCAATGTCCCCTCCCTCTTGCGTCTGCCTCCCACCCTCCCTATCCCACCCCTCTAGGCATTGACATATGTACATTAGCTCATTTTATCCTCACTGTTTCTCATGACAGTTATTCCCATTTGCAGGTTAGGCAAATGTAGGCCAGAGAGTTGAATTCACCTCTCTACACTTAGTATGAAGTGGAGGCTGGAATTCGATCCTATTTGTCTCCAGAACCCTAAACTCTCTCTAAATTTAACTTCTTTGGCATATTTCAACCAAATGAACTGTTTTGTTCAGTTAAAGGCAGGTGAACAAAGGATGGCACTACCCCTGAATCTAAAGAAGTGAGTTATAGTAGATGTTTCAGAAAATGGCTATTAATAATGAAAATATTGATACCATTAAGTAAAATGGGAAGGCTTTCACAGGGAAAGGTTGAAGGGTTCAGATTCTACAGATTCTGTAAGGTGGAAACTGAGAATAGTTAAAATGACATTGTGAATTTCATTCAGAAAAGAAAAGAAAGGTGTTCCCTCCCCAGAAGAAGTGCAGACAGTGAGTCCCTCAGTGGAAAGACCATATCCATGGGCCAGTGCACACTCAGTCACACCCTGTGAAAGCTTCAGTAGGATTAAAGGCAAATTCCCTCTGCTGACTGTTGGGCTCAAATTTTCTCTCTTTTCTCTCTGTTTTGTAAATTCACGAGTTTAAGCTAGGTACGATTCCTTTGCAAACAAAGGAAGTATAAGAATTAAAGTTGGCTGGGCAAAGACCTGAACAAAAGCTTGAGATGATGACATGGTGTATATTTATGTATAAAAATGGATTAAGCAATATATTTTCCTTCAAAAATTTATTGTTCTAGTGCTGTTAGTAAATGCTTATTAAATTAAAAAAAAGAAAGAAAAAAATTAGCAAGAATATTGCTGGACCTTCTTGCAATGGTATAGATGTGTCCTTAGATGAATTATGTCTCATAGTCATATGATACTTACAGATAATCATTTTATCCCATTCTTTCAAAGAATAGGTATTAGAGGATCAGACTGGTTTCCAAGGCCTAACAAAAAAAAAAAAGATTTTACAGCAAGTGAGATGCTTGTACTATTAAAGCATGGACTCACGAAAAACTCCTGATTTGGAGCAACTGAGGTCCAGAGCAGCCTGTAATTTGGCAAATTGCCATTTTGACAGATGGCGTGCAAAGCAAGCAGTTAGGAGGCATGGGTTATGCATCCTGTTGAGTGGTGTGCTCAGGAAGCCAACAGCTAACATACTCTCACAACTGCCTGTCTGAGCATCATTACTGTTTCCTACAGAAGTGTGTCATGTACTGTAAGCCTGGTAAAATAAAAGGTAGTGTTCCAGATCTATAAGGCTGGTAAGTACTTGAGCCTCGAGGGAAGGGGAAGAGACTAGATGTGTGTAAAAGACCTTCATCTTTACCTCTAATATTTTTTGCATAATAACTGGATTAGTTTAACCACCGCCTAACAATACAATTTAAGATAATTGACACAAACAATATGAATTGTTCAATTATTAACTAGTAACTAAGTTGCCTACAAGCCTATATTCCAAGAATACACGGTTAGAAAGGAAAAAAATAAAAGAGTTGGAAAAGCACAAATAAAATAGAACACATTGATCAAAAGAACAAGTTTAGTCAGGCAAATTCAAGTTCTAATGTGTCATTTATTACCCCAGTGACTTGAAACAAATTAACTTCTTAAACTTTAGAATCCTCACTGGTAAAATGATGATAATAATGATCACATTTAGAACATACTCAGTAACTTTCAGGTATTAATGATAAAAAGAAATATAGTGGGAAGGAAAAAAAAATCATCAATAAAAGCAACAGAAGTGTCTTCCACTCAGTCATATAGCCCGAGTGAAGAGGAGAAAAGAAAAGAAAAAAAACTCCATCAGTTAAAATCAGGCATCAGTGTTTTCCACATCATTTTTAAATCCAAAAGTCTAGAGGGTCCCACTTCTCCCAATTGTCTGGTTTTCATGAGATGGGATTTTTCTGTTTTAAATGCAGCTGGCTTGATTCCTCCTTCTTGTTTTCTACCCAAATAAGGTGGAAAAATGTTACTGTGTTGGTGTGTGACAAGTTATCAGTTTGGTTTTTGTTTTGTTCTTTTATCACTTGTTTGTTTTGATTGGGTGATCTAATCTTTCTAAGCAAGGGAGATTTGGTTCATTCCTCTATTGGTGTATTCCCCCATCAGGGTGGAAAGCTACCTGGGTGGCCAGGTCTGTGTTGCAGAGCCCACCTTGCCCTATAATGAGCTATTCCTTGTTCCAGACAGCACGTTGGGCCCGTACATCTGAGTCTTATTGTCCAATGTCAGCTTCATAAGGACTAAAGGGGGTACCACAGTTTCCTGCTACTCGCTGTTGGGCCTTACTTTATCGTGTTTTTCAAACTCTTCTAGGGAAGAAGGCCGTTATTTCTGGCCCTTTCAAACCACCCACAGGAGATAGCACACTTGAAAAATACCTTGTAATATTTCTACAGGTCCAGTAATCTGTCATTCATCTAACCATATCTATTCAGCACTTACATGGAGTTAGCCCTCTCCGTGGAGGAAATAGAGGATTTCTGAGGAAGCAACTTAGTGAAGGAGTTGGCAATGAAAGAGACTTGATCCAACCCTGATGTTCACCATGGATGGTGGTGGGCAGGTCTGTGCACTGGGAAGCCTGATGTTTTTCAGTGGAACTCTGAGTGCAGACCTAAAAGCACCACAGTGAGGGATGTGTCCTGTGGATTTCTTTACTTTTTATTTTTCACTTAAAATAAATGTTTATCATTTATGTATTGTTTCACAGACCAACTCCACAGATTGATTGGAACAAAATGGGAGGTGATTTACCAAAGGGAAGAGAAACAAAAGAAAATTATGGCAAAACTTTGAAGATAGAGAATGTCTCCTACCGGGACAAAGGAAACTATCGCTGCACAGCCAACAATTTCTTGGGATCAGCCATTCATGATTTTCATGTTATAGTAGAAGGTACGTTTCCCACGTTGATTTATTTTTCTTCTATTAAAAAAAAAAAGGAATCCATATGTAGTCAACCTCTAATGCATATATGTTAAAACAGGTAAGCTGTTTCAACTTTAAATTCTAGAGAGAGCAATGGAATATATTACACTTCAATTAATCAGGTTCGTCATTTACCCCACAAAACCACATAGAAGGGACAAATGACAAGAAAAGATCTCTGGTTAGGGACTGAACACAGATGACTTCCATTATTTATTTGAATAGTCACTAAACCTAATCTCGTATATCATCATATTATGAGAAGAAAAATTTATTTTAATATACATGTGGCACTGCATAATATGAAATCTTAAGTAAGCCTTACCATGGGAGAAAGTATGATGATGGGCCTGGAAGAGACCTTGGACTTTCCCAGTCCTGTCATTAACGTCCTGTGTCCTTGACCAATTTACTTCACCTTTCTGAACCTCCATTTCTTCACCAATGAATTGAGGGAGTCAGACAAATGATTGTCTTAGTTCTTTCTTATTTTGGGGTCCATATCTTGGGTTCAGATGATGTTTAATATGTTGCTAATGGGGAAAGAGACATAGACAGTATGGCGTGTTATTTCTCTGTCAAAAGGTCCAGAAAAACACGTTATATTCAAATCATCTTTCTGTAAACAAGCCTTTTGAGCAATAGAAGTTGGGCTCTTGTTCGTTGTACTCATAGAAATAAGTAGGTGATGATGTCACCATTTAAAAAGAAGGTAAGCCGCAATATGTAGATAGCAGGGTTCTGCCTGCTGGGCAGATATAAAGGTTACCTAGTCATCCTATGAATTTGATTGAAGCAGATTATTTTCTGTGGTTCTGATCACATTGAGGTTTCTGTGTATGGTGTGGTTGACTGTATTGATCAAATTAATGGGGTGATTACTGCATTTGTACTTATTTAGTGCTGTGTAGGCTTAACTATTGAAAGGAATGGTCTCCTTCAGGTTTCCATTTAGTGAACTGGTGCTCTAAGGCTTCCATTTTTATTCCAATAAAGTTCACCTCTTAAAGATTCATTTTGCACAAGGAATGCCTAAGTAAACGCCCACTGTTTTAATTAGTGGAAAAAAAAATACTCTGACACAAATTATATTCACAAGTAAATGTGAAGATAACTGTTGTAATCATGCTGCTGTTTGGAAGAGCAGTGTATTTCCAAGACCTCCCTCACAATGTGTGTGATTGGTTAAGTTAGGAGGAATGAAGAACCAAAGATGAGAAGATCGTTTCCCTTCAACACAAGCAAAACCTGTATAGGAGAAAGCCTAGTATTGTGGATAAATAGCAACATTTGCCAACAGTGACATATTCCTCTGACATTAAATTGTTCACTAAGAAATTCAGAGAGGAAGAGTTTGAGATTTATTTTTTTCTCTTAATTTTAGTCATCGTTTGATGCCTCTACATAATATGGCTATACCATGCAACAGGGGTGTGTTTCTGTAACCCCCTGACCAGCACCCCGCCTCAGCCAGCACATACCCAGGAACCAGACAGGTCTCATTGTTAGCTGCTCATACTCCGAATTGCTGACTATTACAAATCCTTCCAGATGGCTGGAACATTGCTACGGTAGCTGAATATTTTAACAATCTGGCCATGGTTTTCTTGACTGTAAGACTGAAGCTTTCAAAAGAACTGCAAAGGTTGCAAAAGGAAAAAATAAATCAAGGATGTAAAATTAATTACACAATTTAAAATGTTGACTATAGGACTCCAAAGGAATATAGTTTTCCCGAACAAATTGTCCTCACTATTCATAAAACAGCTATTAGCACTATTGAGATGTAAATAATGTTTTTGTGAGGAACATTTAATCCTTTATCCTTAATGAGAAACTACTAAATGTGCCCTCAGTTGTATGTTTTAGGAGTTTTTCTTCACCCATGCAAGTGAAAAGCAAACTGAGCTCAAGAAGTCTTTTTTCTGTTAAGTGTGAAAGCAGTAAATATATCCTTCATTAATCATATGGACGGCTGAGTTCACTTTCATTCAATTTTCTTCTGCCTTCCTGCACCTTCTTCGTTCCCTTTCTTTGTCTCTTGCTTGGAAACTCAAATTAAAT
Organism: Mesoplodon mirus; assembly: GCF_964341445.2. Classification (NCBI taxonomy): domain Eukaryota; kingdom Metazoa; phylum Chordata; class Mammalia; order Artiodactyla; family Ziphiidae; genus Mesoplodon; species Mesoplodon mirus. The sequence goes on along the minus strand of NC_138988.1, from coordinate 15,555,826 downwards.
AACAAGGATTAGCCATATAGGAAAAGAGCAGTGTTACCGTGAACTTTGAAAATCTAGCTCATTCTGAAAACACTCATTGTGCTTAAGTAAAAGCATGTATTTTACTGTATTCTCTATATCTGTGATACTTTTTCTTTATTACTAAACACAATCAAACTCTGTAATTTAGGCTACAACATTCTAAATAGGAAAACAAACCGCACTTTCAAATCCTATGATATGTATAAGCAACAACAGCCGGGATGTCTTGATGAGGCACATCTATCCTTTCTAGGAATCCATGGTCTAAATATAATATTACACATTCAATGAAAAGAGATCTGTTAAAATGGTATCTAAAACTTTCTAAATCCAGAAATCAAAGTATGACCACAGTTGCACTTCCACTGATTATATAAAGTCACGGTACAAAAGTTTACAGCACAAACATTGTTATCATGTAAGGCTTTTGAAACTTAGTAAGTATAATAGAAAAGTATTTATACATAATTATATACCCATAATTTTGCTGCATTTTAAAAAGATGTCATGAACTCAAATGCAATTCAGTCACTGATCTATTTAAGAAAGGCTCATTTTCAAATAAATTTATTTCCAAAATGTTGCAATGAAATTCAAGTTTGCTGAACCTAATAATTTTTGATTTGTTAGGATATAGATGTTTTATAGAAATCTGTTATAAGAAAATAACCTGTGTTGTATGTTTCATAGGTACCAAATTTCCTGTTTTATTTTGCTTTCTGTCTAGTGAAAAACATCTCTAATTAGCTTGCTTATCACATTCTAAATGTTCAGACATTTGCATCTCAGTTTTGAGCAGTGTGAGAGAAATTTATCATCTTATTTTTTAATTTACAATTATGACTAAATGAGTTAAGTTTCAACATAAGTTGTTTTCATCAGTTACCATAGATTTTAGGATAATAGATAAAAGACTGGGATTCAATGATGTTGTTTTCTCTCAGAGTTTTCCATTTTAATCATTCTTCTCTCTTGAGCCCTTTTTTCATCCTTTCAAATAGATCTTACCTGTCAGGAATAGAGTTGCATGTTCCAACCTCTGGAAAAATCTGTTCTCTGTCCCTGCATGCCCTTAGCCTCACTTCAGCCACCAGACATTTCCTGTCCTGTACCAGTGTCCTCAGGCTCACCATGCGTCCTATTGTCAACAAAGTAGCAACGAGGTAAATATGTTCAATCAAGGTATGAAATTATGAGATTGTGAATGACCAGCAGTCAGTGATTCCCTCTTGTCCAAGGCCCCTTCCTTTTTCTCTATGCCTTTTTCACTGGAGTCTTTAGGGATCAGTCATTTCAGTTCAACTGAAAATTACCCCACGTGCATCTGTTCTCATTGTGCCAGTGTCGGGGAGAAAGAAATTTTCCTCTTTCCTTCTATTTTGTTGTGGCTCCTCTAAGAATTAAATTGACATGAGACAGATTAACAGGAGAAAATAAAACAAAAGTGTAATAATATGTATACATGGGAGAGAGCCAGAAAAACTGAGTAACTCACCCAAATGGCCAAAGCCTCATCTTCAATACCATCTTCAGCTAAAGACAAAAGAGGATGTTTGGGACTTCAGAGGGGGACAGGACAGCATCTCCAAGGAAGACTGGAGACGGAAGAGCAAATGTTTGGTACGCAGATGTTTGCTGGGCCAGACAGAGACAGTGGGACACAGAGTGGACTCTAATCTCTAGGCCCTGCAGAGCTTCCCCTACCACAACTAGCCCATGTTCTTGGCAGATATTTCTGTAGTAGCTCTCTTCCAGAAACAGGCCTTCTATCTAAACTATTTTAGGCGGTTAGTGGGGAGGTCAGAGTTTCTTCCTGAGTCTTTTGGGCCTTGATTGTTTTCAGCTCAAAATAATCTGCATGCCAAAGAAATATTTTGGGCTGGCAGATTTTGTTCCCCTATACAAAGCAGAGGAGTCATCAGAAAGAGAACAATTCTGCCGTGGCTCTTCAGAGATCACTAATCTGGTGATCTAGTCTAGGTGCTCTCATTATGGATCCCAATTGTGAGGTTCTCAGTCTGGGCTGGAATTGAGAGCAGTGTCATGACAGGCCCAAGTAGAAGATGCTCTGAACAAGACAGGCTTGAAGTCCCTTTCACGTTGCATGGCCAATTCTACCTTTGCTCAGGAACAGCTTCATTCTTCAGGAGAAACAGGGATGAGAAGCATAAAAACAAATTTCCAAACATTTATAAACAAAGCTTGTGAGAAGGGGTTCAGGTACAGTTTAACGATGATTTCTAGTGGATATGCAAAACCTCGAGTCAGTTGATAGCTGTTGTGGAAGCGTGGATTTCGAAGCACAGAGTGAAAGTTGGTAAAGCTATTTAGGCTTGGTTCCTATCTGTGATCCAAATTAGTGAAATAGTAATGAGTTAGAAATAACACCACGTTTACGTCGGCGTCTCGGTGCTGATCACCCAGTAGGTCTGCAGGTCCATGGAATGGCAAGAACAGAAAGCGGGGCTTCTTTTCCTGGTGACCCTGGGCAAGTTAGATGATTCTCCAAAGCTCAGTACTCCATGTGTAAGGTGAAATGGTTGGATAAGATGGTCATTTAAGGGTTTCCCTGGTGACGCAGTGGTTGAGAGTCCGCCTGCTGATGCAGGGGACACGGGTTCGTGCCCCGGTCCAGGAGGATCCCACATGCCGCGGAGCGGCTGGGCCCATGAGCCGTGTCTGCTGAGCCTGCGCGTCCGGAGCCTGTGCTCCGCAACGGGAGAGGCCACAACAGTGAGAGGCCCGTGTACCGCAAAAAAAAAAAAAAGAAGATGGTCATTTAAGCACCCTTTACCTAAGATCTAACAGTAGTAGATCTAAATACAGATACCGAAGGATTAATGAAATTTGTAGGATGAGAATAGAAATGGAAATCTTGATTTTATTATTCATAAAGATTTAGGGAAAGGTCATAGTTACACGGTATCCTTTACTATTTTTATTGAAATATAACTGACATATTACATCATTTGTTTCAGGTGTACAACATAATGAATGATATTTGTGTGTATTGCAAAATGACCGGCACAAGTGTCGTTTTCATCCATTACCACATAGTTATAATTTTTTTCTTGTAATGAGAATTTTTAAGATCTAATCTCTTAGCAACTTTCAAATAAACAGTACAGTATTATTTATCTGTTATAGTCACCATGCTATATATTTATATCCCCATGATCTCCTGTATTTTTACATGTTCTGAAAGCAATAGTCTTAGTTTTCTACTGTGAATAAGAAAAATTCCATGTTTTTTCTCTAACTCAAATGTTTAATTTCACTGTGGTTGTATGAAAAGACCAAAAGAAAGTAACACTCACATAAAAAATGCAGACAAACACACAAAAGCTAAAGCCCTTCACCTCGGAGGGTCATGTGCAGTTTATAATTTGGACTACTGCATTTTAAACTAAATGACTAAATATTTACAAATTGTAGATTATGAAGACACATATATAACTTGGAATTTAACAAGTCCACACCCTGTTGAATAATTACAAAGCCATGTCTGTTGCTCGGACTTAAACTTGCCAGGGATATTTGTATATTTTTGTTTTCCCTGGTGAATTTATAGACTTTTTTTTTCCCCACATAATCCCTCTTTTCCTTAAAAAATTGTTTAAATGACATTTTTCATTTTATACATATATGTATCTTAAAGACTTTCCTTTTTGACTAAAAATGGAAATCCAGAAATGTCTTGGGGAAAATAAGCAACACTTGATGGGAATTACTACCTACCGGTATTGTGCAGTTTTCTCTGAAATCAAATTATCCAAACCATCCACGCTCTAATATGAATCTTTTCTTCACTCCTGACATATTAATATACTTAAGGTGACAAAACATGACAGTAATGTTTGCACTAAAGAATGTCTCCTTCTATACTGAAACACACCACTTAGAATTATAAGATTGGAGCATTAGGGCATAGAAAGATGCAAGTATATGATTTAAATCTATCTTTTCCTCCATTGTTTGAAGGCAAAAAGGTAAATATTGGTTTTAGGATTCCTTCTCCCACCCCCTTGCAAAAGAAAATTTCTAGGAAGTAATGTCTCCCAAATTCTTAAGATAGATAATTACATATGGACAGATAAATGCTATAGAGTCATTAATTAAGAAATACTTAAAATAACGGCTGAACATTTTAATTTCATTAAAAATTTTTCAAAATATATTTTTTGAATATCAGCCATTTTAGATGCCTTGCACTCAATAAACTTCACGTTTACCCCTCCTTCATTTTCTGTAATGAGATAGATACTTGTGTAGCTAAATACAGTGACTGTAGGTAACTACTTTTAGTGTGTTGACTTTATTACACATGCTAAGATTCCAGATTGTAACACACACACACACACACGCGCACATAACCACACACAAACCCTATTCCAGGCAAAAACAATGCCCGTCTTGCCTTAGAGAACATTTATGAAAAACAGCTACTGTGAAACACTTTGTTGTGTCTGCCATCTGCTGGTGCATACTAGAAATACAGCCCTTAACATTTTTGGACCTTCTGTGATCGAGAAAATGTTGATGAGCTCTTCAGTTTATTTCCAGAGCCCCCTCGCTGGACAAAGAAACCTCAGAGTGGCGTGTATAGCACTGGGAGCAGTGGTATCCTGTTGTGTGAGTCTGAAGGAGAACCTGAGCCCGCAATCAAGTGGAGAGTCAATAGTTTCCCAATTGAGAGTAAGTGAAAACCCCAACTGTGAGGCCATGCTGAAGGCAGGGGTTTGCTGGGACACAGTGTTTAGACACCCTCATTATGGCTAAAGTGGAGTTGGTAAGTGGCTGGACTGACAAGACAGATCTAACCAAGAAATCCAAAATTGCATCTTTCAAAGCAATTTGATTTATGCTTAGATTTATGGGAAAGCCATAAATAATATTTGTTGGGTTATTATGTTAATTATATAAAAATAAGGTTTAAAAAATAAGACAACTGAATGGCATAGAGGATGCATCCAAGGAGGAAGGTTCCTCTCCCTGAGAAGAAACAGGTACAGGGACCTAGTGGTTGAGAGCACAGGCTGGAATTTAGGACTTCCCTTGGATCCAGGCAACAGGGACTCCTCACTGGGTTCTGCTCTTTACAAGGACCTGCTACGGCATGCCTATCTCCATGATTTGAGAAGTCCGCAGGGCCAAAGTGACATGCAAAGCCTGAACCTGGCTCACTGCAGGTTCTCGACCAAGCTTCAGTAACCCAAGACCAGAAAAATCCCCTTTGCAGTCAGCTCTGAGCCCTTCCCAGATGGGCTGGGCGTGGAAAAGAAGGGATGGACCAGGGCTGAATGCCTGATCTCCCCCCTCCACTGTGTTCCAGCACAGAGCTCCAAGAAGTCCCAAATCCTCAATTTGAACCTAGAGCCCTGGTCTTTTTTTTTTTTTTTTTTTTAAGATTTTTTTGATGTGGACCATTTTTAAAGTCTTTATTGAATTTGTTCCAGTATTGCTTCTGTTTTCTGTTTTGGTTTTTCGGCCACGAGGCATGTGGGATCTTAGCTTCCTGACCAGGGATGTACCTGCATCCCCTGAACTGGAGGGCGAAGTCTTAACCACTGAACCGCCAGGGAAGTCCCATCCCTGGTCATTTTGAATGTCTTTGTTAAAGTAGGATAATAGAACAGATCTTATTGGTCAATTGATCAGCTTGATTTAGAGCATTTACAATATGGAGACATGTGTGTGTTGATTCTATTAGTTCCTTTGCCCTAGACCTACTCGTTTCAGGGTAGGCATCCTGGTGACATATAGACCTGGAGTCCCAACAAGGCTGTGCACCTAAGCTTGGGGAGATTCACTAAACAGCTCAAGATCATACAGCTGGGAATCTCCTGAAGCTTAAGTTTTCAACTGCAAAATGGAACTAATGGTAGTTGGTTGTAATTGAAAGAGACCAGTGGAGTCTACCAAGTAGGATATTACTTGTCTGTAGAGCATTGTGAAAGTTTATAAACTCTGGATCCAGAGGGTCTTTGTTTGCATTCAGGCTCTACCATTTACTAGTTGTGTGATTTGGTGTATTACTGACCCCCTTAAAACCTGTTTTCTCATCAGTAAAATGGGGATGAAAATACCACCGACCATTGGGGATTTTTATGTAGATTAAATGACACACATAGAGAATGTTTAGCGCAGTGACTGCCACGCAAACAACACTTCCAAAGTATTGTTTACTATTGTTTTCACATAGCAAATACTCAGGAAGCCTTAGTGCTCATTGTTATTTTTGAGAAACACATCTGTTTTATTTTTCTTCGTATGACAATAGGTACAGTGTCAATGACAAGCAGATACTAACTGAACATATTCAATGATGAGATTGAAAATTAAAATGATAGTTATTTTAAAATATCTATTACTCATACAAGCTTATGACTATTAATCTAGAAATTGTCAAATAACAGTATGACCATATCTACTTTCTCAGCAGATAACAACACAAAATCACTTTCAGTTCTGTCTCGTTATAGCTTTCAGAAGAAAGAATGTGCCTACTTATTTAAAATACAGATACTTTGGCAAAACAATGAACAGTTCTGAAAAATTTTTTTCTTTTCTTTTTTTGATTGATACATAACGAACATGCATTATGTTAGATTCAGGTGTACAACATAATTGTTTGTCATTTGTGTATATTGCAAAATGATCACCTCGGTAAGTCTAGTTAATGTCTGTCACCTTACAGAGTTACTTAATTTTTTTGCTTGTGATGAGAACTTTTAAGATCTACTCTCTTAGCAACTTTCAAATGTGCAATACAGCATTAATAACTATTACTGCCAGGCTGTACGTTATATCTTCATGACATTCGTTCTATAACTGGAAGTTTATACCTTTTTACCTGCTTCATCCATTTGGCCCATCCTCTGGCAACCACTAACTGTTCTCTGTATCTATGAGCTTGTTTTGTTTTGTTTTCTATGTCTCACATATAAGTGAGATCATACATTATTTGTCTTTTTCTGTCTGACTTATGTCACTTACAATAATGCCCTCAAGGTTGATCCAGGCTGTTCCAAATGACAGGATTTTCTCATTTTTATGGCTGAGTAATACTCCATTGTGTGCATATGTGTGTGTATGATATATATATATGTATCTCACATTTTCTATTTTTTTTTTGCTTTTGTGAATCTGTCTTGTTTTTATTTATTTTTTAACTTTTTATCGTATATTGGAGTATAACCGATTAACAATGTTGTGATAGTTTCAGGTGCACAGCAAAGTGACTCAGACAGGGCTTCCCTGGTGGCGCAGTGGTTGAGAGTCCGCCTGCCGATGCAGGGGACATGGGTTCGTGCCCCGGTCCGGGAAGATCCCACATGCCGCGGAGCGGCTAGGCCCGTGAGCCATGCCCACTGAGCCTGTGTATCCGGAGCCTGTGCTCCGCAACGGGAGAGGCAACAACAGTGAGAGGCCCGCATACCACAAAAAAAAAAAAAAAAAAAAAAAAGTGACTCAGACATACATATACATGTATCCATTCTCCCTCAGACTCCCCTCCCATCCAGGCTGCCACATAACATTGAGCAGAGTTCCCTGTGCTATACAGTAGGTCCTTGTTGGTTATCCTAGAGCCCATGCTCCACAACAAAGAGAAGCCACCACACTGAGAAGCCCTCACACCACAACAAATAAATAAATAAATAAATTTATTTATTTTTAAATGCTGTGGGATGTGGTATTGACTGAAATACAGTCCCCCCGACCTGCTCACTGGCCATATTGGTGCTGATCTTGCAGGTTCTGAGCAGAGTTAATGAGATAACACATGTGCTGTATCCAAGAGTTCACTGGCCCTTAATTAAAGCACCATAGGGACTTCCCTAGTGGTGCAGTGGTTAAGAATCCACCTGCCAATGCAGGGGTCAGGGGTTCGAGCCCTTGTCCGGGAAGATCCCACATGCAACGGAGCAACTAAGTCTGTGCGCCACAACTGCTGAGCCTGTGCTCTAGAGTCTGCGAACCACAACTACTGAGCCCTCGTGCTACAACTACTGAAGCCCCTGCGCCTAGAGCCTGTGCTCTGCAGCAGGAGAAACCACCAAAATGAGAAGCCTGTGCGGCGCAACGAAGAGTAACCCCCGCTCGCCACAAGTAGAGAAAGGCCGAGTGCAGCAACGACGACCCAACTCATCCAAGATAAATCAATGAATAAATAAGTCTTAATATAAAGTACCATAAATATTAGATTTTCTCACTTCCAAAAGATATTTCCAGAATTATACATGGATAAGCAGTGGGGTAAGATTTATTGCCGAAAAGGTAGAAAACCTGGTCTGTGCTCTCAAGAAGAGTTTAGTCCTTCTGGGAAAATGAAATATATGAGCTATTTATCTGAAGTGGTTAAATAGCAAAGCAGGGCAATGGAAATGAATGGTGTAGATGGGAAAATTGCAGAAGGGCAGAGAAGTGAAACAGAGGAACAACATGTCAAGGGGGAAGATAGCAGTCAATATTGGTGGATTGGGGGGATCCAGCTGGGTTGATCATGTGGTTTAGGCTGGGCAGTGTCAGGACTTCAATTACAAGAGTAAGTGAGATTCAGTTCATAGTGGGACTTGAGTGCTAAACAGAAAATGTGGAATCTTACTTGTGGGTGTGTGTATGGAGAGGCAGACAGCTAGAGATCAACACATATTTTGACAATAAATACTCATTTGGAGGACGATTGAAATTGCAGAAGGGTCTGGAAAGAAAAAATCATGGTTGATGTTAAGAAATACTAAAGAATTGGCTTCAATGAACTCTTATTCACCCTAAACTGGTCTTAAAATATAAATACCGTGCGACACGTTTAATGAATAGTGTATAAATATTTTAGGTTCTATTTTTTATCACACTGACAGTCTTTAATGTCTTGTAGGAAATCCATTTTCTGGTGATGTCATCTCCCCCAGGGAAATCAGTTTTACCAATGTGCAACCGAATCACACCGCTGTGTACCAGTGTGAAGCCTCGAATGTCCATGGCACTATCCTTGCCAATGCCAACATCGATGTTGTAGGTAAGCATACCTAGGAGCAGACTATTTGTCTGCTCTTTTCTACAGGAAAATGTTCACGGTCATACTCAAAAGTAGATTGAATTCTTGGCACATAAAACATGGGAAAAATCATAGTACCTTTCACCTTACATTTGAGCATGAGGCCTCATACTAAAAGTTATACTTCCAAAAATGTATTGCATTGGGATACTTTCTAATTCAAGAATACAAACTGTGATAGTCAACTGTTTTCCCTTATTAATATGGCTGGGATATAGAAAAAAATTAATTTGCTTGTATTATATGAACATTTAAAACTGCATTTATATTATTTTCCAATAGATGTCCGTCCATTGATACAAACTGCAGATGAAGAAAATTATGCCACGGTGGTTGGGTACAGTGCTTTCTTACATTGTGAGTTCTTTGCTTCACCTGAGGCAATTGTGTCCTGGTAAGCTGTTACACGGTTTTCTTAAGAGAATGTCAGTTGTAGATTGTGCCTTGTTTCTTCATCCATCATTTGACAGGCTGCACTGTGTCAAGTTATTACATGTAGCGAGTGCCTCTGAGAAGCAAGGTAGCAAACTTACTTACCTAGCTTTCCTGGCACTGTTGACTAGATTTGTAGTATTCTCTCACATGGGGAAATATGGAGAGCCATTTTTGCTCACAAAAGAAAGCAAAAAATTGAAGTGATTGCTAAGACAATTTTATAGGTCTCCATTACGGATATATCTAAGGTCATACATTACTGTTGTTGTTTTGGGTATTACCTAAATAATTGTTAAGTCTGCATTTCATTCCAAGTGCCTATGTTTAAAACTTTGTCAACATGTATTTTGTATTTAATTTCGATATATTGGTTGGTATAGTAACTCCACACATCATTGTATGAATCTACCATATTTGTTCCTTCACTAGAAAAACTTGGTTAAACTAGTCTTAAATAATTTTTCCCAGGGCTCTGCAGGGCTGAGATTAGAATGAGGAGAGCAAGGCAAGGTCATCCAAGTATAGGGTCAGATTCTGTCTTTATTTAAAATTTGGATATTTTGTTCATTGTGGATTCTTTTATATTATTTTTGATTTTTAGAAATACCTCATTAAAATATTTATCTTGATTATACTGAGATTTTTTTTTTGCCAACCCTTAAATTTTGTCTCTGAGGCAAGTGCCTCACTTGCCTTACCCTAGTGCCCGCCCTGTGAAATGTATAGGGAGAATCAAGCTGTGGCAGCAAATGCTTGGAAAATGGATGAATGTAGGAGAAAATGACTCTGGGTGATGAGGGTCAATGTAATCCATGTCCACAGGACAGGAAGGACTTCCTGGCCTATAATATTTCTGAGTGACCAGTGTTCCTCTAGGACAGCAGGAGGTTCAGAATGTTTATTATCTCTTTCAATTACTAGCTTTCCCATTTAGTACCCTGAAGCAATGACTAACTAAAGCGTTCACCATCAATAGGCAGAAACTATTTATTAAACTCTGAGGACAGACACAAAGTGGTACTGAGCGCTATTATTAATACAGCAGAAGCATAGAGCTCAGACACAGATTTCCTCCAGTCACAGTCTATTTGGGCAGGTAAGATGTATACCTATCGCCTATTTTGGAAAAATTGTGAACTCTAATGGAACATTTCATAAGGTCTGCTAAGCTCCTGAAGAAGGGATAACACTGAATGACATCAGCGGCCAGTTTGCAAAAGAGTATAGGATTCTATCAAACCCACATTGATTTATACTTTCTATAGGCAGAAGGTGGAAGAAGCAAAACCCCTTGAAGGCAGACGGTATTATTTCCATGAGAATGGCACATTACAGATCAACGAGACCACAGAAGAAGATGCTGGTTCCTACTCTTGTTGGGTAGAAAATGCTAAAGGAAAAACAGCAGTCACAGCCAACTTGGATATTAGAAGTAATTTTATTTTGTTTTTACTTTGCATGAATTGTCACATGGCTTCAGTTTTTCATTTTCCCAAGTGAAACAATATGATTTAAGTTCAGGCATCTGTTAAATTTCTTTAGACTGTTTCAAAACTCCTAGATTGGGTTTCATCTAAATGACCCTCACAAGAATTATCAGATATGTCGATGATGTGTCCATGGCTTTATACAATTGTAAGAGGGAACTAGGTGTTCTTGGTGATGGATGACCAACAGTACTTAAAAGTCCTCTATTTTGGTGTATTCCTGTAACTCTATTTTATTTCAATAACCAACTCAGTGTAATGTCACCAGTATTCAACTCACTGAACTAAAAATTTCACAAATAAACTCATAAAGGATCAGTTTCGTAAAGACTCCAGAATGACAAAATGAGGAGGCTTTTGTCCTCTTTTTGAGTCATAAACAGCTCTGTATTTTTTCTCTTGTTCAAGCAGCCTGTTTCATTTGTAATTGCTCCCAGTAGTTAAGTATGTGCCAAGATATGTCAGTGTCCCAAAGAGGGGCATGTCAACACCTAGATTCAGGCTGACTGGAACCCAGATCCACAGGCATCAGCAATATTTTGATTTTAAAATTGCTCAGAGAACCCTTTTCAGGGAAACACAAAGAATAGAAAGATTCTATAGTAAATGGAGGGAGGGTTTGTAATTCCTGTGACAGGTCACTCTCATGGCCTGCTACTACCTCTGCTTAGATAACAGGTACATATTTGTTTAATCATCTGTTTCCACTGCTACCTTAACATTTGTCTCTCTCTCTGCACACACACGCACACCCTTCTTTCCTTCTTTTATTCTTTCATCGTATTTTTTCTATACCCTAAGTTATCCAACATGCCAGCCCAATGGACTATATTTTTAAGGCACATTAATATTCATTGATGTCTACTTATAGTGGATGTCTCTCTGCATTTTCAAGTGGTATGTGCAATTTTTTAAATGCTCTTATAACATCAATGAAGATGATTCTTTTTATACTTTATAAAACCAACCTAGATCAAAGATAAGCAACTCTGCCAGGTGAAAGATAATGAGAGTGAAGTCTGGAATCTAAATGAACCATCACATTCCTATTGCCCAACACAGTGCTTGGCCCAAAGTGGACCTCAAAACTGCTAGTGGCCAGAGAGAAGGCCACGTTCATAAACTTTTGGTCTGCTCTAATGTCCATTTTATATGTAAGGGTTATATAGGAATCGTATCCATGAGAATTAAGGGCATACTTTTTACATATGAAAAAGGAATGTCAAGAATGGAATTGAATAAGAGGCTATGCAGCATGAGCTTTGGTCTCTTTCAGTCTTGAGTTCAAATCACAGCTTAGTCCCTTCCTAGTTAGAAAATATTAGTATCCTTACTTAATTTCATTTTAACCTTAAGTTATCTTCTTGGTGAGGTAGAGATATTAATATTCATAGAATTGTTGTAAAATGTCACAATGAATATAAACTTCTTCACAGAGTCTAGTTAAATGAAATAAGTGCTTATTAAATGGTATCAATTATTATTCAATGGATTCCTTTAAAGCTAGAATTAGGAGTAGGATGTTTAGAACTTCACTTGAAATTAAGTCAATTTGATAACCTCTTCAGATTTCATGCTTGGAATATCAAAAACTCAATTTTACTAACACTTCAATTTTTAATCAGTTTCTTGAGTAACATATAGATAGCAAATATTAGAACATGATTGTGGAGTTGGAGGTCAGCTCATGAGATTTGGCTTCTGAGAGGATTACCAAGTGCCACATTGGGGTAAAGTATATCTGCCTTTAATATGGTCCTTAAGAGTAAGGATTATATGTTTTGAAACAATTATAAAGAAACAGACATTTTCCAAGACAGCCACGGTACCAATGTTTGAGCTTTATATTGTTTTGTTTTGTTTTCTAACATCTTTATTGGAGGATAATTGCTTTACAATGTTGTGTTAGTTTCTGCTGTATAACAAAGTGAATCAGCTATATGTATACATGTATCCCCATATCCCCTCCCTCTTGCGTCTCCCTCCCACCCCTCTAGGTGGTCACAAAGCACCGAGCTGATCTCCCTGTGCTTTGCACCTGCTTCCCACTAGCTATCTATTTTACATTTGCTACTGTATATATGTCAGTGCTACTCTCTCACTTTGTTCCAGATTACCCTTCCCCCTCCCCATGTCTTCAAGTCCATTCTCTACGTCTGCGTCTTTATTCCTGTCCTGCCCCTATGTTCATGAGATCCATTTTTTTCCTTTCAATTCCGTATATATGTGTTAGCAAACAGTATTTGTCTTTCTCTTTCTGACTTACTTCACTCTGTCTCTAGGTCCATCCACCTCACTACAAATAACTCAATTTCATTTCTTTTTATGGCTGAGTAATATTCCATTGTATATATATGCCACATCTTCTTTATCCATTCATCTGTAGATGGACACAGGGTGCTTCCATGTCTTGGCTATTGAAAATAGAGCTGCAATGAACATTGTGGTACATGACTCTTTTTGAATTATGGTTTCCTCAGCATATATGCCTAGTAGTGAGATTGCTGGGTTGTATGGTAGTTCTATTTTTAGCTTTTTGAGTAACCTCCATACTGTTCTCCATAGTGGCTGTATCAGTTTAGATTCCCACCAACAGTGCAAGAGGGTTCCCTTTTCTCCACACCTTCTCCAGCATTTACTGTTTGTAGATATTTTGATGATGGCCATTCTGAGTGGTGTGCGGTGATACCTCATTGTAGTTTTGACTTGCATTTCCCTAATGACTAGTGATGTTGAGCATCCTTTCGTGTGTTTGTTGACAATCTGTATATCTTCTTTGGAGAATTGTCTATTTAGGTCTTCTGCCCATTTTTGGATTGGGTTGTTTGTGTTTTTGATATTGAGCTGCATGAACTGCTTGTATATTTTGGAGATTAATCCTTTGTCAGTTGCTTCATTTGCAAATATTTTCTCCCATTCTGAGGGCTCTCTTTTCATCTTGTTTATGGTTTCCTTTGCTGTGCAAAAGCTTTTAAATTTTATTAGGTCCCATTTGTTTATTTTTGTTTTTATTTCCATTTCTCTCGGAGGTGGGTCATAATGGATTTTGCTGTGATTTATGTCATGGAGTGTTCTGCCTATGTTTTCCTTTAAGAGTTTCATAGTGTCTGGTCTTACATTTAGGTCTTTAATCCATTTTGAGTTTATTTTGTGTACGGTGTTAGGAAGTGTTCTAGTTTCATTCTTTTACATGTAGCTGTCCAGTTTTCCCAGCACCGCTTATTGAAGAGGCTGTCTTTTCTCCATTGTATATTCTTGCCTCCTTTGTCAAAGATAAGGTGACCTTGTGTGCCTAGGTTTATCTCTGGTCTTTCTATCCTGTTCCATTGATCTATATTTCTGTTTTTGTGCCAGTACCATATTGTCTTGATTACTGTAGCTTTGTAGTATAGTTTGAAGTTGGAGAGCTTGATTCCTCCAGCTCCATTTTTCTTTCTCAAGATTGCTTTGGCTATTCGGGGTCTTTTGTGTTTCCATACAAATTGTAAAATGTTTTGTTCTAGTTCTGTGAAAAATGTCATTGGTAGTTTGATAGGGATTGCATTGAATCTGTAGATTGCTTTGGGTAGTATAGTCATTTTCACAATGTTGATTCTTCCAATCCAAGAGCATGGTATATCTCTCCATCTGTTTGTATTGTCTTTAATTTCTTTCATCAGTGTCTTATAATTTTCTGCATACAGGTCCTTTGTCTCCTTAGGTATGTTTATTCCTAGGTATTTTATTTTTATTCCTAGGTATTTTATTCATATTGTTGATATTACTAATTTACTTTCCAAATATGACTCACTGTAACTCATTCAACAAATACGTATTGAGTACCTACTGTACGCAGGCTCCCTTCTGGGCTCTGGAGTTACTTGAATGAAACAAAACAAGCAAAGCCTCCACGTTCATGGTGCTTATGTTCGCATTCCACACCTTCATGTTGTTAGTTTATCTATGCATTGGCTTCACCATTTAATCTCAGATTTGAGTTAATAATAAACAAGTTAATAGAAAATTAATTGATTTCCTCTTTATGGTATTTTGATCACATGTCCAGAAGCACCAGAAGGACAATTTATATTATTTTCAATATCCAGAGGCATTTGCTTGCTTACACTCTTGGGAAATTGCTATTAATATAATACTTCTACCCAGGTGCCCTGGCTTGGAAGGAATGAAAATAGTAATGATATGTGATGTTAAGAAATAACAGTGTGACAAACATTGCATGAGGATTTGACTATCAGTGTTGACCATTTTGGTTGATTAAATTGCAGACACTTGATAGCAAAGTAAGCTGTGTTCTATAGCTCTAACTAGTATCTTTATTTTGTAAAAACAGATGCTACAAAACTTAGAGTTTCTCCTAAGAATCCTCGTGTCCCCAGATCACATACACTTGAATTACATTGTGAGAGCAAATGTGACTCACATTTGAAATACAGTTTAAAATTATCCTGGAGTAAAGATGGAGAAGCCTTTGAAATTAATGGCACAGAGGATGGCAGGTAGGTAAACTATTTTTTTTATCTTTATTGGAGTATAATTGCTTTACAATGTTGTGTTAGTTTCTGCTGTACAACAAAGTGAATCAGCTAAATGTATACATTTATCCTCAAATCCCCTCCCTCTTGAGCCTACCTCTCACCCCCCAATCCCACCCCTCCAGGTCATTACAAAACACTGAGTTGATCTCCCTGTGCTATGCAGCAGCTTCCCACTAGATATCTATTTTACATTTGGTACTATATATATGTCATTGCTACTCTCTCACTTCATCCCAGTTTCCCCTTCTCCCCCTGTGTCCTCAAGTCTGTTCTTTATGACTGCGTCTTTATTCCTGCCCTACCACTAAGTTCATCAGTACACCATTTTTTTAGACTGCATATATATGCCTTAGCATACGGTATTTGTTTTTCTCTTTCAGACTTACTTCACTCTGTATGACAGACTCTAGATCCATCCACCTCACTTCAAATAACTCAATTTCGTTTCTTTTTATGGCTGAGTAATATTCCATTATATATATGTGCCACATCTTCTTTATCCATTCATCTGTTGATGGACACGTAGGTTGCTTCCATGTCCTGACTACTGTATATAGTGCTGCAGTGAACACTGTGGTACCTGACTCTTTCTGAATTATGGTTTTCTCAGGGTATATGCCCAGTAGTGGGATTGCTGGGTCATATGGTAGTTCTATTTGTAGTTTTTTAAGGAATCTCCATACTGTTCTCCGTAGTGGCTGTATCCATTTATATTCCCACCAACAGTGCAAGAGGGTTCCCTTTTCTTCACACCCTCTCCAGCATTTATTGCTTGTAGATTTTTTTTTTTTTTTTTTTTTTTTGCGGTACGAGGGCCTCTCACTGTTGTGGCCCCTCCCGTTGTGGAACACAGGCTCCGGACGTGCAGGCTCAGCGGCCTCGGCTCACGGGCCCAGCCGCTCTGCGGCATGTGGGATCCTCCCGGACCAGGGCACGAACCCGTGTCCCCTGCATCGGCAGGCAGACTCCCAACCACTGCGCCACCAGGGAAGCCCTGTTTGTAGATTTTTTGATGATGGCCATTCTGACGGATGTGAGGTGATACCTCATTGTGTTTTTGATTTGCATTTCTCTAATGATTAGTGATGTTGAGCATCCTTTCTTGTGTTTGTTGGCAATTGGTATGTCTTTAAAGAAAATTACAGGCCAATATCACTGATGAACATAGATGCAAAACTCCTCAACAAAATAGTAGCAAACAGAATCCAGCAACATGTTAAAAGGATCATACACCATGATCAGGTGGGGTTTATCCCAGGAATGCAAGGATTCTTCAGTATACACAAAGCAATCAATGTGATACACCATATTAACAAATTGAAGGATAAATACCATATGATAATCTCAATAGATGCAGAAAAATAATTTAACAAAATACAACACCTATTTATGGTAAACTATTATAGTATCTCATAATATTTGCTTGGGATTAAACCTTGCATTTGAAAGAAAAATAGTTGTAAAAGTATACACACTGAATTAAAATATAAAAACTGCTTATTACATTTCAGTCTTTAAGGCAGTATTTAAAAGGTCAAACAGTGTACTTGTTTCACTTCCACACGTTTCTCTCCTTATTTTTGCTACCAATTTTTCATGTAACATGTACCATCCTGTGAGTGCAGGCAACAGAAACAGCTCCTGTTATTTGAGGAATATTTATTGCATGGGCTTGGGTGCTCACAAAACCATTAGAAAGAGTGGAGGAGATAGGTCTATGGGTGCTGCTTACTAAGCTTTTGGGTTTTTGGTGATATGGCATTGCAGCTGCAATTCACATGTCTGGAAATTGCTGCTGTCTTCACTGCCCCCCTCACCCCACTGGTTCTCCTGGTGAGTCCAGCACTGCCAGCTCTTATATCTGCCGGAGTCGCTGTCTGCTCACAAGGCCCTAGAGGAGATGGTGCCCATTTCTCTTCTACCTCCCAATCTCATAGGAATTTATCTCATGGGTGGAAGCTAAATCATATCTCAGATCCTTCCTATTGGTAAGTATTGACAAGTATAGTTTTGAGCCTTCCAGCTTCTTTGTAAAGAATATGTAAAAGTGTAGAAGAGAGAATGTAGAGTAAGTGTGACTAGATGCTGACTAGTACTGTATTTAAACACTGTTAAGTGTATCAAAGGAAGAGAAAACAGTCAATATTTAACGAATGCGTGTGCTGTCTTTTGGAAGCAGAGGACATTCCCCTTCCTTTTGCATTGTTGCTGAGTTAGGGGTAAAATTTGACCATCCTTGTTCCAGATCTCACCCGCTGTCTTGTTATTCATCATTCTGAAAAACTAAATCTGAAGATCTTTAGACAGGACTTGCATTCCTTAGGCGAGATGGTGTCAGTGTCATCATTAAGAGAATGGCCTCTGGAACCCAGGGGCTTGGGATTGAATCCCAGCTTTGTCACTTATTGGGTCTGTGACCTTAGACCAGCTGCCTAACTTTTCTGTGCCTTGGTTGTATATTCTATAACATAGTTTAGTTCAAAAAAATTGTTTAAGGTAACTTCATCATAGGGTTATTATCAGTTAACACCAAGCACTTAGAATATACTCAGTACTCAGTCCAATTTAGCTGTGATGACTCATTCTCCTCATTTCTCTGGTAGTCTTGTCTCATTTCTTTTACCTGCTTGGTCTTTTTTGGTATTTGTGGGTATGTGTGCCACTTCTATATAAAGGCATTGATTGGTCTCTGCCTGGGTACTTAATTTATTCTATCTCATCCCTCCTCTGTATTTTATGTTTGTGGAAAGGCAGCATATATACTGCAACCAGTTGTCAGTGACACAAAAGGAGAATAACTGTTGATACCTAACAGGCTACATGTTGCAACAGAGATCTTCAGCCTTTGGTTAGGTGTGAGTTGATTTGTCAACTGCTCAGATCCCCCCCAAATTCTGTTTTGTCAACTGTGTAGTTATTTGGGGTCTTCCGTATAACCTCTGGGTTATAGCCAAGAAGGGAATCAGACTCATGCCTTGTTGGTAATGTGACCTGCATATTTAGGCCCTGAATCCAGACTCTCCAACCAGCCTCTTTGTGTGACTCAGTTTTATAGCTTCTGCAGGATGATGCTGGGGCTGACACTCAATTGAGCCTCTGGCTCTCTGAATCACCTAAGTAATGCAGACATTCTTCTAGTTTTCCTTAACACAGAAGTGATATTTGGGGTGGGATGGGGTGGGAATGACTGTTGCAGGCTGGTCTTGACTGGAGCCAGGAGCAGGCATGGAATTGTAGCAGGGAGTTGAGATCACAGGTATCAGCTAAATTTCTGTAGAACCATTAGTAAGCTCCCATTTCTCACCTTCTGCCGGGACACCTTCTCCTATCACTAGGCTGGGAACCAGAAGCTTTTACCTAGAAAGTGGTTAAATTTCTGATCCAAAGGCACATAGAGGAAAATGAGAAGTAAAACGCCTTCTGCTCTCCCCTTTTGTCCCCTGTTATGTACAGGGGTATGATAAGTGTTGCTACCCTGGACCATTATACCTGCTGGGTGCCTCATGCTATGTTAGTGCCTCCCATACATGCTTTCCCTCTATTATCCTCACAGTAAACCTATTAGGAAGGCTGAAATGACCTCAAGGAATTTTCTGTGGATTTCTAACCTGCAGGTGGCTCTAGACAATACAATATTGTTATGAAAAATGAAATAGAGTGTGGATATGCTATCAAAACACTTTTAAAATTTAGACTGTCCTTAACAAATGTAATGGGGACTGTTCATGACCATAGACAGAGTGAACGACCCAGTCCTGAAGGAGAGGAGGGATGGCAGAGGGATGTGGGATGTGTCCATGTGTCCGTGAATAGGAGGATGAGAGGGAAAAGGTGTCAAAAGCACAAGTGCGAGGGCTTTATCTTAGCATCAAGGAAGGGCTTCTTTTTCCCCTCAGAAATGGCAGCAGATGAATGGGGTAGAACTCGGGTGGGGGATAAGGATGCAGAGGTTATAAGGCATTAGATTGGGCAGAGATTATAAGGATAGAGAAGGGTCTCTTCCTAAGAAAAGAGGAACTAAGGTAATTTGTTCAAGCAGAAAGGCAGGAGGAATGGGAGTTGGGGCATTAAGAAATGTGATTAGTTACAAGCCAACAATGAATTAAATCAATTTGATTAATATTATTAGTAACACTCTTTGAGCACATACTAAGCCAGGCTCTATACACAAATCACTTTATGTGTTTTCCCTCATTTACTTCTCCTGAAAAGAAAGAAAATATTGTTATCCCCATTTCTTAAATAAGGTGAATTAGGCTCCAAGTTTTGTGCAAGATTATACAAGTCATAGTTGGTGGAACCAAGCCTCAAACACAGGTCTCCAAAGAAAGCAACATTTTTAATACTGCCTGGAGCGAAATTTGTTACAAGATGGAATGGAGCAAGAAAACACTGGAGGTTAACATGGTTCGGGGACTAGCAATCTGGATATTTCAGATGAAGGAGGTGAGAGGTTGTAGAATGATAGCAAAGGGAGGTAGTTAAGCAGGTAAAAACAGGGGAAAAGACTGAGAGGAACAGAGATGAAGATGAAGCCAGAGAACAGGTTCTATGTAGAGTAGAAACCATTTTAAAAATGTATAATGTGCTTAACAAGGATTTCTTCAAGCAGAATACAGTTGATCTATGATGGAAACAGTGTAAGACAGAAATAAAGAGTTGTGGTCTTAGGCACTGAGAATTTGGAGCTGTTTGTTACTTCAGCACAGCAGAGTGTATCCTTGCTAACACAAATAGTTGTCAGATTTTGATGTGAGCCAGAATTACCTAGGTATCATGTTCAACTGCAGTGGCCCTTGTCCTATTCCCAAAAGTTCTGATTTGGAAACTGGACTGAGCCCAACAAAGGAAATTTTTAATAACCTCCCTGGGTACATCATACCTACCAGATTTCAAGGACCAGGGGGTCATTCTACCTTGATTAAAATGAGGTACATTCGTGAGTTTTAAAAGACAGTGCATTACAGAAAAGTTGCCCTTAAGTTGCCGTTTCTTTCTGGCGTGAAGCAGCCCCACACCAGGGTACAAATCTTGGCAAGAAGATTGTAGGCTAGATTTCAGCTCCACTGGGCCCTCATGGATGTGCAGGGCACAAACAGCCCTCTTGAAGAGGTTATTAAATTGTATTTCTTCATCTAAGAAGGTAAACTTTGCAAAATTATCAGTGTATGTAATATTCTGATATTTGTACCAAATGGACACATAACTAACATGAACTGAAAAACTATGTCAAAGCTTTATCATTACAATTATAGTGAGATTCTTGACTAGCAATACCAGGTAGTATTGATTAGCAAATCATTCAGTGATTGGTAGAGGGGTAAGGGGCCGACTTTGTCTGTAATCAAAGGGCAGAACCATGTTTGACTTTACTACAGTTTTAATTGGTTTTCTATAACTCGAACTTTTCAGCAGCCTATATGAGTTTTATATTAAGAAACTAAATTATTTAAGATTTTCTCTCCCTCCCCACAAGGCAGACATTGTTTATTTCAATTAAATAGCACAATGCTGTGAATATATCTCAGATTTAATGGAACTTTATTTTTAAAAAAATACTTGAATAGTTATGCTAACAATACATAGGCATAGGGTAAAGGTATAATTCATATTTTAAAAATTCATATAGTAAACTCAATTACAAATTGGCAAAAAGAGAACAAATAATAAAAAGCCAGCACCAAATGATTTGCAAAAAGAAGTACTAGTCTGCCATCTACTGTTCAGATAAGTCACAGTTCACTTTTTATCACATCTTAAAGTGCATTCTATGTGGGAGGTGGAAGGATGGAGAAAAGAGAAAGTTGTCAAAAATAGAGATTGCCAGACTTCATCTCACATATTCTGGTTCTGTAGAACTGGGGTGTGATTCAGGAATCTGCCTTTGTAAGAAGCACCCAAGTTGATCCTATGTAGGTGGTTCCCTAAACATACCTTAAGAATTATTCAAATTTATCTTAGCCATTGTGAGGTATGGTACACTCTTCAGACACACCAGGCAAGATGGCTCCATCACTGACCCATGAATCACAGATGGTTGGATTTGGTAATTTAAAAACCAACCAACCAACCAACCAACCTGATCCCTTTCATGGCTTGTAGACATTTGTGTGTGCTTGAATAATACTTTCCAGTTTTCAAGTATGGCATTCTCTAATAAAATTTGCATTATGGGACAAGTTTTTTTTTTTTAATTCTTCCTTAAATTGCTTTCTATGGGGAATATTTAGTTTTGAAAGGATTACATTTCTGTTGTTTCTGTTTGTTTCATCCTCATCATAGACTCACTTTTTTCCTGGTAGGATAATTATTGATGGAGCTAATTTGACTATATCTAATGTCACCGTAGAAGACCAAGGTGTATACTCGTGTTCAGCTCACACTGCTCTAGATAGCACTGCTGCTATGACTCAAGTTACTGTCCTTGGTAAGTGCACTAACGAATAAGGAAATCTTTGTTCACTTCTTTTCCATTACTGATTAAATTCCACTGTTCTTAGGCAATTAAACCAATGATTATTTAAGCCCATGCACATTTATTGTTAGTTTGAAATTTTCAATTAAAGAGTGACCCTACTTTCGAGTGCTTTTGCCTCTTCTGGTTCTAAAGAAGTTAATTGATGCTTAATTTCTTTTTTCTACTTGGGTAATGTTGCCAGAAGCAGTGGGAGGTAGGTGATGCTCTCAGCAGAAAGAAAACTGAAGCATGCTTGAGTTCCCAGGACCCTTGAGTTACACTTTCCTAGTGCACGGAGAAATGTGGCTAAGGAATGGAGATGGGCCAGCATGGAGGGGTCAGGGTAGGGGCCCAGTGGTGATTAAACAGTGGCTCTGCCCTAAACCAGTGGCCTAGACCAAGCTCAGCTCCCAAGGTCCCAGGAAGGGGGGAAGGGAGGGACTTCAAGGGTTCTTCTGCAAAGAAAGGCCTCTGATTTTTTAAAATAATAATGCTAATTAGAAAACAATGTGCACAACTCACTGGTGTAATCAATGCAATTACCCCTGCAGTTACCCATGTCGATAGCTCTTAGACCCTTAGACCGTCCGTTGGATAGCTCTCCTAGTTTCCCTTCCAGATTTCACCATCCACCAGCTCTCTGAATCTGGAAACCTGACCTGTGTGGACACCAACAAACCACTTACCCTCAAGCTTTCATTCGGTTCAGCCAACGGGGAGCCCTGGCAGCAGAGGCAGTGGGGGGGAGAATGTGTTTTTTCTGGATAATTCCTCCCTGCAGGCTGGCTGTGTGTGTCCCTCTGCCAAAGTCACTGATTCTCTCAGAGGCTTTGTCCACACAGCTCTCTCTGATGGGATTCCAGTAACTGCCCTGCCCACCCCTCACCCCCCACCCTGGATATCCCGCTCACATCTTTTGAAAGAGTCTTGATTAGAATCTCTTTGAAGTACCCTAACTTGTGTGAACTGTTTACTCTCTGCTGTGCTGGGACCCTGACAAAGACATTCTTACAGTTTTCTCTCATAATTCTGTTTCAGTGGGCACCATTTAGTTTTCCTTGAGTTTGCTGATAGTCCTTAGGAGAGGTTTGATTTGGCCTAAACACCTTTACCGTATGTCTAGATTAATCCTGATTATTAACAGGTATTTGTATCTTTAGCGCTTTGGTTGCTGGGATTCACAGGTAGGTTGCCTACCATGGGTACAGACTGAGAGGAAAGAATTCAGTCTCTTTTGAGGTAGGCTGGTGAAAAATGAGTAAATAGGCAGGTTCTGTCCTAGTGAAGCAAATGGCCACTATATTTTAAGTGAGATAAATGACCACCATCTTTCAAGCGAAGTGAATGGCCACCATGTTGGGTTTTCAAAAAAAAAAATGTAGTTCCCAGGTGGTAGGTGGTATGGACTTGGTTCAAAAGAATGAAACCTTTAGGTGATATGTTTCAGCTATCTCAGGGGCAGAAAGGTTCAATCCTTAGTAATCATTCCAGTAGTAATTCTCCAGACCAAATAGTTGAGCCTAAGGTAAACTGGAGTTTATCCCAGGCACGACAATTTTAAGTGTAAATGTCAGGATCCATGGCCTTTGCCCCCGAGTATTTTGAGCAATGGCAAGGAGACTGGGGTCCCTGCCACTTGGTACATGCCATCTAAATTTTCTTGTGAAATTTAATACATCTGTCTTGTAATGAGGCTGCCATCTTCTAGAACTGTTCAGTTTTGATCATTTTAAATAAATAGTGGCCAGGATTACATGTACTATTTACTTATGAGGTAATTACCAAATGTTTTTAGAATGAAAAGAAAATAATAAAAAATAATCTATGAGATAGGCTGCATTTTCTTAACCGCTTCTTGGCATTTACATTCTAATTTTCAGGGCAGCCTCTGATTTTAAGAAGCATAGACCCATAACTGACAGTAACAAATGACAAATCCATGTATAATTTCTAAAAGACTCTTTTTCGAGGAAAACAGTGTTTTAAAGTATATGCTTGACCCATTTTAAACAAGTTACTTTCAGACGCCTTGCCAGAAACATCCTTTAAGAGCATCATTCGTTTAGGTCTGAATTGCAGCCCATCAATTGTAACTCCATGTGATTCTCGGAAAGAGCAGATTTTAATGTCAGACACAACAGGCTGCATCGGTTGGTTCAGAAAATGTCAGAAATGAGTGGCCTTAGTAAGTGCTGAAGAGGAGCCTAAGTTCTCCGAGCTCAGAGATCCTCAAGCCTGTTGAGGAAATAAATTCTTATTTAAGGCTCTACAGTGTAGACACAGCCACTGACCACATTTTTTAAAATAAACACATTCTCTTCTGAATTGAAAACCATTTTTTTGTCAGTATAAATTTCCAACAATTGTCAAATACTCAGCAGGAGCAATGGATGTTGCTTTCCACTTGGAGAAGAAAGAGCCCAGAAGAAGGCCCCATTAGATATTACTTTCATTGTCTCATCTGAGAAAAGATAAATGTCCTTGAATACATGGGAGAATTGAAACCAAAGTTTGGAAGTCAGGATCATTAGGGATCAGATTTTTTTTTAACTGTTCCTTTTATTTTTAAAGTACCAGACATTTCCATGTACTTTAACACTTAAAATTTGTCATCGCCTACTCAATTTTCTAGTCTCTGTCACAACATTCAGTGCCATATCTTCCTCTTCCAGTATAAACACCCTTCCTATTCTTCTTTAGAACTCCAGGCCAACAGAATATAAAAGTTGCTATAACATACTGATAACTCACTGTTACAAATTAAAATAAAAATCCAAACCATGTAGAAAAGAAAGCCTGAGTTTATGTTCTCTTATGTTCCTGTAGTCGTAGGGTCTAAATTTATTGCTCTAATATGATAATTAGATGCATGGTTGAAGTGATAATATATTTTTCACTTAATTAGTCACAAAACATTTATGTGCAAGGCACTGTGGGTGGTGCAAAAATTAATAAAATATGGTTCCTACTCTGGAAGATCCATTTAGTCACATACAGGAGATGAACCAGGCATATAAATAACTGTATGAGCTGGAAGATGCTTGTCTCCTTGATCAAGTTGATGTTTCTCAAAATTCATTGTTCATGATATCTACCAGGACATTTGTTTAGAAATGCAGACTCCTGGGCCCAGCTCTTTCAGTACGCCAGAGAAATAGGGCCCAGAAATCTTCATCGTTAATAACAACTTCTAAAAAATAATTCTGATGCCGATGGTCAAAGATGGCCCCTTGAGAACTGGGAATCACCAAAGAGTGAGGTAATACAGTAGGGAAGGAATGTACAGATGTGAAGGAAGCTGCATTTGTTTTGGGGTTTTTTTCTTTTAACATCTTTATTGGAGTATAATTGCTTTACAAGGGTGTGTTAGTTTCTGCTTTATAACAAAGCAAATCAGCTATACATATACATATATCCCCATATCTCCTCCCTCTTGCATCTCCCTCCCACCCACCCTATCCATTTGAAATAGAACCAGAAGGATTGGTGAGATTTGGCAGTTCAGAGTGGAGACGGGCCCCGAGGGGAAGGGGGCTTGCAATGTGCCTGAGGAAGTGGGATCGACAAAGGCAATGATCTGCTTTCTCCTCACTGTCATTTTTCATTATTAATCAGATGTTCCGGATCCACCAGAAAACCTTCACTTGTCTGAAAGACAGAACAGAAGTGTTCGGCTGACATGGGAGGCTGGAGATGATCACAACAGCAATATTAGCGGTAGGGAAGACGGGGTAACTGTAGTTTCCAGAGTTAAAATTAGTATTAAAGCCATTAATACCACCAAGGGTGGATTATCCTTAGAACATCCTTTAAAATGTTTAATATTGTATATAAATCTTAGTATAACTTAAACATTCTCAATCCATTCTAATGTGTTTTTCTATGTTCCTACTGCCAGAGTACATTATAGAATTTGAAGGAAACAGAGAGGAACCTGGAAGGTGGGAAGAATTGACTAGAGTCCAAGGAGAGGAAACAACAGTCATGTTATCTTTGGCTCCGTATGTGAGATACCAGTTCAGGGTCATAGCCGTGAATGAAGTAGGGAGAAGCCAGCCTAGCCAGCCATCAGACCATCATGAAACACCCCCAGCAGGTATGTAAGTTCACACCTCAACTTCCTAACAAGTTTTAGTCTGTCGCATCTTTGAACAAATAGAGGGAGGAAAAAAGGATTGATAACCTGGTGTAGGATTTTAGATTTCTCCCAGTAGAGAGCTTGAATAGTTCTGTAAACTTAACAGCATGCAAACTATTTAAAGTACATCAGTCTCAAAAGTCGTATGTAAATGTTTGATAGATAGCAGGATATTACAAGGAGGTACATGGACAAGCATTACTCTGAGTAATTTCTGACAGCTAAGTATTGTGTTAAAATCAGGTACCATAAAGTAAGTTCTAAATTGAAGTTCAGTATATAGGGAGAAAGTCAACTTTCTCTCTTTATTTTTCTCCTCATTTCAACTTCCTGAAATAAAACATTTGACATGTTATAGGCAGCTTGTTAAATTTTCATTGCATCTAATGTCATTAATTTTATCCATTTAGTATATTTTTGTATCTCAATAGCTAAACGAATATCTAATACCTATCTAAATTCCCAAGATGCTTTTTAAAAAAATTATCAAGAATGAGCATGCTGTAGTAGTGTATACAGAATTCAAACTATAATATTGTAAGAATGAAACTTATATAATGTTATAAACCAAAAAAATAATGACAGCGCTGACATCTATATTACTGAATTGGGATTGGTTATCAATGTGGTCATAGCCTGGTTTTTTTTTCCTCTGGCTGAAATAAATATGCTAGGATAGAATTCCCTTTTAGGATTGAGAAAAAGCAAGGGGAGATAATAACTGAATCAGATACTTGTGTGATTTTAGTATAAATTCATCTTGGCACTAAACTCCATACTTAGCCCTTTTTTATAAAATGGATCCATCTGAATATGTTTCGTGGGCACGTTAACTGCTGTTTCCTATTTGATGCCCCTAAAACTTGGCTGTTGATATTAATACATGATCTTTAATTTTATTCGCTTAGAGGCAAATATTCAGAACAAAATTTCTAACAATAATTCTAATAGAAAAAGTAAAGCAGATTTAAAACTAAAAATGTATATTTAAATAGTGGGTTTAGATTTTTAAAAGCAGGTTTAAAATTTAAAGAGCAGGGTTAAAATGAAGACAGGTAAAGAAAACCTTCCACTCTCCATTGAATAATAGTTATATCACTCCATGAACAGATTTTACTCCCTGAAGTAAAATATATATTTAAAAGCTGCCTTATGTGAGGTGACAGATGTGTTAACTAACATTATTGTGGTGATCATTTCACAATATACACATATAAATGTTATATATATGTGATATATATACATTCTAAAATCATCATGTTGTACACCTTAACATAGTGAACTTACACAATGTTATATGTCAATTATATCTCAGTACAGCTGGGGAAAAAAAACTGCCATAAATCTTTTTTCAAACTGGGCCAGATAGAAATAAAAAAATATAATCAAAGTTTTAAAAAATCTGTTTTTTGTGGGAGGAGGGATGATATGATGATTTATCTATGGACCATACAGTGGGAAAAAGTAATTTTAATACTTGTAATTTTTCAGCTCCAGACAAGAATCCACAAAACATAAGGGTTCAAGCTTCTCAACCCAAGGAAATGATTATCAAATGGGAGGTGAGGATTCTTTTTGTGTTATTTATTACCTTTGTGTGTTTTTCCTTTTTTTAGGTCCACATGCTAAGTATGATGACAGAATAATATATTTTAAGAACAAAGGGCTAAGATTTGTATATTTTATAAATATATTTTATTTGCATATTTTAAAGATCATCATGATTAGAATGTTGTGAAATAGAGTTTAACAGTGGTAGATAATTTAAGAAAGGTTACACAGGTTGATTTTGTTATAATCCATCCCCCAAAGTTTACAATTCCTAATATTTTTATTACCAATATTCTAAATCCTCTCCCATTCCAAAAAATACTGAAAGTCTTTCAGTAAATTTTGGTACATGGGCTAATAAAGATTATTCATATAAAAAGGATATGAATAGGAATAGTTACCACTTACTAAGCACTATTAGGCATTTTGCGTGCTCATTTCAAATTCTGAGAATAGTGTTGTCAAGAGAGCATCATTAATACTGTGTTCTAGATACAGAAACTGAGGTCCAGGCTGATAGATAGACTGGCCCATCACCACACAACTAGAAATCAACAGAGCTAGGATTTCAACATGAATATCTTTGGATTTCAAACCCTACTCGTTTTCTCTTTATATACATCTCTGTTAAAAGTTACTAAAATAGACTTTCCTCCTTGAATTTGGCATAAAATCTTATATCTGCTCAGATGACTTTAACTTTTTTGAATGTCATTTCTAAATTTCTTCTGTAACAGTGGAAAGCTGTTTTTCCCCTCTATTATTTTGACATTTGATGAACAAGTATTTTAACTTACTTGAAAGTAGATTGCCATCCAAAGATTCTGATTAATAATAGTTTTCCAACTTTGAACTCATTGAATTTTACAAACATTTTTGAATGTATGCTGGAATATATTAATTTATTTCCACACCTCATTTCAGATGTGATTTTTTTGAAGAATTTTAGAACGTACAAAGTTTGATTTCCTTTTTTCTTCATCATATATTGGTCTTATACGACAACATTGCCCATACCTGCAAAATATGTAGTCAATAATTTTATGTCAAAACTAACCCTTTATTCCCATTTCAGTGAAATTAAGTTTTACAAATTTGAAAAAAAAGGTAATATACAGAAACTAAATATATTCAAGAATATCATTATTTTCTTGAATATGTGGCCATAAATAGCTGCTACCACATTGTCCTGGTGATTATTTAATTTAGAATTTGAAATTATGTTAGTATCTTATTCTTTTAGAGTATCTCTCCTTCTTTTAAATTCCATGGAAATTTCTGTAAGAGAAATGATATAACTGATCGATTAGATGACAGTAATAGTGTATAATTACCAGGTCAGATCCTCAAAGAAGTATACCATTTTCCACTAACATCAGCTCCTTAATCCTCACCACTCCTCTGGGAGGGCTACAGTAGCTCCATGGTATCAGCATTACATTCTGTCCAGAGAAGCTGGGACTATCAGTTTAGTGACCTTATCCAGATGCCATGCCCCGAGTCAGTAATGAAAAGAGGGCAGGAATCTGCAGTCCTTCTTACTGATCATCTTACTCATAAATCACTCTTCTCCCCCCCAAAGATATATAAGACTGATTACTAATGCTCTCTTCTTGGAAGAATGGGATTATACCATGAAAGTGTTTACAATTTGTCTTTGAAGAGTAAATGACATGTAATTTAGTAATTAATTGACCAGAGGAAGAAAGTACTCAGAGAGATTTGGAACTATGTTGACAATTATATTCATAATATATTCCATTGTGTTTCATATCATTTTGAAATGTCAGAGATCTAACAACTATAAGCACAACCGGTGAAGTTTAAGTACATTTACTCATCAGTTACTGTTTTGCATCGATTATTGTGTAAAAAGGAGTTAAATGCCAGGTAATTCCCCAAGTTGACAAGCGCACACTGTGAACATATTACCAGATCCCATCCAAAGACTGACTCACAGAATAATTCCTGTCTACAAGATAATGACCAGAGAGAAGCAGTTTGTTTAAAAAAAAAAAAATCTTTCACAAAAGGGTTAAATAGGAACAGACTAGTTGCCCCTAATTTTTGTTTATGTTTTCTTTTTAGCATTAAATATGAATAAAAGTAATGTATTTTGAGGTCCTTGGTTTATTTATGGCAATTAAAAAAAGTCTTTGTTCTCCTGGAATGTATAATCTAGTTGGAGAGACGGACAATAAGCAAATACATGAGAAATAAAACAATACCATTTTGAAAAATTCAATGGAGGAAAATAATATACAGACTTTTGTATGTAGCTTGTTAATGAATGTGCATTTACTCACTGAATGGGTGAAACTTATATTACAGTCAAAAATGAATTTCAGTTTATTTTATTTAGCTCATGTTCTATTATATATGAATTATCTTTATAAATGTGTCACATTAAATATTAAGGATACAAAATTTTTTTTAAAGTATTAAATTTGAACTTACGGATAGAACTAGTCTTTTTAGTTAGCATTATCTTCTAAGATTCACTTTTCTTGTATTACGTAGGTCACGACTCACTCACATGTTTTAAGTGTTAAAAAATGATAATATCCTATCCCTCAAAACAGAGAAAAAGAGCCCACTGCACCCTGATTGGTTAAATAATTATACCCTGATGAGTTTTGCTTGACTTTTCCCTTTGTTCTTAGGTGTAAATGTATTTATGTTAAATTTGAACTTCTATAAAATAGCAAATTTCTAATCTCAAAGACTCCAGAAAACAGAGGAACAAAAACAAAACAAACAAAAACCCAATTCACTAATGTTTGGGAAATAGGAACTGCTTCAGTTACCTGATTATATGATCACAGCCAAGTTGTTTCACTCCTAAAGGACCTAGGATTTATTATTTCTACTGCAAGTATAATAAGAAAATCCACCACCTTTAAAATGAATTTAGGCAGTACAGAAAATCTGTCCAGTTTCTAGATGAGTCATCATAACCTTGCTTTGTTCATAGATCTCTTTGAAAATACGATAGAAGTATAGTTTTGCTCTAGAAAGTTATACATAGAAAGTTTTCCTAACAGTTTCACGGCTTTTCAGATCCTTTGAAGGGCACTCATGGACCCCATCTAGAGATGCCTAGCCATCAAGTTAAGAACCTCTTTTATAGAGATTCCTTCCTTCCGAGCAGCTTCATGAGCAGAGGGGAGGCTGGTGGTCTTTCCCCACCACTCACATCCCTGGCTCCGTATTGCTCCTCTGGTCTGTTATCTTTAGTGGGGGCCTATTTGAGAGTTTGCTGAGGTTTTGTTGTCCACTGTCTGAAAGCCCAAATACAAAGTATTCCTGCAGTTTCTTTGGGAGCCTAGGCACCAAGGAGGCTGGCGATTTAGGTAAGATTTTTCTTAAAAGTGTTGCCTATGGTGGTGGCACAGTTAGTTTTAAATTTTTCCAGAGAGCTTTATCAAATGTAATTATTTTTCTTGAAGCAAAACATGTGTAAATTGAATAATAGTATTTGTACACATTTATTGTCAGTTGGGACTGAAGGAAATTGTAATTGCAGATTGTAGTATGGAACTAAAAGCTTGTGGCCTGATTTATCCGGGCAATGCTAAAGCCTCCAGTGAATTTATATTTATATGAGAGTAGAAAATATCTTGGGAGAAAACTTGGAAAGCAAAACATAAACAACGACTATGAAAATCTCAGAAAGTGTTTGTTTTGATATTTTTTCCTACTAGCTAATTTAAGTATTCACCCTGGAATAAGCATAGACTTGAAATTATTTTGCTGATTTAGTGTATACTTTCAACTTAATTCCATCCAGTCCTTCTAACAAGTACTTTCGTAAAGTAGACTGAGTCCAGAAACATTGTAAATTCTGTAAGAACACTATATATGATATTATTGAATCACTTGCATATACAGACAAAACTACTATTTATATACGTGACCCTTATAAATCTGACTAAAATCACATTTTTTAATGTATTCTATATAACTGATTCACTTAAATGCACATTCCCATTTTTATGATATTAAATAGATGGTTTAAATCACATTGATGTTTTTGGAATTAAAGTACTGTTCGATTAAAAACTGGAGTGGAAATAACCAATTTCCTATATGAGAAATTCCTCCACTATATATTTCTATACAGCAAAATAAAGTGGAGGGTGGGAAGCGCTTTCTCGCAAAAGAAATAGAAAGAGAATGGGCCAGGAGCTGGGGAAATATTTTATTGTAGAGAAGAGTACATCTTCTGGGTACTAATGTATAAAAATGCTTATTATCCAAAAATATTTACTTGCTCTCTTCTCTTGGAAGGAAGACGGAGGAGGATGGATGGAGTCGGGTAGAAAGAGTTCTGACTGAAAAGCCATGGAAAAAATCCCATTTATATCCATGGAGTTCATGGCCACGTTCTTTTTATTTCTGCAACTTCTCTGAGAGTGAAAAAAAAAAAAAAACAGAATACAGAACAAAGTGTAAACATAAAGCTAAAACCCTCTGTGGAGTCTCTTAGTAAATTCTTTCATATGTGAACTGTTAGGCATGATCCAGGCATCTAAATTGTGAGAGTCTCTACTTGGGGAGGTAAGGGAGCAACTTTCAAGGTTAAATTTACAGAATGACAACATTTTTCACAAGTATTTCTAAACCAAAGAGGGGGATTGAAGATCTCCCAAGAAATGATACCTTTATTGCAGCGTTTCTTGGGCCACTTAGGGTGGCTTCTGTGTTTCTGACTCAGCATGTCTGTGATCACGCGGGGTGAGTGTGGCCTTCTGTTTTAGCCTCTGAAACCCATGGAGCAGAATGGACCTGGACTGGAGTACAGAGTGACCTGGAAACCACAGGGAGCTCCGGTGGAGTGGGAGGAAGAAACAGTCACAAACCACACCCTGCGGGTGATGACGTCTGCTGTCTATGCTCCATATGATGTCCAGGTCCAAGCCATCAATCACCTGGGCTCTGGTCCTGAGCCTCAGTCAGTGATTCTCTATTCTGGAGAAGACTGTAAGTGGCGCACCTGAAACCCCAAGTACTTCAAGAATAGTTTCTCTCAAGTATATTACACTCTGTCGATGAATATTTTTGAGCGACTACTGCATGCAAAGTGGATGTACTAGCTGTAGGAGATAAAAAGACATATAATACACGGTTTCTACTCCAGGGTTGACTGCAGGAGAGTTGATCATTATAGGGTGGTAAGGAAGAATGTTGAAAGGTTTAATTTTATTCAGTTTCCCAAAAAAGCTATTTCTGTAATGAAAATCAAAGACTTGGAATCAGCAGTGCCCACAGTTAAGCAGCATAACTGTCATAAGGTTTCCAATCACATCTGCCCTTACTTGTCAAGGACTTCCTAACAGCTGCCTGCTGTTGCACCCTTGCCTCAAAGCTGGAGCCTTCCTAACGAAGATGAGGTGCACACCCAGATTTGCATATGAAATCTCACGTGTGCGTGCACACACACACAGTTTTGAGGTACTGGTGATATGATCTTATTATTAAATACTTATACCATAATAACAGCTGCAAACAAATTATTGGAAAAAGGAAAGACTGCATTCCAAATCTGTACACGGTAGGAGTTATTCTCATTGTTCTTGCAGTATCCAAAGTAATATTTCGATCCAAGAATAGAAAAAGGTCTAGTTCACCCGCTACCTAAATTCTCACTACACAGGACTTCTCACTGTGAACTAATATATTAGTCTTGGCTGCAGTGGGTTTGGTTGATTCGTCTGTAGTTAGCTCCCCTGTAGAACGGGGATAATAATACCACTCTATAGGGTTGTTCTAACAATGATGTAAGCCAATCCAGTATAGGCCCTTAGCACAGTGTCTGACACACAGAATATGCTCAATTAATATCAGCTCTTCTTATGAATATTAGATTCATCGAACTCCCAAGTAATTTTAGTTATATTATTAGTCTAGCTCACATGTTTCCAGAGGCAGATGCCCACAGAAGATTTTACTGGCCACTGTTTTCAGTTACATTGCCCACACTATCCATCTGAAGGGGGGCTTTTCTCAGTGTGGTCCAGGCTCTCCTCTTCTCTAGAAACCTATTTGGACCCTGAAACTCTTCTGTAATGAGCAACTCTTGGTTCCATTTGCAACTGATTTGAGACGAGTGTTTTCCTCAGATTAAAAAACATGAAAGATCACCTTTTGGAAATGATGCTAATGATTGTGCTTGGAGATTACTGAAAGCTAATCCTTCTTATGTGCTTAACAGATCCTGATACAGCTCCAGTGATCCATGGGGTGGATGTGATAAACAGCACATTAGTTAAAGTTACCTGGTCAACAATTCCAAGGGAAAGAGTACATGGACATTTGAAAGGATATCAGGTTTTTATCATAGATTTTCTTCTTCTCACTGTGGAATTAATATATTTCCTGTAAATAAGAACTGATTCCAGAAGAAGCCAAAAGAGAATGTGCCACCACGGCTGATATGTTAAAGGGTTCCTATTTTCATTGCAGGTAAATTGGTGGAAAACAAAAAGTCTGTTGGATGGAAGAACATATCCCAAAGAAGTAAACATTCTGAGATTTTCAGGACAAAGAAACTATGGAATGGTTCCTTCTCTAGATGCCTTTAGTGAATTTCACTTAACAGTCTTAGCCTATAATTCCAAAGGAGCTGGTCCAGAGAGTGAGCCTTATATATTTCAAACACCAGAAGGAGGTGAGAGAATAACAATGTAGAATAACGATGTATTTAATAAATATCCAATTTTTAAATAAAAATTTAAAATAAATAACAAAGTAAATATCCCAATGGCCAAGACATTTCCTCCCTTATTAGTTAATCCGTACTTAACGTCATATGAGTTAGCTTCTCAATTTAATAAACTGTAATTTTTTAAAAGAAATTTACCAATTTATGAGTGTCTGTTGTTGACCTTGTGTTTTCCAGTACCTGAAAAGCCAACTTTTCTCAAGGTCATCAAAGTTGATAAAGACACTGCCACTTTATCCTGGGGACTACCTAAGAAATTAAATGGAAATTTAACTGGCTATCTATTACAGTACCAGATAAGTAAGTACATATTTGAACTGGATTTGCCTAGTAATGTTTAATTTTTTCTGGTTGCGTATTTGGTTTACCATGCTGGGAATCCAATTCATGGTTTGTAAGCTGGCATACTTCCTTTACAGCACAGGGGTTTGTAAACTGGCTGGCAGACCAAATCCAGCCTGCTGCCTGTTTGTATAAAGAATGTTTTATTGCAGCACGGCCATGTCCACTCACTTAAATTTGTCTATAGCTGCTTTCTCACTAAAGTGGCAAAGCTGAGTAGTTGCCACAAAGATTGCATAGCCCACAAAGGCTAAAATATTTACAATCTAGTCCTTTTTGGAAAGGTTTGCCAATTCCTGTTTTAGAAGAAAAGCAGTATGTTAATAGGTACCAGAAAACATGCATTTAATATGTATATATATAAGAGGCCTTGAGCATTAGGAAATATGCAAAGAAGAACTAAATGATGTAGTGGAGATTCAAAGCACACTAACTTCCACACTACACTGCCTGTTCTGTCTCTGGTGCATGTTTCCAATCTCAACCCTGCATGTATTTGTATTTGAGAATCCTCTATTGGTAGCCCGGTGGTACAGTCACGTAATATTGAGAGAACCAAGGAGTTGTCTTTGGACCATTACGGTAGGCTCTCCCCCTATGCTGCTGTGCCGTTAGGTTAAAAAAAATCAAACAAACATGTTTAGATGAAATCAGCTCATTTTTAATCATAATGCCTCCCATCTTCAATAGTTTTCAAATCTAGGCATCATCTCAAAATGGAAATTAGGGGACTGAGCTCATAGAAAAAATTTCAACTTTGAAGACATGAATTCCTAAACAACAAAAACACCAGGGGGCTTCCCTGGTGGTGCAGTGGCTGAGAGTCCGCCTGCCGATGCAGGGGACACGGGTTCGTGCCCCAGTCTGGGAAGGTCCCACATGCAGCGGAGCGGCTGGGCCTGTGAGCCATGGCCGCTGAGCCTGCGTGTCCGGAGCCTGTGCTCCACAACGGGAGAGTCCGCAACAGTGAGAGGCCCATGTACCGCAAAAAAAAAACAAAAAACAAAAAACAAAAAAAAAACGCCAGGACTATAGAAACCCAGTCTACACTGCTTGCAAAAGTCAACTTGATCATAGCCCTGAACTGCCATCAGTCAGTTCAAGGCTTGCAGCAATTCAGGTCAGGTACCAGCTTTAGCTTCTGATGGCCTATTCTGTTTTAGGTACCTATGATTAAATGGATACAGCCATAACCCTAATAGAGGCAGCATATTAGCGTCTTTGAGTGTTTGGTATGTAGCAGGATCAGTAAGTACTAAGAATTCTCCCTGCATTTTTAAAAATTAAAACAGGAAATCTATGAGGTATGTACCATCACTACTTTATGGATGAGAAGCATATAGAGCTCACTTACAGAAAGCTGTGCAGTAAAATAAGTGTCACACAAGGATTCAGACCCAGCTCAGTCATTCTAGAGGCTGAACTGTAAAGCCTACACTATTCCGTGAACTGGATTTCAAACATGTAGAAAGCACTAAAGAAATATTTGAAGACTTTCCAAATGTCACTTTGCTTGATAAAGATATGCCTTATCTTTATCCTCATAATGAAGAAACTCAACATTAAATTCCAACCTTCATGATCTGTATATAATATATAAATTTATTTTTAAAACAAGTTCTTAGAATAGATAGAGAAAAGGCTGAAATAGTAACAATTGCAGTGGTTACTGTACTACTTGATATGTGGATTTTTAAATAAATGATATTATATACTTATTCTGCTATTAATATTAAGTGATTAAAATATTTTTAGGTGGCTTATATGTTTTTGTGGCTCTTATATATTCTAAATAGTTGTCGAGTGTGTATATGAGAGCTCTCTCTACTTTCCTGAATTCTTACATTGATTGTGGTAGTTTTTCAATTGATTGGTGGTATTTTACAGGAATGCTCTCCAATAATCTACAAATGGTGATTATTTTACTTTCTTCTTTCCTGTGTTTGGATTATTAGTTTCTTTTTCATTTCCATTCATATCATTGCATTATATAGACCAATGGAGGCATTTTTATGTTAAAGAGTAAATGTATTTTTTTTATGGTCTCTTGGACTGAGAGTCAAGAGTGTTTATTCTAGCCATTTTCTTACCACTAATGGCTGCACAGTTTTGGAAATACCATTTCATCTCTTGGATTATTCTTATGGCAATCTTACAGTACTTTGTGCTCTTGCACAAATATCATGATCTTGCTCTGTGGCAGATTCTTTGAAAGGCACTATCTAAATCATCTTTTTCCATATATCACTTTACATAGTGCTTAGTATACAGTAGATATTTATAAATATGTAATTTATCAGTTTCTTGAGTCTACATATGTGAGTACTTATTTGGTGCCACATATTAAACCAGGAATATAGAAGACTCATGTAAATTATTGTCCACATTATCACACCAGAAGGAGATTAAAAAAATACTTAAGGATACAATGAAAATATAATAATGGGGGAAAGTTCATCATTTTAAATAGGTGTGGTAAAGCTGGAGTGATTTTCCAGTATGGCATAGTGATTAAAAACATGGGCTCTGGAGTTAAAAGGCTATAGTTTGCATTCAAATCCCAGGTTGCCAGTTAGTGGCTCTAGGTCTAGGCAAGGTGTTTATTGTTGCTAGACCTTAATTTTCCCATGTATAAAACATCATAATAGTTACATGTACCTCAGAGAATTAAGTAAGTTGATAGCTCTCAATAATTAACATAATATCTTGCAGACTACAAGCATACATAGACGCAAAGATAAGAGACAACATAACTTGAATGGTTAAGGCTGTGAAATTTGAGCCGTTGATATGCCTGTTTATTTCTTTAGTAAATGACACCTATGAGATTGGAGAACTAAATGATATCAACATTACAACTCCATCAAAGCCCAGCTGGCGTCTCTCAAACCTCAATGCAACTACCAAGTACAAATTCTACTTGAGGGCTTGCACTTCAAAGGGCTGTGGAAAACCCATCACTGAGGAAAGCTCCACGTTAGGAGAAGGGAGTAAGTACGGGAGGTTTACGCATGCTATGTTTTAAACTGCTCTGAAAGGGCTGCATCATGCTCATCACTGTAAATTAGAAATGATTGTGATCTCAATCTCTCTGACCTTCTGTTTTCCGCTAACGTAGAGAATTTATTTATCTTGTTTCTAAAGTTCACACTGACTCAATGTATGAACTTCTACACATCAGTAATCAAACTATACCTTTAGTGTATATAAGGTCAGGAACTATAATTTTGCTTAATTAAAATAGGGGGATATAAGGTCAAAAAGTTACTTGTAAGATTAGTAGAGGGATATTTTTCTTTTGGAAATGTTTCCACACGGGAAAATATTTGCCTCTTGCACTGGTGGACATTTTGCAACGCTGATCTAATACATTTCACCTCCATGTCATGACTCATATATACATTGATTCATATATCAATTTTAGTTTACTCTCTACTGGTTGATGCCAAGTAACTAGCTTGAAAATGGCTCATAAATCTCTGGTTTCATTTGTACAATTCTCCTAATGCAACTGCACTTTTTTTCCAGCTCAGGCCATTTCCCTTCCCAAATTATTTCTCCAATTATGATTTTAGTGGTATTTTTACTAAGCTTTCTATGTTATCAACAGGGCATCAGGAGAGAAAATAAGAAGGTAGAACAAGAAAGGGAAATGGATTGGAGGAATGGATATACACACTAATAAGTTTAAAAAGAGGGCCTTGTGTAGAATTCAAGTCCATCAGATTTAGAGGGATATTTGAGGCAGGCAGAAGGAAATGGGAGATGGTAGGAAGGGAAACATAAATAAGTCATTTATGTGTCATATACTACATGTCCGCTGTTCTGGATGCTTTCCCAATTTTTAGACTATGGAAAAAGAATAATAATGAAGAAAATTGAATTGTCTATCATTTATGAAAGATACAGATGGAAATGTATTTACGTTTGTGAATCAGTATAAAATCAATGGGTTTGTGTGAATGGTTATGCTGTGACCTTTATTGTCAGTTTGTTTCTTCCTCTCATTTTGTTCCTACTGTAGCTAAATAATGAAGAGCTTCTGTTTTCCTCAGACTCCCTAAATACTCCAAACTCCCTTTTATGGGGAAAAAATATATATGTATATATTCAAAATGGTTTCTCCCCAAAAACCCACAAGTTATTCCCAAGGATGAATTAGACACCAAGTGAAATGAAGAACTCA
Organism: Mesoplodon mirus; assembly: GCF_964341445.2. Taxonomy (NCBI): domain Eukaryota; kingdom Metazoa; phylum Chordata; class Mammalia; order Artiodactyla; family Ziphiidae; genus Mesoplodon; species Mesoplodon mirus. Next base: position 15,516,892 of record NC_138988.1, on the reverse strand, counting down.
TTTACTTACTCCTAAGAGGTAGATTTAAAGATGGTGATTGAAAACTTTCTAGTAACTAAAAGGTTCTTATTTCTCAAGAGTTCAAACGGGTATCAAGTGTTCAACACAAAGAAAATAAGTCAGAATAGTGGCAATGTAAATATGCAACTTTCGTATTTTCTAAAACAGAATTTAGGGCATGGAGAGGGTTTTTTTGTTTTTTGTTTTTTAGGACCAAGACCATAGTATGTGTCAGAAATGCTAATCCCATTCCTGACAATTTGAAGCATGTAAGAAAAATTCACAAAATTGCCTTACAATAGTTAGGCATTCTAGTATCTATGGAAATATTTGGAGAATTGGGGCTTGGTTGTGTTTATGTTTGACAAACTCTTTTCAGAGGGTAGAAAATGCTGTTTATGTGGTTTTATAAATGATGCTACATCTTTTCTGCAAATTAAAGATATAACTAATGTGCTTGAGTGTTTTACAGCATATTTCTTCACTCTCATGTGTTGTAATTTGAAAATGTTTCTTACTAGTATGTTTGTGCTCTTCTTCAGGATTCTGCATTTTCAGCTACTGTCCCCTTCCCTAATTGACACTGATTTTTCTTCTATAGGCCTATCTTGCCATATTTACAGGAAAGAAACTGTAATCTCCTTCTGCCACTCAATTTCGGCATAATCTTTGAGAAAAAGAGAAAAAATATATATATATATATACTTCTACTGAGGAAATCCATCTTGCTATCACTAAATACTCTAAAAATGATAACTTCTGTGCAAATTGGAATGAATTTCTGTGTATCTTCCTTCTCTTTGCATAGATGGCACATTTTAAGGTCATCTGGCATTAAATCAGAGAATGGGATTTGATACACAAGCATTTTTTTCCCTCTCATTTTCTGGTTGTCACTCTGAGTTTCAGGTGGCTCACATTCCATAATCTAACTGGGGGAAAAAATGGAGTTAATCAGAAATATTCGTTTTTGAGTCATTACTGGTTTGAATAAAACACTTGCTCGGCTCTATTTTTCAAAAGCTTGCACTACTTAATGTAACACTAAATTTCTGTGTTTCAAAGGCAAAATTAATTGTGTTTTGTTTCAATGGCGCTCAATCTTGAAGGCTTTCTTCAGCTAATATAACTGGTCTTATTTTTCCCACGGTGCCATTTTTTAACGCTCCTTGTGTTATCAGTAACTATATAATCAGTTTTTAACTCTGTGGTGAAAAGTTGTAACTAAATTTTAACGTGTGACACATTCTCATTTAAAACAGTGTAATAACTCCTAATATTCTCAACATGGAAATATATTTCATTTTCAATATAACTTGTTAACATTCCTTGGTTTACATTTATTTTATTCTTAGCAAAAGTATGGATCAAAAGGGAAAATATTTTAGGTATTTTGTTATAATATTAGACAGTAAATGTATATTTTAATGAAACGAGTCATATATTTATCTGCTACTGGTATTCTATAATTAATATATTGACATATTCATGTTTCTTTTGAAAAGTATAAATTTCTCACTTTGAAAATCTCAATGCATTTCATTTAAATGTACCTGTAAACCTGCATTTTTATGTAGCTTAAGTTTCTACAATTTTCAAATATTTAATATATGAGCATACTGTGATGCTATTCCACCAATATTTATGAAGACAACCAAGGCAAAAAGAAGTAATAATACAGAGTTAAGAGTTTAATGCCATATGCTTTCACTTATAAGCCAAAATTGCCATATTCCGTCCCTGCTAGGTTTGTGAAAGTCCAAATTGCAACAGATGACATTGTATAGTTTTTTAAGTCTGTGTTTGGTTTTAAACCATTCATATGACCAGGCGGATTTATAGTATCGCTTCATTAATAAGTAAGTGCATCATCTTAAAAGGACATGAATTCAGTTCATTTCATTTACTCCATATCAGCATATTAAAAAAGAAAATCTTGAAACACTGCTTTTCTTGATCTTCTGATAATTCAGAAACTGAGGGGGGAAATGCTACAAAGGGCTCTCTTATTCATCTCAAATAACAATACTTTTTTACTTTTCACGTCCTACTTTTCAGTGATGACCATTCGTATGATTTAACTGTGTACGTTTCTTAGGTAAACGTGTCGAGAAGATATCAGAAGGAGTAAATCTTACTCAAAAGATTCACCCAGTAGAGGCATTTGAGCCGGGAGCTGAACATATAGTTCGCCTACTGACTAAGAATTGGGTTGATAACAATAGCATTTTTGAAGATGTAATTGAGACAAGAGGGAGAGGTGAGAAATGAGACTCTGTTTGGAGCCATCTTAGACAATACATCTGTGTTCTGTAGATTAATTTTACATACTTCCTATATTAAAGATAAAAATATGAAGTATGTTAGCTATAAAAACAGTAGTTTCCATTTGTTTTGGCATAGCATTTTAAAATTGTCAAAATGAAAAATGTTTCACCAAGGTCCGAGTTATCCCTTATTGTTTTTACCAGAGTAGTTGCCTAAAAATGTCTGCTGCTAATTAACGTGTGTTAATAACAGAAACCAAAAAGAAAACCACAGCCAAAACCCCAGCGTCTCCATAGCAATCTGCATGTAACCGAGGCAGCTTGTGCTTTTGCTTGCTTGCTTGCTGTTGCTGCCGTATTTAACTGCATCTGTCTCTACTGTCTCTCTTTGGTTTTCATCCTCAGAATCAAACGCAATTTGAGAGGGCCCTTTCTAAAAAATGATTAAATGATTTATCAGTATTCTCCCAATGAAATGTCCTTCAAATCACATTCCCTCTAGGGTCACTCCAAGGAAGAAATAAAATTGATGAGATTTTGTGCGTTTAAAAATGATGTTTAATTTTTCCCAGAAGGGCATAATTCCAAAGACCGTTTCTAGTGCTCAACGTGTGACTTCTCTTTGTACAACAGAATATGCTGGTTTATATGATGACATCTCCACGCAAGGCTGGTTTATTGGATTGATGTGTGCGATTGCTCTTCTCACGCTAATATTGTTGACTGTTTGCTTTGTGAAGAGGAACAAAGGTGGAAAGTACTCAGGTAAAGTTTCTTAATATGACTTTGAATTTTATTAAATTCTCTTTAATTTCTCAGAGGCCATCTTCAGAGACATTTTAATATTTTTTAATTATACACTTAAGTCAAATTGATATTAGCACATTAGGTATACAGTATACTGAGAGGGGGGAAAAATTCCTATATTAACTAACCAAAGGGAATGCGTGTGGTCTAGAATATTATCTCTAGTTGGTTGCTTGTTTTCTTGTTTCTAGTATATAAAATAGGCTCTAGGGAGCCACACAATACTTCCAAGCTTCTGTTTTCTATCTGTAAAGTATCACAGATGTTGGTAAGACCTGTTACTAAGTCACACTCATATATTTTAATGTCTAAAGAAGGACCCATTTATAGTATGCCTCTCTACACATTCATGACCCAGAGATGTTTTGTATTAGTCCATTCTAATAGTACTGGCTCTGCTAGGCAACTGGGTTAAACTTAACCAGTGCTGGGAATGCATTTCTTATTACCATGACATATATCGGATACACTGCCTCTTGAATTAATTAATTGTTAATTAATATCTGGCTTTAATTTCATTCAATTTCCAAATTTCTTTTGTCTTTTTCAGATACACATGTTTTGTTGTTACTATTATTATTATTTTTGCTTAGCATTCATGATGCTTTTATTACATAGGGGGAAAGACTTAGATCCTAGTGCTATTCGTTTGTTGATGTTCAGATCAGTGTGAAATTCTTTACTGGCTTATGATCCATCCAGCAAATATTTTGGGGAGCCCATTATGTATATTGCACAATCAAACAAGAGAATAATTTCTAAATTAGATTGTAAAGTTACACAGAATTTATGCCATTATACATGTTTTCTTCTTGCTTAGACTGAATTTGTTAGGAATTAGACTTTTAATGACTAATGAATGCTCTAGGTAATTAACTGGAAACTTTAAAGACAGAGAGCATTTCCTTTTGAGTGTCCCAACGAAATGTCATTTGTGAAATGTTGCACTCTCCAAATTCTGAAGAAGCTTCTTCAAATCGTGCCCAGAAAAGAAAAACAAGTCAGCATTTCATTTTTAGGACAACTAAGAGAAACTCTCAGGTCTTCGCAAGTAGTGGTAAAAGGTGCTATGAAGAAGGATTTTAGTTTGAGTTTTCCTGGTAAAGTGAAGCAAGAGCCTCCTTGGCCTGTAGCGCAGTAGGCAGAATAAATCTAATTTATTCTATGTCACTATAGACTTGAATATTCTGATTATTGAGGCAGTTTGGCGTAAGAGAGAGAACCACCAGATGACTGACTTTTTCTTTAATTCCCCTTAGTTTATAATGACATAGATCTATCAGCCAATGACATCTTCAAAAAGTTTAGGATAATAAAACGTATATACAGTAATTTGGTCTTCATTAAGAGACCATAACCAAGTTATGGACTCTTCCAGTATGACGTGTTGCCCACATAACACTACATTACTTGTGTGCATATCTGCAGCAGCCTGTAACTCTGATGACAAATAGACAAGCCAGAGAATCCTTTTTCTTTTTTTATTTGAATGCAGAGATAACTCTGATGGGTGATTGATAGGTACAACCACAACCAACCTGACTTTCACTGTCAACAGCACTGTTAAATATGTCTTTTAAAAATTACTTGTATTACTCCCCTCCCCCTTTTTTTCAGTAAAAGAGAAGGAAGATCTGCATCCAGACCCAGAAGTTCAGTCAGTGAAAGACGAAACCTTTGGTGAATACAGGTAAACATTACGTTCCATTGAAAAATGTACCAGAGCACATATTCATCAGGTTATAAGCTTACAAATATAAAAAATGTTTCTTCTTAATGATGACAGGAGTGTATTTTAATACTCCTATAAAGAATAGTTTGTTTAAAAAGAAAAGAAAACAGAGGGCCTTAAGTGGCCCAATCAAATTTCTCTGTGCTGAGGTGGGGATGTAACCGCTATCTAGGTAGCGTGTGTGCTAGGACACTTTTCTTGAAAGGTGTTATGCAGAGGACACTACTGTTATTTAGACTGAATATCCATAGCTGGAGTAGCTAAAACAGCTTGTAGTCTCTCCTTACCATGGCTATTGTGAACCCAGGTTGTATGCAGTTTACACCCATAAACATGTATCCTGGGCACCTATGGTGTGTACCTAAAAGGTGACTGAGTCACAGAGCATGTCTTCAAGATGAACCTAGCCTTCAGAGGGAAAAAAGTATCAATGCAAATAACTGTAATTAATCGAAGAGAATAAGAGAGCAGAAAAGGGAGCAACCATTTCTGCCTAAGAGGAGTTGTGGGAAGGGTCCTTCCAAAGGAGGAAAGGATGAAAAAGATGGTGTTACTCTTAACTACCAGACCAAACTTACGAAGGTATAAAAGTGTGTCACACGTAGGAGAAATTGCAAGAAATCTGGTATGAGGTAGGTACCTCTTCTTTTCTTACCTGTTCTTTTCTAGGATGCCATTGTTTTCAGTCAGGTCCTCTGTATACTGCAGCCAAAGGAGCTATTACAGTTTCCAGGCATGTGTGGCCGTTGGCACACAAGACCCACATCCATATCAAATAATGGACTTGATGGGCTCTGATTGGCCTCACCCTGGATCATTACTATAATCAGGGATGTGGAGTATTCTGATTAGCCATCCTGCATTAACTGATGTACATCTGAGCCTCATTCTAGGCTCTACTTTGTGCTATACTTATTTTTCTTTCTTCCATCTGAGGTAGTTTCCATGGAGAAGGAGCATTAAAGGCTGAAGGGAGAAAGAGAGAAAAAGAAAACTTGGAATTATACAAATTTAGGAAATTGTGACTCAAATCCCACAAGGCAGGGGTCACTGAGAGCCTATGGCAACTGTTGAAAATACTTTTGAAAGACAGATATTACTAGTTCGATTTTATGAGGAAAAAGCTAAGCCATGCCTTATTTAAAACCCATTACCTCATATTTTGCTGCTGCTGTAAAAAGACAGGTACAATCATCCCCTGCAGGCTTTCACCTGGCATCTTGTTAGTTAATATAGTTTCCATCATCTTTCCCCAAAACTACATGTTTATCCGGAAAATTATTCAAGGAGACAGTTACATAACGTGAATTCTCATCTTTCCAGCTTCTGGTAAGAGTTGCTTCGCTATTTGTGGCCTGGTCCTTAAGGTAGTGCCACATTTTGTCTTTTTGTTTTCTTCGTCTTTGCTTTTATAACTGTAGCATCCCAGTTCGGGAGCCAATTACTATATGAGTCAGGACAGTCTGGGTCATGCTGCTGTCGAAAACAACACCGTACATTTTTCTTTCTCAAGTTGCGTGTGCAACACAGATGGCTCGAGCCATCTTGGTCACTTGGGAGCACCGGCTGGTGAGCGAGCACTGAGGGTCAGCACAGCAGAGGAAATGGAACATGGCAAATGGAGCACTGGCTGGAAAGTGACATGTCACCTCTGCTCACTTTGGCCAAAAGCAAGTCACATGGCAATGCATAACTCAGGGCAGTGAAGTATCATCCTGCCACGCCTCCAGAAGGCTGAGATATGGACCTATTTGATGACGAGCACCAGTGACTACCACCTACTATCAAGTGCTAATAGCATGCTAATTATATTTTTCTCCCAAATTTTCCTTTTTTAGAATTTTATAAAATCTTCTAATTTGGTGTACAGCTTTCTAGTGTGATGGAAGTTGATATTAAAAAAAACCCATCATCTAGAAATGAAGAAAACTATATCATTTTACAGACCTTTTACTAACTCAGACTTGCTTTTGTTGAAGAATAGAACGCAAAGCATAAATGAATATAGGATACTTGTAGTATTTCTGTTTTAAAAATGCCAGCTTTTTTTTTTCCATTTAACAAACCTGAGTTTAGAAACTATATTAAAGAAAGTTCTTTGGTCACAAGAAACAGAATTTGATTGATTAACCTAAACAAGAGAGACATTTCTGGAGGGATTTGGAGGAACGTGCAGGATCAAAGGGTAAAGAAAGACAGAAGACCGAGACTTGAGTTCGAGACTAGGCTTCCAGAAGTTCATGAAAGTGAAGGAAATAACATTTGTTCTCTATGTAATCGACAGATTGAATATCTGCATGTCTCAGTTTTAAAGGGAAGCAGGAGTGTCGTGAGTTTCTCAATTACTCAGAACGACACAAATTTGGTAATGACGATTTAAACATTTCTTTGTGAAAGGGGTCATTCAGGATTTACCTGTCCTGTCTTCAGTGCTAATATGAATATCCGGAAAATTTAAAAACCTATTAGCACTTGTGCATGAGTCTTGCTTTACATGAGTACCTCACATTAGATTTTGTCGAATTCTTCTTTTTTATTTTCTAGTGACAGCGATGAAAAACCTCTCAAAGGAAGCCTTCGCTCCCTTAACAGGGATATGCAGGCCACAGAAAGTGCCGACAGCTTAGTCGAGTATGGAGAAGGTGACCATGGTCTATTCAGTGAGGATGGGTCATTTATTGGAGCCTATGCTGGATCTAAGGAGAAAGGATCAGTGGAAAGCAATGGAAGTTCTACAGCACCATTTCCACTCCGAGCGTAAACGCAGAGCATAGAAACACATCAGCGGTGTACACCAACCTTCCATATTTATCTGCTTCAAGGGAGCAAGAACTTTTCCTATAGGAATAGAAACATTGTGGCAAAAGACTTTTTATCCAGAATCTGAACTTCCTGCAGCTGTGTTGAGAACAATAGCACTGCCTTGAAAAAGTAAAATACCTACCACTACACGTCTGTGTTTTTTTTTTCAGGTGCTCAAAATGCAGAACACAAAACAAATCCTGTATTTAGATTCACCTCACCTGAATCCAACGTATCCATCCAGTGAACTCCATATTTGCCTGGTTTTACTCTTCACTGTGTTTGCAGAGATGTTGCTACCTTGTGGGTTTTCTGTGTATGCACATGTGTATTCCGTCTCGGAGAACTGTCTTAGTGACTTCGCTTCCTGACAGGTTAAAAGATGGTAAGCAAACTGGTTATTTAAAATGTAAAGAGAATGAATGTCTTACTTAAACAGTTCGTTGAATATATACAGTCTAAATTTATTATTTAAAAATTGAGTAGTAGAAGTCTTAGGTGAATGATGAACTAGTATTTATTGAGCTCCTAACTCTTTGCCCAGAGACGGCCATGCTTAAACAGAATTCTACCTTTTTCAGTTTCAAAGTGAATTTGTAATTTCTATCACTTATGACATCTACAAACATCTTTGTTTTTTGTGTTTTTTTGGACTCAATTCAGCTGCAAAAGAAGCAGTGGTCAGAAGGTTATCTTATGAAAGAACAGGCAGGAGGTGTCCGTGATGCTGTGGTCTAATAACTGGTATCTATTTAATAGCTCCATTTCTAAATTGACTGCTTGTACCTTTTCTCTGTTTGTATAATGGTATGTTCCATATATTTCATGAATGCATTGTAAATATTATGTTAATATTTACACAATTTAAAATAGAGATTGTTTTATTTTGGAGTGAGAAAAAGAACATTAACAGGCATGTCTGTATAGCTGGAGTATATAGTAATACACCATGTTTCATCATTCCAAAGCTCCAACCAATCACATGAGGTTCCCAAACTGAAGACTTTGTACAAAGCATTTGGATGTTGTTCTTATGTGCTTTTCCCACTGTCTCAAAATAAAATATCCTCATATAAATATTGAGGGGAATGATTCCATATTTTTCAAAGTAAATTTTTGTTGTTGAGTGTACTCCTACCCCAGCCCCCCAAAAGAAAAACTGTTTACAGTATAAATTCCTATACATAGGTTTTTCCTGTGTCACACTTTAAACATCTTCAGGGTGGGATAGTTTTCTATGTTCCCCTTCTGTCAAATCCAGTACAAATTCAGGGAATTTACTTCCTGGCACATGAGCTCCTAGTCCTTCTAAAATTATACATGGAAACGGTTTAGAAATACTATGAAGGATGGTGCATGCATGTCAGTAAAATTCAGTGTGGAGCTTCTCATTTTATGGAAAAAAAATTTAACCTTACCTCAACATTCTTCTTAAGTGTATTTCTTAATTATGTTTAAGTGAAATTGACTCACAGATTTTACTTTATTTTTTGAACTGTACCCATCGGTGTATATTGTTAAACCCTTGACTTTGATGTATGTAGCCCCCTCTTTCTTGTGGACCAAAATGAGGGAGTGTGTATAATGGTCAATGCAATAATCCCCATGGAATACCTAATTATCGTTTTAAACCCTGTCTGTCCTCCAAAAGGGACGGGCGGCAAAAGAAGGTCTTACTTAAAACAATACTTTGTGGGCTCAGGACTTGACCACACCCCTGAGGTAAGAATTCCCAAAGTGGGAAGGCACTGTGGGCCTCACCCTGACTCTGAGGGTGCACGCACCCACCCATCCAGCCCCTTGAGCTTTATCCCCATCTAATTTTAAGGCACAACTTTTCTCAAGGAAGAATCATCATGTTTTGACTTACCTGGGAGGAATTTCGGGTACTCAGCTATCGATGAGGCCAAGGGTAGGACTTCTGAGTTTAGTCCCACTAGTATTCCACTTGCTCTTCTTTGTCATCAGCTAAACAAGGTTTTAACGGAATCATGCAGGATGGACATAATCTCAGAAGTGCATTAGGATTAGATTTATTATCAATTTAATTACCTGTAAGTTAGAAGGAAACACAAATAATGAAATGTTTGCTTTTCCTAGATCGTAGAGTTCTCTGTTAACTGTGTGAGTAGTAAGGATGTTCCTGCTCCTATTTTCTGAATGGCCAAAACTTATGGATTTGAAAAATGAGATTGCTTTCAGACTGCCTTGTGCTATCACTCTCTATTACCTTTTCTCAATAGCATGTGGTTTCTACCGGGAAGCTTCACAGAAGGAACAGGTCCATGACTAACTTTCTCTAGTCTGCTGTCAGTGGGATTTCAATGTAATAGGTTGTATATAATCTCAAGCACTGTGGGTGGGGAACAGTTCCTAGAGAGCTGTCCAAGGGTTGGGAAAATCCAAGTCCTCTTCCTGGTTCCAGCACTGATTTTGTACATAAACCGTAGACAAGTTGCTTGACCCGTTTGCTTCAAACTGTCTCTAAAGTGCTAATGATGATCTCAGTTACCTTCTCTCTGTCACAGGGTGTTCTTTTTTATGAAGAAAAATTTGAAAATGATAAAAGCTAAGATGCCTTCTAACTTCATAAACCTATAACCTAATGATATGTCGAAAATCACCCCACACATACCAACTCAACTTTTTTCCTGTGAACACATAAATATATTTTTATAGAAAAACAAATCTGCAGGAAATAAATCTACTGTTCAATGAGCAGTATGATTTGCACATGCCATCAAAAATTATTAATCCGAAGATAATTAAGCAGGGTCTTTGCTATACAAAAGTGTTTTTCACTAATTTTGCATGTGTATTTATAAGAAAATGTGAATTTGGGGGATTTATTCTGTTGGTGTAAAGGCATCTGATATTTTAGATGTATCCATGTTTATAAAAGTGTAAAAGCACAATGAAATTATGCTGGAATTCTCAAATAATATTTTTCCTACTTTATATTCATGGAAGAGATGAGCTCGAGAGAACAAAAATGAGAAATGTTGGTGTGATTTTCTAAGCATTTAAAACATAATTGCCAACTGAAACCCTAAAAATGTTTACATGTCACTAAGATATGATTCTTGTAACAATTTTACATTGATTATAAAGGGATTGGGTTTGTAATCTGTGGTCGTCTATATCCTAGTGTGCCCATAGTGAAATCAGTAGGGTTGAGCCAAAGCTTTCTTTATATCTTAAATTGTTTGATTACAACACCAGAACAGGTAAAAGGTACGTAGAAACTGGTTTACCTGATCTTCTGTTGGCTTAGATTAATCTTCATAGTAGAACTTGCTTAAAATGTGTTCGTATCGGTGGTGGTGTTTGTATTACACTTATGAATATGTATGGTTTAAAACAGTATTTTCAGTATACAAGAAATTCAACTTTCTGAATAAACATTCGCCTTCATGTACTCTAAAAACGTTTGTATGCTTTTCTACCCAGATATGAAGAATCAGAATTTACATACCAACCTTAACTTCAGTTGCCTCTGATCCTGGGATGTCTATAAATGAAGTATAAATTAGTAGAGCGTAAATGAGGTATAAAGTATTTTGATTTGAATGACTATATTTACAAATAGACCATCAAACATCATGCACATCTACAAACTAATATGCCAATAAACTGTGATAATGTAAAATTAAGATGAATGTATATTCATCTGATGGTTTTTAGAACAATGTAGAAGTGTTGCTTTGCAAGAAAACATCCAATATGATATACTTTCAAATAAGGCTAGTGGGTAATTGGGGCACTGCCTGTGGCTCAGCAGACAATCTATGGACAATTGTGAGTTTTAAAAGTGTTTTCTGTGTACGAAGCAGTTTACATACAGTATATATTTCTTATTCCCTCACTCCTCTCAGGAATGCTTTAGAAAGGTGAGGTTGAGTTCAAAGCTGACTTATTGATCGTGTTTAGAAACTGCTTGGTTTTAAGATAATGTGGTCAGAACATATAATAGGGGAAAACAATCCAAACTATATCTAGAAAACAGCTCACTGAACAACCTAAAAAGCAGTAATTGAAATGGAATGATAAATTTACTACATTGCAATTCCCCAGGAAGAAAATATGACATCCAAACTTACTGGATCCTGAAGTTCTTGGTAGACTCAATTCCAAGTCTGTTTCCCACTCTATTGTCTCCCTGAAGCGTCACATCCATCCAAGGCTTTGATTGTCACGTGCAGGCCAGTGACTTCAAGGTATATTTATCCCAGAATTCTTATATCTGAAGTTTTGATGTCTGCTCTCTGATGACTGGGGGAGAAGTGTTTCAAAAGCGAAAGCCAATTGCCCCCTTCCAAAGCTGTTCAGCTCCCACCCACCTCCCCCCTGCGCCCCCCCCCACCCTGCAACTGTACAGTTCAGTGATTTGAAGCAACAGCATCCATCCAAGTACTCGAGCCACAAACCTAGACATCATCCTTCATACCCAGCTTTCTCCTGTCCCCCATACTCAACCTACACTAAATTCTCTTGAGATTGTTGCCTGTGTATCTCCTGTATCAGCCCACTGCTCTGCCCTGTGAACACGTTAGCTGGACGACTTTCATCCCTGTTCTGATCCCCCAAAATGACTTTCCAGTGCCCTTAAGAGAGGGACAAAAATCTTTAATTGTTCTTCAATATCCAGCATGGTCAGACTCCTCCTAAGCTCCCAGATCCCATCATATACCATTCTTCCCTTACAGTGATTGTATCAAATGCCTCTTATGCCCCGCTCTGGATACTGTGCTGTCTGTATCTGGATAGGTGCTGTCTGCCTTGTAGCAACTGCTGCTGGAGTGAGCGGCTCTGCATGGACTAGAGCTGACTAAAACCAGGTGGAGATTAAGGGCGGGGTGGTGGGGTGCTCATGACGAAACTCTGCCGGCAGGCAATTCCCTTGCTACTATGGCATGAGATGCCACGGAACCCTGCTCGTGGAGGAAGTAACACCCCATGGAGAAAAGGTTTACACAGTAAGACAGGGAAACTGGTGGATAGATTCCAACCTCCTCTCTTTTCCCATGTCCCCTCCCCCCTCCCTTTTACAGGATGGTCCCACGGACTACAGCAGCCGTTTGCATTTAACAGTGACCAGTGGAATAGCGCATCCTCTATTAATAGTTGCTCACTTTTTCCCTGCCTCAGTCTCCCTTTCCCTTAATGCCTAATACTAATTTATGAGGACTGTACTCCCTAATAAATTAGTAGCCCATATCCTGACTGCTGCAGGCTCTGCTGTTAAGGAATTCAGGCTAAGACTCATATTTTATCAGCTCCAAGTATTTGGTCAATTTCCTCCTGTCATGAGCCCCTTACAGTTCTTATTTCTTCTTCACAAGATCACTGATCTGTTTTCAAGTTTAATGTCACTTCTTAAGAGAGACCTCCCAAGACTACCATAACTAGGTTGTCACGCTATTTTAGCGTATCACAACATTACTTACCTCTCATTTTTTGCACTAATCACTGTTGCAGTCTTACTTTTATAGTATGGCTATTTAACTACCATGTCTATTTCTCTGATTAGTCTAGAAGTTCTATAAGGGTAGGGGCTGCGTCTTCTTTTTTACTGGAAACATCAACTGTCTAGTATAGCGTAGGACATCTGATGGACATTTGTTAAATATTTGTTAAATAAATAAAAGAATGAGAATCACAAGGAGATATCCCAACTAATGAATGCACTTGAGAAAAATGCGAGTCCAGAAACATGAAAGAATCTCCATTAGCACCCCTAAACTGTTCTTTCCCCGGGTTTTGTCTTCATAAATGACCCCAGTATCCACTGGATGACTCAGGCTAAAAGCCTGAAAGTCATTCCTGGATCCACTCTTTCTCTCATTGTTTCACATCACCTCCTATCACCTCCAAAATACATTTTAAACCCTTTCATAGTTCTTCACCACTTTTACTACCATCCTAAACCAAGCAAAAGACATCTTTTTCCTAGGGCTGGTTTTCTTGTTTCATTTTTGTCCTCCTCTGCAATCCATAAACAATCCCAGGGAGCTTTACAAAGTATAAATCAGATTATATTAATGGTTTCTCAGTGAACTTAGCCAAAATTCCAAATTCCTAACCACATGACCATACAAGCTATCTTAGTGACCTGCCCACCATACTGACTATATCTCATACTCTCTTTCTGTAGAGAGCGATGCTTTGGCCACTCTGACCTCCTCTGTGTTTCTAGAGCCCAGGAAAACTCATTTCTACCTAATGACATTTGCAATTGCTCTTTTTCTGTCTGAAATGTTCTCCCAAATCTTATATAAACTGGCTCATAGGCCATTTAAAGGTCACTTCTTTACACAAGATGTTTCTGACTATCAACTCTAAAATAGTCACGGGCTGCTACTTTATTCTTTTCTTTCTTCAAAGCAGTCATTACTGTACTAATTTATATCCTTGTGTCATTTTTTTTGTCTCTGCTCCTACTACAATGTAAGCTCCATGAGAAAAGCAACTTTGCCTATCTTGTTCCCTGCTCTGACACCCAGAATTAGCCCCAGCATATAATAGATCTCAAAAAGATAATTGTTGGGTAAATGAATGAGCTAAGGCACCAAATGGGAAACAACAAATAACAGTAAGGGAAAAACCAAATTAGTCTGCTTATTAAAACCTACTGACCTTGGAGAGATCAAACAAGATGGCAGAGTAGTAAGACCCTGAGCTCACCTCCTCCCAAGGGCACAGCAAAATCACAAATATTCGCAGAACTTCCCTTGATGCAAGACTGGAAACTACCAGGAAAGACTTTCTACTAAAGTACAAACCTCAAGGAGACAGGTAGGAGGGGTAGACTGGTGATATACTCAAGTCCCATATCCCTGAGTGGGTGATCCACAAACTGGAGAATAATTACATGGCACAGCTTCTCCCAAAGGAGTGAATCATTTCAACCCCATATCAGGCTCCCCAGCCTAAGGGTCCTGGACCAGTAAGCAGAGCCTCCAGAGCATTTTGCTTTGAAGCTCGGTGGGGCTTGCTTCTGGAAAAACGAGAGGGCTGGAGGAATAGAGACTTCATTCTTAAAGGGTGCGCATAAATTCTCCTGTACTCCGGAACCCAGGGCAGAAGCAGTAAATAGATAGGAGCCTGGATCAGACCTACCTGGTGATCCTGGAGAGTCTCGTGGAGAGATGGTACAGATGTGGCTCACCCTGGCGACAAAGACCCTGTGAGAACCGTTCTTGGGAGCTCCTTCTACCATGTGGATACTGGTGTTGGCAAGCACCATCGTGGAATCCTTGCTGTAGCATTTTAGCCCCAGGATCCAGCCCTACCTTGGCCCAATAGCCTATAGGCCACCAGTGCTGGGATACATCAGGCCAAGCAAATAACTGGGCAGGAACACAGCCCCACCCATAAGCAGGCAGGCTGCCTTAAGACCCACTGAGCTGCCTCTGGACACCCAAGAGCCCAGGAATCAGCTCCACCCGCCAGAGGGCAAGCACCAGCCCCAGAACCCCTGGGCCCTCACCCTGCCCTCCAGGAAGCCTGCTTTAGCCTCTGGACCGGCTTCAACCACCAGGGGGCAGACAGCAGACATAAGAAAACCACAATCTTGCAGCAAGTGGCACAGCATGCCCACCAGCAGGCCAGACCCTGCCCTGGGACCAGCTGGGCCCTGACCCTCACTACTAGCAGGCCAGCACAAGCTTTGAGACACCCCAGGCCCCATACCAACTGTGTCAGGAACTGACCCCCCTCCCAGCAATTAGACATCAGCTCTGGGACCCCTGCACCCTGCAACCAGACTCCAGGACCCAGCTCTGCCCACTAGTAAGCCAGTGCTAACCCTAGGACCTGGCTTTACATACCATTGGGCTGGCAACTGCACCGGAGTCTTCTGGACCGTGACTCTGTCCACCACGAGTGAGCAAGCACTAGCCTTGGGGCTCCTTGGGGTTCTGCAGTCAGCTATCTTGGACCATCTAAAAACATAGGACCACATAAATACATAAGGCAAATATTAATGGGCATAAAGGGAAAAAACACCAGTAACACAGTAATAGTAGAGAATTTTAAACATCTCACTTATATCAATGGACCAGATCACCCAGACAGAAAATCAATAAGAAAACACTGGCCTTAAATGACTCATTATATCAAGTGGACTTAATAGATACATATAGGACATTCCATCCAAAAGCAGCAGAATACACATTCTTTTCCAGTGAACATGGAATATTCTCAAGGACAGATTGCATGCTAGGCCACAAAACAAGCCTCTATAAATTTAAAAACATTGAAATCATAGCAAGCCTCTTTTCCAACCACAACACTATGAGACTAGAAATCAACTACAAGGAAGAAAACTGCAAAAAACACAGACATGGAGGTTAAACAACCAATGGACCACTGAAGAAATCACAGAGGATATAAAAAACCTGCAGACAAAACACAACAACCCAAAATCTTACAAAAAAGCAGTTCTAAGAGGGAACTTCGTACCAATGCAAGCTTATCAGAAAAACAAGAAAAATTTCAAATAAACACCATAACCTTACACCTAAAGGAACGAGAGCAAGGGGAACAAACAAAACCCAAAGTTAGTAGAAGACACCATAAAGATCAGAGCAAAATTAATGGAATAGAGACAGAAAACAACAACGACAGAAAAGATCAATGAAACTTAGAGATGGTTCTTTAAAAAGATAAACGAAATTCATAAATCTGGGACTTCCCTGGTGGCGCAGCGGTTAAGAATCCACCTGCCAATGCACAGGACACAGGTTCGAGCCCTGGTACAGGAAGATCCCACATGCTGTGGAGCAACTAAGCCCATGCGCCACAACTACTGAGCCTACTCTCTAAAGCCCGTGAGCCACAACTACTGAGCCTGTGTGCCATAACTACTGAAGCCCGTGCGCCTAGAGCCTGTGCTCCACAACAAGAGAAGCCACTGCAATGAGAAGCCTGCGCACCACAACGAAGAGTAGCCCCCGCTCACCACAACTAGAGAAAGCCCACATGCAGCAATGAAGACACAATGTAGCCAATCAATCAATCAAGGAAACCTGTAAAAAAAATTGATAAATCTTTAGCCAGACTCATCACACACAGAAAAAAAGAGAGGGCCCAAATCAAAGTCAGAAATGGAAAAGAAGTCACAACTGACACCACAGAAATACAAAAGATAATAAGAGACTACTACAAACAACTATATGCCAATAAAATACATGACCTAGAAGAAATGGACAAATTCTTAGAAAGGTACAATCTCCCAAGACTAAATCAGGAAGAAATGGAAAATATGAACAGACCAATTACCAGTACAGAAATTAAATCAGTAATTTAAAAGCTCCCAACAAACAAAAGTCCAGGACCAGATGGCTTCACAGGTGAATTCTACCAAAGACATAGAGAAGACCTAACACCTATCCTCCTCAAACTATTCCAGAAAGTTGCAGAGGAAGGAACACTTACAAATTCATTCTATGAGGCCACCATCATCCTAATACCAAAACCAGACAAAAGTATAACACAAAAATTATAGGCCAATATCAATGATGAACATAGATGCAAAAATTCTCAACAAAATATTAGCAAACTGAATCCAACAACACATTAAAAGGATCATACACCATGAGCGAATGGGGTTTATCCCAGGGATGCAAGGATTTTGCCATATCTACAAATCAAGTGATGAGATACACCATGTTAACAAAATGAAAAATAAAAACCATATGATCATCTTAATAGATGCAGAAAAGCTTTTGATAAAATTGACCATCCATTGATGATAAAAACTCTCCAGAAGGTGGGCATAGAGGGAACACATCTGAACATAATAAAGGCCATATATGACAAACACATCTAACATCATACTCAACAGTGAAAAGCTGAAAACATTTCCTCTAACATCAGGAACAAGACAAGGAAGTCCTTTCTCACCAGTTTTATTCAACATAGTACTGGAAGTTCTAGCCACAGAAATCAGACAGGAAAAAGAAATAAAAGGAATCCAAAGTGAAAAGGAAGAAGTAAAACTGTCACTGTTTGCAGGTGACATGATACTGCACATATAAAATCCTAAAGATACCACCAGAAAACTACTAGAGTTCATAAATGATTTTGGTACAGTTGCAGGATACAAAATTAATATACAGAAGCCTGTTGTATTTCTACACAGTAACAATGAAATATCAGAAAGAGAAATTAAGGAAACAATCTCATTTAACATCACATCCAATAGAATAAAATACCTAGGAATAAACCTACCTAAGTAGGCAAAAGACCTGTACTCCAAAAACTAAGACACTGAGGAAAGAAACTGAGGATGACACAAAGAGATGGAAAGATATACCATGTTTATAGATTGGGAGAATTAATACTGTTACAATGATGATACCACCCAAGGCATTTTACAGAGTCAAAGCAATCCCTATCAAAATAACAATGGCATTTTTCACAGAGTTAGAACAAATCATTTTAAAATGTGTATGGACACACAAAAGACTCTGAATAGAAAACAATACCAGGAAAGAACAGAGCTGGAGGAATCACACCCCCTGACTTCAGAGTATACTACAAAGTTGACACAAAAACAGACACACAGATCAATGGAACAGGATAGAGGGCCCAGTACTAAACCCATGCACTTATGGTCAATTATCTATGACAAAGGAGGCAAGAATATACAATGGAGAAAAGACAGTCTCTTCAATATGTAGTGCTGAGAAAACTAGACAACTACATGTAAAAAATTAAACTAGAACATTTGATCACACCATATACAAAAATAAACACAAAATGGATTAAAGACCTAAAGTACGACTGGAAACTATACAGCACCTAGAGGAAAACATAGGCAGAACACTCTTAAACATAAATCTCAGCGATCTTTCTCTGGAACTGTCTCCTAAAGCACAGGAAATAAAAGCAAAAAGAAACAAATGGGACCCAATTAAACTTAAAAGCTTTTGCACAGAAAAGGAAACTACTGACAAAACGAAAAGACACATACAGAATACAGAAAAGATTTCCTAATTATATCATTGATAAGGGGCTAATATCCAAAATATATAAACAGGTCATATAAGTCAAGATAAAAGAAAAAAACAATTAAAAAATGGGCAGAAGAACTAAATAGACATTTTTCCAAAGAGGAAATACTCTGGCCAACAGGTATATGAAAAGATGTTTAACATCGCTAATCATCAGGGAGATGCAGATCTAAACTGCCTCAAACCTATCAGAATGGCTATCATCAGAAAGAACACAAATAATAAATATTGGAGAGGATGTGGAGAAAACCCTAACTCTTCTTGGGAATGTAAATTGGTGCAAGCACTGTGAAAAACAGTATGGAGGTTTCTCAAAGAAAACGAAAGTAGAACTACCATATGACCCAGCAATTCCACTCCTGGGTATATAGCTGAGAAAAACAAAAACACTAAATCGAAAGGATACATACAATGTTTGTAGCTGCATTATTTACAACTGCCAAGATAGGGAAGCAACCTAAGTGTTCATCAAGAAATGAATGGTTAAAGAAGATGTGGTATACATATACAATGGAATACTACTCAGCCAAAAAAAAAAAACAACCACCATAAAACCACACAAAAAAAATCAAGAACAAAATTTTGCCATTTGCAGCAACATGTACAGACTTGGAGGGCATTATGCTAAATGAAATGAGTCAGGCAGAGAAAGACAAATCCTGTATGATATTATTTATATGTGGAATCTATAAAATAAAACAAATTAGTAAATATACCAAAAAAGAAACAGACTCACAGATACAGAAAACATACTAGTGGATACCTTGGGGAAAGGGAAGCGAGGAGGGGCAAGATAGGAGTAGGGGATTCAGAGGTACAAACTATTATGTACAAAATAAATAAGCTTTGAGGATATATTATACAACACAGGGAATATAACCAATGTTTTATAATAACTATAAATGGTGTTTAACCTTTAAACATTGTGAATAACTATGTTGTATACCTGTAACTTAACAAATATTGTATACTTCAAAAAAAACTATACTTCAAAGAAAACCTCTTGACCTGAATTTTGCATTTTATAAGTATTCATATATTTAGACTATATTAGACTTATTTTGATGATCATTTCAAAATACATATAAAGATCAAGTCAGATGTTGTATATGTGAAAATAATATAATGTCGTATGTCAATTATATCTCAGTTTTAAAAAAGAATATACAGGTGCCTCAATAAAAATACAAAACTACATACAGCAGGCCTAATCATGGAAAAACAATTTTTTTTCAAAGCTGATGCCAAGCCCTCTCTTCTGCTTTCAGAAGTTGTTTTTAATGTTTTGTAAAACAACTATGTAACTCAGTAATTAACTCAGTGAAAGCACTTATGAGATTCAATACACATTTTTTTTGGGGGGGGGGTAAATTTCAGCAAGTTACATACAAAGAAGTTAACTGTAATACAATGTATATTAGAATGATTTTGATGATTAAATATTTATAATTTATGTTTATAATTTCACAGGGCAAATACTTCCAAGATAATATATTTCATCATAGAGTATAAAAATTTACTATGTTTTACAATTAATTTTTAAAATAACAACACATGCCTCTTTGATGAAGTTAAAGAGTAGAAGTATCTTATAATTTTGCTATTTTAATAAAAATGTAATTACAAGAGTCAACCACCAGATGGGAGTGTTTCACAATATTATACCCTTTGTAGAAAGCATTCTACAGTCAAGGTGTCTTTCTCCTTGAAGGCAGTTTTCAAGATTGAAGCATGTATCCTGTATATATTACTTAGAGGTTTTTACTCTTACTCTTTCACTTCTAAGTTGTGGTCATTACTGAACTTCATTAATTCAAGTTTTGTCAATTATACAGGTCTTTTCTAAGGGATCCGGATTTTTCAACTCTTAATATACGATGAAATAGTGTTGTAATACTTAGGACATGAAAAAATATATAGTCTTTTTCAACTTTTCCTTTCTGGTAGAAACAGAAGTGACCTCCAATTTGTTTATATTATTATCTATTTCTAAGCAAATTGATAATTCTTCCATTTTTTTCTTTTTTCTTTTTTTCTTTTTTTTTTTTGCGGTACGTGGGCCTCTCACTGTTGTGGCCTCTCCCGTTGTGGAGCACAGGCTCTGGATGCGCAGGCTCAGCGGCCATGGATCACGGGCCCAACCACTCCGCGGCATGTGGGATCTTCCCGGACCGGGGCACGAACCCGTGTCCCCTGCATCGGCAAGCAGACTCCCAGCCACTGTGCCACCAGGGAAGCCCCTTCCTTTTTTCTGTAATTTATAAATACCATAGGTACAAGGATACAATATTTTTTGCTGAACATCTGCATAGCTAAATTAATAGCTATGTATCATCAGCCTGTTGTAAAGATGAAAATGAGTTCAAATATGTGAATAACTCAGCCATATGCAAAGTGCTAATCACACATTATGCCATTATTAATGAAACACTTTTTAAAAACTGTTAACTGAAAAGATGTAGTTATAATCATGTTGATCATTCTGCAGTAAAAGATAGTGTGCCATTTGAAGCAAACTATTTTGTTAAGAAAAGTGACGAGGTGAAATCTGAGTTGACATCTAATACAAATAAAACATTAACTTCAAATTCAAGTTGAACTTTCACTTCACATAAAAGTTAACTTTGGCACTGTCAGCAACTCCTGAAGGGCTTGTTAGCACAAGAATGCTGGATTCCATCCCGAATTTCTGGTTCTGTAGATCTGGGGTTGCACCCAAGAATTTGCATGTTTAAAAGTTCCCAGATGTTGCTGCTTCCCCTGCTGGTCAGGTGATAGCACCTGGAGAACAACTGACCTACAACAATGCCGATATTTGAAAACAATCCATTAAAATAAAGAAAAATTTAGAAAGGACAAAGTTATATTCCATCAGTTCTCTGAATATTCTTTTCACAGAAGTAGTAAATTAACTTCCAGAATGATAAGTAATAGCGTATCCCCTTGATGATTTACAGACTAAAATCCA
Source organism: Mesoplodon mirus (assembly GCF_964341445.2). Taxonomy (NCBI): domain Eukaryota; kingdom Metazoa; phylum Chordata; class Mammalia; order Artiodactyla; family Ziphiidae; genus Mesoplodon; species Mesoplodon mirus. The sequence continues at coordinate 15,495,298 of NC_138988.1, read as the reverse complement.
CAACAAAGTAATATTAATCTTCAATGTTTTGGGATAGCTGACAGATGTTTTATTTTTTACCCCACGAAATGCTGCTCTAGGATAAATTGCACAACTTCCTATTATATATATATATATATATATATATATATATATATATATATATATATATATATAATTTTTTTTTTTACTGAATTAATTTATTTATTTTTGGCTGTGTTGGATCTTTGTTGCTACCTGCAGGCTTTCTCCAGTTGCAGCGAGCAGGGACTACTCATCGTTGCAGTGAGTGGGCTTCTCATTGCGGTGGCTTCTCTTGTTGCAGAGCACAGGCTTTAGGCGTGTGAGCTTAGCTGCTCCATGGCATGTGCGATCTTCCCAGACCAGGGCTTGAACCCATGTCCCCTGCATTGGCATGCAGATTCTTTTTGTTTGTTTGTTTTGTTTTGTTTTGTTTTGTTTGTGGTATGCGGGCCCCTCACTGTTGTGGCCTCTCCCGTTGCAGAGCACAGGCTCCGGATGCACAGGCTCAGCGGCCATGGCTCACGGGTCCAGCCGCTCCGCGGCATGTGGGATCTTCCCAGACCGGGGCACGAACCCGTGTCCCCTGCATCGGCAGGCGGACTCTCAACCACTGCGCCACCAGGGAAGCCCTGGCATGCACATTCTTAACCACTGCGCCACCAGGGAAGTCCCTATATATATTTTTTTTTAATTAAGCAGATGAAACAGCTACTCTTGAGGGACTCTGAGAAGTTATGAAATGGTTGGAAAATTGCTTCGGCGTCTGTTCTGGTTCTGCGGCAGAGCAATCTCACAGTTCTTGGTTCTCTCCAAGTCTGAGCAGGAAGTCTCTTTGCACTGGAAATAAGCAACACTTCTTAAATCCTTCAAAACTTTTAATCAGTTTCTACCCCACTCTCTCGGCCATTTTTTAATCTTCCCAGCAGCTGCAGAAGTGCATGCCTACAGCAGATTACTGTAAACCATTTCGAAATTATCCTACTTCCCAGGATCCTCCAAGCCTCTGCTTCACAGATCTTTAGAAAGTTTTTTAGTTAATGGGGATGCCTAGTGTACATGGTGAAATAAACATGCAGATTATACCAACACTGAACATTCCTAGAGTTACACAAGAACACACTATTCCAGAGAGAAAGCATCTATGTCCGTATTTCTTCCTGAAACTATAACTGTTCAGAGGGTAACATTTTTCATTCTCAGATTTTGCCGTGATGTTAGAAATATTTACAACCAAGGCTGTTGCTGGGGCAAATTCAAATCTGAGACACGCAAACAGGGTGTAAAAAATGTAACAGTAAAATTAAAATTTAAAGAAAGAGCACAATTAGTCTTCACAGGATAGGTAAAGAGGAAGAATGATCATAGTATTTAGGGTTAGCAAGGGAGATAGATGGTCAACTGCTGATAACTCCTGGTAACACTAATTGGTAAAACATTTTAAAAGAGCAATTTGGCACTATGTATCAAAATGTAGAAGAAGTCCCAAAATATACTCTAGAAATATAATTAAGAACACTGTATTTCCTACAATTTATATTCAACTGTAAGGGAAAAAATAGCAATACAACTCAAAATTTAAAAGTGGTCATTTTCAAGTAAACCTGTTATGAAGATAGCACTTTATAGTGATAGAATGTCACAATGAAAACTTTTAGAGTTCATAGTCCAGGAGTTACTATTCTGACATATAAGCCTGGAATCTATTTGCACATGTCTATTTCCTGGGAAAAATCTGTAATAGCTTTCATCAGATTCCCAAAGCTGCTCATATGCACAATTTTCCATTTAAACAGGGGTTTGGAGAATTTGCTGAAGCCCAGTTTATTCATCTTTCTTAGAAACTCCTGATCTAGTCACCCCCAAGTTTAATTTAAGAAGAAACTGAGGTCTAAAAAAAATGTTTGAGGAGGAGCAGGGCATGGCAGCCAGAAGGGAGTAAGAGAGCCTGGATGGAGTCCGGGTTGAAGGTCAGGGCCTTTTCCTGGCCAACGTGGCATGGATCCCTACCTGAACACTGCAAGTGACTTTTACCCTGGGATTCAGAAACGTCTACAGGACTGAGACTGGACCCACTAAAGGTTACAGCAGCACACAGATAAAATATCCTTCAACTGAACTACACGTGCCCAGTCACTCAACACAACTCTAAAGCTGTGTAGTTGACAGGCTCTTGGTGCTCGAGCCAGGCGTCAGGGCTGTGCCTCTGAGGTGGGAGAGCCAAGTTCAGGACACTGGTCCACAAGAGACCTCTCAGCTCCACGTAATATCAAACGGCGAAAATCTCCCAGAGATCTCCATCTCAACGCCAAGACCCAGCTCCACTCAATGACCAGCAAGCTACACTGCTGGACACCATCGGAAAAACAACTAGCAAGACAGGAACACAACTCCATCCATTAGCAGAGAGGCTGCCTAAAATCATAATAAGGCCAAAGACACCCCAAAACACACCACCAGACGTGGACCTGCCCACCAGAAAGACAAGATCCAGCCTCATCCACCAGAACACAGGCACTAGTCCCCTCCACCAGGAAGCCTACACAACCCACTGAACCAACCTTAGCCACTGGGGACAGACAACAAAAACAAGGGGAACTATGAACCTGCAGCCTGCAAAAAGGAGACCCCAAACACAGTAAGTTAAGCAAAATGAGAAGACAGAGAAACACACAGCAGATGAAGGAGCAAGGCAAAACCCACCAGACCTAACAAATGAAGAGGAAGTAGGCAGTCTACCTGAAAAAGAATTCAAAATAATGATAGTAAAGATGATCCAAAATCTTGGAAACAGAATGGAGAAAATACAAGAAACGTTTAACAAGGACCTAGAAGAACTAAAGAGCAAACAAGCAATGATGAACAGCACAATAAATGAAATTAAAGCTTCTCTAGAAGGGAACAATAGCACAATAACTGAGGCAGAAAAACGATAAGTGACCTGGAAGATAAAATAGTGGAAATAACTATTGCAGACCAGAATAAAGAATGAAAAGAATTGAGGACAGTCTCAGAGACCTCTGGGAAAACATTAAACACGCCAACATTCGAATTATAGGGGTTCAAGAAGAAGAAGAGAAAAAGAAAGGGACTGAGAAAATATTTGAAGAGATTATAGTTGAAAATTTCCTTAATATGGGAAAGGAAATAGTTAATCAAGTCCAGGAAGCACAGAGAGTCCCATACAGGATAAATCCAAGGAGAAACATGCCAAGACACATATTAATCAAACTATCAAATATTAAATACAAAAATAAAGTATTAAAAGCAGGAAGGGAAAAACAACAAATAACACACAAGGGATTCCCCATAAGGTTAACAGCTGATCTTTCAGCAGAAACTGTACAAGGCAGAAGGAAGTGGCAGGACATATTTAAGGTGATGAAGGAGAAAAACCTACAACCAAGATTACTCGACCCAGCAAGGATCTCATTCAGATTCGAGGGAGGAATTAAAACCGTTACAGACAAGCAAAAGCTGAGAGAATTCAGCAACACCAAACCAGCTTTACAACAAATGCTGAAGGAACTTCTCTAGTCAGGAAACACAAGAGAAGGAAAAGACCTACAATAACAAACCCAAAACAATTAAGAAAATGGTAATAGGAACATACATATGGATAATTACCTTACATGTAGATGGTTTAAATGCTCCAACCAAAAGACGTAGACTGGCTGAATGGTTACAAAAACAAGACGTGTATATATGCTGTCAACAAGTGATCCACTTCAGACCTAGGGACACTTACAGACGGAAAGTGAGGGGATGGAAAAAGATATTCCATGCAAATGGAAATCAAAAGAAAGCGGGAGTAGCAGTTCCCTTATCAGACAGAGTAGACTTTAAAACAAAGACTATTAGGGGTTTCCGTGGTGGCGCAGTGGTTGAGAGTCCACCTGCTGATACAGGGGACACGGGTTCATGTCCCAGTCCGGGAAGATCCCACATACCGCAGAGCAGCTGGCCCCGTGAGCCATGGCTGCTAGGCTTGCGCGTCCGGAGCCTGTGCTCCACGGCAGAAGAGGCCATGGCAGTGAGAGGCCCATGTACCACAAAAACAAAAAACAAAAACAAAAAAAACCCCAAAGACTATTACAAGAGACAAAGAAGGACACTACATAATGATCAAGGGATCAATCCAAGAAGAAGATATAACAATTGTAAATATTTATGCACCAACATGGGAGCACCTCAATATATAAGGCAAATACTAACAGCCATAAAAGGGTTAATCAACAGTAACACAAACATAGTAGGGGGTTTTAACACCCCACTTTCACCAATGGACAGATCATCCAAAATGGAAATAAATAAGGAAACACAAGCTTTAAATGATACATTAAACAAGATGGACTTAATTGATATTTATAGGACATTCTATCCAAAAACAACAGAAAACACATTCTTCTCAAATGCTCGTGGAACGTTCTCCAGGATAGAACATATCTTGGGTCACATATCAAGCCTCGGTAAATTTAGGAAAATTGAAATCGTATCAAGTATCTTTTCTGACAACAATGCTATAAGACTAGATATCAATTACAGGAAAAATATCTGTAAAAATACAAACACATTGGAGGCTAAACAATACACTACTTAATAACCAAGAGATCATGAAGAAATCAAAGAGGAAATCAAAAAATACCTAGAAACAAATGACAATGAAAACACGATGACCCAAAACCTATGGGATGCCGCAAAAGGAGTTCTAAGAGGGAAGTTCATAGCAATACAATCCTACCTTAAGAAACAAGAAACATCTCAAATAAACCACCTAACCTTATACCTAAAGCAATTAGAGAAAGAAGAACAAAACCCCTGCAAATTTAGCAGAAGGAAAGAAATCATAAAGATCAGATCAGAAATAAATGAAAAAGAAATGAAGCAAATGATAGCAAAGATCAATAAAACTAAAAGCTGGTTCTTTGAGAAGATAAACAAAATTGATAAATCATTAGCCAGACTCATCAAGAAAAAAGGAGAAGACTCAAATCAATAGAAGTAGAAATGAAAAAGGAGAAGTAACAACTGACACTGGAGGAATACAAAGGATCATGAGAGATTACTACAAGTAACTCTATGCCAATAAAATGGATAACCTGGAAGAAATGGACAAATTCTTAGAAATGCACAACGTTCTGAGACTGAAGCAGGAAGAAATAGAAAATATGAACAGACCAATCACAAGCACTGAAATTGAAACTGTGATTAAAAATCTTCCAACAGGGCTTCCCTGGTGGCGCAGTGGTTGGGAGTCCGCCTGCCGATGCAGGGGACACGGGTTCGTGCCCCTATCCCGGAAGATCCCACGTGCCGCGCAGCGGCTGGGCCCGCGAGCCATGGCCGCGGAGCCTGTGTGTCCGGAGCCTGTGCTCCGCAACGGGAGAGGCCACAGCAGTGAGAGGCCCGCGTACAGCAAAAAAAAAAAAAAAAAAAAAAAAAAATCTTCCAACAAACAAAAGCCCAGGACCAGATGGCTTCACAGGCGAATTATATCAAACATTTAGAGAAGTGCTAACACCTATCCTTCTCAAACTCTTCCAAAATATAACAGAGGGAGGAACACTCCCAAACTCATTCTACAAGGCCACCATCACCCTGATACCAAAAGCAGACAAAGATGTCACAAAGAAAGAAAACTAGATGCACATACATGCAAAAATCCTCAACAAAATACTAGCAAACAGAATCCAACAGCACATTAAAAGGATCATACACCATGATCAAGTGGGGTTTATCCCAGGAATGCAAGGATTCTTCAACATATGCAAATCAATCAATGTGATACACCATGTTAACAAATTGAAGAAGAAAAACCATATGATCATCTCAATAGATGCAGAGAAAGCTTTCAACAAAATTCAACAGCCATTTATGATAAAAACCCTCCAGAAAGTAGGCATAGAGGGAATTTTCCCCAACATAATAAAGGCCATATATGACAAACCCACAGCCAACATCATCCTCAATGGTGAAAAACTGAAACCATTTCCACTAAGATCAGGAACCAGACAAGGTTGCCCACTCTTACCACAAGTATTCAACATAGTTTTGGAAGTTTTAGCCATAGCAATCAGAGAAGAAAAAGAAATAAAAGGAATACAAATCGGAAAAGAAGAAGTAAAGCTGTCACTGTTTGCAGATGACATGATACTATACATATAGAATCCTAAAGATGCTAACAGAAAACTACTAGAGCTAATCAATGAATTTGGTAAAGTAGCAGGGTACAAAATTAATGCACAGACATCTCTTGCATTCCTATACACTAACGATGAAAATCTGAATGTAAAATTAAGAAAACACTTCCATTTACCATTGCAACAAAAAGAATAAAATATCTAGGAATAAATCTACCTAAGGAGACAGAAGACCTGTATGCAGAAAATTATAAGACACTGATGAAAGAAATTAAAGATGATACAAATAGATGGAGAGATATACTACATTCTTGGATTAGAAGAATCAACATTGTGAAAATGACTCTACTACCCAAAGCAATCTACAGATTCATTGCAATCCCTATCAAACTACCACTGGCATTTTCCACAGAACTAGAACAAAAAAATTCACAATTTGTATGGAAACACAAAAGACCCCGAATAGCCAAAGCAATCTTGAGAAAGAAAAATGGAGCTGGAGCGTTGCTTTGTGACCACCTGGAGGGGTGGGATAGGGAGGGTGGGAGGGAGACGCAAAAGGGAGGGGATATGGGAACATATGTATATGTATAACTGATTAAATTTGTTATAAAGCAAAAAAAAAAAATTACTCATCCATCAGCTATAACAAAATACACTGTTTCTTTTACTATTTTGAGCAAATTGTTACCTGTTAGATCAATTAGAAATAAAAATAAATAAAAGATTTTTTAAAAAAAGAAAAAAAAAAAGAAAAATGGAGCTGGAGGAATCAGGTTCCCTGACTTGAGACTATACTACAAAGCTTTAATAATCAAGACAGTATGGTACTGGCACAAAAACAGAAATATAGATCAATGGAACAGGATAGAAAGCCCAGAGATAAGGTGACAATATGTGCGTGGGTTTATCTTTGATAAAGGAGGCAAGAATATACAGTGGAGAAAAGACAGCCTCTTCAATAAGTGGTGCTGGGAAAACTGGACAGCTACATGTAAAAGAATGAAATTAGAACACTCCGTAACACCATACACAAAAATAAACTCAAAATGGATTAGAGACCTAAATGTAAGGCCAGACACTATCAAACTCTTAGAGGAAAACACAGGCAGAACACTCTTTGACATAAATCACAGCAAGATCCTTTTTGACCCACCTCCTAGAAAAATGGAAATAAAACCAAAAATAAATAAATGGGACCTAATGAAACTTCAAAGCTTTTGCACGGCAAAGGAAACCATAAACTAGATGAAAATACAACCCTAAGAATGGGAGAAACATTTGCAAATGAAGCAACTGACAAAAGATTAATCTCCAAAATTTGCAAGCAGCTCAATATCATAAAAAGAAACAACCCAATCCAAAAATGGGCAGAAGACCTAAATAGACATTTCTCCAAAGAAGAATACAGATTGCCAACAAACACATGAAAGAATGATCAACATCATTAATCGTTAGAGAAATGCAAATCAAAACTACAATGAGATATCATCTCACACCGGTCAGAATGGCCATCATCAAAAAATATACAAACAATAAATGCTGGAGAAGGTGTGGAGAAAAGGGAACCCGTTTGCACTGTTGGTGGGAATGTAAATTGATACAGCCACTATGGAGAACAGTATGGAGGTTCCTTACAAAACTAAAAATAGAACTACCATATGACCCAGCAATCCTACTACTGGGCATATACCCTGAGAAAACCATAATGCAAAAAGAGTCATGTACCAAAATATTCATTGCAGCTCTATTTACAATAGCCAGGACATGGAAGCAGCCTAAGTGTCCATCGACAGATGAATGGATAAGAAGATGTGGCACATATATATATAATGGAATATTACTCAGCCATAAAAAGAAACGAAACTGAGTTATTTCTAGTGAGGTGGATGGACCTAGAGTCTGTCATACAAAGTGAAGTAAGTCTGAAAGAGAAAAACCAATACTGCATGCTAACACATATATATAGAATCTAAAAAAAAAACTGTCATGAAGAATCTAGGGACAAGACGAGAATAAAGATGCAGACCTCCTAGAGAATGGACTTGAGGATATGGGGAGGGGGAAGGGCAAGCTGGGACAAAGTAAGAGAGTGGCATGGACATATATACACTACCAAACGTAAAATAGATAGCTAGTGGGAAGCAGCCTCATAGCACAGGGAGATCAGCTCGGTGCTTTGTGACGACATAGAGGGGTGGGATAGGGAGGGTGGGAGGGAGGGAGATGCAAGAGGCAAGAGATTTGTGGACATATGTATATGTATAACTGATTCACTTTGTTATAAAGCAGAAACTAACACACCATTGTAAAGCAATTATACTGCAATAAAGATGTTAAAAAAAAAAAAGTTTGACGAAGTCACTGCTCGTTATAGCATGTGGTTAAAGTATATAGATATAGGGACTTCCACGGCCATCCAGCAGTTAAGACTCCATGCTTCCACTGCAGAGGGCATGGGTTTGAGGCCTGATCAGGGAACTAAGATCCCACATGCTGCATGTTGCAGCCAAAAAGTTAACAAAAAAAAAAAAAGCAAAAGAAAGAAAGAAAAAGTATATAGATATAGCATAGTTTCTTATCTATATTTAGAACCATCTATCTATATACATATATCTATATATATCTGTATTTAAATATATCTGTATTTAATAATATGTATGCAAATATGGATATAATGTGTGTGTGTATGTATAACCTCTGTAATGTGCTTTGATGTTTGTGCTTTTACATTTGTCATTGTTCAGCATTAGAATCCCTTGGCAGAAAAAAATAGGATATCTAGTTTAACATCATTATTTTATATGATGAATTCACAAAAAGGGACTTGCCTAAGGTCACATTGCTTATCTGTAGTGATGAAATCCAAAAGGTAACCTTCAGTATTTTAGGTAGATATGCACCCAATATTTCAGATTTCAAAGGCTGGCTCCCCCACTTTCCAGTTGTATGACCTAGCAAGCCCCTCAAAATTCAGTTTTCTCATCTGTGATGATACCTTTCAGGTTTGTGGGTAGGAATGAGTAAGAAAATTTTAAGTAAATTAACAAGGAGCAAAATAGGTTCTTGCCAAATAGTTGCTGGATACTTTAAGCCAAATGTAAGTATTTGTAAGATATAATGATTTTCCTGTGTGAAAGCAAGTAAGATAATGACTATGATCGTCGATATGAAAACACCCATAACTGCTTACATAAAATATAAAATCCCTTATAATTTATGTTATGGATTTTTATAAACTATCTTAATGTCTTAACTACTATCTGTACCACAAGTTATAGGAAAAGAGCTTTTGAGTAGGAACTATTGAGTTTTTCATCTCACCAGAGATCTTGCATCTTTCTACTCTGCTAGACGTTAAGCTTCTGTAACAGCCATCATGGATTTCTCCATCCTCTTGCTGAAATCATCACATCAAAAATGATCATTGTCTCCAGCCTTTCTCAGAAAAATGTATGGGACTTGTTATAATTGAAACAAGTAGTGAAAAATTCTATGGACTCACTTCTAATTGTAGCCCGCTGCTGGGCTTCCCTTGAGTGGGTAGTTCTCCATTTTCTATAGTCTGAGGATTTTCAGGAAACTAATGTAACACAGAAGACCTTAACCTGCTTTTAAGGATTTCAGGACCCTTATACTTTCTTTGGGACTATGCAAAAATGGCCATAGCATTCATGACCCCCCACCCATTAAAAGTATTTATTTGTCTTTATTCTTTTTCCTTACAAAATTCTTCCTTTCTCTGCCGGTCTTGGTGAAATCAGAGGACAAAGAGAAAGCAACTAATTGCTTGCACAGCTCCCAATTGTATAGTTAAGTTCATTAGAACACACATTATACTGGAATCCTGCAGATGGTTGGACACATGGTCTCTAAAGTGTTATTTATACTTTGGAACTAGTAACAACGAGTCACTTGCCTAAATAATTAAAAATGCATATTCCATATCAAACAAAGTCTGTGATCATCACTCTTTGGCTGCATGCACTGCAGTCCAAATTAACAATCCTTCACTTCTTTTCCGACCTGTCACCAACTAAAATACATATATAACCATGCCTATGTGATATTACTACAGACAGTGTGATAATAATTGATAAGATGAGTTAGCTACTTTTTTCCTCAAAGTATATCTTAGTGATAGAGAGTATGAAATTTTAAGTCAGTATAGTTGATGAAAGAATGGCAACTCATGTTACACGCCAGCTCCAATCACATAGTAGTGGCTATTGGCAGAGCTCTGTGGGGAAGGAAGGCATACTAAGGGAGTTCAACAGAAAGTGCCAGGATCGATTAATAATGTCTGCCATGGACATAGGAATAGGGACTGGCAGCACATACACAGGGTATTTGCCTTTCCTGGGTTTGTGGTTATGAACCCTAGGTTTTCAGAGTCAGACATTCCTGGATTTACTGTCTGGCATCACCACTTACCAGCTAAGTAACCAGTTAAGTAAATGGCTTCCACGGAGCTATTTAATCTCTCAGACTCTGTATCACTCAGTTTCATCAAGTGTAACTGAGGAAACTAATATTCTCTCTCTTTCTCCCTCTCTCTTCCTACCTCAGTTTGTCTTGATGGTTATGATTTTTAAATGCATGTAAAGTGGTACCAGGCATACAGCTATGTAGTCAATAAAATTAGGCAGTACTATTACTACTTCTACTAATGATATTTTAAAGAAGAACATTATCTCAGGTTCCTCACACACTGAAAAAGTAACGAGACAGCAAAGATATTAAGAATTCACAGAGGACCTGTGCAGAAGGGGAGAGGCAGCACGTCCAAAGCGGGCCTCCAGAGTGTGGAGTTCTGGAGTTTGGAGAGACTCATCCACCAGAGGGCAGACAGCAGAAGCAAGAAGAACTACAATCCTGAAGCCTGTGGAACAAAAACCACATTCACAGAAAGATAAACAAAATGAAAAGACAGAGGACCATGTACCAGATGAAGGAACAAGATAAAAACCCAGAAAAACAACTAAATGAAATGGAGATAGGCAACCTTCCAGAAAAGGAATTCAGAATGAGAGTGAAGATGATCCAGGACCTCAGAAAATGATTGGAGGCAAAGAGCGAGAACATGCAAGAAATGTTTAACAAAGACCTAGAAGAATTAAAGAACAGACACCCAGAAGAATTAAAGAACAAATAAACAGAGATGAACAATACAATAACTGAAATGAAAAATACACTAGAAGGAATCAATAGCAGAATAACTGAGGAAGAAGAACAGATAAGTGACCTGGAAAACAGAATGGTGGAATTCACTGCCACAGAACAGAAAAAGAATGAAAATAAATGAAGACAGCCTAACAGACGTCTGGGACAACATTAAACACACCAACATTTGCATTATGGAGGCCCCAGAAGGAGAAGAGAGAGAGAAAGGACCCAAGAAAATGTTTGCAGAGATTATAGTCAAAAACTTCCCTAACATAGGAAAGGAAATAGCCACCCAAATCTAGGAAGCACAGAGAGTCCCAGGCAGGATAAACCCAAGCAGAAACATGCCGAGGTACAATCAAATTGACAAAAATTAAAGACAAAGAAAAATTATTGAAAGCAACAAGGGAAAAACAAAAAATAACATACAAGGGAATTCCCATAAGGTTAACAGCTGATTTCTCAGCAGAAACTCTACAAGCCAGAAGGGAGTAGCACAATATATTTAAAGTGATGAAAGGGAAGAACCTACAACAAAATTACTCTACCTGGAAAGGATCTCATTCAGATTCGATGGAGAAATCAAAAGCTTTACAGACAAACAAAAGCTAAGAGAATTCAGCACTACCAAACCAGCTCTACAACAAATGCTAAAGGAACTTCTCTAAGTGGGAAACACAAGAGAAGAAAAGAATCTACAAAAACCAAAAACAATTAAGAAAATGCTAATAGGAACATACATATTGATAATTACCTTGAAGGTGAATGGATTAAATGCTCCAACCAAAAGACACAGACTGGCTGAATGGATACAAAAACAAGACCCATATATATGATGTCTACAAGAAACCCACTTCAGACCTAGGGACACAGTCAGATGGAAAGTGAGGGGATGCAAAAAGATACTCCATGCAAATGGAAATCAAAATAAAGCTGGAGTAGCAATTCTCATATCAGATAAAATAGACTGTAAAATAAAAAAATATGTTACAAGAGACAAGGAAGGACACTACATAATGATCAAGGGATCAGTCCAAGAGGAAGATACAACAATTATAAATATATATGCACCCAACATAGAAGCACCTCAATACATAAGGCAACTGCTAACAGCTAGAAAAGAGGAAAACGAAAGTAACACAATAATAGTGAGGGACCTTAACACCTCACTTACACCAATGTACAGATCATCCAGACAGAAATTAATAAGGAAACACAAACTTTAAATGGCACAATAGACCAGATAGGTTTAATTGATATTTATAGGACATTCCATCTGAAAACAGCAGATTACACTTTCTTCTCAAGTGCACATGGAACATTCTCCAGGATAGATCACATTTTGGGTCACAAAGCAAGCCTCAGTAAATTTAAGAAAATTGAAATCATATCAAGCATCTTTTCCAACCACAGCGCTATGAGGTTAGAAGTATATTACAGGGAAGAAAATGTAAAAAATACAAACACACAGAGGCTAAACTGTACGTTACTAAATAACCAAGAGATCACTGAAGAAATCAAAGAGGAAATCAGAAATTACCTAGAGACAAATGACAACAAAAACATGATGATCCAAAACCTGTGGGATGCAGCAAAAGCAGTTCTAAAACAGACGTTTATAGCAATACAATCGTACCTCAAGAAAGAAGAAACACCTAAAGGAACTAGAGAAAGAAAAACAAACAAAACCCAAACTTAGTAGAAGGAAAGAAATCATAAAGATCAGAACAGAAATAAATGAAATAGAAACAAAGAAAACAATAGCAAAGGTCAATGAAACTAAAAACTGGTTCTTTGGAAAGATAAAATTGATAAACCTTTAGCCAGGCTCATCAAGAAAAAAGGGAAAAGTCTCTAATCAATAAAATTAGAAATGAAAAAGGAGAAGTTACAATGGACACCACAGAAATACAAAGCATCATAAGAGATTACTACAAGCAACTTTATGTCAATAAAATGGACAATCTGGAAGAAATGGACAATTTCTTAGAAAGGTATAAACTTCCAAGACTAAACCAGGAAAGAATAGAAAATATGAACAGACCAATCACAAGTAATGAAATTGAAACTGTGATTAAACATCTTCCAAAAAACAAAAGTACAAGACCAGATGGTTTCACAGGTGAATTCTATCAAACATTTAGAGAAGAGCTAACACCCATCCTTCTCAAACTCTTCCAGAAAATTGCAGAGGAAGGAACACTCCTAAACTCATTCTACAAGGCGTCCATCACCCTGATACCAAAACCTGATAAAGATACTACAAAAAAAGAAAATTACATACCAATACCACTGATGAACATAGATGCAAAAATTCTCAACAAAATACTAGCAAACAGAATCCAACAACACATTAAAAGGATCATACACCATGAGCAAGTGGGATTTATCCCAGGGATGCAAGGATTCTTCAGTATATGCAAATCACATAATGCAATACACCATATTAACAAATTGAAGACTAAAAACAATAGGATCATCTCAATAGATGCAGAAAAAGCTTTTGACAAAGTTCAACACCCAGTTATGATAAAAACTCTCCAGGGCCTCCCTGGTGGCGCAGTGGTTGAGAGTCCGCCTGCCGATGCAGGGGATACGGGTTCGTGCCCCGGTCTGGGAGGATCCCATATGCCGCGGAGCGGCTGGGCCCGTGAGCCACGGCCGCTGGGCCTGCGCGTCCGGAGCCTGTGCTCCGCAACGGGAGAGGCCACAACAGTGAGAGGCCCGCATACCGCAAAAAGAAAAAAAAAAAAAAAAAAAAACTCTCCAGAAAGTGGGCACAGAGGGAACCTACCTCCACATAATAGAGGCCATATATAACAAACCCATAGCAAACACCATTCTCAATGGTGAAAAACTGAAAGGATTTCCTCAATTTCAGGAACAAGACAAGGATGTCCACTCTTGCCACTATTATTCAAATAGTTTTGGAAGTCCTAGCCACAGCAATCAGAGAAGAAAAAGAAATAAAAGGAATACAAATTGGAAAAGAAGAAGTAAAATTGTCACTGTTTGCAGTTCACATGATACTATACATAAAAAATCCTAAAGACACCACCAGAAAACAACTAGAGCTAAGCAATGAAACCAGTAAAGTAGCAGGATACAAAATTAATGCACAGAAATCTCTTGCATTCCCATACACTAACAACGAAAGATTAGAAAGAGAAATTAAGGAAACAATCCCATTCACCACTGCAACAAAAAGAATAAAATACCTAGGAATAAACCTACCTAAGGAGGTAAAAGACCTCTACTCAGAAAACTATAAGACACTGATGAAAGAAATCAAAAATGACACAAACAGAAGGAGAGATATACCATGTTCTTGGATGGGAAGAACAAATATTGTGAAAATGACTATAGTATCCAAAGCAATCTACAGATTCAGTGCAATCCCTATCAAATTACCAATGGCATTTTTTACAAACGAGAACAAAGAAATCTTAAACTTTGTATGGAGACACAAAAGACCCCGAATAGCCAAAGCAATCTTGAGGGAAAAAAATGGAGCTGGAGGAATCAGACTCCCTGAGTTCAGACTATAGTACAAAGCTACAGTAATTAAGACAATATGGTACTGGCACCAAAACAGAAATACAGATCAATGGAACAGGATAGAAAGCCCAGAGATAAACTCACGCACCTACTGACAACTAATCTATGACAAAGGAGGCAAGGATATACAATGGAAAAAAGACAGTCTCTTCAATAAGTGGTGCTGGGAAAACTGGACAGTTCCATGTCAAAGAATGAAATTAGAACACTCCCTAACACCATACACAAAAATAAACTCAGAATGGATTAAAGACCTAAATGTAAGACCGGACACTATAAAACTCTTAGAGGAAAACATAGGAAGAACACTCTTTGACATAAATCACAGCAAGATCTATTTTGACCCACTTCCCAGAGTAATAGAAATAAAAATAAAAATAAACAAATGGGACCTAATGAAACTTAAAAGCTCTTTCACAGCACAGGAAACTATAAATAAGATGAAAAGAGAACCCTCAGAATGGGAGAAAATATTTGCCAATGAATCAACAGACAAAGGATTAATCTCCAAAATATATAAACAGCTCATGCAGCTCAAGATTAAAAAAGCAAATGACCCCATCAAAAAATGGACAGAAGACCTAAATAGACATTTCTCCAAAGAAGACATACAGATGGGCAAGAAGCACATGAAAAGCTGCTCAACGTCACTAATTATTAGAGAAATGCAAATCAAAACTACAATGAGGTATCACCTCACACCAGTTAGAATGGGCACCATCAGAAAAATCTACAAACAACAAATGCTGGAGAGGGTGTGGAGAAAAGGGAACCCTCTTGCACTGTTGGTGGGAATGTAAATTGATACAGCCACTAGGGAGAACAGTACAGAGATTCCTTTAAAAAACTAAAAATAGAATTACCATATGACCCAGCAATCCCACTCCTGGGCATATACCCAGAGAAAACCATAATTCAGCAAGACATATGCACCCCTATGTTCATTGCAGCACTATTTACAATAGCCAGGTCATGGAAGCAACCTAAATGCCCATCGACAGACGAATGGATAAAGAAGATGTGGTACATATATACAATGGAATATCACTGGCCATAAAAAGGAACGAAACTGGGTCATTTGTAGACACGTGGATGGACCTAGAGACTGTCCTACAGAGTGAAGTAAGTCAGAAAGAGAAAAACAAATATCGTATATTAATGCATATATATAGAATCTAGAAAAATGGTACAGATGAACTGGTTTGCAAGGCAGAAATAGAGACACAGAAGTAGAGAACAAACCTAGGGACACCAAGCGGGGAAAGCAGCAGGGGGGATGGGGTGGGATGAATTGGGAGATTGGGATTGACATGTATACACTAATTTGTATAAAATAGATAACTAATAAGAACCTGCTGTATTAAAAAAAAAAGAATACACAGCAATCCCTTATCTGTCCTCCTAACCACCCCCCCCAATTCATGCCTTTCAAACAAGTTCAAAACTAAACGTCTCAAAACATAATCTTTGCAGGAGACACGGTGCATAGAGGAGGGTGAGCTGACCTTTGAAACATCATGGCATCAAGGGGGACCCATTTTCGCCAGTGCTCCTGGGCCAATCACGTGGCTGGGCTTCAAATTCTTACTCCATCTTCCTCACCCACTTGTCGTAAGATTTATCTGTGATACTGCAAGCAAAGGTAATTTCTAAATTAAAAAATTCTATACATATGTAAAAATATGGACTTTTAATGTCATTAAAAAATTCAGAAACAACAAGGAATACCACACACCCATTTACCCAATATCTGAGATTACCAGAGTTAATATCTTCTCACTTATTTCAGACTATATAATTACTAATTTAAACATAACCTCATAATTCCTTTGCTTGGAATCTCTTAGATTCAGGGGTGAAGAATTTATGCTCTCAAGAAATCCCAGCAACTACTTTCATACAGAATTAAGAAGTGATTTGAAAGGTAATGGTTGCAGGGTTTGGTAAAATAGTGGGGTTCTCCAAGAAGATGGGGAATGGCCAAGTGACTTCAGAGCTAGCTTATAAGGGTCACAGCAAAAGGCTGTTCAGTCTCTGAGCTGTCAACATGAATCCTCGATGGGTGACAATTTTGCTGGGTTCAGCCCTGTGGAAAGAGGGTCTAGTAGCAAAGAAAGGCTTGGAATCCAGTAAAGTCAGTTTCTGTGAATGATATCTTCATTACACTGTTTTCCAAAGTAGCATGGATAACTTCCTTCTACCAGAAAAGCTTACTTCCTATTCCTCTAATGCAAAATGAGGTTAATATGACTCTTTTAACACTGTGTGATGTAAAATAGTAAATAAATTAGAAAGCCCTATAACATTCCCCTTACTAACATCTGCTCTTCTCTGGTTTTTACTAAAAGAAGCTGCATATTGTAGCCTCGGGGCCCTCCTACTGTTTATGTTCCATTTGCAAATAGCAGAAGGAAGTTTATCTGTAGTGTACAGTCTGTGCACATCATTATGATGAATTATTTCAGCAGGGAAATCAGTCTCTAAAAAAGACCGTGACATTTGGCGCCAAAAATAAGCATTTATCACTTAAAATTTTCAAAGAGAAGCCTGTCTTGCCATCCATCGCAGGGAACGTGCATCAGATGGTGGCGTTGAATGTGCAGCCTCATTACGCTGTGTTCCCATTGCTGAAACATCTGACTTGGACACTTTCCTTCTCACCAGAAAACCATTTTGACTTTGTTTCTTTAGGAGAAAAGACCCCTGCAATTCTGATTCTATTTCTCTTCCAATAATCACACTTGATTAGAGTAGTGGCTTCCTTCCTATGACCACCAAGACGATCCTTTCTCAAAGAAACCTCCCTGGAGCACTGACACTTTGTAATATTTGTTTCTTCTGAGAGGTGGGGTGGATGGAGGGAACAAAGGCTTCTATGATCAAAGGAGTGTGAAACTATGGTCAACTGTGTCCCCTTCTTAGAGAGTTGAAACATGTGTTAAAGACCGAGAAAAGGTAGGATGGAAGCCTGTTTAATCCAGTGTTTCACAAACGTGCATGTTCTTAGAACTCTATCACAGAATCTGCATTAACATTGTGCAAAACAGAGTTCAGGAACTAATGATCTCAATCATTTCCTCTCCAACTCTTAAATCTCAATCATTTCCTCTCCAACTCTCTCTCTCTCTCCTCCCCCCCACCTTTCCATCCCTCCCTTTCTCTTTTCCTTCCTTCCTTCCTTCCTCCCTCCCTTCCTCCCTCTTTCTTTTTCTTTCTATAAACAGATGTATGTACATTCATTGCATAATCTCTACCCCTCTAGCTAACATTAGGCTGTCTGGTATTTCCCAAAGAAGAAATAAGACATCATTTTCTATTGTTTATGTGTACAAAATGCACCTTTTGAATCCATTATTATTGATTTTGATTGCTGCTGGTGGACCATCTGGAAACTTAAAGAAAACACTGCTCTCTAAACTGATACGTGGCAGGATACTTCTCCAGCCAAACTCAAGGAAAAATATTGAATAAACTCTCAGAACATGTTTTCCTCCTCACAGAATGAGCCTGCCCAGGGCATGATTGTGACACAAGATCTTGGACAAATTTTCTGCAAAACCTAGGAAAGGGTCTGGAATAACATCAACCAGTACAGTGTCTAAGAGCTCAGGTTATGGATCCAGACAGAGCTGGTATGAACTTTATACCTCTGTGTTTGTTAATCATGTGATCTTGGACACATTATTAAATTCTTCTGGCATTCTGAATGACATAAAAAAATATAGAAAAGTGTTTAGCACAATGCCTGCTAATAAAGCCCACTGAAATAGTAGCTACTGTTTTTATTCTATCAGGGAGGATATGAATTGAGAAGGAAGCTAAAATGTCCACTAAAGCTGGTACCACGCACTTCACTAACACCCATCTGCTGCTGTTGGTATGAAATTTGGGCTGAATATTAAAACTCATCTTTTTCTTTTCTTTTCATTTATTTACTTTCCCTCCTGAGCCTTTTGGAAGTTTCTTAGATCACCTGCCCAAGGTTTCTGTACTTGGAGAGGAAGTGAATCACTTCTAGTGCTAAGCTCATGTTAATTACACATATAACCTATGAATTTGAGCTGAAGAGCCTTAATAAACCAATAATAATAATGGAAGAGGGTGTTAAAATGGACTCAAATCTATAAGATATCAGATAACAGATATCTAAGAGTGCTGTACAAGAGCCTGCCTGGTGGAACTTGCAAGCTTTAGATGGCCAAGAACCAGTTATATGTCTCTGCATAGATCACCAACATTGAGGGAAGGGTTTCTCCCTTTGCTTTAGAGAAAATAACTTCAACAGAATCACACAGAGACCTTGAAATGGGTCACCTGAGGTTGAAAGGACACAGGAGACGAGACTAGTGCTTGACTTCTATCTGAAATCTGAACAGCAAAAGATGGATAATTTAGGGCATAGAAGCTGGAAAAGAGAGAGCCACTTGGGAATCACCTTGTATTACAAGTGTCTGTTGGGGCAAGGATGGGCAGGTCTTTCCTGTGAGGACCATGAGGGAGTGAGATCCAGCGTGGGGTGGAGGGTCAGCGGTTACTGGTCAAATCTTATCCAAGAAGATTTTCCTGGAGGAGGAATAACTACAGCAGAGAAAAGCTAGCAGTAGACTTCTGGTTTCTAAAGGAACTGCTACAGAAGGAAGTGACCAGCAGAAATGAAAATCCATTTGCCCCAGTCAATGGAGCTGGAGGAAGAGTTCCCCAACAATAGGATGGGGTTGGTCCCCAAGGAACCAACAAAATCCTCCAGGAGAGAAAGAATCTTCAAAAAACACCTGCCAGGATTAGAGGTGGACACAAATCAGATACCCCATGTACATACATATCCTTTATTCAGACCCCATACGCTGGCTTACTTTACAATCAGGATTTTCTGGACCTAGACATTCTAGTTTCCAAACCGAGGATGTGTCTTGCAACTTAAACTAACAAAGGACTTTGAAGATATTAAAATGGACCAGAAGAGTCATAGAACTGCCTCATGTTTCAGCCAGAGACAGGAAGAGAACTTCCTCCATTGAGCAAAGGAGGACTAAAAAAAAGTACCTTATTAATAATAATAGTATTTCTTTATTTAACTGGTCCCAGGCACTGTGCTAAGCACTTTGCCCACAATGAATCATCCCAACAACCATGTGAGGTTTTTTTTTTTTTTTTTCTGATTTTCAGATGAAACAGTTGAGATCCTAAGTCAGTCAGCTGCTACAAAACAGCAGACTGAACTTGGGGCCAAATTCTGCATGATTCTAAACCACAGTTCTTCTCAGAACGTGGCAAATCCAAGCCCAACTTACTTCTAAGCAGAACATATCGCTCCTAGAGAGAACCCCAATCATTTCAATAGGCAAACCTTTTGATCAGAACATTATAGGACTATTAATCATATCCATCGCTCTCTAGAGGAAAGGTGGTTTAAATTTTCTAATGTATCTTATAAAAATCCCCTAAAACTAACTTGGTACAATAGCTCAGTTTTCAGGTCTACAACAGGTGCTGAACAACAAGAATCTTTATTCCAGTATGTAGAATTGGATGAGACAGAAAATATTCTAGAGGAGATCTTCCCAAAAGGAAGGTGAAACCCCCCAGTTTGATCATGTATTACTTTATTTTACCCATCAATGTTCAATTATAGGAGCAGAAACCAAAACAGTGGTAGTCACTGGGAAAGGAGAGAGAACAGTCTGAGGAGTTGGATAATCTAAGGTTCCCAGAGCCTTCTGACAAAACTGTATTTCCTTCAGGTTTCCTTCGTCGAATGCAAGATAAATCTGGATGTAAAGAGAGATTGTTCTAAAGGATTATTACAAGAGGGGTGAATGGGACTATTGCAATGGGGGAGATACTGGCATCACAAGATCAGCCAGTGTCTCAGAGGTTAGGCAAAAGCAGCTTTTCTCAGGATAAGTAAACAAGACTAGGAAGTACCAGTGTAAGCTCGAGGGGGGTGGAGGGGGGTGGGGGTGTGTCTCTGGAGAAGGAGAATCAGGCATGGCTTTCTTGATGTAAGAGAAGCCATTTTTGGCTTAAGTCATTTTGTGATCTAAACAGGCCCACAGTGCTTAAACAGGTCTCAGTACTAACAAAAGCTTAAGAGAACAAAAGGACAAACTTACCAGGCAAGAAAAATAACAACAGCGAAAATAACAAAGCAGTTGTAAAGACTCTCCCTCCTGTTTCAATGGCAAAGATAAGCCTAAAGCACTGTCTTAAGCTTGTGGTGCTCCAAGGACAATGGTGCTTCAAGGACAAAGGACGACCCTGCCTGAAAAATGTTCAGTGTTACACCCCCTACCGGACTGTTAATGGCCCTCCCTACCATGGTTGAGATGGTTATGAAATTCCTGAGCCCACCTGGGCAACGAGGAGACCTCTCCCAAATAAGGAAAGGCATCTGGTCCGTCCCACTACCGCCTTATAGAAGGGAGGTATATGTGCCTAGATCAGTCAGTAAACAAAATTTTCACCTCGGACCATTCCTTTGCTTTCTGGCTATACAAACTGATCAATAGCACATGTTCCGGATCGACTCTCCCAGGCTACTAGGAAGCTGTCCCGCTGTTCTGGCAGTGACCCTTCTCTCTAATAAATTCTGTCTTCTTTACATTCTGCCTTGTGTCTGGAAATTCTTTTCCAACCCGCCTTTTGGACCATGACAAAGCTGTTTTACAGAATTTAAATCCCCCCTCAGGCCCTTAACCACCAGATCAACTGGAACCCAAGGGATGGTGTTGACCTTTTCTGACCCTCATGACTTCAATCAACTAAAGCTTGGACTCTGCCTACGCCCCCAAGCTCCTTCATGAATATGCATGTACCCTTAGCTTAAAACTTCCCCAGTTTTGTGGTAGGGGAGACACAGCTTTGGGAAAGATCCCTGGTGGTCTCCTGACTTGCTACAATTAATAAATCCTTCCTTCCCCCCTTTTGGCTTGGTTGTGTCTTTTGGCGAAGCCAGTTTTCAGGCAACACCAGGCTTGGGGAAGTAGGATAACTGAGAAGAATATTTTGTCCTAATATCTCCTCCTGCCTATTCCCTGGAAGGGCCTTTAAGGAGGGACTGTATGCTGGCACTGGCTGAGCATGGGTCAAAACTGAGTCCTGGGGGAAGGAGAGAAGTTTCTATCTAATCCAATTCTATGTATTTTAATAAAGTTTCTTGTTGTTCAGCATCTTCTGTAGACCTGAAAACTGAGCTATATTGTACCAAGTTCTAACAAGTATCTTGTTATCTTGGTCAGTGGGAACAAAAAATGATTCAGCCAATCATTTAAAAGGCAAAGAATGGGAATTTGGGGCGTCTGTCTCTAGCCTTGTCATATGTAAATTGGGGGGTGGGTATCTTGATTCTTACCTAAGTCATTTGGGGAAAGGTGTTTTTTGCAGTAGCCATTGTCCAGAACACAAAGTGGTGGGAGGATCTCCGAGTCCTGGCTTTTTCCAGGAGCACAGGGCTAAGGTAAAATTCAACATTGTCACCATGAATATCTGTATGTAGGGAAGCACCAATCTATGCTATAGAGTCAAAAGTAACTTTATATTAGAATAGGTCTACAACTAATTTTCCAAAATCATCAACCTTTCAGTTTTATTTAATGCTACAATTCAACAAGATTAATGTGTGGCCTTACCCACATTAATTGATGTACTCATCCCTGTGAACATTAATAGATACAATACTACTTCCTGGGTGTCGTAGTTGGCTTGGGCTGTGCTAACAAAATACAACAGACTGAGCGGTAAACAACAGAAAGTTATTTCTCACAGCTCGAGAGGCTGGAAAGTCCAAAACCAGGGTGCTGGCTTATTCAGTCCCTAGTGAGGACTCTCTCCCTGGCTTGTAGCTGGCAGCATTCTTCCTGTGTCCTCCCCTGGCAGAGACAGAGAAAGAGAGAAGAGAGAAGAGAGAAGAGAGAGAGAGAGAGAGAGAGAGAGAGCGCGAGCGAGAGCACGAACGAGCGAGCACTTTCTGATGTGTCTTCTTTTAATTCTGTAAGATGAGGGCCCTACCCTCAGGACCTCATTTAACTTTGATTACTTCCTCATAGGTCTTATCTCCAAATACAGTCACCCTGGGGGTGAGGGTTGCAACACAGGAATTCTCAGGGGACATATACATGTGAAATAAAATTCAAATTTTATGGCCAGACAAGAAAAATTTAAACATAAACATTTTCCTCTGCCCTTTGGCCTCCTCTCTCCCTTACGGTGCCTTGTGCGTCTGCATTATGCATCAACCAAATCTCCTCCATTGGCAGGAATATCTGCTCAACCATAAAGAGCGACATTCTCCCAGCATCAACAAGACAACTCCTTAAAAGGTAACATTTCTTCTTGATCTCTTAAGGGGCCACGATGATTTGGATTGTGTAAACTGTCAATAATATGTCATTTAGCGTATAGCCCTCTGTCTCAAAAAACTTGTGTAAGTATGCCTTGACTTCTAATGGGTGGGACAGTTCTCAGAGCTTTCTGAGATGGCTCTTTCTGGGTTACAATCCTCAAACTTTGGGTCAAACAAAATTTTCCATTTCTTTCTTAGATCGACATTTAGTCCGTAAGAGGATGTAAATCATGGATACTAAAAGACCAAATACTATCAGTTTAACTTTCCTTAGAATAACTGGCAAGATTATACAATGGTGACTTTAGTGTACAACATTTTAGTCGTTACATTCACAGAATTTCTTTGAATAAAATTACACGCTAGAACCCACTGTGAAAACTTTTCATGTTTCATGTCCTAGCACCCACCCTATTAGTTCATCCACACCAACCTGTCCGACTTCACGACTAACACAGCTCCAACATCGTGTATCTGTGAATTTTACCAATAATTCCACTTTATAACCTTCCTATAAAAAAATTTATTCATACTCGATGAATATTATGTGTGGGAGGTCAATATTGAGTGACCTCTGTAACAGCTATTTTGGCTTTCTAATTTAAATGTTTCTATTTCTCCATATGATTTAAGAGACACTGTTTAGACACGGGTCTCCACGCCAAAGCTAAATAGCAAAATTCCAAGTACAAAGAAAAGTCATTTGTGAAAAAAAATGCTTAGACAGTCATGTGTTGTACATTATTCGCTAAGGGGAAATATCTGCCTCAAGAAAGAAACAAATGGAGAAAGAAGTAATTGGTCAAGGAAATCCCAAATCATAAGGGCAGAAAAGGGAATTTGAAAGCAAAGCAATTTCCAAACACTTGAAATAAGGAGGTACGTAAAAGTGAGGGGAAGACAAAATTTAGCTTTATTCTTTATTTTTTTATTATTATTTTTTGCGGTATGCGGGCCTCTCACTGTTGCGGCCTCTCCCGCTGCGGAGCACAGGCTCCGGATGCGCAGGCCCAGCGGCCATGGCTCATGGGCCCAGCCGCTCGGTGGCATGTGGGATCTTCCCGGACCGGGGCACGAACCCGTGTCTGCCTGCATCGGCAGGCGGACTCTCAACCACTGAGCTACCAGGGAAGCCCTCTTACAGAATATTTTATTTTGTAAGTGTCTTATGCAACTCTTTTTCCAGTAACGCTTATCTTTTAGATAACTGTCTTCATCAATATATATAAACTTCATCCATTTTTAAAAGGTCAGCATGGTGATGTCCTATTGTTTATTTAAATAGTCCCATCAAATATACCAATCTCTCCAAACTTTCTGCATTGCCTTCTGTTACAATAGTTATAATAGAGCAAATATCTCTGCTTATATTGAATTAAGGATATTTTCTCAGTTTGAACATGGAGTATCATCCTCTTCCATCTTCACCATTCCCCTTTGTCCTGTATCACCCATTTCTCTTTCTCACTACTTGGGGCAGTTGTGTTGTAGAATTTGTGAAACTAATATTTCATGACAGAAGTTCTTACAGATGTTTTTAAGGCTCCTTTCTGTATATTTTCAAGCATTTCTTTCTCCTTGCAAACACATGTTAGGAGTGTACTTTTCATGCTTTTTTAAGTTAGCTGCAGACATAGGGCTTGCTACAGTCAGTCACCTACCACTTTTAGAGCTTCCAGTCTAAAAGCAAGGTCAGGACTTTTCACATTTTCTGCCTCACTCCAGGTGTTCATGGCAGCAAATGTAGAGCCTTCACCAGCCTAGGTCCCTGAGTGAGAATGATAAGCAAAGCCCATTGCAAAATTTGATTAGGTTTATAGCATGGGAGAAAAATAAGGGTTGCGCTAAACTACTGAGCAGCAGGGTTGTTTGTTACGTCAACATAACTTTGCCAGGCTTAACTGATATCATACGCAAAACCACACTCCATCCTTGGGCTTCCAACTTCACCTACCCTCAAAGCCATACTTCTTAATATAGCTGTCTATATTTACTTTCTCAATTTCTTCATCACCTTCCAACTCCAGTCATCCTTCAAATACCTACCACTGCTCAAAACTTGCTTCCAATATAATTAATGCCATTAATGTTTCCAAACCCAATGGGCAGGCCGCTGTCCTTCCTAGACCTCTCAGGAGTAATCACAATGGCGAAAATTATTTTCTTTCCTTGCCTTCCAGGACATCACACTCTAATGGTTTTCCTCTTACCCACTACCATGCCACTGCAGTCCCCTTGGCTTAACTTGCAAAGTGACCCATGGTGAACTTTTAAAAACATTAACTAGGGGCTTCCCTGGTGACGCAGTGGTTGAGAGTCCGCCTGCCGATGCAGGGGACACAGGTTCGTGCCCTGGTCCGGGAAGATCCCACATGCCGCGGAGCGGCTGGGCCCATGAGCCATGGCCGCTGAGCCTGTGGTTCCGGAGCCTGTGCTCCACAACGGGAGAGGCCACAACAGTGAGAGGCCTGCGTATTGCAAAAACAAACAAACAAACAAAAAACAAAAAGAAACCATTAACTGGACCATATCACTCTCCTGCTCAAAATCTTCCAAAGGCCCTACAGCATATTAACATCCAGATTATTGATCTGGACTAAAAAACCCCATATGGGAGAATACTACCCAGAATATCTTTCTTCCTGAAGAAATTGAGTTACTATGGATATTATTGAAGTGTGTGTTCTAAGAGACATGCAGTAACCCTGGAATCAGTGTTGCCAGTTCAGGAGTTTTGGACCCAGTCCGGGTAAAGAAATGTTCAAACAGCCTGAAAGCTCACAATGTAAAAACTGCACAGCTAGGATCCAGGACCAAAGAGGGAGTTGCCTAACACCTCCAGAGGTAGCAAGAGAACAGCCAGGAAGAGGAACTCAGCAGGAGATCAGCTAAGATGGTGAAGTAGAATGACTATGAGGTTATCTTCTCTCATTGGACACCAAAAACACAACGATTTGTAAAACAACCATTGAGGAAAGAGACAGGAACTGAGCAAAAAAGAACTTCTACAAATAAAGACATAAAAAAGTAGCCACTAGGACTTCCCTGGTGGCACAGTGGTTAAGAATCCGCCCGCCCATGCAGGGGACACGGCTTTGATCCCTGGTCTGGGAAGATCCCACCTGCCACGGAGCAACTAAGCCCGTGCACCACAACTACTGAGCTTGTGATCTAGATCCTGTGTGCCACAGCTACTGAGCCTGTGCTCTAGAGCCCACGTGCTGCAACTACTGAGCCCATGCCCTGCAACGACTGAAGCCCGCGTGCTCTAGGGCCCGCGGGCCACAACTACTGAGCCCACGTGTCTAGAGCCCATGCTCCACAACAAGAGAAGCTACGGAAGTGAGAAGCTTGCGCACCACAAGGAAGAGCAGACCCTACTTGCTTCAACTAGAGAAAGCCCGCACGCAGCAACGAAGACTCAATACAGCCCAAAAATGAATAAAATTTTAAAAAACCACAAAGCAAGTAACCACAACAAGACAGATAGGAGGATTAGCGTTAGGAGAGGAAGTGAGAGGGAAGGATAAATTAGGAGTTTGGGATTAACATATACAATAAATATATATGAATTAGAAAACCAACAAGGACCAACCATAGAGCACAAAGAACTCTACTCAATACTGTCATAATCTACACGGGAAATCACTCTGAAAAAGAACAGGTACCTGTATATATAGAACTAAATCATGTTGCTGTACACCTCAAATAAACAGAGCATTGTAAATCAACTCTACTCCAAACAAAATTTAAATTAGAAAAAAAAAGGTATACCTACTCTATTACCCTCAGCCCAGGGGAAATGGGGCTGGTGCCACACCCCTGGAGCCTGACCAGGCTTGGGTCCTAAGGCTGGACTCCCCTGGGGCCAAGGCAGCTGGGGAGGATGTGCCAGCAATGAGCCCCCCTTGGAACTGGAGTGCCTGCTTCCCTCTGGCTGGCACCACAATCTCCAGATCCAGATAAGCCCTCCTACAGCTAAAGCAAGCCTAGTGCACCCAAAGGAGGGTGCAGTCTCTGGGTTGGATTAACTTTGAAATGTTCCGTGGTCTCAGCATCTCCTGGTTGTGGGGTTTCCACCTCCAGCCTCCTTCCTGAGTCACCCCACCCACATACGATGGCACCCTCAGCACTGAGATTCTGGAAGGGTTAAGATTTGCCTGGGTAGTGAAGGGTAACGGGGAAGAAGTAATGAGATACAAGCCCCGGGGTGTTTCTGCTGGTACACGCCACTCTAACTTCAAACCACAAAAACCCACTTTCCCTCCGGCTCTGGTGGCACCACGAACCAGAGATGGGCAGGAGGAAGTGCTGCCATCTTGTGGCCATTTCCCATAACTGCAATGTTAAAACCCCTGCTTCTTGGCACTGAATATTCACAAGGCCTGCGGGGCTGTAAACAACACCTGACCCTAATAAATTCCCTGGGGTAGGCAGTCAAAAAGGAGTTCAAAACAGGGCAGACTTTCAAGAAGCCCATTTCAACAGGGATATTGTAGTCAAACTGTTTTAAAAAAAGGAAAAAAACATGGAAAGAGGCTCAAAATCACTAACTATTAGAGCAATGGAGATACAAACTACTTTACAAAAGAGAAACAGACTCACAGACTGAGAAAACAGACTTACGGTTACCAAATAGGAGACTGGGGAGTGGGGGAAGGATAAATAAGAAGGTTGGGATAAACATATACACACAAATATATATGGAATAAAATATCAACAAGGACCTTCCATAGAGCACAAAGAAGTCTACTCAACCCTGTCAAAATCTACATGGGAAAAAATTCGGAAAAAGAAGACATATGTGGGGCTTCCCTGGTGGCGCAGTGGTTGAGAGTCCACCTGCTGATGCAGGGGACACGGGTTCGTGCCCCGGTCTGGGAAGATCCCACATGCCGCGGAGCGGCTAGGCCCGTGAGCCATGGCTGCTGGGCCTGCCTGCGCGTCCAGAGCCTGTGCTCCGCAACAGGAGAGGCCACAGCAGTGAGAAGCCCACGTAATGCAAAAAAAAAAAAAAAAGAAGAGATATGTGTATGGGGTTGGCCAAAATGTTCGTTCGCTTTTTTCCAGAAGATCTCTTCTGTTCCACATTGTTTTACAGTATCCACTTCTCAACGCCTGTCACAATCAGTATTTAAAAGGGAACGTTTTCATTACATTTCAGTACAGAATGGCATACAGAAATACGGTCAAGAAGGTTTTTTTCACTTAACTTATGTGGAACCCAAACATCAAAGCGATTCACATAACCAAGTTGGGACAAATGATTTTCACCGCTGGATTTGGATATTTTAAGTATGTTGGCTGTCTCCCATGTGTATAACGTTGATTGTTCTCAATTACGGTTTCAATTTGATCACTATCAACTTCAACTGGTCTACCCAACCGTAAAGCATCGTCCAGCGAGAAATCTCCAGGAAGAAACTTTGCAACTTTTGACCTGTTTGGTCAGTCACAGCAACTTCTGCACACACTGCACAAAATTTTTGTGTGTTTCAGTTGCGTTTTAACCTTTCTTGAAATAATAAAGCACACTATGTCAAAAATGCTGCTTTTTTATCTTCAATATTAAAATGGCTACACAAAACGTCACCAGTTTTGATACGTTCTTCTTTAAATGCACGCTGATATGACAGCTGTCACATACAATCTAACAAAATTGTTTCTAATAAAATTAAAGACAACTAACTGCTACTAGAGCCATCTTAGGGGAAAAAACGAATGACACATTTGGCCAACCCAATACAACCCTAACACCAGACTTCCTCAAAGGTTCTGGTGGCAGCAAGAACCAGGTAGGGTAGGATCCAGTGCTGCCATCTTGTGGGCATTTCCAGTAACTACAACGTGAAAACCCCTGCATCTTGGCGCTGAATATTCACAAGGCTTGCAGGGCTGTAAACAACACCTGGTGCCAATAAATTCCCTGGGGTAGGCAGTCGAAAAGGAGTTCAAAAGGGGGCCGACTTTCAAGAAGCCCATTTCAACAGGTACATTGTAGTTAAACCGTTTAAAAAAAGAAAACCCAAGAAAAGATGCTCAAAATCGCTAAGCTTAGAGCAACGGAGATAAAAACGAAAACGAGGGATCCCCTCAAACCAGTCAGAGTGGCCATCATCAAAAGGTCTACATACAATAAGTGCTAGAGAGGCCCAGGAAGAAAGGGAGCATTCCTTCCGTGTTGGGTGAAATGGAAATTGGTACAGCCACTACGCAGAACAGTACGGAGGTTCTTTAAAATACTAAGAAGTGACCTATCACATAATCCAGCAATCCCATACCTGGGCGTATATGCACGCAAAACAGTAATTCGCACAGATTCGCGCACACCATTGTTCATTGCAGCACTATTTACAATAGCTAAGACACAGAAGCAACCAAAATATCCATGGATAGAGGATGGCCTAAAGAAGATGTGGTACATATATACAAAAAAATATTACTCAGCTATAAAATAGCAAGCAGTATTGCCATTTGCAATGCATGGATGGATCTAGGAAGACCAAGGGCTAAGTGATGTAAGACAGACAGGCACAGAAAAATAGCATCGCGTATCACTTATAGGTGGAATCAAAAATTGAGTCGAAGAAGCTAAGTTACAAGACACAGACTGCCTTACAGACTTAGAAAAAAGACTTATGGTCATGAAAGAAAGGACGGTGTGGGGAGAGGATAAATCAGGAGGCTGGGATTAACATATACACATAAACATATATGACATAGATAAGCAACAAGGACCTACTGCAGAGCACAGGGAAGTCTACTCATCACTTTGTATTAATCTATATGGGAAAAGATTGTGAAAAATAATAGATAGCTGTATGTATAGAAGGGAATCACGTTGCTGTGAACCATGAACTAAAACAACGTTAGAAATCGATTGTAGAATAACGTCCCCTCCCCGAAAAAAAATTAATTAAAAAAAGAAATGCTGACCCTGTTCCCCTCTGGCCTCGAAAATCTGGGCTGATACCATTTCCCTGGAGCCTGAGTAAACTTGAGGTCTACGAGTTGATGGTCTTGGGGCTAAGGGAGCTGCGGAGAACGTGCCAGCAATGAGCCCCCACTGGACCTGGAGTGCCTGCTCCCCTCTGGCTGGCAACATAATCTCCAGACCCAGATGGCCCTCCTACAGCTAAAGCAAGCCTAGCGCACCCAAAGGAGGGTGCAGCCTCTGGGTGGGATTAGCTTTGAAATGTCCCCAGGTCTCGCGGTGGCAGGGTTCCCACCTCCAGCCTCCTTCCTCAGATCGCCCTGCACTCCTGAGGTGGCAGCCGCAGCATCGAGGTTTGGCAGAGGTTGCCGTTTGTCTTGAATCTGAAGGGTACGGGGGAAGAAGAAATGAGACACAAGCCCTGGGGCGTTTCTGCTGGCACACTCCACTCTTAACTTCAAACCACAAAAACCCACTTCCCCTAAGGCTCCGGTGGCACCGGGACCCAGAGTTGGGCAGGAGGAAGTGCTGCCATCTTGTGGACATTTCCCATAACTACAACGTTAAAAGCCCAGCTTCTTGGCATTGACTATTTATTCACAAGGTCTGCGGTGCGGTAACCAACACAGGAACCCCATAAATTCCCTGGGGTAGGCAGTTGAAAAGCAGTTCAAAAGGGGGCCGACTCTCAAGAAGCCCACTTCAACAAGTATATTGTAGTCAAACGGTTTAAAAAAAGAAAACCCATGAAAAGATTCTCAAAATGGCTAACTATTGGAACAATGGAGTTAAGAACTACAACGAGAGATACCCTCACGCCAATCAGAGCGGCCACCGTTAAAAAGTCTACAGACAATAAATGCTGGAGAGGCCCTGGAAGAAAGGGGACCCTCCCTCACTGTTGGGCAAAATGGAAATTGGTACAGTCACTATGGAGAATAGTACACAGCTTCTTTAAAAAGCTAAGAATGACCTATCACATGATCCAGCAGTCCCACTCCTGGGTGTATGTGCACAGAAAAGAGTAAGTCACACAGATGCATGCACACCAACGTTCACTGCACCACGATTTACGATAGCCAAGACACGGAAGCCAACAAAATATCCATGGACAGAGGATGGCCTAAAGAAGATGTGGTACATATATACAAAAAAGTATTACTCAGCTATGAAATAGCAAGCCGTATTACCATATGCAACGCGTGGATGGATCTAGGAAGACCATGGGCTAAGTGATGTAAGAGAGACAAAGAAAAATATTATCGCATATCACTTATAGGGGAAATCTAAAAAATGAGTCGAAGATGCTAATTTACCAGACACAGACTGCCTCAAAGACTTAGAAAAAAGACTTATGGTTATAAAAGAGGAGACATGGGGGAAGGGATAAAATAGGAGGCTGGGCTTAACATATACAAACAAATATATATAACACAGATAAGCGACAAGGACCTACTGCAGAGCACAGGGAACTCTACTCAGCACTTTATGTTAACCTATAAGGAAAAGATTACAAAAAATAATAGATATATGTACATATAGGAGGGAATCACATTGCTGTGCACCATGAACTAACACAACGTTATAAACCGATTGCAGAATCTCCCCCCCACAAAAAAAAATTAATTAAAAATTTAAAAATGCCATCCCTATTCCCCTCAGGCCTCAATAAATGGAACTGATGGCACAACCCTGGAGCCTAGGCAGACTTGGGGTCTAAGATTGGACTGTCCTGGGGCTAAGAGATCTGGGGAGGATGTGCCAGCAAAGAGCCCCCATTGGACCTGGAATGCCTGCTCCCCTCTAGCTGGCAACATAATCTCCAGACCCAGATGGCCCTCCTACAGCTAAAGCAAGCCTAGCGCACCCAAAGGAGGGTGCAGCCTCTGGGTGGGATTAGCTTTGAAATGTCCCCAGGTCTCGCGGTGGCAGGGTTCCCACCTCCAGCCTCCTTCCTCAGATCGCCCTGCACTCCTGAGGTGGCAGCCGCAGCATCGAGGTTTGGCAGAGGTTGCCGTTTGTCTTGAGTCTGAAGGGTACAGGGGAAGAAGAAATGAGACACAAGCCCTGGGGTGTTTCTGCTGGCACACTCCACTCTTAACTTCAAACCACATAACCCCACTTTCCCTCAGGCTCTGGTGGCACCAGGAACCAGAGCTGGGCAGGAGGAAGAGCTGCTGTCATGTGGTCGTTACCCATAACTACAAAGTTAAACCCTCAGAACTCCCTGGCCCTTTCCATGTGAGGACACAGCAAAACGGGTCTAGCAATGAACGAGGAAGTGTGACCTCATTCAGCCATGCTGGTACCATGACCTGGGACTTCCATCCTCCAGAACTGGGTATTACACAGTCTTGGTATTTTGTTAAAGCAGCTGCAAATTAAGATAGGTAACAAGAGGTTAAATAACTTACCCTAAAGCACACAGCTAGTAAATGGTGCATTTGGAATTTAAACCCAGGCAGTGTAGATCTATCTCCGACATATTAACCCGTACATTTTACTGGAATTCGGGGATGAGGAAAGGTTATCAGGAGCCCGCAGGCCACTGTTCCCACTTCCCACAAAATATCTAGTCCATAAAATGAGAGGTAATCAGACTGTCAAATAAAGGCATTTGAGTTGTGTTTGAAAGGATAGTAAGAACTGTTAAAGATGGTGATGGATAGAGCTTCTTTTGGAGGGGGACTGAGCCTTGGAACAAAAAGAAAAAAATAAGGGTATGGCAGGGCTGTGGTATGTAAGGTGTATTTAGAGAGTGGAGTTGGAAAGCATTGCAAAGTCACTTGGCTGTGCTTCTCAAAAGGACCTGAAATGTGAAGATGAACTATGCTACTTGTAGTCCATTCAGCAGACCCATAAGAGATGTTGAAGATTTTATAGCTACCAGACCAAATTTTATGAGAAATACTTTGGGGAGATTAATTCGGCTGTTTAGGGGTAGCATGGCAAAAGATGATTCAACTGTTTAACCACCATGTGTCTTGATTTTGAAAACAGGGCTGCTAAGCCTGTGAGACTTACACGGTTAACAGAACAAAACAAGATTATAACACTATCTTTGTGAAACATTCCAAATGCTCTGAGAAATAATTTTTAAAGTAAATCCCTGACAGCTTACTTTTTGTCATTCGTCATAAACATAAAACACCCCCAAAATAGTACGATTTTTTTTTTCTGGTTGATGTGGATATTTTATATGGTATATAAAAAACATGCCCATCTAATTAGCTGTGGAAACACACAGAACCAAAATTAATTACGGATCACATTTGCCATTTATACCTACACAGTTACGCGTTTTATCAAACAAAATAAGATCTGCTGCAAAAGGCAGCATAGAAGTGTCTAAATAATAAATTGGTCTAGAAATAATTCCAAAATACTGAGCATCACAAAGGATGGTTGCGTTATTCATGTAGTAGAACAATACTTAACACGTATCAATACAATTCTCCTTTAATGGTGAATCCCCCAAGCAAAGTAACCATTCTATTTTGCTGCGAGGAGAAATTTCATTTTACAAAGTTGGCTGCAGAGGCTCATACATATTTTATAGCTAGTAATAGGTGTTTTCCCAATATAAATTTCATGTTCCAGTGTAAGAAGCAGTTTGCAGCAGCTGTTGCATAATTTTTAAATTACCAAGACCTTAATCTTCATCATGTGTAAAAAAGTAAGTGATAAAATGTAACAAAAATAAAAACAGTTTGGAAATAGATGTGTCTTCAAAAATTAACAATCTGAATGTTCTACTATTTTCGCAATTGCCTTAGAAAGCCTACATCCCATAAAGTGTTCAAATTGTTTCAGCGTACGACTGTACTCTTGCAGAATAATGAAAAAATGTGGTTCTGACCTTCCAAATTGTCATTGCAAATGCTGGATGAGAGTGGAATTTGTTTATACTAGTTTATGATTTTGTCATTTTAAAATCATTTCTATTGGGTAAATGGGAAGGACACTAAAATGGCATAATCTTACAGTCTGAGTTTCACTTTTGGCCCCATTACACTGAACCAAGTGCTTAGCACACATTACTACATTTCTTGGGGTATGTTTCCTCATTTGGAAAGGAGAAGTTTAAATAGTCTATAACAATCCCTTGCAGTTCTAAATTTCTCTAATCTTATGAATAAGGTCTTCTGATTTTTATATGTGATAAATTTCTGCTTTCCTTTTACCATGCTTGTTTTATCCTATTTGTACAAAATCGACCAGAGTGTTAATGAGGTTACAATCACAGTTTCCATTCCATGACCAAAGACAATCCCAGTCATTGTGAACATTCAAGATTCTAGTTACTTGAAATCTGGAAAAGACATTATTAACTGGAAGACACAAAGCACATTCTGTTAATGTTTAGTCAGCACTTAATTTTTTTAAAGAATTTTTGATGTCGACCAGTTTTAAAGTCTTTATTGAATTTGTTACAATATTGCTTCTGTTTTATGCTTTGGTTTTTTGGCCACAAGGCATGCGGGATCTTAGCTCCCCGACCAGGGATCAAACCTGCACCTCCTGCATTGGAAGGTGAAGTCTTAACCACTGGACCACTAGGGAAGGCCTGGCACTTTATTTTTATATGTAAGACATCTCCTAGATTTTAGAACATATTATTCTCTGTGTTTCCCACTCTATGTGATTAAATCCTACAATTCTGTTTTCATCTTTTACCAAACGCTCAATTCACAAAAAATTCCATAAAAATAGATGGCTGACAGTCTATTTAAGCCCGAAGACAAAGATAAAAGGAAAGAGGAAAAGAAACACTGCAAAGAAAGCTTCCCATTACATATTTTGAATAGCTTTTGTATGCGTATTCTGTTGCTATAAGATGTATAGAGTTCATTATTTATTGTGTAGTCAAGAGACAAAGATTTTAAAGATGGCACTAAGGTAAAAGCAAAACTATGATATTTAAACTTTCTTTTTCTACACAAGGACATTTCTCTGTTCTTCCCTACTTGTTTCTTTATGAAGAATAACATGCCTGATTTCCAACTTGGTTTGCTCTACAAGTTGGAATGACAGACCCTTCCACTTTTATTCAGCCTATAGCTCTGTGAAGACTTTCAGACCAAAATGGGTTTATGAAAAATTGTTCTCATTTCAACAGCTCTAATTGTGATGAGTGAATATGATTGGCATATAATTGAAAGTCTTATTTAAGATTTTAAATGGCAAGGAAGGCAATGATGGCTGTCTCAGGGGGTAAACTTCAGTAAAGTCTATTTTTATAGATGACTTGGGATGCAAACACCTGGTTCAAATTCCAAGCAGGGGACCCATACACTGTCAACACTCCAATTCCTAAAAATATGATTTTTGTTAATTGTTCATGCTACACTTTAACACTGAGACTTGAATTTTCCTCCACATACTGCTCAGAAAGCCACTACAAGTCAATCAGAGTTGGCATGTGCTATGGACCGAATGTTTTACCCCTCCAAAATTCATAAATTGAATCCTAATCCCCAGTGTGATGGTATTTGGAGGTGGGGACCTTGGGGGTGATTAAGTCATGAAGATGGAGGCCTAATAAGTGGGATTAGTGCCCTTATAAAAGAGACCCTATAGAGCTCCTTCACCCCTCCTGCCATGTGAGGACACAGCAACATGTGAGGGCCACCTGTGAGACAGGAAGCATGCACTCGCTCCACAGTGAATCAGCTAGCACCTCCATCTTGGACTTCTCATTCCCAGAAAAGTGAGAAATAAATCTCTGTTGTTCATAAGCCACCCAATCTATAATATTCTATAATCACAGGCCAAAGGGACTAGGACGTCATAGGAGCTGAAATCCTCCTACTATTACTCTAAGTTCTCTTCCAAATAGAAACATTCTTTAAGTCCATGGGTATGGTTAACTGGCTTTGGGTCATACATTCACAGCATTAATCTATTCTGATACATATTTTACCACGTTGGCCTTTTTGTATGACCATCTTTCCCTCATATTAATCCCAAAGCTGGCTTCCTGGAGTACCTATTCACTGATCCTCATTTGATTTTTAATGGAAAGTGTTCATTTGTTTTTCAGTGCCACTGAAGAAGTACGCTAGCCATGGCTTGGCGTTAGACTAGGGGAAACAGCTGGAGGTTCTCTAGTGCCATGGCAGACCTAGTTGGTCTTGCTAATAGCTTTTCTTTATAAATATTCTCAACACTATCAATTTCTACATTGATGACAGAAATAGTAAATTTCAAAGCTGTACTTACATTTCCCAGGGGAAGAATGAGCTAAGTGGTATATATTTGTTTCTTAGTATTATTCACAACTGCACTGCTTTCCTTAACCCTCCACTATCTGGGAACAGAAGAAGGATTAACTGATAAAATAATTTAAGTGATGGTAAACAAATTATTACTTTAGCCTCAGTTTTCAGAAATAAGAAAAGTGTACCAAGAAGCCATTCCCAAACAGTGTATCACATAACACGAATTCTGAGAAATATTCTAAGTTAAAAAAAAAAGGGCGGGTAAAAATGTTGGGAAGACACAGCATCCTGCATCTCTCTCTAGAAGATGATGCATATTAACATGGTTCTGAGAAGCCTTGCGGTAAAGAAACTCATTTCTTTTTATTTAACTCACTGTTTTTGAAACAAATTTACTGCAAAAATTTTTCCTTATAACATTTCTTAACATTATACAAAACTAATATTCCAGCATTTGCAATGCGTGGGACAAAGATTATTGTACAAGCTAATGTATAACTTAGTATGTAAATAGAATAGTAAAATGGGACCGCTGAACTTTTGCAGGGAGAGCTGCTCAGTGAAAACTATTCACATTGTTTCCAATACTTTAACCAGGTGGGAGTCTAAAGGGAGCTAATCAGACAATTTGAAATCAATGAGAAGAAGATACCCAGTAGCCTCACCTATTAAATAATAAACTGTATTTACCTCTAACTATGTGTACAACTCTTAAGGGAATCCCATTCATGTTTACTATAAGATAATTAAAAGGAAAAAAGATGAAAATCATATTTATATGAAACAAATTCTACTTGCAAAAGGAAGCAAGTCTCAGGTTCCTAGGTAGGGCAGAGAGCTGTTTCAATTCTTCAATTCAAATGCACAGACAGGCAGACAGAATGTATGACTTTCTTTACGTGGATCCTGTTGAACTTGAAACATCGGTAAAGGTTCACTGTGAATTCCTTTCATGCCTCAGAGTCAGAGACAATGCTTCTTATTCACGTGGAATGTGATTTAGTACATGAAGATGGTGAAATTTTCAAATCCCAACTTGGATGGGATCAGTGATCACTAATGCTGGCACATCAAGGGCATCAGGTTAAGACTTTGCAAATGTTTGTATTCCTGTGGCCTTCCACAAAAATTCCTCAATAAGAGTATCTGAGCCATAAGCTCTCTATAGTATTGGCCCTATTAAAATGTGTAAACTCTGCTTGGTAAAATCCACCCAATTCTACTCATTCCCAACAAAGAACAGTTTAATCATTTGAGGGGTGGATGGCTGGGGCTAATTTTATGTTTCATTGAAATAACCAGCTATGTGGGCATTTTATATATGGTTATACATTGTAATAAAGTTTTTTTTAAAAATAAGTATGTTTATTTATTTATTTTTGGCTGCATTGGGTCTTCATTGCTGCGCGCGGGCTTTCCCTAGTTGTGGCGAGCAGGAGCTACTCTTCGTTGTGGTGCGCAGGCTTCTCATTGTGGTGGCTTCTCTTGTTGCGGAGCAAGGGCTCTAGGCTCGTGGGCTTCAGTAGTTGTGGCTCGAGGGCTTCAGTAGTTATGGCTCATGGGCTCTAGAGCGCAGGGTCAGTAGTTTTGGTGCGTGGGCTTGGTTGCTCTGCGGCATGTGGGATCTTCCCGGACCAGGGCTCAAACCCATGTTCCCTGCATTGGCAGGCAGATTTTTAACCACTGTGCCACCAGGGAAGCCCCTTGTAATAAAGTTTTTGAGAAAGCAGTAGCAAAAAGCAAATATACTTATGGTAAGGGAAGAGGTAAATATCAAAAAATAGGTGGATACTGCATCACATTTTCAGAATACAAAGCAATCTACAGATTCAATGCAATCCCTATCGAACTACCAATGCGTTTTTCACAGAACTAGAACAAAAAATTTCAGAATTTGTATGGAAACACAAAAGACCCTGAATAGCCAAAGCAATCTTGAGAAAGAAAAATGGAGCTGGGGGAATCAGGGTCCCTGACTTCAGACCACACTACAAAGCTACAGTAATCAAGACACTATGGTACTGGCACAAAAACAGAAATACAGATCAATGGAACAGGATAGAAAGCCCAGAGACAAACCCATGCACATATGGTCACCTAGTTTCTGATAAAGGAGGCAAGAATATACAATGGAGAAAAGACAGCCTCTTCAATAAGTGGTGCTGGGAAAACTGGACAGCTACATGTAAAAGAATGAAATTAGAACACTCCCTAACACACACTGTACACAAAAATAAACTTAAAATGGATTAAAGACCTAAATGTAAGGCCAGACACTATAACTCTTAGAGGAAAACATAGGCACGACACTCTATGACATAAACCACGGCAAGATCCTTTTTGACCCACCTCCTAAAGAAATGGAAATAAAAACAAAAATAAATAAATGGGACCTAATGAAACTTAAAAGTTTTTGCACAGCGATGGAGACCATAAACAATACGAAAAGACAAGCCTCAGAATGGGAGAAAATAGTTGCAAACGAAGCAACTGACAAAGGATTAATCTCCAAAATATACAAGCAGCTCACGCAGCTCAATAACAAAAAAACAAACAATCCAATCCAAAAATGGGCAGAAGACCTAAATAGACATTTCTCCAAAGAAGATATACAGATTGCCAACAAACATATGAAAGGATGCTCAACATCACTAATCATTAGAGAAATGCAAATCAAAACTACAATGAGGTATCACCTCACACCGGTCAGAATGGCCATCATCAAAAAATCTACAAACAATAAATGCTGGAGAGGTTGTGGAGAAAAGGGAACCCTCTTGCACTGTTGGTGGGAATGTAAATTGATACAGCCATGGGCTTCCCTGGTGGCGCAGTGGTTGAGAGTCTGCCTGACAATGCAGGGGACGCGGATTCGAGCCCTGGTCTGGGAGGATCCCACATGCTGCAGAGCAACTGGGCCCGTGAGCCACAACTGCTGAGCCTGCACATCTGGAGCCCGTGCTCCGCAACGAGAGAGGCCGCGATAGTGAGAGGCCCACGCACTGTGATGAAGAGTGGCCCCCACTTGCCACAGCTAGAGAAAGCCCTCGCACAGAAATGAAGACCCAACACAGCCAAAAATAAATAAATAAATACATTTTAAAAAAATTGATACAGCCACTATGGAGAACAGTATGGAGGTTCCTTAAGAAACTAAAAATAGAACTACCATAAGACCCAGCAATCACACTACTGGGCATATACTGTGAGAAAACCATAATTCAAAAAGAGTCATGTACCACAATGTTCATTGCAGCTCTATTTACAATAGTCAGGACATGGAAGCAACCTACCTGTCCATCGACAGATGAATGGATAAAGAAGATGTGGCACATACATACAATGGAATATTACTCAGCCATAAAAAGAAACGAAATTGAATTATTTGTAGTGAAGTGGATGGACCTAGAGTCTGTCTTACAGAGTGAAGTAAGTCAGAAAGAGGAAAACAAATACCGTATGCTAAAACATACATATGGAATCTAAAAAAAAAACCCCCAAAAGTTCTGAAGAACCTAGGGGCAGGACAGGAATAAAGACGCAGACGTAGAGAATGGACTTGAGGACACGGGGAGGGGGAAGGTTAAGCTGGGGTGAAGTTAGACAGTGGCATTAACATATATACACTACCAAATGTAAAATGGATAGCTAGTGGGAAGCAGCCGCATGGCACAGGGAGATCAGCTCGGTGCTTTGTGACCACCTAGAGGGGTGGGATAGGGAGGATGGGAGGGAGACGCAAGAGGGAGGAGATATGGGGATATATGTATAGGTATAGCTGATTCACTCTGTTATACAGCAGAAACTAACACACCATTGTAAAGCAATTATACTCTAATAAAGATGTTAAAATTTTTTTTTAATTAAAAAATAAAACAAAATAGAAATAGCAGCTTTGTCACTTAAAAAAAAACGATTTACAGAATCCTTCAGTGTGTGATGTGATAACAGAAATATATTTTCATTATTTACAATTTAGCAAACACATATGATTTAATATGTGGCAGGTAGAATTCTCAATGCATTTCAAATATTCGTTTTTCCTCAAAGCACTCCTATGTATTCAGTACTATTAGTCCATTTCACAGATGAAGAAATGAGGAACAGAGAGCCTAAGTCACTTTCCCAGGGGCCCTAAGCTGGTAGTGGTTGAGACAGGATTTGAATCCAGCAATTTACTCCAAAATCTGTACTGTTAGCCACTGTGTTACGGTATTCAGGCCACTGAATTTTTATGTTATACTATTTATTTCAAAAACTGTGTGTGTGTGTATGTCTGTGTGTAGCACTCAGGTTAGAAGAATAATTGCAAAATTCCCAGAACTGGAGGGAGTAAGGCAGTGGGCACATCAGCGAAAAGGCAAAGTCTGGTTTCCTAGTTATAAACCAGTAGCTTAGAGAAACAATTGTTTTGAAACACTGATGTATTACTAGTAGGAACAGCTTGTTCTAGAACATACCAACGTATCTGTATGACATGTTTAAATAAATTATTTCAAATTTAATTCAAAATTACAAATGAGTATTTGGGAAGACCAGGTGGTAGTCGGGGGCACTTAGAAGTTTGGAGTCTAACTTAGTGTTCAATCAAAGCAAGATTTCATACCCTACATTCCTATTGAATAAGTTGCAAAGTGATCATTATTTTTGAAACTTTTATTTTTAATGTATAAATTACAAGTCATATAAAATGGTGATAAAAATCCTATTTTAAAATGCTGGTAATAAAAGAAATCCTGTGTTAGACAGAAAACCAAACATACCAATTTTGTTACCTTTAGTTACCCAACTGATTGGTGGGAATGAGCCTAGCAGATGTGTGCTTTATAATCTGCATTTAATTAGTCAGAAATCAACAAATAACACTGCTGAACTCCATGGAATACTATAATTTCAAATTATCTTTTCTAAGGAAAAATTTGCCTTCATTGATATATTTTGGAATTTACTATCTTTACTGATTTTCTACTGCTAATAAATGGTAAACATTTAGGGATATATTTTCAGTATGTCTAGAAAATTCAGTCTAGTTAATGGATTTCTTTATTACATATGAAGCCAAATAATTTGAAAGTCGTAAAAATCAGAGTAGAATATTTTAGACCCACTTCATGTTGATAAATTTTTTTTTTTTTTTTTTTTTTGCCTCACCACGCTGTGGGATGTGGGATCTTTCCCGAACAGGGTTTGAACCCGTGCCCGCTGCAATGGAAGCTCAGAGTCTCAACCACTGGACCACCACGGAAGTCCTCATGTTGATAAATATTTTCTGAGTTCTTATTTTGTGAAAGACAATGTAATGCCTGTTGAGGAGACTGTCAAGATGAATAATATCCAAGTGTTCCCCACTAGGTGTTCACAACCTAGAAATGTTATAGAATATATACATATGCCCAAAATTCACATTTAATCATATGACTGTACACACATACACACACACATATACACACATACCGGCAAATACACAGAGATACACATTTTTGTATATTTACCAGCGTCAAATTAAAATAAAATATATCACTGGCTTTGAAGAAACCCTCAGGGATAGCAATCAACCATTTGTTAAAGAAAGGCTTTATTACCATTAGTTTTGAAGCACTTGTAGATGTTAATTAGTAGCTGTATGTGGAAAAACATATATAACTATGAGTCTAAATGTTATCTGGAAAAACTGGACACTGAATGGGAAAAAATTTAGGAATACCACAAATTTATTTTTCTTATATTTCCTTTTTGTGATATATGATAAAAGTATCTATTTCTAACTAAGTAAAAAGTTTTTTCAATAACTATAAAATAACGTACTAATTGATAACAAAGCACTGTATCAGGTTAAGCTCTAACATTTTATTCTTTCTCAATGGGACATAAAATAATGTCATTTTTCAAATAATTGCATCTCAGATTTATTCACATTAAATGCGTCAACAACTGTTTTCATTGAGGTAATGCAATGATCTTTAACAGAAAATCTACAACAGGAGCACCAGAGTTAGACATGAACTTGAATCCTGTTTCTGCATGAGCTGTTGCATGGGAAAGATAGTCACCTTGAGTTTCATTTACTGATGGGACTGATAACAATATATGCTCTCACATAGCAAGAACTGAAAACTTCACTTTTTAAAAAGACTTCTCCTAGAGCAGGGCATATAATAACACTCAGAAAATGGTGGTATCCTTATTTCCTCCTCTACCCTTTATGCTGTCCCAAATTTTACCTCTGTGATGCACATGCACGCATGTGTGCACACGCACACGTGCACACACACACACACACACTCCCCTGCCATTAGGGAGGTGTCTTGTCTTTTCAAAAATGTCATATTGGTCCTACATTACAAATATTATGGGATTTGGTTGCACTCATTCTTTGTTGTATTTATTTTTACATTGACGTTTCAATATTGCAGTGAAAACTAAAGTTGGATATTGCTATGGAAATTACCTCATTTTCTCATCAGTTTCAAGTAACTTACAGCTGGTTTTCAGCTGCTTTGGGTGGTTTCAGTTTATTTAATATTTTTATGCTTCTGTGTGCAGATTTAGTTACACCCAAAGAACTGGGTGAAATAATGTGGACTTCAAGATATTTAACATAACTCTTAATGACCATATCTTCAGTGAAAATTTGTCTTAGCTTTAAGAGACACTTAGCACTCTCTCAGTCAATGTATCTGAGTGAATCAGCTTTCTAGAATTTTATATATATAGGAAAATCATTCTTTTCTCTAAGCACAATTAAATCATTTCCTATTTTCCATTTAATATCAACATTCTAACTTCTGCCTTGTAGATATGTTTACACAAGGTCATTCAGCTAATCTGGAACAGTCAGCATTCTCAAATAATTTTGTATGTGCATGCAGCAAAGTATAATTACCCAAAATTTGAAAATATATTTTCAAAGAAATGTATCAAGACTGATTCTCCTCATTAATGCAGTAATCAGCAGGAAGGCAAAGTTGATTCAAAGTATAATTGTTCGAACAAAGGGTGTATAGGCATTGGAAAAAAGAAGGTGGGCATAACACTGCTAGATTAGACATAAAACTCATTAATGTTCTACAGGGCAGTGAAACCCAAACGTTTTAGTTATATTTTCTATCAGAAAATAATGATTTGCATCTCTACCAGACAAAAGTCTAGAAGTTCACGGCAATTTCACAGACTATGGACTCTTATAGTAAGCATTAAGTCAATCAGTGGTACATTCCTTAAATATAGATAATTTTAAAATCTTTGGGTTGGCCTGTTAAACAATGTTCTATCTTAATATGTCTATAAGAGTTCATGCTGCCCGACCTTTGCCTGACTTCAAGTTTGGTTCATTTTTCTTAATAAACTATGTCTGACTACCTACCAATACCAAAAGACACCTAGGATGGCAGCAAGAAATGTTTATTAGCTAGGACAGTTTGATGCAAGCAGCAGAACTCCATTTAGGCTAACCTAAGTTTAAAGGGAATTTATTGGAAAGACTATGGGGTAACTTAAATAACAAAGAAGAAACTGATGAGTTCAGCTTGGGAAGGAACCAGAAATGGGGCATCTTAGTAGATCAAAGCTGAAAAAGCATAAGAAAGGTCTACTAGTTTCCTAGGGCCGATGGAACAAATGACCACAAACTGGGTTGCTTAAAACAACAGAAATTTTGGACTTTCCTGGTGGTCCAGTGGTTAAGACTCTGTGCTTCCCATGTAGGGGGCATGGGTTAGATCCCTGGGCAGGCAAGTTCTACATGCCAGAAATTTCATTTCTCATAGTTCTTTAGTCTAGAAGTCCAAAGGAAAGCAGAGGTAGGGCTCTACCCCTCCAAATCCACTAGGGGAAGGTCCTTTCTTGCCTCTTCGAGCTTATGGTAGCCACAGGATTCCTTGGTTTGTGGAAGCATAACAGCAACTTCTATTTCTGTCTTCACGTGGCTATCCTACCTCTGTGTCTTTGTCTGACCTTATCTTCATGGCACCTACAAGGACTCTATTTCACAGCTACCAGGGATGTTAGGGCTTTAATATACTTTTGAGTGGAAAATAATTCAATCCATATGCAAAGTCTCTTCAATGCAAGAATGTATCAGCTCCAACCACTCCCCACCCCCCCTTTTTAAATCTTATATGACTGCATTTAAAGCTCCATATCCTGGGAGAAAAATTCAGATAACCAAGTTTGGATCACATGTCCCCAACATGTTTCACAAAATTCCATGTGATTAGGTTGCTGGTGTTTTCCAAAATATAGTTATCTTATGGAAATGAATGCTATGGGTGGGGGGAGGGATGGAGTGGGAATCTGGGGTTAGCAGATGTAAACTACTATATTTAGAATGGATAAACAACAAGGTCCTACTGTACAGCACAGGGAACTATATTCAATATCCTGTGA
Source organism: Mesoplodon mirus (assembly GCF_964341445.2). Taxonomy (NCBI): domain Eukaryota; kingdom Metazoa; phylum Chordata; class Mammalia; order Artiodactyla; family Ziphiidae; genus Mesoplodon; species Mesoplodon mirus. Next base: position 15,450,553 of record NC_138988.1, on the reverse strand, counting down.
TAAACCATAATGGAAAAGAATATAAAAAAGAATGTGTATATATATATATATATATATATATACACACACACACATATATAACTGACTCACTAGGCTATACAGCAGAAATTAATACAACATTGTATATCAACTATAATTCAATTTAAAAAAGTGAATGCTATGATTGCAGAATACAAAATGCCTTATATACACCTTGCAATAAATAGTTTCTTCCAGTTTCCCAATCTACTCACCACAAAAGTTTCAGTAAGTTACCCCAACTTCATTTATCAACAACTCTGACCTTGCCGATGCCTGAGAAATTTTTAAAGGAAAACAAAATCTGTCTTTTTCTCCAGGTATTTCCATTACCTTTTAAGAAAAAAAAAATTATTTGCCATAAAATTGCCCTATAGTAGTAACACATTCACAACCAGCTGCTATCTATTTAGAAGGAAGGCAGGCAGGTAAATGGACCATGTTGTCTGACTCTCTTTACTTTTATCATTGCATGCTGGCAAAGAAATTTAAAAATAAAAGTTACAAGCAGCTTCAATGTGCGTGCAACTTGGAGATATACAGCTGAACTCTGCCATGCTGAGCACCTTTAATTTCATTTATTTGAAAAAGAAATAAAGATCCAGCTGTGATGGTGGCAGCAATGCTACCAGCGAAAAAATGAGTGTCATTCTACCAGCACAGGATAAAGAGATTGGTAATCTGAGAAATGCAGGTGTTGTGCTTCTTATCTCTGCCTTGTGGAATTGGATAACAATAATGTGAAGAAGTGGGAGGGGGAGAAAGTAATTTCCACACACATTTATTCTGGCTGCAGTTATGCCTCCATGAAGATACCCGGTTAGTATTTTGTTTGGAGTGGATTCAGGTTATTGAATTGCTTATTTGCAACTCCTAATAAGCAGTAGAACTAATTTCCTGAATAGAAAGCACTCTCGACTACAGTACATTAAACACCTTCTTAATTAGCTACTTAGAGTGTAATTATAGAAGCACTTGACTGAAGGCTGGGTTAAGGTGTGAGGTGGTGGTGACATTCTTGACAGGCACACTTAGTGTGGGTTAAAGCCCTCAAATCCTTAATTCTTTTCTAAGGTGGTATTGAAACAGAAGAAATGTGGTACCCTCAAAGGGGCATTATGCACTCAAAATTTTTCACCAATATACAAACAAACAAAAATACAACATGCCTTGGGTGGGATGAATTGGGAGACTGGGACTGACATGTATACAGTAACATGTATAAAATAGATAACTAATAAAAAGCTGCTGTATAGCACACGGAACTCTACTTCGTTGTACAGTAGAAACTAACACAACATTGTAAAACAACTATACCCCAATAAAAAAACAAAACAAAAAAACCCAGAACACAGCAAGGGTAGCAGTACAAGGTGCACAGGGTCCCAAGATCATCCTGCTTAAACGCCTTTGGAGACCCCAACAGGTACTGTGGCTACACATTGTTACAATAAAATAGCACTTATCATAAAACAAACAAACAAACAAAAACATGCCTGAATGCAGTTGTCATTGCTAGGCAGTATTCAAGGAGAGGAGAAACATTCTTAAAAATGCAGTTTAAGACTGTCATTCAAAATTGACACTTCAAGAAAAGGCTGGAAAATATCTGGATGACTCTTCTACATACAAGATTTAGGTAACATACATTGGAAACCCTGGATAAATGCCTCAGAAATAGATTTCAGGAAGAGGGAATTCTTTCACAGTCAACCTCTGTCTTATGAGAGCTCAGTTTTGGGGAAAGAATGCAGAGTATCAGCTAACTGAGGGTTCCCAATTCCCTGTTGCACACGTGTAAGAAACCCGGAAGTCGCCGCTCTGTCTTAACAAGTAAAAAGATGAACAGACGGAAAAATCAACAACTCTTCTTGGATCCACAAGAGAGGAAAACACAAGGTTTTGTGTTTCACTGCCCTAAAGATTGGAGAGACAGACAGGGGAATACAGGGAGTCGTGGTTTCCTGGAGCAGAAATTCACTGGCAGAAAATGGGGCGGGAACGGGCGCTGTAGTAGGAAAAGCTGAACTGGGATGGTCCAGATGCTGGAGACTCAATGTGGGCAACACAGGGCTAAAAACTTCAGGGGGACCCAGCCATCGGGGTGGGGGGGTGGGCACAATCCTGTGAGATTATACCTCCTGAGCCTTGACCAGGTTCCTAAAGTCAATACCAGGGAAAATTCTTATTTTGCTCCTAGCAGGGGGAGGGGAAAGGGAACCATTTTGAAATACATCAGAGAACTCTGTTCTTTTAAACCAGGCCTGACTTCAGGGAAACTAGTCAGCAGAGACTAGCCTAATCAAGTATTATCAGCACCTAGCTGACCTGAGGGAAGGGAAACACCCAACTCCCGCCCACTCAAGCCATTCTGTCCAGTCTAAGAAGGGGGAAAACAACAGCAACAAAACAACATCAAAACCACCCTGAGAAACTCTTGTGAAGTTCACATTCCAGAGGCACAGGCTCATTAAAAGACAGAAACCGAAATTTAGAACTATGAAAAGCTTCCCTTCCACCCACACTCCACCACCACATTCTTAAGGCCTATTTATAGCCGGTTTTTTAAATCCAGTACATCATGTCCAGATACATAGAAATATATATAATACAGTATTATCAACTATAGTCACCATCCTATTCATTAGATCCTTGGAAACTATTCATCTTATAATTAAATGTTTGTACCCTTTTACCAATCTCTCAGCATTTCTCCAAAACCCCAGACCCTGGCAACCAACATTTCCCCCTCTGTTTCTATGAGACTGACTTTATTTTGTAACATTACGTGAAAGCAATACCATGTAGTATTTGTCTTTTTCTGGCTTACTTCACTTAGCATAATGCCTTCCAGATTCATCCACGTTGTTACAAATAGCAGGATTTCTTTTTTGTTTAAGGCTAAATATTTTCCCATGTGTAGATATGCCATATTTTCTTCATCTGTCCATCGATGGATACTTAGGTTTTCTCCTTATCTTGGCTATACTGAATACGGCTGCAATGGACACGAGAATACAGCTATCTGTTTGTGATAATGATCTCACTTCCTTTGGGTATATGCTCAGAACAGGGATTGCTGGATTATATAGTAGTCCATTTTTAGTTTCTTGAGGAACCTCCATACTGTTTTCCATAATGGCTGTACCTATTTTCATTCCCACCAATGGTGTACAAGGGTTCACTTTCCTTTACATCCTTGCCAATATCTGTTCTCTTGTCTTTTTCATAAAAGACATACTAACAGGTGTAAAGTAATATCTTACTGTGGTTTTGACTTGCATTTCACTGGTGATTACTGGTGTTGGGCAACTTTTCAGGTGCCAGGTGTATGTCTTCCTTGGAAAAATATCTATTCAGATCCTTTGACCATTTTTTAAGTGGGTTATGTATTTTTGGCTATTGAGTTGTCTGAATCTCTTGTATAGTTTGGATATTAACCCCTTATACAATATCTGGTCGGCAAATGTTTTCTCCCATTCCATAGGTGGCCTTTTCATTTTGTTGATGTTTTCCTTTGCTGTACAGAAGCTTTTTAGTTTGAAGAAAAACTTCAACTGATGCCTGAATGACAAGCAGACATTAGCTATGTTCCAGAAGAGGAAGAACACTGCAGGGATAAAGGTCTAGGTCAGAGCACGTAGGGCACACGGGAAATGGTGTGCGTATGGTTACTATGGGGATAGTGAGGAACAAAGTTGGACAGAGAGGTGGGACAAACTTGGGTATTTCATGTTTATCTTTTGTTAGTGAGAAGGTACTGAAAAGAATTCCCTCTGACCAGAATTCCTCCAGTCACGGTATAAGGAGAGGGTGAAGAGAGAGGCTGGCAGGCAGGGTCTGGGGAATAAAGGTGGGTGGGGAAGTTAGGCAGCAGTTCTGTTCAGATCTAGAGAGGAGGAAGACAGTGGGGATGAAAACTGGACAATGACAAAGACAGCAAGTGCTAAGCATTTGGTGTATGTGATTTTATTTAATCCTTGCAACTTGTTAGTTACAACTGAGGAAACCAAAGTTTAAGAAGTTAAACAATTTGCATGTAGCTTTTGAGTTACAAAGCTGGTATCTGAATTTTTAAATCTCTTTTTTCCCTGTAGCCCAGACCTTTAACTACAAGAAGTATTAAGGAGGATGGAGGAGTGGGAGGAGGAATGAATAAGGGAAGATCAATAAAAAGGAGGAGTGTTGTTTCATTGCAAAAAATAAAAATAAAATAATGTAGTAAAATAAAAGTGCATCAGGCCACAGTCTGAACTCTTATTTACGATAGTTCAAAAACTCAGATATAATTCTAAGACATCCTTTTTTTTTCAAGCTCATATTATTTTGTGTGGTTAGTTGCCTTTCCATTACAAGTAGTTCAGAGGCTGAGTTTACATCACCATGGCTTTCAAATAAAATCTTCTCAATTAAACACAGTTTGACCCCTTCTTCTCAAATTCATGTGGCCCTCTTAAAGGAATTCAAGATCATTTTTATGATAAGCTCTTTGGATGCTGAAATATGTCTCTTCCAAATAAACAGAAATAAGTAAGAACCATTTATGGAGTGGCTGACTTAAGCCAGGTGGTACCAAGAAGGAGGGAATTGTTTTATGTATTTTCTCATGTACTCATCACAAATGATCTGTAAGTTGGTGAGTGGTTTTTGGACCCAATTTGTGTGTCATGCTAGATTTTCTCAGTCTATCTGCCCCTGGGCCTCAGCTGCTTTTCACTGAAAATCTCAGGATATAGCCTCATATACCTCATCTCCATAAACAATTTCCAGGATAAGGGCTGGGTTTGGACACAGCTTCCATTTTACCTGCCATTAATCCATCCCAACTCTACCCACCAGAGGGTCTGTCTACTCTTCCCATTTCCGAATTCAGAGGAAGCCCTTCCCTGCTTGGCATGGGATCTGGCTTCCCTGGACTGCCTAGGCAGACTGGGTAACAAGACCAAGAGTGGTGTATGGGGAGAGCTGGAGAGTTAAGGATTCATGGCGTTAAGTAGGAACAATGAGAAACAGGAGATAGGAAGGAGCTGGCAAATACATATTTCTTCTCTTTACCCCACTGAAGGATGCTAAGCTCTGGAGGCTCCACACAGCCTGTCTGGAAATGCCCTATATGACTGAGCAGCTGACACTGTCTTCTTGTGAGGCTGTGACCAACTTGGTAATAGTGTCCCAGCAAGTACAGTCATCCCTCAGTATCCATAGCGGAGCAGTTCCAGGGATGCCAAAATTGGGGATGCTCAATTCCCTTATATAAAATGGCATGGTACAGTTGACCCTCTCTATCTGTGGTTACCGCATCCTGGGATTCAACCAACCTTGGATCCAAGGCTGGTTGTATCTGCAGATGCTGAACCACTGGTATGGAGGGCCCACCAAATTTGCTTCCAGTGTTTTCCTGCTTCTTTGCCTTTTCTCCCTCACTCTTGCTGCCGCAGGATCGTACCCCGCCCCCACCACCCCCAGGGTTTAGCACACAAATTCTACCTTAGGGTGTCTGGTAGAGAACCTGACCTAAGACAAATTATTATTATTATCACTGTTAGTATGGTCAGCCAAGGAAAGTATGATTCAAAAGATTAAATCTGAGGTCATAGAACTAATAAAGGGCTTATTTGAGATTTGAATTTGGGCCAAATTTATGTAGGGTATTTGCCTAGTATATCACAGCTATTTCAAGAGTCATAGATGGCACTTGTGACTTGTTATGGGTTGAACTGTGTGGCCCCAAAAGTCATGCTGAACTTTTAATCCCAGAACCTCAGAATGTGACCTTATTTGGAAATAAAGTCATTGTAGATATAATTGGTTATATAATTATAGTTAGTTATAAGATAATGTCATATTGGAGTTGGATGGGCCCTTAATCCAATATGAGTGACATCCTTATACGGGGGAAAGACACAAACACAAGGAGAATACCATGCGACAACAGAAGCAGAGATTGGAGTGGTAACAGCTATAAGCCAAGGACTGATGGCCACTACCAGCAGCGAGAAGAGGCAATAAAGAATTCCCCCATACAGTTTTCAGAAGGAACATGGCCCTCTTGACACCTTGATTTTGGACTTCTAGCCTCCAGAACGGTGAGAGATTAAATTTCCATTGTCTTAAGCCACTAATTTGTGGTACTTTGTTACAGCAGCCCTTGGAAAACAATATAGTGATTCTTTACAAGCGTTAGGGAATTTGAACCTGGTTATATCAGCTTAGATTTGGTCTTGAGTTCACTTAAAATTTATGTACCTTTATTTAATGCTCATGAAAGTCATACGCCCTTGCTAAAAAAAAGTTATACAATAAAATAAATCAAGGAAAGTAAAAGATTCATACATCCTATAAACCAGAGCTAACTCTTCTTAATATTATCTAAAAATATTAATTTTAACTTTTTATTATGTAAAATTTCAAACATAGATAAAATTAGAGAGAATATTATATTAAAACATCTTATACCCTTCACCTAGCTTAGACAGTTATCAATATATGGCCAATCTTGATTCACCTACACCACCACCCATTATTCGATCATTCCACTAGCATACTTTAAATCAAATCTAACACGTCATATAATTTTTATTCATGAACAGTTCGGTTTGTACTTCTAAAAGATAATGATTTTATTTTGTAACCAAATTAAAATACCATTATCACACGCAATGCATTTGAAAATGTGCTCAATATCACCAAGTCAATGTTCAGTCTTTCACAATTGGTTTTAAAATGTGTTTTTACTATTTTGTATGCCTAAACTGGGATTTAAAAAAATATCCAACATATACCATTTGGTTGAGACATCTGTTGAGTCTCTTAATCTATTGGTCCCTTTCCTTCTCTTATTTAGTTTTCATGCCATTAATTTGTGGAAGAAATCAGTTATTTGTCCTGAAGAATTTCTCACACCCTGAACTTTGCTGATAGTGTCTCTGTGGTGTTTTCAACACGCTGCTCTACCTGTGTATGTCCTGCAAACAGGTAAGTCTTGAAGCTTGATCAGATTCAGGTTCGATATCATGACATGGATAATTCATAGCTGTAGGTGATGCTGAATAATTCCTATTGCATCACATCTATATGCACATCTTTTTCTGCTTTCTGGGTGTGTGTATATATGAGTGTATGTGTGGTTGTGCCTGATACTAAGATTTAAAGATACTGACAACCTGATTTATCCATTATAAAGCTCCTACCAGCCATTCATTTCTGGGTTTTGGTTTTAGCAGCTATTATCTTTTTTTCATTAGTGGTTACAAAATTGTAATAATCTAATTTTATCATTCTTTCCACACTTATTACCTGAAATACTTGTATATAAAGAAACTCTTTGGCTACACTGAGACGGTGTGAATAGAAATGGTAAGAAAAATACATGATTCTCTTTTTACCATTTTTTGCTATCATTATGCATGTACATTTTTTATATTTTGGTACATTTCAATTCATTGCCATTATCGCTATTTTCAATGCTCACAGTTCTCATCTTTTCTTAGATAGGGTTGTGCCCTTACAAATGATCATAATTACCTTCCACTATAAGGACAGTTATGTGACTTCCCTGTTTGGGGGTTCAAGCATATATTTCAGTCTCATCTTATACTCTTTCTGCCCCAAACCTGGAACTGAACATCTCTCCAAGGTGTCCTGATTTCTTCTATTAGGAAAGCCACTTAGAGACCACAATCTGTGTGCTGGGGCTGTTCACTAGTACGGGGACAGTCATTGTTTCTGGACATTTTAGTGGAGAGGTATAGAAAATACCATGTTAAAATATAGTATGAGTTCATTTAAATAATTTCAAATCAAATATTGGATGAAAGGGCTTTTGCTTAACTTCTTTGACTTTATATTTGATTTATTCTAACAATTAAAGTCATGTTTCCTCGTGATATAAAAATAATTTTTTGATTTATCCCAAAATATGTGGGTAATGAATTAAAAATAATAATATTAGTATTATTTAAATATGATTACAGATAACATTTTAAGATTTTTTTTGCCAGGGGGGAGGGACAAATTAAGGGTGTGGGATTGAGAGATACAAACTACTACGTAAAAAATAGATAAGCAACAAGGATATATTGTATAACACAGAGAATTATAACCATATCTTGTAATAACTTAATGGAGTATAATCGGTAAAAATACTGAATCACAAAGCTGTACACCTGAAACTAATATAATATTGTAAATCAACTATACTTCAATTGAAAGAAAATGAAAGAAAAAAGATGTTTTTGCCATCTTTTTGTTATTGAGATATATTCCACAAAACTTATATAAATTATTAGAATGCAAATTTTCTCCTTTAACATCATTAAGCCACTAACTTCACACACAAGTTCTTTTGTTTTATTTTCCTTTGGAGTGTCAGGATTTCTTTTTTCCATATTACATGTTACATAAAGCATTTACCTGCTTCCAAATTCAAAACTAAAGTAACCTAGGTTCTTTCTTCTACTTTATTCCTTTCCTCCTTCCTCTTACAGGTAACAATTATGATTAGTTTTTGCTTTACCTTTCCATCTTTTTCTTTCAGGTTAAAGATAACTTACTATACATATTGTTCTGCATCTTTCTGGAAGTATAACTGTTTTGTTTTTTATCATATAGGTTTAACCATAATTTGGTCTTAGTGGTTCCATGTTAAAGAACATTGTCCCTTTTTTTCTCTATTATAAAAAAGTGCCATGATGAAGTATTTTTTCCATGCATCTTTGACTGTCCCCTCATTATTTCCTTAGATTTCCAGAAGTATAATTTCTAATTTCAGTGTGAGTATTTTAAGCTTGGTCACATAAGTGCCAAGTTGCTTTGCCCAAATATGACATTCAAGTGTACTTTCCCCACATCATTTGAAGTCCCAGTTGTCTGCACTGACAATCTGACATGAATATGAAAGGCACTATGGAATAGCCCATTTCTGTAACACTTCTTTCTGCGGTGACTTTCATCAAGTTAAGAGGTAATGAAGTTTTGTATGAAATTTCAAATCATTCAAATCAATACTGTAATGCAGAACCTTTAAAATATAAACCCATAAAATTTCTGCATAATGCCTTGGCATTTCCAGAATGATATGAAGTTTGATTTCCTTGTTCTTTTCAGTCTCTGAGCAAAAAGCACTTAGGGGAGAGAGATCATAATATTCTTAACAACTTTCTTTCCACCTTAGGATTCCACTCAGATCTGACTTCTGCTCTTTTCTGGTCACAATCCCTCCCCAACAAAATTTACCTCCCTCATGGCTGCTCCCTCAGGACCTTCACAAATGAAAAGTAGCCAATCTGCTAAATCGATAAGAAACACAAAATTAGTCAACTGTGTGACGTGGCTACCAGCAAAGGTCGTGTGATAATGTTATAGTTACTAAAGTAGGTATCCATCTTATGGAGGATCATACAACACCTGGAGTATTTACTAATGAAATGACCATTAAGTGCCAATTAGATATCAGGTACTGTGCTAGGGTACTGAGGTTACAAGAGTGAATTGCATAGACATGTACCTACTTTGATAGAACATACAGTCTGCAGAGTGTTACAGATAAATATTCCATTGCAAAGTATACTTGATATTCAGTCTTGAGTTCCAAGCTTTAAGGGGAATTTTGTCCAACTAGTATGTATACAAAGAGATGATCAGGGTAGCGAGAGTAACGGAGCTGATTCTTAAGAGAAAAAGTCAAGAAAATGAGATATTTAGCCCAGTGCAGTAGGACAGTTCTTTGGACCTATATAATCTTATAAGGACCCTTGAACTGGAAAACCATGTTCCAGACTAGAACTTTTAACTAAGAGTTGACAATTATTTCATTTTAGCTGTACGATCTTTGTCAAACATACATGAGAGGACATCCAAGTTTACATGGTACCAAGTTAACTGACATTAATGTGTATTAGAAACCTGTTAAAGCAAGGACTGACTTCCTATGTACACACAGTCACACATTTGTGTTAATATGGTGTCATGCAGAGTGAGGGCTGCCCATATCTGACTGAAGTGGGCGTGGAGTTGTGCAGCTTTAGTGCGTGCCCTCTCCCTAACATGGTCCAGTGGGCATTTAGAGTCTCACATTTCTAAGACCCTTAGAGTTTCTTAGCACACAATTCGAAAACTAAAATGAGAGCTTCATGAGGGAAAAGATTTGTACGTTTTTATCTACTACTGTATGTCTATCCATTAGCAAAGAACTTAGAAAACAATTCAATTAGTGCTTCGTACACTGTGAGTCTGCCCCTATTTTGTATACATGTCCAGGTTACAATCCATTAATGTCTCTCATGCTATCTCTGGTATAATACATGCTACAACTGGCACTAAGCATTTGTGAAATTTTGGCTTTAATATCTGCCTCTATGCTCTAAAATATAGATTCCATGTTTCAGTGATTGTGTTTAGCTTGGTCTTCACTTTATCCACAGTGTTTACAAATAGGTGTTCACTAAGAATTACTGATTGAAATAAACAGCAAAGCAAGGAAAGAAAGAAGAAAGGAAGGGAAGAAGGGAGGGGAGGAGGGAGAAAAGGAGGAAGGGAGAAAATAACTACTAACTGTCAGATTTTATACATTAAACTCTATAGATGTGGTAACATGTGCAAACTGGTTACAGGGAGCAATGAAGGTATTTTACAACGACCATTACTATTCGTATTGCTTGTTAACATTTACTGAGTTTACTTTCTGCCCTATTTTAAGCTCTTTACAATTTTCATCTTACTCAACCTTCAAAATACATGGATGAAGCAATAACTTTTTATTATCCCCATTTACCATTTCAGAGAGCATCTGGGTGAAGTACTATCAAGACTTTTTCTAACTGCCTACATGTTTTCACGACACCACAGCAGCTCACAATTCTCCAAAATAAAGGCAACTTTTAGCAGGATAGTCTTTGATCATTTTTTGAATCATAGATTCCAGACACCATCTTGAAATGGGTAGATTTGGAGAAGGCACAGTTCCCATCTTTGTCTATGTATGTACAGATGACTCCTACTCATCCCCAGAAATGGAATGCATAGAAAATCTCCCTGTTAAGAATTGTAAGGCCACAAAGACATGCTGTGTCTCTTTTTAATCCTGGAGTGTGGCTTGAGAAAGCCAACAGTGCAAGTTTTTTCTTTTTTTTTTTTTTTTTGGTTAACCTCTCTTGCGCAAAGGGAAGTGTCAAGTTCAATGAAACATGACAAAGTGCTTTGAGATCTGAGGAGCAAATCATACCAACTCAAAGCATTTCATGTAAGTTAAAGGTGGTTTTATGCCCTTGAAAAAGTGTCAATGTTCCCCTTTTACAGGTTTGTGCTTTGAAACAGTAGAGAAATCAAAACCTTATAATTTAATCTTTTCTGCTTTGGGGGACACTTGCAAAGATTTGGGGAATAATGATATGACACTTTGTGCTCTGAACTCTTACATTATGTATCCCCTGTGGATTTCCTAAAATGAGACCAAGGCTACTGAGAAGAATATTGCTTTCTAAATGAAGCCAATACTTCTTGACAATTCTTCATTAACAAAATACACAATTTAGGTGCACCTACCGAGCAGTGAGTGCAATGTATTGACAACTTGAGCAGTTACTGAAAATCTATACACCTGGAACAGTTATCCTTGCCATCGTTAAGTGCATTTTGAAAAACAGTTTTGGCTGATACTCCCCAAGAGGGAAAGTAATAAATAACCCTATCTTCCGTGCTTCTACTTCTGTTACGTTAATCTTGGAGTTTAGTATTATTGTAATCTTTCTTTTATATATGATAAATGCAGTCCCGAAATCTTTGGGGACCCTTTGTGAAATGCTCTCTTGGAGCGAGGGGGTACTGACTGTAGCATGTGTGTTCTGGTATAAAATATAATTTATGTAAGTGTAAAACGTTTCATCTCCAAAGCAACTTGAGAGTCTATTAAATATAAGAGCCTACGCCATCACAGCAATCACATTTAAGGAGATTAGAGGAAGACAAAAGACTTCCAACCACAAAGACTAACTGCTCAGCGCTTGCTTGCCTCTTTTCTTTTAATCCCTTTGTGTTACATGATTGAACAAGCCTCTTGCCTCCAGACTATTCTTCCTAATCACAAGAGCTCCCATCACCTGCCACACACCTGCTTCTTGCAAACCCGAGTCCAAATGCCAGGCTTCTGAGTCCCTGAAGGGCAATAGCCTAAAGAAGGTTGCTCAGATTTAAGCAGACTTCTTTCCTTTTGGTAACGGCTTCCATGATTTGAGAATTTCACAGAAGCTCAAAATTCCCTCAACTAAAGACAACTTTTCATCTGGTAGTCCTTGGCCTTCTTTGGACTCTAGACCTTTTGGAGGCTTCAATATAAGTTATCTACCCTCCTTCCAGGGAAAAGAAAAGCACACACACATGGAGTACTGCATACAATTCCCAGGATATAGTAGTAAAGGTTTCTTTTTTTTTTTTTCTTAAACATCTTTATTGTATAATTGCTTTACAATGGTGTGTTAGTTTCTGCTGTATAACAAAGTGAATCAGCTATACATATACATATTCCCATATCTCCTCCCTCTTGCGTCTCCCTCCCACCCTCCCTATCCCACCCCTCTAGATGGACACAAAGCACTGAGCTGATCTCCCTGTGCTATGTGGCTGCTTCCCACTAGCTATCTATTTTGTACTGAAGGTTTCTTAAATTCCACTTCTGTTGATTTCACCAGGGGCTTGCAATGAAAAAGGCAAAATGAATTTCAGCCTATGGGACTTTTAGTACAACAGATGCCCTCCTCCCATTTGCCAAGGTTGCAAATATTAGCTCCTAAAAGAGACAAATCCTGAAATCTTAGAGGTATAACCCAGTACTGTGTGTGTGTGTGTTTGTTTTGTTTTTTTCTCACCAGGTCTGATGTGGAGTAGGGCATCTGGTGGAACGTGTGGCTCCAAGGTGACAACAACAAAGGGACAGAGATGGTGAGGGCAGGCCATACGGAAAATGCATCACCCCAGGCTATGAGACTGATGTCAGTAGTGTTTATAGAACTACTCATGTTTCAAACCCACCTGTAAGAGAAACTAGACAATGACAGAGTGACTGAATATATGGCATGTATTATCAGATTTGGTATCTGAAAATATGACGTCTGGTGTCTGATCTTATTATTAGGTTTGGTGTCTATTATCTCCCTGTGTTCTTAACTTTTTTTGGAGAGAGGGAGACAGGGCAAGAGCGAGGGGTGAAGGGGAGAAACCAATGCCATACTACCATCCAGACTTTAGGTAAGGTGTTAATTTTTTCTTCAAAAATAAAAAATCAAAATGTACATTTATGCTGCTTAATAGGATCCACTCAGAAGGATGTTCTGATTTCTTAGAATATCCACCTAAGTAAGAAAAACTATCTGAGCTACTTAGAATCTCCCCTCTTTTGCCTGGATATTACAATAAAATAGTATATTGAGAGAGAAACTCTTCCTCCCTAATACACACACACACACACACACACACACACGTTGGCACTGATACTATTTACATGGTACCTTAAGGCCCAACTTTGTTTATTTGGCTGCACCATGTGGCATGAGGGATCTTAGCTCCCTGACCAGGGATTGAACCCATGCCCCATGCAGTAGAAGTGTGGAGTCTTCACCATTGGACTGGCAAGTCCAAGCCCCAACTTTAATGTCTGGCTTTCTCACAGAAAGACAGACGAGAACCTGTATATCTGAGCCATGTTTCAGGAGGAAGCACTGATACTCCATCAACTGTAAGCCATGTCTACACTGAAGAGAAGTGTGTCAGGTCCTTTGAGAGTCTCTGACCACTGAGGCAAAGAGGAAAGAAAGGGAAATACGCAGGGGATTCATAATGATTGTTGCTCTTTTGATCTTATCTTTTATGTCTTCATATTCAATACCTGTGCTTTTCTCTTTTCATGAGTAACTTGTAGTAAATATAGCTTAATTCAATTTTACTGTGTAGATAAGCTTAAGATAACTGAAATAGGTCATTATTAAATGAAGTTAATTCATAAAGCAAATGTGGCCCTCCCTGAGGACTACCTGTGGATTCCACATGAGAAGCATTTCATTTATTAACAATCTTTTCATGTCACTGTATTTTCCTCTTTCCTCAATTACGTAAAAATGTAGATGTCTTTTATTCATTTATTCCCGCAACACATACTTCTGAAGCCCCTACTATGTGCCTATGATTCTTCAAGAAGGTAAAAGAGTGTTAAAGAGATTTGTTCTCTGTTTTCCCTGAAGGAATTAGAAAAAAGGGGATTGGAAACAGGACTTAAATCTCAGAATACCTGTTTACAGTGTGTTTCACTGACAAGAGAAGTAGAAATCCAGAGTGTATGATTCATAGGTCTGTATCTCCGAGGTAGAAGCCTGGGTATTACCTTTCACAGACTCCTGTGTCTCTAGGGCCCTGGATTCAGTCTACATGTGCCAATGAGATGCGCTTGTGCAGGCTGAGGAAGATGTGAGATGGAGAGTGGGACACCTTCCTCCAGCAGTGGAGGTTGATGTGTTGACTTCAGCAGATATGAGCATCTGTGGGGCCTGGCTGGACGGCACATCCTCTGACAGTTCTCATCTTTGCGGCAGAGGAGCACTGTGATTTCTTAATCGTTTGCTATAACTGTATTTTTTTTTTCTTTTTTTTTTTTGTGGTACGCGGGCCTCTCACTGTTGTGGCCTCTCCTGTTGCGGAGCACAAGCTCTGGACGTGCAGGCTCAGCGGCCATGGCTCACGGGCCCAGCTGCTCTGCGGCACATGGGATCCTCCTGGACTGGGGCACGAACCCGTATCCCTTGCATCGGCAGGAGGACTCTCAACCACTGCGCCACCAGGGAAGCCCCTATAACTGTATTTTTTGATATCCCATTGGCAGTGGCACCTTTCTGCCATTAATGCAGTTTACAGGATATGACCTAATGATATAGCAGCAATATTTCCCACCCATCTCCCACCTAATTCCAGGTGTGAAATTCTGTTCTGTTTGAAACAATTAGAAAATATTCTGTTTTTCTTTTTCCTGCTCTGAAATCTACTGATACAGGGATTCTTTCCTTTGCAAAAGAGTTCTTCATTTTAAAATAGGATTTACTGAGAAGCTATGTGTCCTGCAGGTACCGGTTCCGTGGGTTTTTAATTTGTACTAAATGAAATAAGGAGCCTTTTGTCAGATGTCCTTGGAAAATTCTGCATTTGTGTCTACCTGTTGAGAAGCCTGATGAACATTATTGATCAATTCATTCAACACACGGGCATGTGGAAATGTCTACAAGGTCCAGCAATGAAATAACCACATTGAGCTCTGTTTAAACAAAGCTTCATTTTCCACACTTACTCTATAAAGATATATTTTTTAAAAAAAACACTTTTGGGACATCTTACAAAATTATCCTTTAAAAACTTAATTATGGTAAGTGGCATACTGTACCATTTCTGGAAATAGTAAATTCCTGTAACAAGTGATACTTTTCTTTATAAAGTTAACCACATGTGTTTTTCTAGGATACACATACTGCAAAAAGTAATTTATTACTACTGTGAGAACTGGCATGGGGTATCCAGACAAGTATTCCTGTCAATGGACTTTTAAGTTTTAAGGTGTATTACAAAAAGCTGTAGAAGCTATACAGAAGCTTTTAAAGATAAGCTCAAGGCCAATCTCTGTGTAACAAGTGTACCAGATTCTTGGCAGCAAGATTATTCCTATTAATCAGAGCTGCATGCTTGTCTGCTAGGGCTGCCATAACATAACACCATAGATTGGGCAGCTTAAATGTCAGAAATTTATTTTCTCGCGGTTCCAGAGTGTGCAAAGTCCAAGATCAAGGTTTTGCAGGGTTTGGTTTCTAGTAAGGGCTCTCTTCCTGGTTTGAAGACGGTTTCCTCTGAGCAAAGGTGGGGAGAGGGAGAAAGATTGAAAGGTATCTCTCTTCCTCTTCTTATGAAGCCACCAATCCTAACAGATTTGGGCCCCACCCTTATGACTGTGTTAATTACCTCCTAAAAGGCCCCATCTCCTAATATAGTCAAAATGTGGGTTAGGACTTCAACATACGAATTTTGTGGGGATGCAAATCAGTCCATATCAGATACTCAGCTGATACTAGCACGAGGGCCAAAGTGTTTATAGTCAGTAACTGTTGTGATTCATAAGGAAATGCTGTACCATTTTAAAATATTTTGACTATTATCATTGATTATAATTGAGCCATTGAAATCATTGTGCCTGCCTCTTGTCTTGAGGTAAGAGTTAATAGAATTACATGATCTTAAAGTTATTATTGGACAGGTTCTACTGAGTTATCAAACATGTACAACTAAACTACCAAAGGAACACTGACTTCAAATTTTAGGAGAGTAACAATTTTTCTTTTCCCCAGTCCCATATTCCTAAAACTGGCCTAAAGTTAGCCTTTTATTTATTCATGCTGTCAATAAATACTTATTGAACTTTCTCTGTGGCATCCACTAGGTGCTAATAATACACTGATAGGCAAAATAGACAAGGACCCTTCTCTTACTGTCTGATAGAGGAGACAGACCTAATCACATTATCACACAAATAGGCACTTAAAGCTATGACACATATTAGGAGAAAAAAGTAGGCAGTCATCAGTGTTTCAAGAAAAAGTGATGGAAAGGGTGCCAGATGCTGCCAAAAGGCCAGATTCTATTGTCTTAACTATAAAGGAATCACCTGAGACTTTAGAGAGAGCTGTTACGGGGCGGTATGGGTGCTAGATCCAGCTTATGAAAGGTTAAGAGCAAATGAAAAGTGAAGAAATCAAGGCAGAAAGTAGATCCACATTTTCAAGGGAGAGGGAGGAGTTTGGCCATCAAATGGGAGAAGTCAGAATCTTCTCAGGAAATTCTACTATTTCTTATCAGAAGTTCTATGGGCCAGTGGAGTTTCCATGGGAAGATAGCTCCCACTTCTTTCCTTCCATAAATTCGACCAGCCAAGAATACCTACATATCCCAGGCAGTTCTCAAGAAAGTGAGCTGAAAAGTGCTCTTCAACATTCCTTGGCTCCATAAAAATGAATCTTGTTACAACTGAGAATGTGTATGGCTGAGGTGTACTTTTAGATTAAAAAAGAGGAGGAAGAAGAAGAAAATGAAGAAAAATAAACACTGCTGTTTTCTCACATAAAATTAGTAGAGTTACTCCTCCTTACCTAAAAGAAAGTTTAAGGAAAAAAAAAAGCTTACGTTATCTAGATTTCACCAATTTAAAGATCAGCCATTTTTGATGCAATGCTTTAGAAACATTTTATGCTCCCTTCTTTTTATGCAGTGAAGTCTAGTGTCCCTCTTCCTATTCTTAAAGACTTGCTGTCACTAACAACATTGCTGGTTGACTGCATGGGTTGTAAAATATGGGATTATGAGAAACCATGCTAAATTACTCCAGTGTGTGATGCTCTTTTGTGTTCTTGCACCTGTATTATATGGTTTTTCTTTTCCTCCTTTGTCAGCTGAATCCCGAACTGCTGATTCCCCAGAAGGAGGATATCATCAGTGCTAGGCACCTAGGAAGTGCTTTAAAAAAGACTTCCCCAAAGAATAAATATTCACCATCATTTCTTCTTGTGCCTACTGTCAGTGTGCCAGCTTCCTACTAGCCTCCTTATTTTTGGTGCTTCTAATTTCCTGTGAGCTGGAAAACCAGCTAAGTAATGATATCATAACTATATCTCAGAAGCCAGCAGACCTACTAAGTATGTAAGCAGAGATGAGAATTTCCCCGAGTACATGAAACA
The DNA here is from genome assembly GCF_964341445.2 of Mesoplodon mirus. Taxonomy (NCBI): domain Eukaryota; kingdom Metazoa; phylum Chordata; class Mammalia; order Artiodactyla; family Ziphiidae; genus Mesoplodon; species Mesoplodon mirus. The sequence goes on along the minus strand of NC_138988.1, from coordinate 15,432,785 downwards.
AAGTTCAACCATTTAGAAAACTCCAAGTTAAATTTTGCTCGCCTACTGATTGTCAAGTATGTTCAGTTTTTAAAGTTGAAGAAGTCATACGCAGATAAGAGAATTAGCAATGTACTGATACAATTTCGGTTGCCTCCAGCACTTCTAAAATTCCCAGTTTTCTTACCAGCATCTTTATGCCGCCATATTAATTTTCTTTGAAATTGTGTATTCCAAACCACAAGTCTGTCTTATAAATAAATTATAAAATACATAGAGCCCCTGACTTGCATTTGTTTGACTACGATGGTCCAAAAGCGATACACATTGAGTAGAAACCTTACTTCAAATTTTGAATTTTGATCTCCTGGGCTAGCCATATGCGGTACGATACTTTCTCCAGATGCTGGACAGCGGCAGTGAGCTGCAGCTCCCAGTCAACCAGGTGGTCACAGGGGTAAGCAACAGATCCATTCACAGCCATTCTGTACCATATGACCATTCTGTTCTCTACCTTCAGGACAGTAGTCTATAAATTACAGGAGATATTCAACACTATTATAAAATAAGCCTTGTGTTAGATGACTTTGCCCAATGTAGGCTACTGAAAGTGTTCAGAGCACATTTAAGACAGGCTATGCTAAGCTATGATGTTCTGTAGGTTAGGTGTATTAAATGCGTTTTCGATTTATGATATTCACAACTTACAATGGGTTTATCAGGACTTAACTCCATCATAAGTCGAGGAAGATCTGTATTAGGTCTGAAAGGAATCCTATCCTATATCTCCCCTACCCCCATGTATCCAATCATTAATCCAGTTAAGATTCTATCTGGAATATCTCGATACCATCCAACTTTGTCAGCCTCACTGTTGCCACCACAGTCAGAATACTACCTATTATCTCTACCCCAAAGTTCTGATAGCCTGCCACCGAATTTACTTGATTCCTTTCTTAATTCTTAGCCATTCCTTCTTTGCACAACATCTACAGTGATCTTTCTCAAGTTCAAAAGTGTTTTGTTTAAACGCTCTCATGTCTTCTTAACACTTACAAGGTTAAGCCTAAACTTCCCATAGCAAAAGAAGGCTTTTTAGGAGTCAGCCCCTGCTTACCTTCCCAGCCTCATTTCTTACCATCTCTCACTCCACCCTCTTAACTCTGACCGCGTAAAGCTCACTCTTGACTCCTGGATCTCTGTACTCTCTTACCTCTTGATCTTTGCAGATTAAAATGCTCTCATTTTCCCCTTGCCCACTTAACTCTTCCTGTTGACCTCCTCCTGGGATATTCTCTCACAAACACTTCTAGAAAATAGATTGGGGTCCTCTCATATGTTCCCACGGCTACCCATGCTTAACCCCAGCATAATATGTTTCCCAGGTGTTATTCTTTCCTGATTCCTATCCTATCTCATCCATTAGATGCAATGTTCTTGGAGGTCATAGGTCTCGTTCATTCTGGTGCCCTTTCTACCAAGCAAGGTGTTTTAATACATAGGAGATATCCAATAAATATATGCTCAATAAATGACTAAAATTATTAGGAGGCTTTTTCCCCCCTCCAGTAGTATTTCTGTATGTACCACCTTATCCAATATTATATGAGACACTAATAAAACCCAGATTTTTCAAACTATGAATTAAAAAGAACACTTCTCGGGCTTCCCTGGTGGCGCAGTGGTTGAGAATCTGCCTGCTAATGCAGGGGACACGGGTTCGAGCCCTGGTCTGGGAGGATTCCACGTGCCGCGGAGCAACTAGGCCTGTGAGCCACAACTACTGAGCCTGCGCTCCGCAAAAAGAGAGGCCACGATAGCGAGAGGCCCTCGCACCGCGATGAAGAGTGGCCCCCACTTGCCACAACTAGAGAAAGCCTTCGCACAGAAACGAAGACCCAACACAGCAAAAATAAATAAATAAATAAACTCCTACCCCCAACATCTTCTTTAAAAAAAAAAAAAAGAATACTTCTCTTTATCTCTTCAGTTAGATAGTAAACCCCTAGGTGAAAGGGGTTTATTTTTTAATTTTTTTAATGTTTATTTTTTATTTTTATAGCCCCTTAAACAAACAGGTGTATAATCACTTTGCATGACGATGGTGGTGGCTGTAGTGGTGGCAGGGATGGTGATAAGAAGAGAGTGCTGTGCTAATGGTCAGAGATTGAGGCTAGTGTTCTCAAAGCCTGAATTGCACTTCTGTGTCTTCTCAGCCTTAGACAATTTAAAGCAGTTGATCCGATCTGAGACCAACACACGTTCAACTCATGGATTCCATTATTTCATGTCTTTGTTCAGAAAAACAATGCATCTCCAATGTAACTTCAGCCCAGCCCTTTCTGTTGTTTCTTAGAAATCTTCCTGATGTTCCTGGAGGTGGTACACAAGGAAGCCTCTCTCCAAGAACACATCCTAATTAGAGTGATTTCAAATTAGAGGAACAAACCACATTCTGCTTCCTAACACCTCCTGAACATTTTACAATTTACATTAATTAGACAAACTGGGTGGTGTTCTAACAGGTACATTAATCTGACTCTTCCTTGGGGTAATTCAAGTAATTAAGATTAAGGCCATTGCCAGAATGGAGAAGGAACTCTTCCCTGGGCTGAATTAAATCTCTGTGATTAAACTTCTTCCCAACTGGTTTTTACAAAACAAAGGAAATGGGCCTCTGAATAAGCGTGCGCATATTCCATCCTCTGCAGATTCGGAGCCTCTACTGGGACAAGTTTTATACAATGCTGTCTGTTGTTCAGAGGTAGAGAGAAAAAAAAGTGACAATCCTATTAACAAGAAAGGCTAAGTCATAGACTCTTCTACTGGGAAGTTCCTATTAAGCGATTCCAGGCATGCAACCATTTTAAAATTAATTCACAAAGGCAGCTCGAGTGTATTATATTACTATTATAGTGTTTCTGCGTTTATTACCAAATGTAATTCTCCATCCTCTTTTGTCACTTTCTTTTACCAGGAAGGAAATCCAATACAACTTTAGTGTCAACTAAAACTTTTAAATTTCGCCTATACTTTAAATACCATTTGTTCAAAAATTTGACAAACATCTGGACTTCAGTCAATTCTAAGGGTGCTGATTTCAGAGGCAAATGGACACACTGGTTAAAAATGGAGGCTTCTGAGTAGATGGTTGCATTAGAATACCAGCTCTGCGACTAACCAATCCTGTAACCTATATTAACCTCTCAGAGTTGCCATCTCCTCTTCTACAAGAGGAATGATAATAGTACCTACTTCATAATAATGTTGTGAGAATCGAGATACTTAACATGAGAAAATGTGTGAATTGAGATAATAAAAGGAGTTTAATGAACTCTGTTTCTTACATCAAATAAGCACTCAACAATATTTTGATATAATCACTGTCATTTGAAAACACTTGTCCCCTTTATGTGTATTGTGTAGTCTGGTTCACTAAATACACTAAATCTTATCATTAGGGCCAGTATATGTTTCTAACGCATTTAAAGAAGTTTAATGTCACCCTTCAGGATATCAGCATCTACTCTTACGCTTCTTCCAGACGTCAGTAAGTTCTGATTTGCTTGAGTGACTTGTAGAGAAAGGAAGTACTTAAGTGCCCCCTGGTGTCAGCATCTTGGCTTTTGCTCCTGCTATAGTTCCACTGCCAATAGTTGCACAAATCCCATAAAGATCACGCAAAATGAAGTCTTGGCCCATTAAGTTAATTAAGCACTACTCGGCACCATGGTGTGCATGACCCAATCTAACAATTTTCATGATCCAAAAATGAGGCTAAATTTAGAGTAACATCTCTCCTTTAAGTGTGAATTTAGTCACAGCCAAATTCTTATTAGAGTGATTTTAGATTATGTGATTTCTGGGATAGGCACTCCAAAATTAACTTATAAATTGAATGTTCACATAATCTAAAGCACTTATCCACCGTTCATTAAAATTTAAATAAAATTTTTTCTCTAACACCAACAGTCTCTCCACCAGACTATGAATTCTACTTTCTCACCAGCACCCTAAACCAAAGCACAGCAGGGTATCGGGTGGTTAATACTGTTTCTTTTTCCCCCTTCACTTTTCCCCCTTAGCTTTTAAGATTCAGCATATGTAATAGCTCTTCTCTAGGACTGCAAGCCAGCTGTGACATAGTGACAAGATGTAGCCAAGTGGATCAGTAATAATAATCATCCAGCCACCACCTTGACAGGAGCCGTAAGTTTCAGTGGCTTTGCGGGCAATTTGTGCACCTTGCACAATGTGGCCACACATGTCTGGAGCTCGCAGGGAAAAGACTGCAGTATACCCATTAATGCAGGTGGCGGGAGCCAATTAGTGGAATTAGTGGAATCGTTCAAAGATTCGTATCTCCAAATGTAGTACAGACATTGCCATTGGGAGTGTTGTCCTTTAAATGGGAAGTTCTGACCTTAAAGGAAGAGCTCTCCCACGACCTAATTAAGTCACCTCCTCAACTTTTACTTCTTTTATAAGTTGATTGAGTTTAATTAAAGTCTTTCAGCACCTGCAAAAGAACCTGTTTATTTCTCATACTGAGAAGGTATATGAGTGCTTAAGAATAATGTTTTGCGGTTTCCCTAAGGTAACTCTGATTCAGAAACAGTTCAGAGAAGTTGATTATATGAACCACCACTTTGATTCACACTCTGTCCTATCCATTTCTTCCTCTTCATTCCCAGGGCTACTACCCTGTTGAGACTCTCGTTCTTTCTTTCTGAGCTATTTTAAGAGTCTCCGAATGGCTGTCTTAGTCTCAAATATTTATCCCTCAAATCTGTCTCACATGGTGTGGCCAGACGAACTGTCTCGTAACGAACTTCTTATATTTTCATCTTCCCACGCAAAACTGTCATTATCTAAAAACGAAGTCCAATGTTTGTGTATAGGAACACACACCTAAATATATATGTACATGTATATACATATACATATATGTATATGTGAGTCTATTCAAATTCATTTCAAATATTTTTATTAGAACAGGTTGACCTTTTCCCATCAATACTTTCTACTACTGATAGTGTATAAATACCCATACACGTACATACAAATAAATGCTTAACATTTGTTTATATTATACAATTGTTTACACTATTTACAAACACACACACGTACACAAGTTGTTTATACTATACAATTAAAAACTTCAGGGCTTCCCTGGTGGCGCAGTGGTTGACAGTCCACCTGCTGATGCAGGGGACACGGGTTCGAGCCCTGGTCTGGGAAGATCCCACATGCCGCGGAGCAACTAGGCCCGTGAGCCACAACTACTGAGCCTGTGTGTCTGGAGCCTGTGCTCTGCAACAAGAGAGGCCGTGATAGTGAGAGGCCCACGCACCGCGATGAAGAGTGGCCCCTGCTTGCCACAACTAGAGAAGCCCTCGCACAGAAATGAATACCCAGCACAGCCAAAAATAAATAAATAAATAAACAAATAAAATGCCAAGCATTTGAAGCCCTTAAAAAAAACAAAACAAAAACAAAACAAACAAACAAAAAACCTTCAGGTCACATATGGAAAAGGACTAGCACACCTACTGCCAGATGCCATTCCCACAATCATTCCTCGACTCCTTTCCTCAGAGCTCAGTAAGACCTCAGAACACTTCAAAAGAGCTCAAGATTAATGTGCTGTAATGTTCTCCATTTAAAAAAAGGGTGAAATGCCAACATAGACAGGTGTGGCTGGTTGGTATCAGAATCAGAGCTGGAAAAGAAGGTACCCAGCTTCCTTGTCAAGGGTCCCTTTCATGCTACCACACTACAATCATGCACCGATGTGCCCAAGTTCCCAGAAGCCCCAAGGGCTGCAACGAAGGAATTAAACAGCAATCAAGTATACAAATCAAGAAAGTTAAAATAGGGACAAGTATTGATAGAAGAAGGGAAAGGGCTGAGGAAAAAAAATCACCTTAGGTTGATAAGTGATGTGCCTTCAGATCAGAAAATGTCCCTCTCCACATAAGGAAGTCCTTACCTTCAAAGCTTACATTGATCCTTGAGACTGCGATCAGTTTTGTGACCACGTAAAGCAAGCACTACCATTCGCAATAAGAGGGTGTGAGTCTGGGTGATGCCAAAAAATTTTCAATATGGTCTCAGGAAAACATTCGGCCCAGAGGCCCAGTGTCCAAACTCGTGGCCTAAAAGCCTACAAATTATAATTATCTGCTACCTCCTGCCAACAGCTCTACTGTATTGACAGAGGGGAAATGGCAGCTCTGCAATAGATGCAACAGAGAGTAGCCAACTAGTAACATGTAATAGCCTGTTTTGTGATCGGCCTGGACCTTGGCAAAGGAATTGATTCTTTAGCATGAATTCACATAAAACCACCTTGTAGTTGTTTAAAAATGCAGATTCCCAGATAATAAGCTAAGATCCTAATTATGTATAGCCAAAGAGCCTTTGAGAAGTATTATTCTAAAGCTATTCATTTCAATCTTGTGTAAACACAGCATCACTGGCAAACATTTCATGTATATATATGTGTATATATTTATGTATGTATGTATATACACAAACATGTATATATACACGTATATGTGTGTGCATTCACAAAGACGAAAGGTTGGTGATCTGGGCTTCACTAACACCTTTACAAAAGTCTTTCTTTGTAAAAGAGCTGAATAAATTAATCTGATTATTAGAAATTGAGAAAGTGAAACATATCAATAATTGACTTGTGAGATACAAAAAAAATGTATAGGGTAAGCATGTCAGGGGATAAGGAAGTGAAAGCAGTTCGACCTAAGAGGTGGGAGAGAGACCAAGCAAACATTTTCTTTCTAACAGTGAAAGAGTTTCAGAAAGAAGTCATTGCTCTAGAGAGGGAATAACTTAAGTATCCATTTGATCTGAGGAATAAAAGATCATTATTAACTCAATGAGGCCAGTTTTAGTGGGTTGGTCAGAGTGGAAATTAATTGTAATAAAGGCAGAGAACATTGATTAATTCTTAAAGAATGTGGAATATGGAGTCAAAAGGGAGGTAGCTAGATAGGTATGTGGGGAAAAAAGGTTTTATATATTTTTATTTATATATTTTTAGGGATAAGACAGACAAGAATGTTAAAAGTTAGAAAGAAAGGGAGTGTGTAGAATGGGAGAAGTTGAAAAAATTGCATTCTGAGACTCACAGGAACAACACTAACATTATTGTTTTAAATCTCATTATACAAACCGACTGTAACCAGACAGGGAAGTGTGATGTCTGGGTTGTGGTGCTGATTTTACTATGAACTGACAGTATGACAGGTGTCCTTATTTCAAGGCTCCATTTTTGAAAGCGTGAAAAATGAAGCATTGAGAAAATGAAGGGACATTAAGAAGTTAAGGTCAAAAGAGAATGTCAAATCTGCGAAAGGAAAGGACAATGCCTAGAAACAGCAGAGGGGGATGCTAGAGCTAAGGAGGAATATTAAACCCAAACTCAATCAGCCCAACTACAGTCCGACGAGCTCACCTCTTTATGGATTTTTTTTTTGAAGATATTCGGATCTTTTTAGCCTTGAGAACTATAGCATGTGCAATAACCACACCTTTTATTGGGAAATTAAATAAGATTTTAAAAAAAATTATAGAGATCTGTGAAATGCTGTTACCCTTTCCCCACAATGATCAATTTTAGACAGATTTCCTTGGCTGGTGGCTCATTATTCTTTCAGCCTCAAACATAGTTTGGGAATATTTTATTCTCTGTGAAAAGAGAGAAATAATTACTCCTCAAATTATGCAACTTTTGGAGTTTGGAGAGCTGTAGCCTTCTAAAGTACTAGAGTAGTGAACAGACAGATAAATCCAGTGACTCCGTTATCTCCTCTTTAGAATGAGGAAGTTTGATGACATGGTCTCTGGAGTGCCTTTAAAGTTGAAAACTGAATTATTATTATTCTAACACATCTTGGGAACACTAGCAGTAAAATTTAGTGGCCAAAGTTATAGTGAGTCTGTGTGTGTGTGTGTGTGTGTGTGTGTGTGTGTGTGTGTGGTGTAATGAGGCATTTTACTTAAGTCAGGCAATTTAAGTATATTAACTCTTTAAGCCATAAAATCATTATCTAGTGCCCTGAGGCAGCAATTTACTAAGTGGTATTCTAAGTAGCCTGGAAAATTTAATGGAGCCTCTGAAAAATGACCAAAGGCTTTAGACTGCAAACTGTCCTTAAATTGTCCAGCATGGGCTTCCCTGGTGGCGCAGTGGTTGAGAGTCCACCTGCCGATGCAGGGGACACGGGTTCGTGCCCAGGTCCGGGAGGATCCCACATGCTGCGGAGCGGCTGGTCCCGTGAGCCACGGCCGCTGGGTCTGCGTGTCCGGAGCCTGTGCTCTACGGCGGGAGAGGCCACAGCAGTGAGAGGCCCGTGTACCGCCAAAAAAAAAAAAAAAAATTGTCCAGCATAAAACCATACTGGCGCAAAGATAGTAAGCCATTAACAATGTTTCATATATAACATATATGTAGCCACAAACATTCTGGTGATTTATTCCCCCAAAAATGTGCATTTGCTGACATGGAAGAACAATCTTCATAGGTAATGTATGACTTGATATGCCTTCCAAGTCAAGCTGCCATTAAAGGTATAAGAATTTGTCTACATGAATCAATCAAATAACTAGTCATTTGCTCTGAAGTGTTTTATTAGTAAAAGATGACTACTGAACAATAACATCAGAATGTATGATATACATTGAAATACCATGTCTCAGAAGTAGCAAAGCTTTTGCCTTAACTGCTATTTCACAGAAAATCTCAACAGAGGCTCAAGAAATAGATTATTACCTGACTTACCACCTTGTTATAATCAGACATGTGCTCTTATTATGCACATAATGGAGAAAATAGGTAAATATTAGTAACACAAACCATTTCAAAATGTGTATTAAACAATGAAAGGTTATTTAAGAGTGAAAAGGTCACTAAAGGAGTGCGGGGGACAGATTTTAATCTTATATATGCTATTTATTAGCTTTAAACCTCTTCCTACACCCTCATCTTTGGTTAAATCCCCAGATTTCTTTGGTATGATCTGTTTGTTCAATTTTGGGTAAGTATCTTCTTCTCTAGTAATGGGGATAAACCTTGGCTACAAGGAGCTCCATGAGTTTGGGACAAAATGTCCAACTCATGGCTACAGGGATTGGTTTGTGTAATCCAGGCACCGACCAATCACCACACAGTATTCCAGGGCCTGTGAGACTGGTTCAGGATGGTTCAGTGAGTGGAAAGCTCAGTACTCTTAGTCAACGGATGTAAATCAGAAAGCACTTGCCCTCAGTTCTGCTAGTGGCCATCTTGTGATTATGGTCAAAATATAAGATCCGTATATGGAGAAAGACAGACCTACAGCAATCACAGACAAGTCAAACTCTTATTAAACCAGGGATTATCCTAATCTACATCTGAGCTAGAGGTAGATTAGAATACCTAATCCAAAAAAAGGATTAAGCCAATTTGAATTGGATTATCTTTTATTTGCTGTCAGATGCATCCTCCACTATTACATAGACTACAATCAAGTCTTAAAATTTCGTTGACTTGAGCTTTACTTTCTTCATATGGTAAATGAGGATACAAATCTCTGTCTATATAAATGATATTATATACATATCCAACCAGACATGTGTGAAAATATAGTTGACCCTTGAACAATATGGATTTCAACTGCACAGGTCCATTTATATGCAGATTTTTTAAAATAGTAAATACTACAGTACTACACGATCTGTAGTTGGTTGAGTCTGTGGATGCAGAACCATGGATATTGAGGAGCCACATATACAGATGGTTGATTGTAAGTTATACATGGATTTTCAATGGCACAGAGGGCAGGAGCTCCTAACCCCTGTGTTGTTTAAGGGTCCACTCTACTTTGTAAAAGACTGTAATGTGTGTAAGATGCTACTATGTGACCAAAATAAGTTTATTTTTCTCTTAGGAATTAAAAGTTACTCTCAGTCCGTCTGCCGATGCAGGGGACACGGGTTCGTGCACCGGTCTGGGAAGATCCCACATGCCGTGGAGCGGCTAGGCCCGTGAGCCATGGCCACTGAGCCTGCGCGTCCGGAGCCTGTGCTCCGCAACGGGAGAGGCCACAACAGTGAGAGGCCCGCGTACCGCAAAAAAAAAAAAAAAAAGTTACTCTCAGATGAGACTTTTTCTTTTAATAAATTTATTGTATTTTATTTATTTATTTTTGGCTGCATTGGGTCTTCGTTGCTGTGTGCAAGCTTTCTCTAGTTGCAGCGAGTGGGGGCTACTCTTCGTTGTGGTGCACGGGCTTCTCATTGTGGTGGCTTCTCTTGTTGCTGAGCATGGGCTCTAGGCGCACGGGCTTCAGTACTTGTAGCACGCAGGCTCAGTAGTTGTGGCACACGGGCTTAGTTGCTCCACGGCATGTGGGATCTCTCCGGACCAGGGCTTGAACCCGTGTCCCCTGCACTGGCAGGTGGATTCTTAACCATTGCACCACCAGGGAAGCCTGAGATGACACTTTTTAACGAAAACATTTTTTAGGCTTTTTGCTTTCCTAAGTCATACTGCTTGCCCTTGCTTGATGTGTAGTCCACAAAGTGAGGTATAAAATCAAGTTACTGGGCATAAAGAAGTGAATTTCCTTTAGTATATTTTCACGAAGAGCTGTGAGGACAGCTTCTCTCTTGATCTGTATAAGAAGTTTTACACCAAGGAAAACCCTAATCCACCCTAGGAGGAGCATGAGAACAATTTTGTCACTCCACATAGCTATGAATTATAGCATTCCTATAAAAGTTGTTCCACCTTTCGTGAAGTATGTGTACTGCTTTTCTTTTTCACTAAAATACACTGAAAGTTCTTACCTTAGAGATGCCTTTGAAACTCTGCATATCAGCATATTCAATGTAATAACAAAGGCCAAAACTCTCACTTTTGTAAGTTATTCTTGAGAATCCATAAACATAGATACAGTTTGGAGAAACACACATACACTTAGAATTCCTTAAGTGTGTCTGCGGTAGATTCTTTCAATGCTTCACTCTCCCTCCCCCAGCAATGGAACTATACATCCAAACTTGTCAGGTAACTTTGCAGTATCTCTTCTTCCACTTGTCCCTGGATACAGCTTGGCGACTTGCTATATGACCAATGTGAATTTCATACATGTGACAGAGTTGAGGCTTGAAATGCCTGTGTGATTGGGCTTGACCTCCTGTACCTCTGCCTCTGTGATGAGAACATGCCAAGCTATCTCTCTGGGAGTAAGAGAAAACACATAAATGAGAACCAAACCACCCAGCCGAGCCCAGCACAGATAAGGAGAGCTATATCCTGCCCAGCCTCCAGACCAGCTGATCCACAGGCAATTCAGAGATGCATGAGATTTAATACATGCTTACTGCTTTAAGCTAATGAGTGTGAGGAGATTTGTTAAGCAGAATTTTGTGGCAATAGCAAATTGAAACAGCTGTGTGTGTGTGTGTGTATGTTTGTATCTATGCTTAACTTTGTGAAGCATCTAAACATACATAAATTCATTGTCCCTTGACTGCAACGAGCTAATGCACTGAAAAAGGGGATGGATGCAAAGAGTTGCAATAAAGAGAAGGATGTCACAAGTTTTTAAAAACCTTGAAAGCCAAGACTGATTTCTTTAGCATCATGTCTTTAGTATCCAGCCTATATTTTGTGTTCCATGTTTCCAGCTGGGCATGAAAGGGACTGTCATGAAAGGGATAAGTAATATAGTCTATAATAGCCAGATATTTTTATTATTTCATCATGAACAACAGGAACTGGGGTGTAATTTTTTTTTTTTTTTTTTTTTTGCAGTACGAGGGCCCCTCACTGTTGTGGCCTCTCCCGTTGCGGAGCACAGGCTCCGGACGCGCAGGCTCACAGGCCCAGCCGCTCTGCGGCATGTGGGATCTTCCCGGACCAGGGCACGAACCCGTGTCCCCTGCATCGGCAGGCGGACTCTCAACCACTGCGCCACCAGGGAAGTCCCGGGGTGTAATCTTTACTTCACTTCTTTACTTCAGGTTCAATTCTAATACTCTAAATTCTGTCTCCAGAGTGGTAGAAATCCAGTATGGTTTCTTTAGCTCATTCAGTTTGTACCCATCCTCCATTCAAATGGCTGTCCCCATTAGCCAACAAAAATTTTTTTTTGAGCAATCAGCTATCTTAAGCCCTCATAATCTCTTTTTTTAAATTAATTTTTATGGGAGTCATAATCTCTTTTCTGTCGTAGAATCTTGTAACCCATTAGCTGCCCTCATGTTGGAGATTTTAAAAGACAATTGGAATTTTAATGAGATTAACTTATTGCTAGCATTTGTCCTTATTAGACTGAAAGAGTATCTGTTTTCATCTGATTGCTAAAAAGAAATTTTTTATTAGACTATGTTTTATGTTATCTGATGTCAACAATAGGAAAAATGTGTGGATGGGGAAGATGAAACTATTAAAAGGCACACAGGTAAAACCAGAAGCATCAGTGTAGAATTAGATGGAAATATAGTTCTATTTTTAAACTCTCTCTGTTATTTTTCTCATGGCTGGGCTTCCAAATGTACCTGAACTGTGTCTTGTACAGACCTGGCAAAACCATTTCCCAATCAACTGTCCAAGGTGAATGCCTAGGTAGAAATTTCTGTTTCAAGAATGATTCATGCATACAAGGTGAATTAGTCAGGGTTCTCCAGAAAAAGGAAAACAATAAGACATGTGTATATATAGAAGAGAAAGATTTTAAGGAATTGACTCATGCGACTGTGGAGGCTGACAAGTTCAAAATCTGTAGGGTGAGCTGGTAGGATGGACACCCAGGGAAGAGTTAGTGTTACTGCTGGAATCCAAAGGCAGTCTGCTGGCAGAATTCCCTCTTCCTCTGGGGAGATGGATCTTCTTTCCTATTAAGTCCTTCAACTGACTGGATGAGGCCCACCCACATTTATGGAAAGTTAATTTGCTTTACTCAAAGTCTACTGATTTAAATGTTAACGTCATCTAAAAAACTGCTTTACAGTAATGTTCAGACCAGTGTTTTGACCAAGTATCTGGGTACCATGGCCTAGCCAAGTGGACATAATGTTAACCATCACAGAAAGATGGACTGTGGTTGGCAAAGAACAAACAATAGTTTCTTCACCAAGAATTAGCTTTGTGGATTCTAAATAATCCATAGTGCATCTAAAGATGTTTTTTAATTCAAATCAAAAGATAGTGAAATATAAAGAAAAATCATCTCATAAACAGTGCCAAAGCCACTTAAAACGGAACAGACTCAGGGGAAAAAATAATTATCAGTTTACTTTCTGGCTCATAGGCTTAAATTTTCCTCCCTATTTCTGTAAATATTACCTAAATGTCATTTTTCCCCTTGCCTTAGCATTCCTAGACAGTTTCACTATCACACAGAACAAAACACTTAGTTTTCTTGCAGAAAACATGAATCTCAAATATCAGCAGAATATCATCTTTATTGTGATATGTAACAGTCAAAGAAAAATGTGAACTTTCTATCCTCAGTGGGATTTTCTTCCTGAAAAACACTCCAAGTCTATTATAAAGCTTGAAAAAATGGTTCTGAAGAACCTAAGGGCAGTACAGGAATAAAGACGCAGATGTAGACAATGGATTTGAGGACATGGGGAGGGGGAAGGGTAAGCTGGAACGAAGTGAGAGAGTGGCATGGACATATATACACTATCAAATGTAAAATAGATAGCTAGTGGGAAGCAGCCGCATAGCACAGGGTGCCTCGGTGCCTTGTGACCACCTAGAGGGGTGGGATGGGGGGTAGGAGGGAGATGCAAGAGGGAGGAGATAAGGGCATATATGCATATGTATAGCTGATTCACTTTGTTGTAAAGCAGAAACTAACACACCATTGTAAAGCAATTATATTCCAATAACGATGTTTAAAAAAAAAAAAAAGCTTGTCATAAAAATCTTTCCCTGCCCTAGATTATCCCATAACTACCTAGTGATCCAACATCAGGTATGATGTTATTATAGAAAATTCACATACTCACAACCTCTTGCAAAAAAGAATCTCAATAAGACAAAGAAATAACAGCAGTCTTATTTCACATTTGTTCTTTTCAGACGATGAAGGCCATTTCAGACTCATTCAGGTTCTCAGATATAAACCAATTTCTCAAAGAATTTCCAACACTTCTAAGTGAAACGTAGCTTCTCTGGATCACTCCAATGCCTCCGGATTACATTTTTTCATAACCTCTCAATAAAGGGGCTCATCCTGATGCTCTTTTACCATCTTATTATTCAATATGTCAACTCAGCGAAATTTGCCATTCCAGAAAGTTCTTGTCTGATTAATAAGGCAATTATCAACTTTTAGAGAATTTTTAGCATTCTGACTTGTGTCCTGTATTTAGGACTGGATAAAATGCTTGAAACTTTTTAACATACACGTGAATATGATAAAGAAGGTTTATTTTTTTTCAGACTAGGGATCAGTGGGAGATATTAATAATTGCAACTAACACTTTTGAGCATTTACTATATCCAGACACTGCAAACTCCATGAAGGCATGGGCTTTTTCTGTATTATTCATCACAGTCCAACCAGCACTTAATGCATTGTCTGGCTTATAATAAGCATTTAATAAACACTTACTGAGTAGATGGAGATATAACCTCACTTAATTCTCATACCAACTTCTGAGTTAGATTCATCATGCTCATCTTTAGCATGAGGTCACCGAATGTTTACAAGAATGAAACGTGTCCAAAGTCACACAACTAGTTAAGTGGTCTTGTTAGAACTAGAACTCGTGTTTGTCTGTATCCAAAGACTGTTCTCCACCTCGATGTCACACAGCTTTTGAATTCTCAAAATTCACGAGACAATGTGAGTCTAAAAACTTATGAACTAAATTATATGGATGTTCTTTTTCCAGATATGTTTTTTACTCATAAATTGTTTTTATTGAAATATTAGTAAACAAGGAGATAATAAAAATTTACTATTACAGAGGATATAAAATTTGTTCCAATAATATCTATGCTACTAAACCTACTGTGTAGCAAGATAGCTATCATTTTTTTCTTTTAAAATGTATTTATTTATTTTATTGAAGTATAGTTGATTTATAATATTATATTAGTTTCAGGTGTAAATATCCTGTTTCTTTCTTTCTTTTTTTTTTTTTTTGCAGTGCGCAGGCCTCTCACTGTTGTGGCCCCTCTCCCGTTGCGGAGCACAGGCTCTGGACGCGCAGGCTCAGCGGCCATGGCTCACGGGCCTAGCCGCTCCGAGGCATGTGAGATCTTCCCGGACCAGGGCATGAACCTGTGTCCCCTGCATCAGCAGGCGGACTCTCAACCACTGTGCCACCAGGGAAGCCCAATATCCTGTTTTTTATCTATTTTATACAACTTAGTTTGTATCTCTTAATCCCATACTCCTAATTTGCCTCTCCCCACCTTCCTTCTTCCCTTTGGTAACCACTAGTTTGTTTTCTATATAGATACTTTGAAAACCATTATGTATTAGGTAAAACATGGATGCTAAAGACAAATAGGAAATGAGAACAATTCTGTCACCATGAACTCTGCTGAATATAACAGAATTGAAATAATCATGGTTTAGCTAGACACAAAAGGACCAATACTGTATGATTCCACTTACACGAAGCAGCTACAATCGTCAAGTTCATAGAGACAAAAAGTAGAATAGAGATGAACAGGGCTGGAATGGGGAAGGGTGGAATGGGGAGTTAGTGTTGAATGGGTGCAGTTTCAGTTTGGGATAATGAAAAAGTTCTGGAGATGAATAATGGTGATGGTGCACAACAGTGCAACTGTATTTAATTCCACTGAACATTTAAAATGGTTAAAATGATAAATTTTTATATTATACATATTTATCCCAATACTTTAAAAAAATAGTCATGGTTTAGAAGATATTAGACAAATGCTGTTTTTAAGAGATACATTTATAAGATATTGGTTTCAGTTAAAAGAACGTTTAGTGAGGTAAAAATATAAGTTGGAATTATCAATACAAATTTATGATTAACCTAAAATCCATCTGATTTTTAAGATTATGTATTCCTCAGGGAACAATGTAATTATTCCCACTCTCTCTAGATCTTCTGTTTCACAAGTTTTCTGTGCTGTCTAGTAGTTCTTGATCTTTTGGGGAACAGGAAAATCTTTAGAACCTACTGTTATTTATAGAACCTATTTCTACAAAACCCACAAACACACATACATAAACAATTTGGTATAGAAAGCCACTGGATGCAAGGACACATGAGCCCCTAGCTAGTGCACTTGATCTAAATGATGAAAGATCCTATCCTAGCCCCTGAAATCTGATGCAGGATTTTTTTTTTTTCTAATGAATCATGCCTAAAACGAGGCGATGGGAAAATACACACTTATATTGAGGGGAAGGTGGTGTATACTATAAATCATTCCAAACAACTCCACAGAGCAAGTCCCTATGACAGAAGCTGGTTACCAAGCCTTTTCCAACCTTGCAACACTTGGCCATCACTTGGAATTTACTATAATCTTTTGCTGGATGCCACCATGCTGGACAGCACCGTCACATGGCAACCCAAATAAATTCTCAGCCTGCTATAGACAAGAAGAACTTAAGGGACCAGAAGGCTTTCCTAACATTTTACCCATCAATTTATACATTTAATATATTTGCCATATCCCACTAGTATCTATAATTAATGTTTTTAAAATCAAATTTAAATATAATTTCCATGTTTTCTTTCTTCTAAGCAATCATAAATGCAAAATCATATATTTTGTGTGCTACACACATATATATATATATACAAACACACACACACATACACATACATGTATACACACACACATATTTAACTACCTGGTATTAACATAAACACGAAACTACAGTAATTAAACAATCTGTCACTTAAAACCATTTCACACACCCCAGTACTACAGTACTACATTTGAAACACTGAGATAGATAATACTCAAAAAATATTTTTGAAAAAAATATCTGAGCGTTTAAATCGTTCTGCTTCAAAATGTTAAAACTCTGTTTCCCCTTTCTTATGGAGTTCACAGCATTCTGTTTGAGTAGTAAGTCTCTATGTTTTAAGTGTGCTTCCCTAGAAGCAGAGCTGGAGTTGGGAATTCTGATTCAAGAGGTTTTTGGGGAGTGGGGAGGGGAGAAGAGTTGCTCTTTGGAGACTGAGAATGAAGGAAGCTGAATAGGGAGGGCATGAGAGACTAGCTGCGGTCTAATCACAAGGATGGGAAAGGAAGGCTACACACCATGGTTTGCGCCACCTAGAGGCAAAGCCGTGTCAGTGAGTCATTGCCCTAGAGCATATCTGCAGGGGAGGAGGTGGGAGCAACGCTTACCACCCAAGCAGCTGTGAATTATCAAACAACACTTGATGAAGTAAGGCTATCTGTGTGTGACACCATCTGTGCCTATGACACAGAAAAAGCTAATAAATGCTACCAAAGTTTTTGCTACCTTAACAGTCTTTCTTACATCTATTTATGAGCAAATCATGGCAATTCTGCTGCATGTGGCTTTGTGTTACAACCCAGTTTTTCAAAATGGATACAGATTTACTGCTATACAGCCTTTGACCGTTAGCCAAGGACATAGGTAGCACACTTAAAACATAAATTCCTGGTAATAAGTACTTCCAAATGTCATGTTTTTAACATAAAATTATGTATTATAGAGCAGAATACAAAGTTTGCATGAATGTGTAAAATGAAACAAGAAAAATTTTGTTTGGGTTTGGTGTTACGCTCTCTACAAGTCTCAAGTATTGATAAGTTTTTATTTTCCTCTTCCAGTAGGGGTTACTCTAAGGGATGCTTAAGCTAAGAATCATTCATGAGGGCTAAGTATATCTCAGGTACTGTGCTATTTATACACACATCACCTCTTATTCACACTCCCTCCAAATTCTTTGCATCCAATGTTCTTATGCCCATTTAGAGATGAGCAAACAGATGTATGACCATCTATGATAACTTGCCACAGCTGTGGTAAAAGGCAAACCCCGAATTCAAACCCAGGAGGAGACCAAGACAAAGGCCATTTTCAAAACCATTACAATCCTCCATCCTTCACTCCTGCACAGTAAGGACAGACACAGAAGGGGTCTCTTAAAAGTAAAGCCTGGAGCCAGAAAGACATCACGAATTGCCCAGGTTTTATTTTATTTGGTAACTTGCATAATCATGTTGAAGTTAATAATTAGGGCTCCAGAGTCAGCTTGCCTGGGCTCAAATTCCAAGTCCCTTCACTTATTAAAAATAAACTAAGGGTTGTGGTCATCCATTTACAATGCTTGGTGTCAGTTTATTTATCTCCTGTAAAAATAAAATACAGTGTGTGTGTGTGAAAAAAAAAAAAAAAAAAGAACTTTGGGGGGAATTAACATCAGTTACCAAACAAGATTCAGTCTCTAGAGCGACTGCCTTTTGGTGACTCAGATTCTTCACGTGTCCCCCCCGCCCCTTCATTTAGAGGGCTGCACACCTGGCGACCAAGTTGGTATTGAAGAGCTGAATGTCTTAGCTGTAGATGACCAGGAAGTAACCCCAATAAACCAACTAGGTTATTTCTCAAAATATAAATAAATAAATAAACTAAGGGAACTTATTTAACTTTTGCGGACCACAATTTTCTCCTCTGTAACATGTAGACAGTAGAAGTCCTCCCTGGGTTGTTGTGAGGACTTTTTATTTATTTATAAAAAGGTCTAAGAATAGTGTCTGGCGTGTATAGCCATCTGTCAATTTTAGCTATTTCCAGTTTTACACTTTGGTTCTCATTTCACAACTATAATTTTGGTATATTCCCAACATGGCTATTTCTATCACCGGTGTAAAAACGATAGATTCCTTTTTCTTAATTTTAGGAGTCACTATCACTATCAATTCACTACGTGCACAGAAGAGAAAATGCGAAACGTGATTCAAGACCTTCCCTTTATTCCAGGACTCCATCGCTTGCCACTAACTGTGGATAAGATATTTGACCTCCACACCCAAGCATGGTTTTTGTTTTCTGACAGAGGGGTCATTCAAATACTGTTTAAGTTGAAGCTGGCTTTGTAAAAGTTTGTTTTGCATGATTGTTTTCCTTAATCCAAAGGGAAGTCAAGGTTTCTTTCCTTTTCATAAAGGACAAGAAAGTATTTTAGAAATTGATATGACAGTGGTAATGCTATAGACTGAATGTTTGTCCTCCCGAAATTCATGTGTTGAAACCTAATCTCCAGTGCAATGGTTTTAGGAGGTGGGTCCTTTGGGAGGTGATTAGGTTATGATGGTACAGCCCTCATGAATGGGATTTATGTCCTTATAAATGAGACACCAGAGAGCTCCCTCTCTCCTTCTGTAATGTGAGGACACAGTGAGAAGATGCCATTTACCAACCAAGAAATGGTTCTTCACCAGATACTGAATGTGCTGGTGACTTCATCTTGGATTTCCCAGTGCCGCAGAACTGTGAGAAATTAATTTCTGTTGCTTGTAAGCCACCCAATTTATGGTATTTTTCTCTAGGAAAGTACAGAAGGGTATCATCTACTTAGATTGAGGAGAAACGTGAGGATGAGAGCAAAAAAACATCTTCAAGAAGAAGTATGCTCTTCCTCTCTGATAGCCAAAACACAAATTAATTTTCAGCCCCATGTGATTTGTAAAACAGTTCTTTTGAACAAAAGGGAAAAAAATTGTGTTCTTCACTCTCATTCTCTCGAATGCAGAGTAAATTAACAACAAAGTAATGATGAATATGGAAATTAATCAAAAGGAAAAATACAGCTTTCACACACATATTTCTAAGTGAGTTAATGATTCCCTTTATTACAGTAAATGTGTCAAGATAGTAAAATGTGAGGAATAAGTTAAAATGTAAGATTAAATGCTGATGAAACTTTGCCCAGCTTTATTAATGCAACACTGAGCTTAAGCAAAAACCTGGGATAGAAATAGAAGTTACAAGAAAGTGTTACAGCCAGAAATTTTCCAATAAGGATCTAAGAAAACAATGAACTAAATAATAATAGGTTTAAAAGAGAAGTCAAGGGAAGAGACATAAGCAATTCAATTTTAAACATGGCCAAGGGCAGGAAATACACATAAAGATTCAGTGTAACTGAGAAAAATAATATTGGTAATAAGCCAAAGGGTGGCTTTGAAGCAGAGGATTCAATAGCCTTGTATTTAGCTCTTGGCATAGTTCCAGAAAGGAAGACTTGCACGACGTTTCTTAAGGCAGTGAAGCCAGTCCAAATGCGTTGACTCAGTGAACGGGTTATATTGGTCAAACAGGATCAGTTTGGAAAACTCTATCTCCTCTCCAAAATGGAAAAAGACAATAGGGCTCTTTGGGGAGTGAATGATTCAAAAATTCCTGTGTAAAGTAAATGTGCTTACATTCATTAAAAAAAAAAAAAATGTACGTTTAATCCCAAAATGAGCAAAGCATGATGCTAGATCCTCAAAAACATAAGACAGAAAACACATAGGCTCTACCCTTGAGGAGTTCATTACCTAGTATAGGTGCGAAGGTGCCCAGAGCAGAGAGAAACCACCTCTCCCTGGAAGTGAGAAAAGTCTTCAGAGCTGAGGGTGTAGGATAGGAAGACAAGGGTTACGTTAAGGGGTTTCCAGGCAGAGAGGCCGGCATAGGCAAAGGCAGAGAGTCATGTTCTAGGTGGGATCTACAAACTGAGTACATATTTCTGATTAACCAGACATATAAGGAGCAACTGGGAAAGTGGTTGAAAACAGAACAGGCCAGAAATGCAGGAGAGAATCAGATAATTAAGGACACTGATATCATATTAAGGAATTTGTACTTAAATCTACTCTTGTTAAGATCCATGGAAGGGTTTTGCAGAAGATAATGAAATATGTCAGATTCATGGTTTAAAAAAAGGTTCCTGGGGCCACAGTGGAGAGGGAGGGAGCATAGAGTAACACACAAGAGCTCATGCTTTAGAGTCAGACAGAACTGGATCTACACGAGAGCCTCAATTTAAAACTAAACCCTAAGCAACCTTCAGTTTGGTCATGTGAAAAGTCGGATAATATTATGTGTGCCCATGCTTGCTGGCTCTAAGGTTTAAATGCAATAGTGAAAACTCTTAGCACTGGACCTGGCACATAATATATGTGCACTAAAAGCAGCCATTGTTATGATGATTAGCAGAGAGAGAAAACAAGAGCATGACCTTAAAAGGCTCCTGAAATAACCTAAGGCAGCAGGGGTGAGGGTGGTGACAAGAACCTGAACTAAGGAGTTGGCACAGGGGGCTGAGAGGTTGAGGACCTATTCAGAAAACTTTAAGTAGGATCTGGTGTTGGGAGATGCAAGAAGATGGTGTGTGGCTCTCTTAACCTTTGAGATTAGAAGCAATTGGAGTCAGAAAGGCTAATGGGAAAGAAATTAGAATTTTCAAATCATTATTTAACCATAAACGTGGACTCCATCTAAGGGAGAGGAGACACGTATTTCCTAGAGATCACTTCTACGTTGTTCCCCAAACCAAAAGGCAGAGAAGAAAAATGAGAGATGGGGAAAACCACATACAGATATGATGAATGTGCATTTAAAAATACAGTGAATTGGGCCTCCCTGGTGGCGCAGTGGTTGAGAGTCCGCCTGCCGATGCAGGGGATACGGGTTCGTGCCCCGGTCTGGGAGGATCCCATATGCCGCGGAGCGGCTGGGCCCGTGAGCCATGGCCGCTGGGCCTGCGCGTCCGGGGCCTGTGCTCCGCAGCGGGAGAGGCCACAGCAGTGAGAGGCCCGCATACCGCAAAAAAAAAAAAAAAAAAAAAAAAAAATACAGTGAATTGATGCTTGAAGGATTACGCTGACTAAAAATGATTTATAAAGACATTCAAGATCTTATTTACTTTTAAATACACTATTAATAATGCAATAGTTTCTCCCTGCTTGATTTCATTGATATTTTTTGATTACTTTAAAATTCCAGGAAACACAAAACACAGTTATGGGTAATTACGATGCTTCAATTTGCTTATCTCTACACACAAATGACAGTTCTTTCAAGCATCTATAAACAATGCAGTCTCACATACAAATAGGTTTAAATGTAATATATTTAATTTGCTAAAATTCTGCGACATTCCCCAAGAAAATAACAGTTATAGCATTTTTACTAGGTGATTTATTTTTCTGCCACTGCACTTTAGAAGTCAGTCCTATGCAATTTAATCTTTCAAAGAATCCTTCTGCTGATAAACTACAGAGGGTACATGTGGCAGATTTGACCCAAACCTTTCAGTTAATAAATATGAGAGGGAGTCTTATAAAAAGGAAATGCAATCAGGATTTTCACAGAAGGTTTTTCCTGAAGGGTAAAAATAATAGTGGTGTTTGACTCATTTTTATACCTGGGAGCAGAAGATGTCCTTGCTAAATATCTTCCTGGCAGAGCTTAAGTTGGACAGACAGTTCCAAAAGATAAGCAAAGCATGAAAGATAGGCGCAACATCAGAAAAAAATGAAATAAACTAGAAGCATTTCCCAAAGCATTTAAAATGACAGGATTAAAAAAAAATTGTTTACATTTATCGAACATAAGTTCGGTGACTTTTTAAAAATGGAAAGATGGACTTCAGGACACTTATTACTGAGATGGTACAGACAGTTTTTAAAATTTCCTTCCTCCCTTTCTTCCTCCCTCCCTCCTTTCCTTCCTTCCCTTCTTCCTTCTTTTCTCCCTTCTTCCCTTCCTTCCCTTCTTCCTTCTTTTCTCCCTTCTTCCCTTCCTTCCTTCCTTCCTTTTTTTTTTTTTTCCCGGTACGCGGGCCTCTCACCGTTGTGGCCTCTCCTGTTGCGGAGCACAGGCTCCGGACGCGCAGGCTCAGCGGCCATGGCTCACGGGCCCAGCCGCTACGCGGCACGTGGGATCTTCCCGGACCGGGACACGAACCCGTGTCCCCTGCATCGGCAGGCGGACTCCCAACCACTGCGCCACCAGGGAAGCCCTCCTTCCTTCTTTCTTTCTTTCTTTCCTACAAAGTCCAAATTTATCTCTTTAGTTAGGATGAGCCTATAATTAAGATGAATCTCCATGACACATTTAAGTAAATGTGCTGTAATTTACTGTGTGCATTATTTGGCCTGTGCAGCCAAGAGTCAAATAATAAGCTGCTTTATGTAAGTAGGTGTGACTGTACATGTCTTAGTAAGAAATATCACGTGGGATTACCAATATAACTAATTTTATCAATTATCTTCTTTACCTCCCATGCACCTCCTTTATTCACCATGTACCTCTGCTACTGAATGTCCGGAATGTTCAGTATTAAAGAAAATAAAAATAGAAGCACAAAGGAACCCAAACTCTCAGGATCATTGTTGCCCTGGAGATTCAGGTACTGAAATAAAAGAAAGGTTATTTAAATGACATCTTGAGACTTCCCTGGTGGTCCAGTGGTTGACTCCATGCTCCCAAATGCAGGGGGCCTGGGTTTGATCCCTGGTCAGTGAACTAGATCCCACATGCTGCAACTAAAGATCCTGCAAGCAGCAACAAAGACCCTGAGTGCCACAACTAAGACCTGGCGCAGCCAAATAAATGAAATAAATAAATATAATATTAAAAAAACGACATCCTGTTTGCTTTTCATTTCTTCAGTTTGAGAGGGAATTTCTGTGGTGGACCAAACAAGCCAAGTTTGAGCATGTAATGAAAGCAATTTTCTGGATAATTGAAGCCAAAGACATTTTTGATTTTCAAATGCCGAGATACACTTCAGAGAAAAGTATTGGAGAGTTTTACACAATTATCTCATTTCTCACTGCCCTGAATTGTATGTATCATTGATATAGACAGATGATGATTTGGTACAATCAGCTATGCCAGACATATTAAGAGAAACTTCTTTGGGAGTCCATGCAGAGGGACTTTGCTTCTAACTTTTATAAATCTGGAGGAATAGAGGGACAAGGGGGGACATTTAGTAAACTGCGACTTTCATTTAGGAGTTTGTGTGGCTCTCACACTAACCGTTTTTCTCATTACTAATTGCCTACGTTGTATGTTTTCATCTCCCATATTAGACTTAGAAGTTTCTTCACAGAAGCTGAACAATGAAAATATTTGACATACATGAAATAGGACATAAAATGACAATCTTCTCATAATTTCAAACATTTATTGTGACATGAATAATGCGTGTATCTGCTAGTGAACTAGAAAAAATAATAAGGATCAATACACATTAGAATAAAAAAATGAAAATTGCCGATTAGAAATAATACCCTGGTATTTTCTAAGCATATGTTCATATGAACATAGCACTTAGGTGCATCTTCTGAATGCTACATTTTGCCATCTCTGACATATATATTTAAGACTGTTGGCCATTCATTACCCTGAAATTAGACATAACTGACTGAAAAGAAAAAACAGTCAATACAGGTAGAAACCTGAGCTGCTGGAGACAGAAGAGAAAACGGAATAAAACGTCAATCCCTACTCCTTGGATGTGAAATGAGGGGTACATATTAATGTAATCCAGGATGGTTTAGCCTGGTGACTTGGGATCAGCTCTAGAGACAGGGATGTGCGGAGGCTGGGCTAGTAGAGTTTTCCTGATGAAAATCCTCTAAACCCAGTCTTACTAGCTCTATTATTGTGTGTTTTGGAATAAAAACAGAACATGGGAGTGTGATCTAAAATGGACTCTATCCCTGGTGCCTTATGGGCACCAATCTGGCCTAGGTTTCAACCAACAAAGGCATCCCAGTCGCAGTAGCCAAGTGTGAAGTTTTTCACGCCCAGTCTTTGACAGTAACACCGTGTGGCTTTGAGAAGAACGTCACTGGTGCACCATTCAAGGTCTCTGTGCTTTTGCAGAAGGACAGAGAAGCACTAATAGATGTTTTCATAGCAGGGCAGAGGGGCTGTTCTAATGATTAATTAAAAAAAAAAGAAAGAAAGATAAGTGACTATATATCTTCCTGCATTAGTTGAACAGGTTAAAATGGTTTGGTGCATGTAAATTTCACCAAGATGGAAGCACACTGACTACACTGTTTTCTATATATATTTTTTCACTTAATATATTATCAGAATTCCCATGTCTGTCTTTTCACACACACTCATTTTTAATGACCAAGAACTTGTTTTTAGTCCAGACTTCTTTTTCCTCTAAAACTTAATACTGTGCCGCCTTCTATAAAAAAGAATGAAATATTGCCACGTCCAACAAAATGGATGAACCTAGAGATTATCATATTAAGTCAGTCAGACAGGAAAACACAAACATGATATGCTATCACTAATATATGGAATCTAAAAAATAATACAAATGAACATATACACGAGACAGAAGCAGAGTCACAGACAAAGAGAATAAATGTATGGTTACCAAAGGGGACAAATTAGGAATATGGGATGAACAGATACAAACTATTATACATAAAATACATAAGCAACAAGGAAATACTGTATACCATAGGAATCTATATTCAATATCTTGTAATAACCTATAATAGAAAATTATCTGAAAAATATATATATAATTGAATCATTTTGCTGTACAACTGAAATGAACAAAATGTTGTAAATTAACTATACTTCACAATAAAAAAGAAAAAAGAAAACAGAGCAACCAAAAAATAAATATTGCACTGCCGCACCTGTCAGGCTTTATGGAAAATAATTTCCATCAACTTGACAAGTCACTGTCTTGTCAGTTTCAGGTAATTAAGGACTAGCCATTGGTCCCGGTACCTATGGTGTAATCTCTTTTGTTTCATCAGGTTCATGAATTTTGCAGTGTTTGCCAGTCTACAGTTTGCTTAATTAAAATCAGTGGAGTTGAAAATCTGTGCTTTCTCTTTCTCCTTTTCTCTCTCTCTCTAAAGGATCCCATTTTCCAAAGCACCGTAAGCAAATAAACTGGCATGTGGATTTTTCTGCTGCTGTATAATAGTCACACACACTTAACTGTATATATTTACTTCCCAGGAAAATTGCCTAATTTTACATTTGTTAACTAGCTGGCAAACTCCAGTTTCCTTCCATCAGAGGGGGAGTGCTCACCCACAGATTCTGTGCATAGAAGTAATCCAATTACTAGTAACTACCCTCAACAAAAGGCTCAAAAGATGAATCAGTACCAAAGCTATCACCTTCCCCCGAGCTGATTACAGTGTTCAATTCAATTCAAGTTAGCTGGCAAAGATGCTGTTGCTGTTGTTGTTGTTGCTGTTGACTTAAACTGGGAAAGTGGTAACTGGAACCAAAGGAGACAATTTCCAACTAATGAAGTGTTAAATTGATATCAGATTTTCAAAGGGACCAACCACAACATTTCTGTGATTCGCACTTTGATTAAGTGACATCCCTTTGATTTTTCCCACAAAGAGGACAAAGACTGAACTGGCAAAATTAACAGCCCAGATGTATGTTGCCTTCCAGGCTGGAAGCCTTGCCTGAGATAATGTCATGAACATTTTTCCATTTCCTACAAGACAACAGTATGCTTGCAATGTGCCAGGCTAAATGCCTGAAATACAGAAACTTTAAAACGATAATTGATAACTTTGATTTTGCCACACTCTAGGGCGACCCTAATTTTCTTGAAGGTTATAACACTAATACATCTACTTGAACATATATGTATTTAGGCTATGCATACATTTTTTAAACATATACTTCAATAAAACAAGTACATATTGAAAAAGAGTATTTGTAGTAAAAGGGAAATCCCAATATGTTAATGATGTAATGAGACATAAATTTAATCATCTTATGTATTTTGAGCAACACATGTACCTGTTTCTTATCTTCATCTTCATCCATTCAGAAATAAAGCAATATATATTCCTATGGATCAAGTTTACCCAGAAGTATATCAGACATCCTACCAATACTAGCTGATTATTATTCAGTATAAGATATCATAACAAGTAGAGTGAAAGCACAACCCTGGACACTTAAACTGAGGATATAAGGAATGAGTAGTATACACCATGTAGGAAAAGGAAAGATGGGTATTAGATGTGAATGGGAGCGAACAGCAAAGGCAAGGAGGTGTCAGTGAGCATCATGTGCTTGAGGAGCTCCTCACATAAGGATTTGTTTATGACAAAGAAGACATTTCAAATGACTGGTGGAAAATCGGGATTGTTCAGTAAGTGTTCAATCATGTTGAAACAGTTGATGATGCTCTTGAAAATAGAAGTCTCCGATTCATACTAGCACTTACAAAAATCAGTTCCAAATAGGGAACACACATACACACACACATACACACCATCTGCTGTCGACCTTTGAACAACTTGGGTTTGAACTACATGGGTCCACTTATATGCAGAGTTTTTTTCAATAGATTCTATAGGACTACATGAGCCATGGTTGGTTGAATCCCTGGATGTGAAACTGCAGATAAGAGGGGCTGACTATGGGACTTGAGCGAATTTTAGTATCCAAGGCCAGTCCTGGAACCAATCCCCCTCAGATACCAAGGAAAAAATGTAAAGTTATACAAAGATTTTCAGCTGGCGGTGGGGGTGGGTGTCAGCACCCTTAACTTCCACATTTTAAGGGTCAACTGTATACTCAAACACATATATACATACACCTGTGTGTATGTAAGTGTGTATGTATTGGTTCAAGAAATTGCAGAATTGGGTGAAGAAGATCTTTCTAATGTTCTAAACTAATGGGAAAAAAGTGAGATATTTTACACTATATTTACTATATACTACTAAAAGAAACATACTACTATATTTATTATATGCAAAAAGAGAGCATAATCCATGTTAAAACACACTAGTGTTTGAGTCTGAAGGACAGCAGTCTGAAGAAAAATATCTGTAATATATGTAAAAAAATATAAGATTAATCTCCTGTAATATGAGCTCCTACAAATCAGAAGGTAATAAAATGTACAAATGTGGGCAAAATACATAAATATGCATTTTATATAAGATATAAAAATGATCTATAAACTTAAGAAAATTTCTTTGATTTTTGTGGTAGTAATGTGAATGCTTATTCAAATAATAATTAGAAGGTTTCTGTTTTCTGGTCTAAAAAGAACTTCTGTTTTCTGGCATTTTCATTCCATCCCAACAATGAGTAAAAAGCTGAACAAAGTGAACAATCAACAAGTCTTCTTAAACTCATAAGAGATGGGAGGGCACAGGGCAAACTACTGGCCCCCAAACTGGAGAGACACAGGGCAAACACAGAAGATCACAACTTATAGGCGCAGAACCCCAAAAGCAGCAACCTCCACAGGAACCAGTGACAGGGTAGGAAAACATCAACTATAATTGATGAATTGCCGGGGGCTCAGTGTGGACAATTCTCAGAGTCAGAAACTCCAGGGAACCCAGTCACTGGGGGCACACACACACTTGTGAGTTTAACCTATAGGACCTCGACTAGATTCTCACACTAAAATTTTTCTCAGAGAAAAATCCCTTGTGCTTCTGGCAGAGGGAGAGGAAAAGAACATTTTTGAAATATGTCAGAGCTTTCTTTATTTTGTTTTTAATATAGTCTGCTCCCAAGAGAACCTATTTTACCAGACACTAAACTATTGGGGTGTTTTCAAGGCCCAACCAATCTGAGGAAGGGAATATAGTCAACTTCAGCCACTCTAGCATTGTATATGGAAGCAAGGAAGTACTCAACTCCAACCTCCTCTATCCTTCCACATGGAAGAAAGGAAATATCCAACTACAGGCCACTCGTGCCACCCTGTACCACATGCGGGTTGGGGAGACGGCAACCGAGAAGCATATGTGATGTTCAAATCTGGGGCACAGGCTCACAAAATGACTGAGACTGAGTCATAGAAATATAGACCCCTTCCCCTCCTCTGACACCCCACCACCACATTACTAAGGCCTATTTATAACCATTGCTTTTACCTGGTACATCACAGCCGGTCATCAAGAAAATATTACAAGGTGTACTAAAAAGGCAGAAAAGACAATTTAAAGAGACAGAGCAAGCATCAGAACCAGACTCAGATATGTCATGGACATTGGAATTACCCAACTGGGAATTTCAAACCATTATGAATAATATGCTAAGGGATCTAAGGGATAATGTAGATATTATGCAAGAACAGATAGGCAATGTAAACAGAGAGATAGAAATCCTAATAAAGAAACAAAAAGAAATGCTAGATATCAAAAACAGGATAACAGAAATGAAAATGACTTTGATGGACATGGCTGAAGAAAATCTTTGAGTTTAAGGATATCTCAATAGAAACTACCCAAAATGAAAAACAAAGAGAGAAAAATTTAAAAAGCAGAATATTTTATAACTGCAGGGTTACTACAGAAGGTTTAACATATATGTAATGAGAATACCAGAAGGAGAAGAAAGAAAAAAAGGAACAGAAGAAATCTTTGAGGTAATATTGACTCATTTCCCCAAATCAGTGTTAGGCCAGGAAACCACAGATCCAGGAAGCTCAGAGAACACAAAGCAGGGTACATGCTCCAAAAACTACACCTAGGTATATCATATTCAAACTGCAGAAAATCAAAGTTAAAGGAAAAATCTTGAAAGAAGCCAGAGAGAAAAAAACACCTTACCTATACAGGAGCAAAGATAAGAATTACATCCAACTTCTCAGAAACTATGCAAGGAGGAAGACACTGAAGTGAAATATTTAAAGTGGTGAGAAAAAACAATACCAACCTAGAATTCTTAACCTTGCAAAATTATCCTTTAAAACTGAAGGTCATGAATAGGCAGAGCACAGTGGATTTTTAGGGCAGTGACAATACTCTGTATCATACTAAAATGATGGATACATATCGTCATAGACTTGTCCAAATCCAAAGAAGGTAAAGCACCTAGAGTGAATCCTCCGGTAAACTATGGACCTTAGTGATTATGATGTATCAATGTAGGTTCATTAACTATCAAATGTATCACTTTGGTGCATGCAGTGCATGTATGGGGGCAGCAGGTATATGAGAAATGTCTTTGCTTTCATCTCAGTTTTGCTGTGAACCTAAAACTGCTCTTAGATAACTGGCTTTCATATATATCATGTATATTATCAGTCCCTAATAATGAGTAGAACATGGAATTTAAAATTTAAATTTATCTTTCATAAATTGGAAGAAAAAAGGATGGTTTTAATTCCCTAGGTTTTTGTGTAATGAAGCAGATTTTACATTCTAACCATGGGCATATTAATTATCTGTTCATTTCAACAGGGAACATTTAATAGCAAATACAATCCTTGGAGAGCTCATTTCAATGCTTCACTTATGAAACTAGTTGTGTATATTATTCTGCATTTCTTTGAGATTTTACATTATATTTAATACCAACATCCTTAAGGGGTAAAATAACAGGACTGTGACATCTGTATTGGGATTAAAATAAACACATGGGGAAATACAGAAAAGAAAAATCAGCAGAATGAAGTTTAATTGTGCCTCTTGGAAAGAAAAGCCCATTCTATAGGATGGTTGGACTAATTTATTTCTGCAGCTTATATATTTAAATTTGTGAAAATGTGTGGCATGTGAAACAAATATGGTATCACTAATGATCATTGGAGCTGTTAATATGAACAGTGAGAATGATACAGCCTCAGTGTCCTGCAGGAAAATCCCCACTTAAAATCAAAGAGATATTATGGTGGTAGACGCTCCCTGACACTCAACAAACAGAGAAGAGGCTAAAACACCCTGCCCTAACCATTCTCCTTACTTATTATAAATTGGTATCATGTCTAGAAAAAAGTTCCAAGTTCCTCAAAATCTTCCACCAATTTCTGAAATTTCACTTATAATTGAAATCATGTGCTAAAGTTCTACTGGCACTTACACATAGAATGGACTCAAGACGTCACTATTAGTTGCCATGGTTTGATGAATACAGACAGACAAAATAGTTTTTAAACCTTCATACTGTATTCTGGGTATTCAGGTTCATAATGAATACTGGTCTTGGTTCAGATTCCCACTTGGCTTCCTTGGACGTCACTCCTAATTTTTCTTCTATTTCTTTAGCCCTCTTCTCTTGAACACCCTTGCTAGCCCCAATTCATCTTTCTGCCTTCTTAAAATTGAAGTGCTCTGAGTTCTTGGTCTTTCTTTTCTCCCTTTATGCTTTCAGTAAGTTTCTTGGCTGAGTATTTTCTATACACTAACAACTTGCACATTTATATCTCCAGACAGGACCTCTCCTAGGAACACTAGGTTCTTACAAGTATCTACTTCCGTGCTTTCTCTACTCTGATGTCACATAGACATGTCCAACTTAAGAAGCCCAAAACTCAGGTCCTGACTTTATACCTTTAAACTAGCTCCTCTCATATTCTGCCCACAATCACTAAATGAGAGCTAATGTTCAGCCAGATGCTTAAAAACCTTGCAAACCTTTTAATTCAACTCTTTATCTTATACCCTACATCTACTCTATCAGGTAAAGTTGTTGACTATACCTTCAAAGTAGATTTAAGTACTCCTTCTGAATACCTAAACTGCAACCATTCTGGTCCGAGCCACTAATATTCTTCTTATACTATTAAAATACTCTCTCTTATTCCCTCTTGCCCCCCACAAAGCCAGAGAAATCCCGTTAAAACAGAAATATTATATCATTCCTTTGCTCAAGATACTCAAAAAGCTACTACTTTCAATTATCTAGTTACACGTGACAAACAATTCCAAAACAGAGAGGCTCTAAAAAACTAATAATCATTTATTGTTGCCTTTCAAGTGCCTGGGGACCAACTAGGCTCAGCTGGGTTGTTTTGGCTTGGGTTTTCTCATATGATTGCAGTCTGATGAAGGCTGGAGCTGACACATCTTGAAGCCTTCCTCATTTACAGGTTTGGTGCCTGAACTGGGATGACATAAACACCTGGAGGCTCATCAGGCATCTCTCTAACTCACTTATGAGATCTTTCCATGTGGTCCCTCCAATACAGCAGCCTCAGGGTAGTCAGATTTCCTCCATGGCAGTGGGCTTTGTCTAGCATGACGATCCCAAGGGAACAGTGGGTGTCGCATGCCTTTTAAGACCTGCGCTCAGAACTCACATAGCAACATTTCCACCATGTTCTACTGGCAAAAGAAGTCAGAAGCCCAGCCAAATTAAGGGTGAGATGTAGAGCCACCTGTCATGCACTATGCCTATGATGGCTATTACTGTGCAGCTGTGATGGCTTTTCCATCTTCCTAGCACTCCTTTCCTCACTGATACACTCCTAACACACTTGCCAACTGGCTGGACTCTCCACGTGGACTGCTCTTCCTTCAAATATCCATCCAACTGACTCATTTCTTTACCTCTTTCATTTATTGGCTTAAATGTCACCTTTCCAGTAAGTCCTTATTTGAATACTCAATTTAAAATTCACTCTGCTCTCCAAAACTCCTTAGCTGACTTCTCTGAGTTATTTTCCCCATAGGACTTAAAACATTCTCATGTTACATAAATATTAACACATTCACTTTATTTATGGTCTGTCTCTACCCCATCAAAATTTGAACTCTATTATGTCATGGATTTTTGTCTTTTTTGTTTACTAGTGTATCCCAGAGCCTACAACAGTGCCGGCACAAATAGGTCCTTAATAAATATTTGTTAAATGAACAGAGGCAGGAATGCAGTGATGACTAATGGAACGATAAAGAATGAATGTGTGAAATTCATAGGCAACATTATAAAATGAAATTTACTAGTTGTTTGGGGTTATGTTAGTTGTACATAAAAGTGAAGTAAAGCTGTAAGTAAGAGGGAAGATCCTGATGTTAATATTGATTCCCTTTTCCCCACGATCAAGGATGTTTTGAAGATCTTGATGTTAGCATTAGTTTAAGCTCGTTCAATACTGTCATAGGAGGAAGAAAATCGCTTGAGACCTCTGATATTAACGTTCCAGTCTCGCCTTCTGCCTGTTTGAACTCATCCATTACTTTGGGACTAAACCTGGAATAGTGTACATATTCATGATGAGGTGAGTGGGTTTAATATAGAAGGCATTTTCTTTCCGTTGCTGCCTCAGAGTAATGAAGTTCTGGGGAAGCCAGGATGGGAGAGAACTTTAATTTTTGTATTTTAAATTTCTGTTATTTACTATTTAAGGGTATGTGATTCTGAGTCAGATAAAACTAAATGTACACCTCAACTCTATAATTTTCTAGCTATGTGTTTGGAAAAATTCCTTAATGTTTCTCACCCTCAAAATTTCTTACTCATTAAGAAAATAAAGACAGTAATACTTATCTCAGGCAATATTGAGAGAATTAATAAAATTAGATATTATGATAAATGTACTATATTTAGAATAGCACCTGGTACATAAGTGCTTAATAATGGTTAAGTATATTTTCCTACATTTATTTTCAATTGTGATGCACATATAGAAATTTGTAATTTAGTTGGAATAAGCTTAAAAACTAAATTTAACAAAATAACCTTCCTAGAATGAAGTTCATTAAATGTGGACAAGAGTATGTTAAGCATAAATGACATGGAAAGCAATAAGAAATAATAAAACAGATGAGGTGAAACACTGACACAGATAAATATATTTGTCTTCCTATATTGGATACGACTTTCCCATTTGAGCATGCAACTCCTCTCTAGATCTCAGAATGTAGTAAATCTACATGGAAATTTTTAGCAGTTCAGTGGGTACAGTTTCAGAGCTTCTGTTTGTTTGTTTGTGCTTGCTTCTATTTTTTTTTTTTGTTTTTTAAACCTCTAGTATAACAGAAATAGCGCCAGAGAGAAAAGGTTATGTATTTCAAGTCAAAAAGCCACTTAGTAGTGGCACAGGAACTGAAACTCAGAAACAATTTCAATTCAGTCAACTGTTACATATTGAGGGTCGATTATGTGTCAGATATTATAGGAAGCACTGGGGATAAAATGATGAATAAAACACATTTCTGTCTTTCCTAAAGTTCAGTGGTTTGCTGCCTAATTTTGAAGAATAATACCATTTCCTGGAGAATCACAGTGCACATCAGTATCTAAGGCTCTGAGAAGCCATGCAATAACGAAATCTATTTGATGACCTAATCACTGAGTGTCTTTCAAACTTATTTGACAATTAGATTTTTTCTGTGTAACATCTACAACAAATTTGCTACCTAACACATTCCTATCTATTCATTCATTTTGTCCTATCCCTGCTCATTTCTCCTCTCCACGGGATGATTTTTAATTTTAAAATTTTTAATTAGACACCTATCTCATAGAGAATTTTGAAGCCCCTACCATATGTAGGAATTGATGCTAGCCAGTATTGTGGGAAGAAAAGATGAAAAAGGAATATAACTGAACTTAAAGTTTCTTCTTTGATATTCACCAAGAAAATGATTTTATATTGTTGCAAATCTCTTTCTTATACATTAAAACTGTAAAACTGTACTGACTGGAACTCCTTCAAGTAGCCCGAAGGTTATATGCTTTTCGTATTTGGCTTCTTAGTAAGCAGTGATTTAAAGAATGGGTGTCTCTGCCGAAGTCCCTTTGAAAACTACCACCATGTATTCTCTCCTTCCATCTTCACAAGGCCTATGTGAGGTAGACAAATGACTGGCATGAAAACACATAGCTAGAAAGTGGTGGATTTGGAACTCAACCCTATGAATGAAGCAATTTAAGTATGATACATTGAATTCAGACTGTTAATTCCAATTTTGAAATAATTTCCGAAGAGTGCTAGGGTAAAGATTTATATTTGTGCTATCTATGAGAAAACAAAGAAAATTTGAAGTGAACTTTCAAAAACTAAAGGATTCAAATTATTTTCAAGTGCTTTAAGAGTCACATTTTCAGTACTTTCATCCTCATGCAAACAATTAAATTGAGATTACAAATTATCCCCTTCAGTAAGGCTGATCAGAAGAGAGATTCTACTCAGAGACATTTGTTAGCAGTTGTATGTTATTATAAGATCTGCCTTAATGAGACAAGCTCTTTTCACATGTATTTCTACCAGTGAGAAGAATAATAGGAATTTTTGTTGGAACACAATGTTGTCCTTTCTGACGTTAGCATCAAGAGGTCAAGGACAAACCTTAAAAATTTCTTTCTACATATATAACACTTTAGGGTACTATCATTGATGAGTTTGCTTTTTGAAGAGGTATCCTATTTTATAATCTAGTTATTTCCTTTCCCTGATAAATTGAGTTACCTAAGTGCCATACTACTTTTGAGACTTGTTTGCAACGAAAATTTTAGAGCCATATCATTCATAATTCCTTGTCTCTTTCTCAGGTAGAAGCAGGGTAGTATATCACTTACATAATGCCTGGCATTTGATTTGTGCTTAATAATTGGAGAGTAGCTCAGCCATAAAAAAGAATGCCATTTGCAGCAATATGGATGGGTCTAGGATTATCATACTAAGCGAAATAAGTCAGAAAGAGAAAGACAACTATCATATGATATCAATTATATGTGGAATCTAAAATATGCCTCAAATCAACCTATCTACAAAACAGATACAGACTCACAGACATAGAGAACAGACTTGTGTTTGCCAAGGGGGAGGGGGCTAGGGGAGGGAATGGAGTGGGAGCTTGGGGTTAGCAGATGTAAGCTTTTATATATAGAATGGATAAACAACAAGGTCCTACCATATAGCACAGAGAACTCTATTCAGTATCCTATGATAAACCATAATGGAAAAGAATATTAAAAAAAGAATGTAAATATATGTATAACTGAATCACTTTGCTGTATAGCAGAAATGAACACAACATCATGAATCAACTATACTTCAATAAAAATAAATTCTTACAAATTGGAGAGTTATTACTATTAATAATAATACACATAAAATATAATAATAGTAAAAGTAAAATATGCAAAGAGTATAGTAGACACCATGGTTCTAGATAGAATTAGCATTCCTAGCTTAGTGTCCCAACTTGTACACTGTGCATTTTTCTGTCATATCACCTGTAATATTTTATTATTTGTGGGTGTTCACTTCTTTTGTCTCTCAGAATGTAATCACAATAAGGATTCCTTCTAGGCAATCATACTTTTACTTATGTATCTCTAATTGCACTCCATAAATGTGTACTGTAAAAATTAATGAAAATAAATAAGATATATTTGTTCTTTTTTTTTTTTTTTTTTGAAAGGTAACATCCAAATAAGGAGCCTACTCAATTAAAATGCATAATGTCTAAATGATATAAGGATATGGCCTGCTTGGGCTTCCTTATAGCATGGCAACTTTGGGGTGTCCACTTCTCTTATGACAGCTGGTTCACCCCAGAGAAAGCATTCCAACTAAAAGGAAACGGGAGCTGATACCCTCTTGGAACTGGCACAGTGTCACTTCTACTACATTTCCTGATTTAACAGTCACAGGGCCAACCCAGTTTCAAGGAAAGAGGAAATGAACTCCACCTTTCAATGCAGAGAGTGAGAAAGAAATTGCTGCCATCATTATTTTTCCACAGACAACCTGTACCCTCACTAACGAAATTTTCCCAGTATGACGTACTGTTTGATCTGACAATTAATAAAAATTTTTAAAAAGAAAAGCAAACAAAACACTGCACAGTAGTCATAGTTACATATTCGTGTTCTTGATCACTGTATATATAAGAAACAACCTAGAGACCTTCAAGATGGCGGAGGAGTAAGACGTGGAGATCACCTTCCTCCCCACAAATACATAAGAAATACAACTACATGTGGAACAACACCTACAGAACACCAACTGAACGCTGGCAGAAGACCTCAGACTTCCCAAAAGGCAAGAAACTCCCCACGTACTTGGGTAGGGCAAAAGAAAAAAAAAAAAAAAAGAGACGAAAGGATAGGGACGGGACCTGCAGCAGTGGGAGGGAGCTGTGAAGGAGGAAACGTTTCCACACACTAGGAAGCCCCTTCGCGGGCGGAGACTGCGGGTGGTGGAGGGGGTAAGCTTCGGAGCCACAGAGGAGAGCGCAGCCACAGGGGTGCGGAGGGCAAAGCGGAGAGATTCCAGCACAGAGGATCAGTGCCGACCAGCACTCACCAGCCCGACAGGCTTGTCTGCTCACCCACCGGGACAGGCGGGGGCTGGGAGCTGAGGCTCAGGCTTCGGAGGTCGGATTCCAGGGAGACGACTGGGGTTGGCTGCGTGAACACAGCCTGAAGGGACTAGTGCGCCACAGCTGGTCGGGAGGGAGTCTGGGAAAAAGTCTGGAACTGCCTAAGAGGCAAGAGGCTTTTTCTTGCCTCTTTGTTTCCTGGTGCGCGAGGAGAGGGGATTCAGAGCGTCGCCTAAACGAGCTCCAGACATGGGTGTGAGCCGCGGCTATCAGCACTGACACCAGAGACGGGCATGAAATGCTTCTGTAGCCACCAAGAAGCCTGTGTGCAAGCACAGGTCACTATCCACACCTCCCCCTCCCGGGAGCCTGTGCAGCCCGCCACTGCCAGGGTCCCGTGATCCAGGGATAACTTCCCAGGGAGAACGCACGGCGCACCTCAGGCTGGTGTAACGTCATGTTGGCCTCTGCCGCCGCAGGCTCGCCCCGCATTCCGTACCCCTCCCTCCCCCCGGTCTGAGTGAGCCAGAGCCCCCGAAATAGCTGCTCCTTTAACCCCGACCTGTCTGAGTGAAGAACAGACGCCCTCAGGCTACCTACACTTAGAGGCAGGGCCAAATCCAAAGCCGAACCCCAGGAACTGTGCGAACAGAGAAGGGAAATCTCCCCCAGCAGCCTCAGGAGCAGCGGATTAAATCTCCACAATCAACTGGATGTACTCTGAATCTCTGTAATACCTGAATAGACAACAAATCATCCCAAAATTGAGGTGGTGGATTTTGGGAGCAACTGTAGACTTGGGGTTTGCTTTCTGCATCTAATTTGTTTCTGGTTTTATGTTTATCTTAGCTTAGTGTTTAGAGCTTATTATCATTGGTAGATTTGTTTATTGATTTGATTCCTCTCTTCTGTTTTTTTAATATATATATATAGATATATATACTTTTTTCCTTTTTTTTTTTTTTTTTTTTTTTGCGGTATGCGGGCCTCTCACTGTTGTGGCCTCTCCCGTTGCAGAGCACAGGCTCCGGACGCACAGGCTCAGCGGCCATGGCTCACAGGCCCAGCCGCTCTGTAGCATGTGGGATCTTCCAGGCGGAGCACGAACCCGTGTCCCCTGCATCAGCAGGCGGACTCTCAACCACTGCGCCACCAGGGAAGCCCTCCTTTTTCTCTTTTTGTGAGTGTGTATATGTATGCTTCTTCGTGTGATTTTGTCAGGAGGTTGTCTCCTTTTTGTGTCCCCCATACACAGAGGCTGGTGGTCTGTTGAGGCATATATGCCACGAATACCTTAATCATTCCTCTGCTCCTAATTTTACACAAGTTAGAACAGAGACTTAGCTTTGCTTTACAACAAAACCATGATCTCCAATCAACAAACACCCCTTTTATTTTCTCTTCCATTTTAGGAATCCCTGTTTGCAGAGTTTGGATATAATGGTTCTCTAAATACTCCTTACTGGTTTGTTCTCACGTTTCAGTCATCTCCCTCTTCCCTTCGTTATTACCCATGTGAATTTAAACCTATCTAAACTAGACTTATTTTTCCCTGTGGTAAAGGACCCTCCTACTTCCATGTGAATTCTCCGCAGTATCTCTCAGAGTGTATTAGTAAATAAAGGCCCGATGATTATTTGCAGCCTTGTGCTGTGGTTGACTTGCTATAAAGAACACTGACTTTCTAGTGCCATGCATCACTCCTAGAGCATGAGGTAAGAATAACATTTTAGCAACCATGGACCTAAAAACAAATAGTAAACAACTTTATCAGATGCTGAACAATAAAACTGAATGCCATTTAGTCAAGGTCTTACTTTTTCAGCTAACCCAGGTCTTAGGATCCAAAGGCACTTCTAACACTACATTGCAGATTTGATTCTGCGCACACTGAACAATGGAAAGCAATGTCATAACTGATCACTTTAACAGTAACATCTTTGAAGGTAGTTAACAGCATAAAAGCTGAATTAGCTTTTTAAGAGAGTAGAATCTCCATCCAGGATATCTGATTTTCAATATTTTCTTCTCTTTAAACCCTAAGATCATCAAATACTTGGATTATTCAATTTTTTAAAAATAAAAATGACACATTAACTCTGCCTATAATGAGAGCAGAAGACACTGGGAAGTCTTATCAGTACTCTAAAGGGAAATTTTGGCCTTTGACCTATTCCTTATCAAACTGACTCACCTTTCGGTAAAGTTTAAAAGAGCTGTAACAAAGAATGACATTTTGCATTTTATTACTTTAAACATACATTTTTCAGGACTGAATTATAATGATAGCATTTCAAAAGAATTTTCCAAATAAGTGACAGATTTTAACATAAAGGTAATGATCATTTGGATAAAAATAAGTGAATAAATAAGCACTAGCAGGATAAATCCAGTCAAACAAAGAAGAAGAGAACCTGCATTTAAATTTCATTTGATAATGGGTGACTTAACAAATATGGGTTCACAGCTATGCAGGCGAAAAAAGGCAATGATTCAGATTAGGTAACCTCAGCTTCTAATGATAATTAACATGGTTTTAGGGAACTGAAGATACTATTCCCTTATCAAAAACAGCTAAATCAACTTCTTTACATAGTATGTTAAAAATTCTCTTTCTAGTTCTCATATTTTAATGAAATGCAGATCACTGCTATTCTTTGTGTTAAATAACATCTGGGATTGTTCTTTAGTCGAGTCAATTGGGCTAAAATATTGCATTTTTATTGTTAGCTTGATAGCTTAATGAAGTCTTAAACATTTAATTATTAACCTTGACATGAAAGAATTGAAGAGATTACTTAGATGATTTAAGGATTTAAAAGTTCTCTCTTCTGAGAGAAGTTCATATGCAGGATAAAGCAGATCTAACTAGCCCTCCTGAAATTTGGCCCATGTTCGACTTTACTTGAAAGAAACTAATAATACAGCATACATTAGGTGTAACATTACTTGAGGAAATCATTCACAGAGTTAAATAAGTTTTGTAGGAAAAATATCAACTGATGGGTGTTAGGTGTTAGCAAATTCACCTTTTCTAAACAACAGGTCTAGCCTGGTGATTCACTCATTCAACAAATATTTGCTGTATACCTGTCTGCGGAGAGCACTGTTCTTGGCATTGTGAAGAAAGCAGCGAATCAGTTCTCAGAATTCTTATATTCTACCAGAAAGAAATACATATATATGAATGCAGATTTTTAAAAAGACAAACGATTATTTAAAAATAAATGAATTAAAAGAGTTACATATTGATTGCTGGTAGAGGCAATGTATGTTGGTAAATGTTTAATAACCAGCTCTCAAAAAAAAAAAAAAAAAAGCTCTGGGTTGTAGTGTTGGCTGTTTTCTGTGGGGTAAATAATCCCAGCATGAAACATGATTTCAAGTTACAATGTAACACTGCTGAAGATCAAGTTGGAAAGACACTTGATTGTACCATAAGCCCTAGTGAACTGTTCTGGGATGGCCCTACCATATTCTGATAAAGCTGCTTCAGGCTGAATATTCCTCTCTAAGAAAGTGACATTTAAACTAAA
Organism: Mesoplodon mirus; assembly: GCF_964341445.2. Lineage (NCBI taxonomy): Eukaryota > Metazoa > Chordata > Mammalia > Artiodactyla > Ziphiidae > Mesoplodon > Mesoplodon mirus. Next base: position 15,392,219 of record NC_138988.1, on the reverse strand, counting down.
GTTTGAATAACCAGAAAAAGGCATGTGTTGAGCTATAGGAGCTACATTCCAAGCAGAGAAAACAGTTAGTGGAAAGTCCCAAAGCCAGTCCAAGATCCAATTGTTGGTGGAACAAAAAGAAGGCCAAAGAGTCTGAAGTGTAAGGAGCAAAGAAAAGATACAGCCAAAGCCTTTATGTACAGCCTCATAATCTAGGGTAAGAAATATGGCTGGAAAGTCTTTGGAAAGTCTATGAATCATACTGTCTTGACTAAAACTCATATTGCACGTACTCTATGCTGTCTACAGTAAAGTCAAAAAGAGGGAGAGAGAGAGACCTTGGCCGTCTGATGATGGAAGGAGTATGAGAAAATGTTTGGGAATGAGGCTGAATAAAGGTTTGAAATTTGGAGCTTCCCTGTGGCGCAGTGGTTGAGAGTCCGTCTGCCGATGCAGGGGACACGGGTTCGTGCCCCAGTCCGGGAAGATCCCACATGCCACAGAGCGGCTGGGCCCGTGAGCCATGGCCGCTGAGCCTGCGCATCCGGAGCCTGTGCTCTGCAACGGGAGAGGCCACAACAGTGAGAGGCCCGCGTACCGCAAAAAAAAAAAAAAAAAAAAAAAAAGTTTGAAATTTCTAAGCATCACCATAGTATTACTAATTGTGGTGTCCAACTTAGCACATAATTTGCTTCATGCAAAATTTATTTATTGGTTCTGCTTTTGTTTCCTATATCGAAGTCCTATTGTCTTTCATGTCACTATGGTCATTTCTGGAAAGTGATTCTATCATATCAAAATGACATAATCTAAGATGACTTCCTGAGAGCTTGACCTAAGAGATTATATATAAAACAGATGTTTTTTAAATTGTGGCTATAATAGCACATAATGGCAGGCATTAGATGCTATGGACATAATATCTGGCAAATAAAATGTTATGGACTCCAAGGGGACTGTAGATATTTCTAACACTATTTGAAAATGTTCTGTAACTCTAGATAGAATTTCCCTGGGCTATAGAAAAGCACAGATGGCATTAATGTTTATTAGATCCACAAAGGTTGCTTTTAAAACTGTATCTGAAAATCACTAAGTTCTGCCAATCACTGAAGAATAGGAAGGTCAGAAACAACAATGCAAAGTAGACTTGAATCATGGGTGGGAGAAAATAAAAGTATTTCTTTTAACAAAGTCTAAGGGTGAAAGTTTGAGAAAAGCACAGGAAACATTAATTTATTGGGGGCTAAATTATGAACTCAGTTATATTGTGTTTGTAATTTCAATGGACTAATGTAGAGTTTCCTCTGAGCTGAAAGTGAATTAGCAAGGTGCTGTATCCTTTCCTAAGTTCATGGTCTAGTGGAGGAAACCTATGCTTAAACAAGCAAACAAAAAACCCCAGCGAATGTGGTGAGTTCTCAAGTAGAAGTATGACAGCGTGTGATGGGGCACAGAGGAGGAGAAGCAACTGAGGTTTGAGAAAGACTACAAGCAAGAGGCGATCGACCCTTGTATTGAAAGGTGAGTAGGAATCTGCCCCTAAGAGGGTGGAAGAAGGAATCCCATGCATAGCTGTGAGGGTTTTCAGGTGGTCAAGATAGAAACTACTCGTGAGAATGAAGAGGAATGATGTTTACGGAGTTTAAAAATAATTTGGATTTACATTGGATTTATTTACATTGGATTATGCCTTGGTAAGAGGTTGGGTTTTATCTCTCTTGGCTTTGAGGAATCAGCAGAAGCCTTTTTTCCCCCTCTTTTAACAACAGTTTACTTCAAAAGAGCCTAAGATGAACACATTTTTTAAAACACATGCAGTTTTTTTTTTTTTTTTTTTTTGCGGTATGCGGGCCTCTCACTGTTGTGGCCTCCCCCGTTGCGGAGCACAGGCTCCGGATGCGCAGGCCCAGCGGCCATGGCTCACGGGCCCAGCCGCTCCGCGGCATATGGGATCCTCCCAGACCGGGGCACGAACCCGTATCCCCTGCATCGGCAGGCGGACTCTCAACCACTGCGCCACCAGGGAGGCCCCCACATGCAGTTTTTTAAAAAATAAAAGACAATAGTATGGAGATTCTCATATACCTGTGTAACCAAGTAATACTGTCCAAACCAGAAAATTAACACTGGTACAATACTAGTAACTAGACTACAGACCTTATACAGATTTCATCAGCTTTTTTTTTTTTTTTTTTGCGGTACACGGGCCTCTCACTGTTGTGGCCTCTCCCGTTGAGGAGCACAGGCTCCGGACGCGCAGACTCAGTGGCCACGGCTCACGGGACCAGCCGCTCTGCGGCATGTGGGATCTTCCCGGACCGGGGCATGAACCCGTGTCCCCTGCATCGGCAGGCGGACTCTCAACCATGGCGCCACCAGGGAAACCTTTCATCAGCTTTTATAAGTCCTCTTTCATCCCTCAGGGTATACCACTATGAAATTCTATCACATATATAGATACAGGTAACTGTCACCACAATCAGGATACAGAACTGTTCCATCATCATCATCGTAAAGAAACTCCCTCATGTTATTCCTTAATCGTCACACTCTCCACCTCACCTAACCATAACCCTTAGCAATCATCAGTTTGTTCTCCATCACCACAGTTGTCATTTTGAGACTTTTATATGCCTGGAATTGTATAATAGGTAACTTTTTTGCAATTGGATTTTTTTCCCCATTTAGCATAAGGCCTTGAGACATGTCCCAGTTGTGTGTATTAATAGTTCCCTTTTACTGCTAAGAAGTATTCTGTTGTACTGATGTACCACACTGTGTTTATTCATTTACCTATTGAAAGAAAATTGAGTTGTTCTAGTTTAGGGCTGGTATAAATTTTTGTGTATTGTTTTTTTGTTTTTGTGTGTGTGTGTGTGGTTTTTATATGAACATAAGTTTTCACTTCTTTGAGATAAATACCCAAGAATGTGATTTCTGTGTCACATGGTAAGTATATATTTAACTTAAAAAAAAAGACTGCCAAACTGTTTTTTTCAGAATGGATATATCAATTTACATTCCCGCCAGCAATGTAGAGAAGATCCCATTGCCCCACAGCCTTGCCAGCACTTGGTATGGTCAGTATGTTTTTCTATTCTAGTAAATGTGGAGTAGTATGTTATTGTAGCTTAATTTGCATTTCCATAATGGCCAATGATCTTGCATTGGGAGCCTTTAAATATACAAAAATGATGACAATTTATAATGGAAAAGTAATTTGGGGAACTATGTAGAGGATAGAATGGAACATCCAGGGGTGGGAGGCTAAGGAAAAACTGAGAATAGGGAGGTAAATCAAATGTTCAGATATAGTCCAGGTAAGAGTAAACTTTACCTAAAATAAAGCATTGGCAAAGGGCAAGAAAGGGAGAGATCACATTTGAGAAGCATTAGAAAGTAGAGTCAAAAGGACTTACAGGAATGAATAAAGGAAGTAGTCAATGATAATTCTGAGATTTTAAGCTTGAGATAGTAGGTAAATACAGATAGAGTAACCAAAATTAAAAATAGTGGAGAGAAACAGTTTGGAGGGAGAGAAAGATTTAGAGATATTTTTTGGCCATATTAAAATTGAGGTATCTATAGAGCATATTGAAATATCTGGCTAATTGAGTGGGAAGAATTATGATTCAAAATGAACATTTTTATCACAAACACCAAAAATCTGTTATATTAAATGGAGTATTTTGCTCAAAATTATTTTCATAGTGTTTTTAGGAACACTGCTGGCAATTAATCTCTGACCCATAGACCAGTTCACATTGAAAGCAAGACCAAATCCAAGGCCATTTTAACTTTAGGAAGTACTAATATGAACAATTCTTTGGGAGAAAATTGTAATATGACAATAGCCTAATGTATAGCTGTCTTGAAGGGGAATTAGAAAGCCAATAATGATCGGAGAGTTTCCCCAGATTTACAGAAGCCTGGGTACTCTATCAAAAGAATGGATGACGTTTGTATTTCTAATCACTGTGTACTTTGTCATGATTGGAGAAATCATTCAAGACCACAAAATTAGCAAATCACATCTCAAAATCTATAGCTGCCACTGCATTTTGTTTTCATTATAAGCTAATGCTTAAATATATACATATGTTATATGTATATATATATGATATAGTTCTATGAAATCCTATCACATAATATATATTATATATAAAAGGATAAACATATTACTAACAGTAGATAAGCCATGAAGTAAAATGTTTAACAAATTATTTCGTCCGATCCTCCTAAAGGCCCTCTCTGGTAGCTTGGTGGGAAAAGTATAGTAATATCCCCATTTTAAAGATTAAGAAAATCCTGGAGACCAGAAAGAATGCACATGACATTGGGTATGGAAGATATTTTCTTCTTCCTAACAATAGTTTAACATCCTTTTTCGTATACTAGACTGAGAAATGCAGTCTCTCTTCAGAACCATCTAAGTCTTGGTAAGTCTACTTGACTCACAAACACTTGATTAAAGGGCGAATGTAATCCATATTTATGTTGTTATTAAAAAATAAAGATGAAAATCTATAAAGTACTGTGATCGTATTTAGAAAAATTTCAATCAAACTGCTCTGCCAATTCCTAAATATGCTGATAGTGCAAAGAAACAGATGTCTGGTTTCATTCCATTGCCAGTGTTATAGGAAAAGGAAATTATTAGTAAGCATAAATTTTACTGAAGTTGAAAGACATGGAATCTTCCTATAAATGAAGTACATTTTGCCACGTCCTAAGAAAACTCAAAAAACTAACATGAAAAATTATACAGTGAAGAAAAATATTAAGTATCAATGAGAAACTTCAAAAATTATTGGCAAAGTAAGGGGGAAAGTGTCAGATCCAGATAAAACAACTAACACAAAAAAGAATAAAGACGTGGACAAAATCTATCAAAGATATTCACCCTGGAGAAACTATTTAAAAGAAAAACATAAATGACCCCTAAAAATAGAATATGAAATAATAAAGGCTGTGGTAAAGTAAGAAATTGCAGAGAAAAATATCAATGGTATTTGCAAATGGCACAATTCATGTGACAGGGAAAAAATACTCTTGTTATATAACCTGTATGTCAGGAGAGTAAACTGGAAAAATGGCTTAATTAACTGTAGTTTACTCATGAAAAAGAAACTGATAGAGTTCAGAAATAGAATGATTCAACTTGTGGTTAATAAACATAACAAAAGAAGCAGGAAATCCTATCAATGTAGGAACAGTAACTAAGGAAACTGAGGACAAATATTCTGACTGAATGGAAACTGCCCACAGTACCATTCAGAAGTGGTATTCCAATGAAATTTAAAGTGTTTTTAGACCTATTAACCAAGCATTTACCTTTTGAGAGCATTTTTTTTTTTTTTTTGCGGTACGCGTGCCTCTCACCATTGTGGCCTCTCCTGTTGTGGAGCACAGGCTCCAGACGCGCAGGCTCAGCGGCCATGGCTCACAGGCCCAGCCGCTCTGTGGCATGTGGGATCTTCCTGGGCCGGGGCACGAACCCATGTCCCCTGCATCGTCAGGCGGACTCTCAACCACTGCGCCACAGGGAAGCCCGAGAGCATTTTTTAAACTACAAATAAGGGGAACAAAACAAGTACTAAGGATAGACAATATCTTCTGCCTTAAACGCTTGAATGACAGTACCACTGTTGTTAATTTATAAATACTGTAGTCACACACAAGTTTGTTGAGGTTATACGAATAATAACTTTTCACATAAGGAGCTTCAAATAAGCACAGAAAGAGGAAAATGTGTATAGCACCCTTTAGCTATAATGAAAATACAAAACTTTGAGCAGTCCCTGCTATAAAATATCAACAATGAAGTTCAATAATTGCAAAATTTTGAATCAAACCATAGTTTATCTGCGGAAAGTAAAAGTATGTAATGTGGCTATTAAACTGTATACTGGCATGAACTATATCAGAATAGACAAAGCTATATCAGAAGAAAAAAAATGGTTGACATTTAGGCATATTCACTTTTTCCTCCAATGCACAAAGTTTTAAATCAAAATGTTTTTTCAGGAAATATGCTGCTATAACCAAATGAATACTCAACAAATGCTATAAAAATACTGGAGCTTGAGGTGATAAAAATGTATAGATAGGTCACTTAGAGATCATGTACAGAATGATTTAAATACTGTAGAAGCCCTACATTCATTCATTTAACAAAGACTTATAGAACGTGTAAACAAAGTGTACACTGAAAATAAGCCAACTTGATGGAAATATAGGGTTATGTTGGGCAAAAATGCCACATATGCTCCCTTTCATGATTTATTGAAGGAAACTACAAAGAAGTTTGAAAAAGTCATAAAATATATTAATTAAAAAATGATATGAATCTATATACACCAATAAGCAGGGAACAGTTGCTGCTTCTGTTGATTACTGACACCCCTGGAATAAGGCAATTAAAACTAAGAAATAGTTTGTCAGCCTGTTAGACGCCAGAGAAGAAGGAAAACACCAGAATCCTAGGGCAGGTAGCTGTGGCATACTGGCAAGTCAATTTTATCTTCTTTAAAAATTAAAATATTAATATTCCACCATATTGTGGTTGTGGTCCCTATCACTTGAGCTAATATAGTGTTTTAAAATTGGAAACCATTATGCACATATAAAATATTGGAATTCTTTTTTTTTTAATAGATTTAGACTTAAGATATGGGTTGTTTCTTCTTCCTATGATAAAAAGCATGGCTCTCATTTCACAGTTTCACTCGCATATACTTAGTAAGTTTTACTAATAAAACAATGCATTGTGAAAGTTTCTTGATCCAAAGCAGATACCCCCTAAAATATCCATCGCATCTAAAATCTCTTTTAGGATACAACTGGAATCTTCCAAAATAAGAGTTTTAAGAATGAGAATCAGGCATATTCACTGAAAAGAATTATGGGTCTCATTTCCAAATAAATCAACCAAATCTATCTTTTCAAGAGTTGTGTTACTTAGGGACAAAGCACATCTAAATGAAACTGAAGATAAATCTGCTCTCATTTAGAACCCAGAGGAATTAATTACAGAGGACTGGTGTAATAAAGACCATGAATAATGTGGGGATTAATAGAAAAAGATTATGGGATAGTAGCTAGACAGAAGCCAGAAGGATGGATAGGAAAAATGAAAGCTGTGCCTCCACAGGTCAAGTAAAGTAAAATAGAAATAAAATCTGGTGATTTTAATCACTGTGTCCAATTAATATAGCAAGTTCCCAGGGAGATATATATTCAAGGGGGTATCAGTATCAGTCTTCTGAGTATCAATCTTTTTTTTTGCCCCAGTTGGGCAGGTAACATGCCTGAATACACAGATCAGTTCATAGGAAAAAAAAAATGTGACTCTTTAAAATTTGTCCCATATGATTCAAATTCCTTGCAGATCAGTAAGCAAAACAATAGAAGACACAAGTACTATCAGAGTTGCTCTTTAGGTTGGTCTCTGTAAACTCCTAGTCTTTTTCCATGTGACTACTGTATATTTCTGAGCATTATTTTTTCCACATTACACAAAAACGTCAGAATACATACAGAGGAGAGAAATAGAAATTAAAAAGGCCAATCTGTCTATGAAAAAAAGTTAAGAGTTATACTTTTGGTATTCACCTAAAAATTCTGCTTTCATTTTCCACACGTGATCATAAATCCATCTGTTCATGCTTGCTCAATGAAGTATGGGTGGTAATAAATTTTCTTAAATGGAAATATGCCAGATATTCCACAGATAGATTATAGGACTTTCATTTTATGAAATAATATGCAAACCTTTCTCAAAATGAGTTAGATTTTTGTATAAAGCTCTTAAGACATTATTAAGAGAAAAAAGCTCATGAACAGAAATTATTGAATTTAGAATAAAATCCATATATGTGAATTGGACATGCATACACACATGTAAATTCACAGAAACTGATATAATAAAATATGTACTGCAATGCTAACAGTGGTTGCCATGGAAGATTAGAATACAGATTTTAAATAGGAAGAAGAGAACGGTGCAGGGGGCACTTTTCAACCTATATAATTCTGCATTGTTTAAACTATAGCATTCAAGCATTGCCTCTGTAATTATTTTTTTAAAAGAAAACAGGTTTGTCTGTTTCTTTGTTTGGAGAATTACCTAACACAGAAAGTGCTGCCTAAGAGAGGACAGAGCTCACTGACCCTTTATTCTCCTAAAATATCCACATATTCCCTATAAGTAGAAATAACTAGCAACATATATGTATGGGAAATAAGCTGGTATATTTTAAATATTCTTAATATTTGATTTGTAAAATAAACAAACAAGGCTATGCCAATATTGAAAAAGAAGTAAACCTAAGTCAGCACTAATTGAGGGGTGAACAACTTGAGATACTTGTACATCATCTGCCCTATCATCCTCACATTTAAAATTTTCCTCCTCAACAGTTAAGTGTAAGTTACTTATTTATTGATGGAACAATGAAATGCAAATGGAGGTTTCTAGGAAGATGATATGGAGTGTGCCACGTTTTTAAGTTTGTCTGTATTTTCATGTAGTCTGTAGTGCTTTCCTCTGACAATCTAAACTTCAGTTTTTTAGGAAATGTTGGAGCTCTGTCCATTCTACCCCACCAGCTCCAGGTTCCATCATCAACTTACCCCACATGTGTGAACCATCTGTCATTTTTTGGCTGTATCTGAACATCTTCACAAAGAGGCCATCTGTTCCCTTCTTTTAAATATCTATTTATAGTACTTTCTCTTTTATCTGCTTTACAACTTTTTTGGCATATGTCAAAATACAATTATATAGTCACATATGAGTATGTCATCTACCCAGGAGGAGTCTTAGACAAATTCCTGGGTGATTCAAAGGGCATGGATAATACAGACTGAAAAAGCCAACGAAAAATGAGAGATAGGGGACACTAAAATAAAAGTCTCACAATGCATGAAATCGATAATAGATCTGAGATTCCCTGGAGTTTTGGGTACATGATTTCCAAAAGGCTGTCACTTTACCACATAAAAGAACAATATGAATTTGCATCAAAATTTATTTCTGCCATCAGTAATACATGCCTATTGCAAATGTGTACTTTAGAGGAAGTATACTTTCAGTGAAATAAAAACAAAAACAAAAACAAAAGAAAAGCACGAAAAGATGTTTCAATGGCATTTGTGTAATTCTGGGGCAAGTTTTTAGGGCAGGGCTACCAAAGGAAATTCCTCAGGTTAAATATGAAGTGAACTTTTAATGTGAGGGGGTGTTTGCTAAAAGCAGACACTATGATGAACATAAAAAGCAGAAACATTAAAGGCACTGAACTCTTTATTTTCTCAGCTTCCCTGGGAGCAAAACACCAGCAGAAGAATTCTGTAGATAAATGGTATTTCCAACTGTGTTGGGAGCTTAGAGTTGTGAGATTTACATTTACAAATAAGAAACCAAGTATGGGACTACAAGTCCCATACATAGATGTACATGTACATGTATATGATTAGAGTTTCATATATGTATATATATATTTTTATATACTGCATGATCAATATATATGTAAATTTTATCTACAAATTTCTATTTCCAAACTGTATTTATGATAGATGAAATGAATAAATCAAGAACAAAAGAAGTATATTTAACAAATATTATAAAATTTTTTAGATATCAACACTTCCAAAAAGAGTTTGGCATAATAGATAAATACATACATAGATACACAGACAGATAGTAGACAAATAGAACATGATAGATAGAAAAAATTAACACAAAATGTGAAAAAAGTTGCTGCAGTAAAAAGGCAACTATACTAACGGTAACAGGTGCTGTGACAGAGTATAAAGAAGCCTGGATCCAAACTTCCTAGCTGCCCAGGCAAAGAGAGACTTTTATTAAATATTAAATGAAATATGTGTTTCTTGGGAAGGGCAGATTTTTTTTTTTTTTAATCACTGTGTTTGAAATTTCTTACATTGAGTTATACACAGATAAGCAATGTTCTTTTTCCCTCCTAGAAAACCACAGACCAGTGGGTCTTTTAATCAGTCTCCAACAGTACATTACACTAAGCCATTTTACAAACAGGCTTCCCAATTTCGACCTTTGTTAAGGTAGCCAATTCCAACCAGAAATCTCAATGCCGCTACGTACACACATGAATCTCGTTACATGGTAAATCTGAATCTAACATTCTGGGTCTAGAGCAGCCTTCTACCCCCATCTGCCTAGAGCAGATGTCTTTTTATTTTTTATTTTTTTTTCCAATCATTTTTGGTGAAACATGAAGCTCAGCATGAGTATTTCTGTGATTATTCCAGTTCTACACTCTTGTCTCCAGGTCCCCAGCATCACTCTGTCCCATATTCCTGGTCCCCAAATAATCTACCCTCCACACTCTTGTGGCTGGGGTTCCCTTTCCCTGTGGGTGTGGTCCTTGGGGAACACTGACAAGATGATTTAAGCCCGAACTAACTTCTGTAGAATAAACATGACTCTTGAGAAGCTCTGATATTCTTGCCATGGCAACCCGAGAGAATGAAGACATCTTTGGGATTTCCCTCTGGCACCATGTCACTCACCCTTGTCCCTTTCTTCACACTCTAGGCCATCTTTAAAAGGCAAGGGTGGGGGACAGTTCCTCTGCCCTAAGCACGCAAAGGGGTAAGATCAAAAGTAACTACTACTTCAGAAATTAGTAGCCTTTCCCCACTCTAGTCCTTTCAATATCCAGGGGCTTGGGTTTTTCAGAAGTGATACTTTTGCTATGTCCATTCCTAGCACTCTGATGGGTATTTTTCTGAACCTAGAAATGTGGAACATTTAATTTACTCTGCTTATCAGCATTGTCAGGGAAGCGAGAAAGAGTCCTCAAAACCACGTTATCCCTGATATCATATAAAAACCGATTTTTGCTACGTTTGAGATGACACTCTTACACGGACATCTTTCTGGGAGAGCACTGCACATTCAGCAGGGTTGGGAAAAAGTTGCTGCCAGGAACTGATGAGGCTTAATATAAAGGCACACTAGTGTAAAGAACAATATCCCATATGCTAGAAATGGTAAGAAACTTGTATCGTGACTTATACAAGAGAACATGGTCAGGACAGTAAAGAGTTCTTTACTTCTTCACTAATAACAAACAGAACATTCAGTAACTGTGGAAATCATCTTTATTCTGAAACTCAATTTGTTTTCACTTTAATTCCTTCAATAATCCAATAATCCGGTTAAAAAAAATATCGTGCTAACACAAGAAGCAAATTTTTCAATTGAAGGTCTGTAACCGTATCCCCATGCATGATGTTGCCATTGATAAATATCAGGCCATTAAGACTGTGACTGATATTTCTGTACAGACAACTACCTAACAACTACATTTTGACTGGCCTAAGTACCTTCTGCTCTGGATGATGGAATGTCATACAGGTTTTTTAAATTATGTTTTATTGTGGTGAGAACTCAACATGAGATCCAACCTCTTAGCTTGTTAAGTCAACACATTATTTTTGACTATAAGTACGACATACTGAAGATCTCTAGAACTTATTCATAATGCTCACCTGAAACTTCACACCTGTTGATTAGTAACTCCTCATTCCGCTCCCCCCCAGTCCCTGGGAGGAGACTGGGAGGAGAAGAATGAGGAATCAAACCACTATTTTTGATTCTATGAATGCGACTATTTTAGACGCCTCATTTAAATGGAATCATGCAGTATTTATCTTTCCATGGCTGGATTATTTCACTTAGCATAATGTCCTCAAGCTTCATCCATGTTGTCACACATGGCAGAATTTCTTTTTTAAGGCTGAATAGTATTCAGCCTTAAAGGTGTAGGTGAACACCCTTTGTTTTTCTGTGTCCAATCATCTGGGGTGGACATTTAGTTCTTTCCACATCTTTGTTGCTGTCAACAGTGCTGCAATAAAACATGGGAGTGGTAATCTCTCTTCAAGACCCTGACTTCAATTCTTTTTTATAAATTCTTTTATATATATACAGGAAGGTTTGATGAATCATGTGGTAGTTCTATTTTCAGTTCTTTGAGGACATTTGCACAAGTTCTTCCCTTACACTCTTCACTCTTCACCTTTTCATCCTTTGGATGTCAACTTAGTAGCCTTCTTTTTGCCCTATCTTCATGATTAATTATGCTTCCTCTGTAGCAATTGCATGTGATGTAAATCCAGCTCCATCATTAACCTGCAGGGTAACCTTGAACAGATTCATTTATTCTGCCTTGTCAATTTTTTTTTTTTTTTTTTTTTTTTTTTCTGTACGCAGACCTCTCACTGTTGTGGCCTCTCCTGTTGCAGAGCACAGGCTCTGGACACGCAGGCTCAGTGGCCATGGCTCACGGGCCCAGCCACTCCGCAGCACGTGGGATCCTCCCGGACCGGGGCATGAACCCACGTCCCCTACATCAGCAGGCGGACCCTCAACCACGGCGCCACCAGGGAAGCCCTGTCACAATTTTTTTATTTGTGAAATAGGGATGATAATAGTACCTTTTTCATAGGGTTTTTGGGAAGACTAAATGAGTTAACACAGATAAAGTACTCAGACTACATAAACCCTTCATTGCACTTAGAACTATGTTAAGTATTAGCTATCATTCCGTTTAGTATTGGTATTGTTAGCATTGCTGTGGTGGAGGGAATGCAGGCTTCTCTGGGACGCTCCACGATCATATTTATTTTTCTCTACATTTTTATTCCCGAAACCTAGATTTGTGCTAGACACACACACAAAACTTATGCTTAATAATTATTTGTTGGGGGGTGGCGGTGGGATGAATTGAGAGATTGGGATTGATATATATACACTAATATGTATAAAATAGATGACTAATAAGAACCTGTTGTAAAAAAATAAATAAATAAATAAAGATCATACTTTAAATAAATGGCATGACTTCCTGATGTTTGATTATTTAAATTGCTATCACTACTAGGTAACAGCAAGATCCAATACAAGCAAAAGGAAGGCTCACAGGAGTGAAATAAACTCTGATAGGATTTAGGAGTATCTGATTTTACTGACATGGCCTTACATTATATCTACACATAGAGAGGTGGTTGAATAATTATAATTAGCTGTATAAATCAGATAAAACTACAATGTTCCAGATACTTTGATACCACAAGAACCGTCCTCACTTTAAGGATAGTAATCTGTATTTCCATCAAAATATCATGAACCAGCGAGGTAAGAAGGATATTATGTGTATCGTTCAAGGTTCCAGCAGAAAACAGAAAGATTCAAAATGGGTGATTCGAGAAGAGTCTAAAACAGGAAGTATTTAAAAAGATGTGGGCAAGTTTTAGGAGAATTAAAAGAGAAGCCAGTAACCTAAAAGGAGTGTGTTTCCAGCCTCCACCTGAAAGGAGGCAGCGAGAGAACAGTTTGCAGGAACCTAGAGGAAGAGCTGTGTGCAGAGGGCCGCCGGACCGGAAGTGTGATCTCTGATGTAAGGACACGGTCAGCATGTAAGGAGGAAGCCAGGGAATTAAAAACCTTAACTTCCCTTCTTTCAGACACATTCTCCCTCCCTCCTTTCTTCAGAGGTGCTCTTCATTGCTGTGCAACCACAAGCCAGTGGAAAGGAAACCCAATGTTACAACCCACACAGGGCAGTTCCATGAACACAGAGCAGCATGGAGCAGGACGAAGAATAAATTTGCAGGGGCAAAGGGAGGATGCCAAATAAGGAAAGACAACATTAACACATAAGGCCAATTAAGTTTGAGAAAGATTGGATCAAACAGAGTTAATTTTCTTTTCTGTAGGATTTCTGAGAGCCTTAAAATGCTTATGTGATTTATGACTTCATCAGGAGGAGGGAGAAAGTGTGTGCAGCATGACAAACATACTTACCATAGAACCTCTGTTCTTGTGCAACACCTTGAGGGACTAGTATCTCATTGGACACACTTTGGAAAATTTGGTCCCTCATAAATAACGAGGGTCAACCAATGTTACCTGAAGTATCAAATTAATTTTGCCTGGAGAGAAGCTACCTTAATTGGGAGAGTTCATATACTCCCCCTCCCCAAGCCCCAAATTGTGGAACTTTTAGAGTTCCAGATGACTGCGGGCATTCATCTACTCTGACAGGGCAATTGGCAAATAAAATAATGGAGACTTTGAGAAATGGAGTCACCTGACCAAATACCAGAGTTAGAACTCTCACACCAATCTCTAAATTTGGTCTTGCCACTTTCCACTAGTATTTATCAAATTTAGAACACCATGGAGTTTTAAAAACTAGATTCAAAAATATATACACAAAAAGCTCACACAGGTAAATGGAGATCCCATTTGCTTCACTGCTAAGATTTTGGCTAGGCTTATATTACATCTATTGGAAAGAAATGAATTTGCCCTTTTTACAACTCAATGTGGAATCCAAGAATTCATTGCCCTCAAAATTTGACTTTTTTTCCCCATAAAACTGGGTTCTAAAAAAAGTTCTCAGTATAAAAATGAACACAGAGTGTTGTGCAGGTGTGTCTGCCCTTGGTAACAGACACAGCTGTGCCTATCAAACACAAAAAATATGGTATTTAATTTTGGAAAATTGCTAACAGCAGGCAGGAAAGTCACCTTCAAATATCACTCAGGAAGAAACAAAGATGTCATGAACAGTATTATTTTTCTAAATGTTTCCAGGCTAGAGTTGCATTCCGTGCCCTTCCAGAACCACTGAACAATGAAATGGGTAGGAAGTTGCCAAGCACATACAGCTGTGTGTCTGTTCGCCTGGGGTGTGTGCTGGGGGCTGAGGGAAAACAAGGTTAGAGAAGTAAGGATTGAAAGTAGTGGCAATCCATCCATTAAATGCCCATTCTGCTGGTCCACATGAATTCCTAGTTGGAATTCATATTATATTGCAGTCTTCACTTACTTTTCACTGCTGTTCCTCTTTTTTTATCCCTCACCTCGTCAGTGCTCAAACAGCAGTGTCTCATCGTGGTACAATTATTCATTTGGCAACTCCAGGCAGTTGTTGCCTGTGGAGAATGTGTCGTGGCACAGAATACCTACATGCTTATGAATAATTGGTGGCCGAAGTTAACTAATTATTTAGAGGCAGTTAGAAGAGTCATGTATTTTAACACTTGTCTGATCCACATGTAGAGGATTCTTTTTTCCCCAGTGAAATTTTACTAGGGGGAGATGTCCTAGTTCCAGCATCATATGTGGACTGGAATAGATTCAAAAGTTCTCCTCCAGTATTTCAGGTGTAGTGTTAACACCAGCTAACTTAACTACATGGCGGATAAATAAAGACTGGGACATCACAGAAGTAGCCAGCCTTGCATAGACAGTCCTGCTGTTTTTGCTGACATTTTATTGTCATTCAAACTGAAAGTACAGATTTTTCCTGTTTCAAACATTTTTGTACTTTATGATGGCAATAGATTCTATTTAACGATGTTTTACTTCACATATTGTTTCTTCACGCATATGTGTCTTTATTCTTCAACTGTATCATAATTTCAATGAAGAGTCAATTGCTCTGTTGGTTAAATTTACCTCTCACTCTATTTTGTCCCCCCAGAAGATGAATAACAGAGCCAAACTGAAGTAGCTTTCATGGTAGTCCAATTAACATATGGTATATACATATAAATTACAAATAAAAACTAGATTTTCCTAGGCTTGATATCCCTAAAATGTCCAAAAATATCTTATTCCCATGAACATAAACTTCAAGATGTCAACTGCATTTACAATTATGAATAATAGGGAACTGTTATTCCCAAGGAAAATAATAAGAGAAGAAACGTTTCATAAATTTTTTTTAGCAAAAACAAGTGATTTGCGTGTTTCTACCAAAAGGGAATAAAGCCTTTAATATGGAATATCCCTGAGGTCTCCTTTTTGGAAACAAAATTCATAACCACCTTCCATTTGATGAAATCTAATAAATTCCAAATATAGTGCACACTTCTGCAAAGCGTTCAAAAAAATGGAAAAGGAGGCCTCATCCACAGAGAGAAATAAGGATAAATGTAGCACGTTTGCAAGGTGTGGTTTTTCTCTATTAGAAAGAAAACATACCAAAATACTAAAGTGAGTGTCATTTCTTCCCACAGCAATAGTTTGAACTATACGCCAGCATGCTTCAAGCAATTTTTTAAATAGGTGTCAACTTTATTCTTAACCTTTCAGTTGTGTTTTTCACAAGGAATGTACATAAATACCGTGCTTTGAATCATGCTGTTTTATTCCTATTATTTATCCTATGCATGATGAAAATTATGGAGACTGATAATAAAAATGGAAAATGTATTGAAATATGTCTTGCTTGGTGAATTTTCAATAAACACAAACTTAGGATCTAGAGTGTAGGTTAATGCCAGGATCTCAATGGCTAGGCTAGAAAGCCTTTATGTGACGACACTTACACGGCCCACTTATGACTGCACACTCAAGTGTCACATACCTGAATTTCTTATGTGTATAAGTGTTTATCCTTTACTGGTAATACAGACTGAGTTTTGCAATAGAAGAGAGGTCATTGACCCATTTAGTGGTTAAAGGCCACCTAAACAGGTGTTTGGGAGAGAAAAATATGCCACGTATTTCCATAAATATTGGCATTTCCATAAATATTGGGTATTGGACTGAAATTACAACAGCCTTACATGTCCAGGTTTACTACTCTTGCTTAATGACGACTGTAGAAATTGGTCAATAGCTCTGTTACCAGAGGAAAGTAACCATATTTGTTATGCTTTGTGCTAGACATTACGGAGGCATTTTATATACATTATCTCATTTCTCTTTTAATATCCTGTGAGGTTCATATTTTATTACCACCTCACAGATTGAGAAACTAAAGTTGAGAGAAGCTAAACAAACAGGTCTCATATTTGAACCCTGCTTTTTATCTCCTACTCTCGAGCTTGTATTTCAATTGACATATATAACAAACCTCTAAAGTCAGAAATTTAGAATTTTACCATGAGCTTAATTTATTTGCCGATTCCAAGATAGGCATCTGTATTTTCCCAACACTATGTTAAAGGTCATCTGGACAAGCTTCCAACCAACTCCAAATAGTCGTGTCTGTTTTTTTTTTTTTTTTTCCTTTTATTTTCCTACTTGGGCTTAATGTAGGAGTTTCTGTGTTATAGAGAAGTAAACAAAAGGTGTTTTATCTCCAAATGAAAGGAGAGAAGTGGCCAGCTTGGAGGTTCCACAAAACGTTAATCAGTTATGGCACTAACTGATTTATTTTGTTATATTCAGGAGCATGCTGGAATTGTGAAAGGAAGTTATGGGCATAAAATGATGTCTACAAAAAGTCTTTAGGGTAATATAAAAAAATTTACAGTACTAACAGTAAGAAAAAGGTTTTATAACATCTAAAATTTATAACTACTTTTGTCTATTTTTAACAAGTTTCTTTATACCGTAATTTGGCTACAATTGTTATATTACAATCACACTTTTATCTGTGTAATGAATTTTTAAGTAAAAGACAGAATCATGCAAAATATGTCCCTGGAAAATGGGCCCATTTTGCACTGTAAATGTTCTCAATTAATGTAATGTAGCAGTATCAAATTCAGCTAGAATAGATAGGGCTCTAAGTCTCACACTAGCATATTCCATTCGTAAGGGGAAACATTTTTGTTCATATCTTTAGACAAAACAAATGGGATCTGGGAAGGATGGCTTAATTTAACAGAGAGGGTGACCATTCTGATGGCCTTTTCCTGTTTGCCATTCACAACGCAAACTTACAGTTTGAGGAGTGAGGCATTTCAGACTGTTGAAGTCCAACCAATATAAGTTGAACTCTTGATTCTACCTTGAATGACCACTTAACCTTATTTTCTTCCTCTGTAAAATGGGGATAATAATAGTAGCAATGATTTCAAAGGGCTCTTGGGAGAAGTAATATTATGCGTGCCCAATAAATGCTGCTTCTACTGCCATTTATCTTCCTGCAACTCCTGCTATTACTAATAATAGTAATAGTTGCCAGAAACAGTGCCTCTGTTTGTTATTCCCTGGCACAGAGCTCTAGTTCATTGCCTCATCAACTCACTCCTAGATTAACATGATCATTCCTGAATATTCTATTGTCTTCTACTTCTAGCTCCTCTAATTTACCTTGCAAACCACTGCATGGTTATATGTAAAGATTATATTTTGAAATCTAAGGAATTATTTCTTTAAGTTTTAAATAGAAATCCATGCTCTAAGTCAGCGGTTAGCAACCAGGGATGATTTTGACCCCAAGGAGACATTTGGCAGTGTCTGTAGACATTTTTGGTTGTCACAACCATGGGAGTGGTGTGCTACTGGCATCTACTGATAAATCCTGGGGAAGCTTCTAAACATCCTTTGATGCTCCAGGATCTCCCTCACCCAATCAAGAATTATCTGTCTCAAGATGTCAATAGCGCTGAGGTGGAGAATCACTGCTCTAAGTAGATAATGATGCTATACATAAAATAAGTTATAAAATATTTACTAAGATGATTAGATGGAATTTAACCAGTGCCTTAGAAGGTATGGCCCTAGTTGTCTTACATCCTCTTATCACCATGGACAATTTTCTCCATTTCTAAACCTGGAAATATATAATCAGCTATATAAGTAGTATATTTAACTTGTGAGCATGAATAATCAGCTGTTACTATCAAACAACTATAAATTCTCATGCTTTAAGGTACAGAGCTAGGCCAATTGATGTAACATCCTTCTCAGTTCTGACATCAACAATTCCATATTCAAAAATCTTCAAATGTTCTTCACTGCCTACAAATGAAGTCCTCATTTCTTAGCATGACATTCAAGGCCTTTCACAGCTTGTCCCCTGCTTGGCCTGTCAATTCTATTTCCCATTGTTTCCTGGCATGAATGTCTGCCCCAGACAACTTGAGTTTTCAGTGATGCCCATTCATACCCTTCTGATTATCTCTCATCTGTTAGTCCTTGCCAGGCTCTCCAGTCCTCAGGGCACATGACCTCTTATTACTCTTATTATCTGTTCTGTTTATTTGACCCATAGTAAAATAATCACTATCTTGTTTTGTTTTGTTTTTATGTACCTACTTTAACATTCAGAATTCATTTTGCCTCTTAAAGACATGAACTATATACAATATATTTTTTTATTATTTATGGCCATCTTCCATCATTTTTTCAAGAAACTACACTTGCCCCACATATCACATGGAATGGACAGCCCACTTAGAAAGTGTTTCCTGGGATTAGTCCTAACTATTTGCTTTGACCTGTTCCTGACATCACATCCCACTCAAGTCTTACTCAGTTTGAGTGTTTTGCTGAAGTTGCGCGATGAAAAGCATTCTAATACTGCTTCTCTATTCGATAGGAGAGAGGCTGTGATGTCTGATTAATGATGTCTGTCAAGGGTTTAAGATAAGGTAGTGCCGGCAGATGCAGCAATGATTTGCTATCCCTGCTCCCCCCTTCCCTGTAGTTGTCAGTTCATTTCCAAACTCCATGGAATCTGAGAATGCTCATTTCTATTCTGTGGACACGATAAAGTACATCACTGTATAATCCCACAGATGATCTAACAGTGAAAGTCAAATTATGTGTCATCTTAATCAGGGATATTTTATTTACTAGTGAAAGAAATCTTTCACATACAGGGTAGATTAAAAAAAATCAGTTTGAATGAACCTGAGATATGCCATGGAACCCAGGAAATCACTTTATTTTATCTCTTCTCTGTTTCACTCTGTCTTCTCTCTCTTCCAGATGGGCTTTCACTCCTCTATTTCCATTTCTGCTTTTCTCTACTAAAAAACTCTTACTTCTTTTGGCATAACCAAGGACAACCATGACAACTACATAGCTCCTCAAATGAAATGCCATTATTTTAAAAGCTAAGCATCTGGATGTCCCTGGTGGCACAGTGGTTAAGAATCTGCCTGCCAATGCAGGGGACACAGGTTTGAGCCCTGGTCCGGGAAGATCCCACATGAGCAGAGCAACTAAGCCCGTGCACCACAACTACTGAGCCTGTGCTCTAGAGGCCATGAGCCACAACTACTGAGCCCACACACCACAACTACTGAAGCCCGCGCACCTAGAGCCAGTGCTCTGCAGCAAAGAGAAGCCACCGCAATGAGAAACCTGCGCACTGCAACAAAGAGTAGCCCCCACTCGCTGCAAGTAGAGAAAGCCCGCGCGCAGCAACAAAGACCCAATACAGCCAAAAATCAATCAATAAATTTATAAACAAAATAAAAGTACTTAAAAAAAATAAAGCTAAGCATCAACTCACAAATGTCACTCAATCCCAAATCCAAATTGGCCCAAATTAAGCAGTGATTACCAGAGAGATAGAATAAGGAGAAATATGGTTGCAGAATGTCTCTTCCTTTGGGTAGGAGTAGCCATGCAAATCTCAGTAACAAGGCATGTGACCTTCATAGGGGTCCCCAAAAGCTTTTACTTCATATGAATTCTCATACAGGAAAAACGGTTAGGTATTGTCCCCACCTACCACATAAAGAAGTTGACCCTGACAGAGTTTTAACTACAGACCAGTTAGTAACAGAAAGACTCAGGTTTAAGAGAGTTTGTCTGATTCCAGAGCCTGATTCTTATCACATCCCCAGGAGACCCTGAAACCCACTATTACCATGTGAGAGAACAAGTTAACTGTTTTTGTATTACAGATGGCCAGACTCAAAAGTAGAATATAAAAAAAACAAATAAACAAGACAATTATAATAACTGCTAACATTTATTGAATGTGTGATACGTCTGGGCATGTGCTAAGTATTTGATCCATTTAATCCTCTTATCAACCCTCTAAGACAGGGACCATCATGATCCGAGATGACAAAACAGATGCAACAAGAAACTAAGTCACTTGCTCAAAACAACAAAGCTTGTTAATTGTAGATTTAAACTCAGGGTTTAAACCCAGGCAAAAAGTTTCCAGACTACCAGCTTTTAATAGCCAAAGATTTGACTGTAGGTATCTCTAGGGAGAGAAGGAAGAAAGAGATGAACTTATTGGTAAATCCTATACGTCTACTTTATTAAAATACACGTATGAGTATATATACTTATACATGTTATATGTACATATGTATGTGTGTATGGGTACACGCACACATATATTCTGTGTAAGTATAAAAAGTACATTTAATCTTTCAATTATTCAAAGCTGAAAATGTATGCCCGTAGTGTAGGTTGTTTCCCCTTTCCTTTGCATAGGAAAATTGCCTGCTGGTCCCTCTCCTTTTGTCAGATACTGATAAGGGCTGTACAGTCTTGTAGTCAAAACATCTCACTAAAAGCTTCTTTGGTGGCAAAGCCTATCTTGGAGTGTGTTTGGTTTCCTGGCTGCCTTATTTGCTTACAACAATGCTCTTAAAATTGTCTCTACCATCTGTGTGAGGTCTAGTTCCTTGAATGAGAATTAGATATTAAAATGCCATCCAGATGTCTAGATGCTTATCTGAATTAACATATGCAAACTGTCACAAGGTACTTTTTTTTCCTTCTTAAAAAATATTTTTAGATGGAGTCTAAGAAAGTAAATCTGTGGAGGCAAAAGAAAAACATTTTTAAAGGTAAAGAAAAAACTGGATGCATCAGATTTGCATTGCTTTTCTTTTTATAATCATATCTTATGAAACCATGACTTACAAATGATTTTGTGTCTATCACTTTGCAAAGAAGAGATGGACGCCAAGAGAAACAGCAAAATTTACTTTGAAAGAAGGAAACTATGAACCCAGCATATACTATTTTTTATGAGAGAAATCATATATTAGAAACATTAATGAAAACACTAACAACTTTCCTTGATAACATTCCATTTCCTGTCTGGCATATATCTTCTTCTGAACTTGTGTCTCAGTTTTCTGTTACAATAAACAAGTGAAACTTTATTTCCAATGTACTTATTATTTAAAAATTCTAAATAATGACACATGAAAAACGTTTCCACATTTATGGGTTTATGAGTTGTATGGGGGGGATGTTAGAAGTTTCTTTAAAACGTTACAAGAATTTCCATTAAAATGGGACATGTTGATGCATAATAAATAGTCCTCTTAGATTTCAGAAATAAATATGATGTGTGAAGTAAAGTTACTTGATTCATTCCATAATTAACATGTACTGAACCTGGTATTTCTTTTAATCACTATGTTCCCTTCCTAAATTCTGAATATATATTTTTGGGCAGGGTGTAAACTTTTCAGCTCTTTTATGTGAAAATTCAAACTCAAAGATATTTTTCTCCCCGTAAATAAACAAGAATAACAGCATGGCTTTATAAAACACATTTTACAACCTCAATTACTCCTGCATCAGTATTTAAATTGCAACAGTATTTCCTTAGAAGGAACTCCAGAACATGTTTCAGAGAGAAGCAATTCATTATGGCTACTGAAGACCTTGACATAGGCTGGATAATTTAAAATATAATCAGCAAAGCAAAACAAAACTAAGCTAAAATCTTTTTAGGGTAATATTGTCTCTAAGTTGCCATTTATGATAGATTTTTTTCTTTTCCTCAATGAGTGTTGATTCAATAAACAGACCATTAACACCTACAAAAAGCCAGTTAATGCCCCCCCAGTTGTCACATTAAACTTTTTCAGCAGAGACGTGGCATGATTGAATAAAAAATATATATATAGATAGCATTAGTGAGAATGTGGAAGATGGATTGGAAGTAGGAAAGCAAAAACAGGAAGGATGAAAAGTCTGGAAATACAAGTTGGAATTGAAACTGTATTTATTTCCCACTAAATATATAATGAATCAGCTAAGCTTTCTATCTTTTTCATTCCTCTACAATTAAACTGTGTCGAGAAGAGCAAAGAGAAAATGAAGGTAATTATCTAGTAGATTCAGTTAAGCAAACACTCGGTGGAAAAAATTAGATGATCCAGTCATCCTTTCCACCCACATACTTTGCTGATAAATTGTCTCCCTGATCCACCTGGCACATATCCTTGCTTGGATTTGGGAGCTGGACCACCCCTTCTGCCCTCCTCAGATATAAATGGCCAGAGCCAATCGCCACCAAATGCCCCAAAGTTCTTTCCAGGACTCACAAGCAAAACGAAGTGAAAAATGGAATTCAACACAAACCTATACCTTTTCCTTGAAAACTGACCCTAAACCTAGTAAGTATACATACCTATGGGTCAGAATTCTAAGGGAAAACACTAATGTCACACTTACCATCATTGATCTCTCTCTCAGAATGCTGGAATTAGTGACCTTCAGGATAAGAACTACTAAAGAATTACAGTGTAAAACAATTCCTAACCAAATCACCCAAAGTACATTGTGACTGTTGATCTTCTCTTTAGGATAATTATCAAGAAAGAGGTCTAATATTCTTCCTGAGAGAAATTTGTATTTTACTTCAAAATGCATTTGGCAGAATTAGCAGACAGATAATACAACCCAGCCCACCGCTGCGTTCTATATATAATTTGGACTTGAAGCAGTTAGGATTCCATGATCTATCACCTAAGAGTGTGGGAGAGTTTACCGTGTGCTCTAGCCCCAATTTCAAAAGGCATCACTTTATAAAAAATAGATCCTGCTTTGGAATGATGAACCACTGAAAAAGCAGACTCATTCTTCAAGAATGCCTATTTACAGAGTCTAATGCAAAATCCCGTTCCTTCACTTACTGCTTTACATTGGTGTTCATTCAGCAAATATTTAATGAGCATCAGTCACTGTCCCACTGCTGTCAGTCACCCAGTACAGATCCATGTGAAGTTCCCCTGTTAATACTGGAGGTGTGGTTAAATCTCTTCCCCTTCAGTCACTCTGCCTTCCAATCCATCATCCCAAACTCAATTACTAGATTTCAAAAACACACCTATGCCATTCTATTGCTCAAAAATTTTCGACTCCCATCACCTAAAGAAAAATAGAAATCTTATTCATAATATTTAAAAATTTTTCATTGTCTGGTCCATCCTTAGTTTTTTTCTCTTTGTATTTGTCCTACTTCTCTTCAAGTACTTAAAATTTCATTAACATGAGACCCGACACTTTCTCTTTGCTTTGGCTTGTTTCTCTTCTTTCATGACTATCTCCAGATCTCCAAGCCCTGTCAATTCATCAAGAAAACTAAGGCAGTGGCACCTAGTAAATACAGCCCAGACTCTTACAAAACATTTCTTCCACAAAGGTGTCTTATTTTTTCTGCTTAATACTGCTCATTTTAAAATCTCAATTGAAGTATGTCTATATAGAAAAATGCACACATCATACATGTACTGTTTATGAATTTTCATGATCTGTACACATAGCACATAGTTCAAAGAAGTATAACATGACCAGCATCCCAGAGGGTCACTTCATGTCCCCATCTATCACTACAGTCTCTAGTCACTGGTAACTTGCCTGACTTCTAACAGCACAGATGCATTTGTCCGTACTTTACATAAATGGAATCATACAGTATACATTCCTTCGTGTCTGGCTTCTTCTACTCAACATTATGTTTATGAGATTCATCCACGTTTCTACTTGTAGTTGTGATTTATTAATTCTTATAGCTATATTATTTATATTCTATCATGCAACTATGAGACAGCTTAGTAATTCATTCTACTCTTGAGGGAAATTTGGGTAATTTCCAGATTTTGACTATCATGATAGTGCTGTAATTAACATTTTAATTATTATATAGGCATATATATTAATTCATATAAGTGTATATATATATTTCTTTTGAGTATATTGCTTTTTTTTTTTTGCGGTATGCGGGCCTCTCACTATTGTGGCCTCTCCCGTTGCAGAGCACAGGCTCCGGACGCGCAGGCTCAGCGGCCATGGCTCACGGGCCCAGCTGCTCCGCGGCATGTGGGATCTTCCCGGACTGGGGCACGAACCCGTGTCCCCTGCATCAGCAGGCGGACTCTCAACCACTGCACCACCAGGGAAGCCCAATATATTGCTATTTTTTTAACTGCCTCATTGCCCATATCAGGCTATGAGCATCTTTAGGGCAAAGTCTCGCCTTGTTTTCTTCCCAGAATCTTTCCTACAGTATTCATGCCAAAAATACAAAAAATGATTAGTGGAACATGTTAGTGTATAAAATCCATTGGAAAACATCACCTTATATAAAATGAGAAATCAAGCAACAAACCATTTCCCTAACTTTCTATTAGTTATTATTATTACTACTTTAAATAATCTAGATTATCACAGCCCAATATAACCCAAATATATCACTGCTTGGGAGAGGTTCTCATGATGACCTTGGGGAAGGTCAATTGTTTTTTCCTGGTTGCTGTAATCTTCAAATCCAAGCAGCAGAGTTAAGGTGATAAAAGTTGCAAAGAGAAGTCATACATTAAGCAGTAAGTATGTTAAAAGAGTCACAATTAAGATAATATAGGGCATCCTAAACACAAAAGTCCATGTAATTTTCTAAAATGAGCAAATCTCCCAGTCAATGGAGCTGCTTCTGGTTCCCAAAAGACTAATAAAGGTGCTATATGGCTCTCAGTAAAACTGGGATTTGTTTATTCCCACATAGCTCAAGAGACCCAAGAGACATACTGTAAATTTTTCTCCTAGCAAAGGAAAAATGAGCAATGAATTTTGCTAGTTTTAACACCAGATTCACACATGCTTTAAAAATGTTCAAGGGCAGCCAGTCCTTATTTATAGTAAGGCACTCCTAACACCATATCTAAACTTCCCAAGTCTTAAATTTATGCCTAGATTTGTGGCCATTCACTATCACTACTGTAGTTAAATGTGTTGTGAGAAGCAAGGTAGGCCCATTATGGGGTACTCACCTGGTCTCTTGAGCATTTTCTGTGAAAGAGCACAAAAACCCCCAACAGTGATTTCATTTGCACTGGCAGTGCTCTGATTTTTAAGGTCATGCACAGAAGAGTCAATGTGTTGGATTTAATAAACCACAAAGGATCTGTTAAAAGTCAATAGTTTTAATTTTAATAATATTGTAAAGCATATGTCTAACACATACAAGATAGACATTTCAGAAAATGTATAAGTAACTTTTAAACTTCAAAACAAATTTTAAAATATTTAAAAGGACATCTCGACCCATGTGAACATTATTGTGGACAAAAAAGCTAATAATTATTTGCATTTTTACTTTTCTTCCAAGCAATCCTTTCTGCTTTTTAGTAAAAAAAATTCTATATTCAGTATGCTTTCTTTTCTCCCCAGAAAATCTATCCAATTTCCCCATCTTCGGTAAGAAAGGCAAACTTGAAAAAGTCTTCACTTATATATAGATATCTTGCTGAACACTCTGCCTACGTGCTTCCCCACATTTTATAAGCATAAAAAATTAAAAATTTATGTATCATGAGGAAGCATCAAAGGAAATAAAGACAAAAGGAAGCACATTTTTTTCAATTATAGATTAAGAAAAAAGTATGAATGATCTAAAGTTAAGCTTGCTAATTCATTATCCACAATCATGAGAAAAAGTTTAATGTTCTCAGTGAAGCAACTGGGAATTAAGAAAATAAGTAGGTCCCACTTTCAGCTCAACTTGTGGGTTGAAACAGATCTAAAACTTCTCTGAGAAGTAGCTCACACTCATAGATATTCTCTCTCAGCTGAATCGTGTGTGTGTGTGTGTGTGTGTGTGTGCGCTGAGGTTGGGAAAACATCCTGTTCAAGCACTTAGACACTGATCACACATCTTTGGGTCCACAGGAATTTGTTAACCTTTCTGTCCCCTAGACAGTCTTACAAGCCTAGGGATTCTTTGGACACTGGTCAAGTTGCAATTAATTATTCCTTTCCCTGGGAAGAGATGGGAGTGACAAATTGTTACTACTGTTCCCGGAACGTGGCACAGTAAAGCTCTGACCATATTATTGTAAGACATAATATATACATGTAATAAGAAGGGATGGAAATCTAGAGACATGATTTTCTGTAAAATTCTTGTATACCTCTGCCCAGAACAGTATGCAAGAGTGCTTACTATGAGCCAGACAATGGTTTACACATTTTGGACACTTTTTTTTTTTTTTTCAATTTAATCCCAAGTCAACATCTCTCCTGTCATATCTCCTGGTCCATCTTTTTCACTCCAGCTGGTTGGTGGCAGCCACCAGGTATAATCTGACAATATCTCACCTATATGTTGCCACACATGTCCCAGTATCTGCCCTGGGCTTCTGTCCCAGAGCTGGGAGAGATTCCTGTGGAACTATTCCGATAAATGTGTGCAAACCTCCAAGTGCATCAAAGTTAACACCCCATGGTGCAAACACTGCCCAACAGAGGAAGGGAGATCTGATATGAATACACCCCTCCTCAACCTCTTGGTAGACAGTCTGCACAGGTCTTAAAGGGCTTACAGCAGGGTACAACCCCAGCGCCCACAGCAGTGACCAGCTTGGAGACATCTTTAAAATGCTTTTGCTTCTTCACTGTTTTACTCTTCCCTTGTCCTCACTCCCTGTGATCACTTTCCAGAACAAACCAACTGTGCCCAATCCCTTATCTTAGACTCTGCTTTAGAGGGAAACCCAGGTTAAAAAAATCGTAATATACGATGACCTAATATGTATTTGTATTAACCCCATCTTAAGATGAAGATACGGACACACAGAGAGGTTAAGTAACTTGTCCAAGGTCACACAGTACGTATTCAAACCTGGATGTGAACCCAGCCAGTCCAGCCCAGATCTTTATGCTCAGATCACTACAGTGTATGGCCTCCCTGACTCCATCAGGACCATGTGAAATAAGGAGGCTAGTCTCAAAGGAAAGAGGGCCATGCTACCTGTAGAAGGTAGATAGGACAGAATTCTGAGGCAAGCACATAAATATATGCACACCTACGTAAAATGGTCACACTCATGTACACAACCTTCTCTTTTTCTGCTGTGTGGACCTCAAAATCTACCACACTATTTCACATTTCCTCTTAAAGTTTTGATAAAGAAGTTATTACAAGTCAAAGGATCACAAGGTCTAATAAATTATCAGCAAGGATTCTTCCTTTTCACATCTGTTCTTATTCTACTGCCCAAGGGAATAAAGAGAAGTCCTAGCCTAGAGAACAGCTATTTCTTGAGATAATAGGCCTAGAAGCCCAGCCTTACTCCTCGTGGCCCTCTATGACACTCTTTCATCCATGACTTGGAAAACAAAGATATTCTATGAGAATAGCATAAAACATCTCAGCAAATAAATCACAAGCTGTTTTTAAATTTTTTTGTTATTTATTATTTTTAAACATCTTAATTGGAGTATAATTGCTTCATAACGGTGTGTTAGTTTCTGCTTTATAACAAAGTGAATCAGCTATACATATACATATATCCCCATATCTCCTCCCTCTTGCATCTCCCTCCCACCCTTCCTATCCCACTCCTCTAGATCATCACAAAGGACCGAGCTGATCTCCCTGTGCCATGCTGCTGCTTCCCACTAGCTATCTATTTTACGTTTGGTAGTGTATATATGGCCATGCCACTCTCTACTTCATCCCAGATTACCCTCTCCTCTCCTAGTGTCCTCAAGTCTATTCTCTACATCTGTGTCTTCATTCCTGTCCTGCCCCTAGGTTCTTCACAACCTTTTTTTTTTTTAGATTCCATATATATGTGTTAGCATACTGTATTTGTTTTTCTGACTTACTTCACTCTGTATGACAGACTCTAGTCCATCCACCTCACTACAAATAACTCAGTTTCATTTCTTTTTATGGCTGAGTAATATTCCATTGTATATATGTGCCACATCTTCTTTATCCATTCATCTGTTGATGGACACTTAGGTTGCTTCCATGTCCTGGCTATTGTAAATAGAGCTGCAATGAATATTGTGGTACATGACTCTTTCTGAATTATGGTTTTCTCAGGGTATATGCCCAGTAGTGGGATTGCTGGGTCGTATGGTAGTTCTGTTTTTAGTTTTTTAAGGAACCTCCATACTGTTCTCCACAGTGGCTGTATCAATTTACATTCCCACCAACAGTGCAAGAGGGTTCCCTTTTCTCCACACCCTCTCCAGCATTTATTGTTTGTAGAGTTTTTGATGATGGCCATTCTCACCTGTGTGAGATGATATCTCATTGTAGTTTTGATTTGCATTTCTCTAATGATTAGTGATGTTGAGCATTCTTTCATGTGTTTGTTGGCAATCTGTATATCTTCTTTGGAAAAATGTCTATTTAGGTCTTCTGCCCATTTTTGGATAGGGTTGTTTGTTTTTTTGATATTGAGCTGCATGTGCTGCTCGTAAATTTTGGAGACTAATCCTTTGTCAGTTGCTTCATTTGCAAATATTTTCTCCTATTCTGAGGGTTGTCTTTTTGTCTTATTTATGGTTTCCTTTGCTGTGCAAAAGCTTTTAAGTTTCATTAGGTCCCATTTGTTTATTTTTGTTTTTATTTCCATTTCTCTAGGAGGTGGGTCAAAAAGGATCTTGCTGTGATTTATGTCATAGAGTGTCGTGCCTATGTTTTCCTCTAAGAGGTTTATAGTGTCTGGCCTTACATTTAGGTCTTTAATCCATTTTGAGTTTATTTTTGTGTATGACAAGCTGTGTTTTTAAAACTCGGATATGGAAAGCAGAGCAGTTACCATTTACTAAGCATATACTATATATATGTCAGGGTATCTGAAAAACTGGAAAACACAAGACAGTCTCTTATTTTTAAAGGGACATTAATTGCATTTTCAAATAATATGTGCAATATATTTTTTCAAATATCTTCTTCAGGAGAGCATCTCTCAATTTAAAGCCATGAGTCCAGCTATAAATAATCTAGAAAAAATGCAATAATGCTCAAAAGGTCTGAAATCACAAGGAACGTAATGCCCTTTTATTTTATAGCTAGTAACTCTTGTGGTAGAATTCAATGTGCGATTCCAAATACAGTGCTTTACTGCAAAGATGCCCATTAGTAACCGTCTATAACTTAACAGTGTCTGGTGTCTGTATTTCAATTTATTTTATTGTCTATGAGTGCCTAGCATAATACCCTTCAGGGATAGAACCCTTTCAATCAAGTAACTTGTTGAAAAGAAATTTTCTTTCTGTGGTCATCAGACTGTCCCCTAAAGTAGTGAAAACCTATAAGCCTTTGTTATAAAGGTAGATGATGCAAAATGATTAAATTCGGCAGCTTAAACCTAGGCACCAGTGCCCTCTGAAATGTTTAGGGATGTAACTGGCTATTATCTATGGTTTAAAAGGGTTAGTGAAAATTTTTTTTCTTTCCCCAGGGAACTCCAAACACTGAATGTCATTCTGGCCTTGATGCCATCATGTCCTGGCCACAATTAGAACTGTTCCCATCTAGCCTTGTAATGAAGAAAGTTCAAGGCCATCTCTCCAGATGCCTTGGGAATCTGTACCCACACAGATGGTGTTGCTGTTTTTATATCTGCTGAGACTCACTGATGGAAGTGCTGGTTTCCCTGCAAGCCTACCCGTTACTAGGACATTTCCACCCACACATGTCATCACACAGTGTGCTCCTAACTCCATCTGAATGGTGAGAAGCCATAACCCTTAAGTCCCTTCTTTCTCCAGGACCTTCCAGGGGTTAAGGGTATGAGCTCACAGAGCTCTGCCTGGGTTTCCATCCTGGCTTTCTCTATTCCCAGCTGTGGGAGCCTGGGGTAGATTAACCTCTCAGTATCTCAACTGCTTCCTTTGCAAAGGACTGATCATAAAATAATACTTATCCCAGGGTTGTTGCAAGAAATGAATAAAATATTTCATATAAGATGTTTTATGTGGTTTAGAAAAGTTAATTTAAGAATCTATAAATTTGGGGTCTCATTAGATGATCATCTCTGGCTAGGATCCAGGATCTGTAGTCAAGGCTAAATTTTAGCTCTGCCTAACCAATCTACATGTTTTTCTTCTTGGCTTCAACACTGAGTCTCAATTGCTGTCTATCTTTAGATGCTCAGTTCAGGCCAAACCAGGTCCCCAAAAGACTCTGTTCTCTATCCTTAAGAGCTGCATCTTCCCCAGGTTAGAGGCTTTAGTTTCTTCACTCAGGTTTTACTTTTTACCTTCTCACCAGTCCATCTGTCTTACAATATTAGCCCCTTTATCCCAAGTATATTCTATACTTTTAATTCACAATTCCTGACTCCTGTACTATTCATTTATTCATTCCTTCAATGAATATCAACTGTTTGCCCTCTGCAAAATAGGGGAATACCAGGATAAATAAGACAGAAACAGGTTTATTAATTTTTTGTCTCTTGTCCCTCAGGTTCTAATTACCTGCAATACCATTATTCTAAAGTTCACACGTGAATCAATGTACTTACTCTTTGAAACATCAGGTATCATAACCAGTTGCATATACTTAGATGAGGTTATCAAATATCTACAGGGATGTACACATTCAGGGATCAAACATCTCCAGTGATTTATAGCATATGCTTTTCTTCTTCTGCTTCCCCTGGTATGGTGACCTTTCTCATAAGGTTATCAAGCAATCATAAGATTATTATGCATACATAAACACAAAGGTACAGACCAATCTTATAAAGTAGCAAGTGTAGAGGGTAGAAAACACTCTACATTCACCTAACTACATATTTAGTAAAATAAAACAAAGATTTATAAAAGTCATTTTCTTACTCCATTCAGACTGCCGTAACAGAATATGATAGACTTGGTGGCTTATAAACAATAAAATTTATTTCTCACAGTTTTGGCGCCTGCAAAGTCCAAGATCAAGGTGCCTACAGATTCAGTGTCTGGTGAGAGGACTCTTCCTGGTTAACAGACGGCTGATTTCTCAATGTTTTCAACATATGTAGGGGGCAAGAGAGCTCTCCAGGGCCTCTTTTATAAGAGCACTAATCCTATTCATGTGGCCTCCACCTTCATGAATCACCTCCCAAAGACCTCATCTACTAATACAATTACCTTGGGCATTAGGATTTCAACTTATTAATTAGCAGGGGGTGGGGACACAAATATTCAGTCTATCACAGTCATTCATGTGTCATAATGGCACTTTTCTCCATGCCATTCTGACAAAATGGCTCGGATCTCAATAGTTCCTATCCCAGTATAACTACTGTCAAGACAGACATTTTAAAATAAGAGAAAAAATATCAAAACTCCATGATGTTTTATAACCCCTCCTCAAACATTTTCTCCCCTATCCCTACCTTAACCAACTTTATAACCAGCATTAGAGGTTTAAGAACTAGGAATCTGACTGCCTTTAAAACACTGCCTAATTCTTTCTGTTCCTCAGTGCATTTGTTTATCTGGAGCCAGTCTATGTTATGCATACTTTTGCACCTTGATTTTTTTTTTCTACGCATTAGACTAAAGTTCACATTGAGCAATTACAGTGCTTCACAATGCATAAAATTACAGTTGTAAATGCATCCAGCAGATTACTTAGTGATTAAAATGTATCTTTGCAGACTAGGTAGTAATTTTTCTTTGGGACGCATATAATGAAGACACATGTAAAGTCAAGAGGAATGAATTCACTGACTGACCTTACATCATCTACTTTTTAAATATTGGAAGCAGGCTAAAATATCAAGTTATACAAGTAATTTGTAGGTTAGAAAAGAAATAAATGTGTGTTTTTATTCCAAGGAAAGCATTCATCATTACCTTAGACGCTATCTAGATTATAAAATAATGAACCTACACCTTTCTGGCTTGAATTGACTGGAAGGATGCTAACAACGTGAACAGTATTTTCAAAATGCAAAAACTGATCTTTCCTTTGACTAAAATAAATTACAAAAATGTGTAAACATGTTCAGTAATGCTAATGACTATCTCAACTGTTCAGCAAAAAGCAATACAGCTTGAGTCAGATATTTGCAGGCCATGACCAATTAATGCTCAAGAAAATTATCCACATAATCCAAGTAAAAACAACAAAAACAATACTTGGATCTGAAGAACTGAGCGGTTGAGATTCTGTATTTAAAATAACCACTCTTCACCTCAGGAGAAACTAACTTGGTCATGAGAACATATATAATGTTATTTTTCTATATTCATAAGGAAAAGACCAGACCACCTAACTTAGAGAAATTCTGCATGTATCCATATTATAAAAGTTAGGTTTCATATTGCTTCAAATTTCCTGGACAAATCAGAATTAATAGTTGAAATGTGAGGCAGTATGGAAACATTTTTTCTTCTTCCAGCTTTCTTGAGGTAAAATAGACATATAACATTATGTAAGTTTAAGATGTACAAAGAAATGATTGCCATATAGATATATTGCCAAATGATTGCCATAATAAGGTTAGTTAATACATTCGTCACATAGTTACTTTTTTTTTTTTTTTTTTTTTACATTGTTGCTTCACTTGCTTTGCCATGGCCTCACTGTGGGTGCAAAGTATCTTCCTGGCCCTTGACTTCAGATGTGACTCTGTCACTTGCTTTGGTCAATGATAGGTGGGCAGAAGTAACAGCATGCCAGTGCCAAGCCTGTGTTGAAAGAGAACTGGCATACTTTTACTTGCTCTTTTGCACCTCTGCCACCACCATATAAAAAGCATGGCCTACCCATCCTGCTGGTCCAAGAACCATGAGAAACCTGTGGACTAAACCCATAGTCCTACACTAAGAGATGGAGCTATCCAGCTACTGCAGCCTAAAGCAGGGTATCCTAACTAAGCCTAGCCTTGACCAGCCACATCCCAGCCAACCTGAAAACACATGCTCAGTAATAAATGATTATTGTCACTTTAGAGGTTTGTTACACAGCAAGAATAAATTGATACAATGGGAGAATAAATAGAAAACTTAGCTTTAGTCACCTAAATCTTATTAACCAGTTCCCTATTCCCCATGGCAGAGATAGATTTATGTTCTTTAGCCATTCGTTTATTTAATAGTTTTATTATAAACCTACTAAGTGTCAGGTATTATATTATACATTGGGGATACACCAATGAATAAGAGAAAGTATTTATGTAATTTAGAGATGGATAAAGATAAGAAGTAATTATATAGCTTTATAACTGTTGAGGAGAGAAGTGTATCTGCTTTATGAGAACATTAGGACCTTCAATTCTTGACTTACCTGGTCAATCAGGGAATACTTCCTGGAGGAAATGGCCCACTAGCTAAGTTTAAAGAATGTACAGAGATGCAACTGCCTCTCTGCTCTACTGGCAGCAGTGATCTTAGGTTTAAACTGACAACCTAACTCATGAGACTCAACATACTTCAACTAGCATCAGCCTGACTGATCTTTAGAAAAAGATACAGAAAGGAAACAATTGAGAATGTGCACAACAGCAGCATTACTGACTTCCTATGGCTCCCAGGCACACTTTAAGTCGTTCCACACGAGAGAAGCATAGCTGTGAAAGACAACCTAAGTATGTGCAGAGCTTCAGCTTTAAGAAGTCCCAGCCCTGGGCTTCCCTGGTGGCACAGTGGTTGAGAATCTGCCTGCTAATGCCGGGGACACGGGTTCGAGTCCTGGTCTGGGAGGATCCCACATGCCGCAGAGCAACTAGGCCCGTGAGCCACAACCACTGAGCCTGCGCGTCTGGAGCTTGTGCTCCTCAACAAGAGAGGCTGCGATAGTGAGATGCCCATGCACCGCGATGAAGAGTGGCCCCCACTTGCCACAACTAGAGAAAGCCCTCGCAGAGAAACGAAGACCCAACACAGCAAAAATAAATAAATAAATTAATAAAAGAACACCAAAGAAGTTTAAAAAAAAAAAAAAAAGAAGAAGTCCCAGCCCTCAGCCCATTCCAATTTTTATGCCTAGTATTTTGGGCATCCACTCAGAGGTATGTCTCACCCGCATATTCTCAGCCACATCTCATCATCAACACTACATACTTAAAAAAATAGGTGTTTCAGCCACTCCTGTAGTCCCCAACTGGACTATCACTTATTTTGATCCAATACAAGTATACTTCCAGAAACTCCTTGAGTTGATATGGCAAGAATAAATGACCATGGGCAATCCTCCTGTGTCCCGGAGGCTAAAGGAAAGGCCAGAACCAGCTACTGACCATTTTAACCCACAGAATTATCCAGAAGTCGGAGTGGGAATGTAGAGGGACATGGTTTGAGAATAAAAAAGTGAATAGAAGGAAAAGGATGCTTTAAAATCTTAAAGTAAGAAGAAAACATGTCATCATTATGCTGGAACTGAAAATAGTTCAAAAATTGTTCATTGTGGGGCCGATATAGTGAGAGATGGGGGCTGAATAAGTAAACAGAAATAATAAGAAGAGACAGCCAAAACTACATAGGATCTTTATGAGCCAGGGCAAGCATTTGGAATTTTACACTGAGAGGAACCAAGGCTGTGGAATTACACACATACACACTCACACACAAAATGTATACATATATTATATACATGCATATATGTTCATACATACTGCATGTTTGTGAGAGTAATTTTTGAAAAAGATTTCTTTGTATACAATATGGAGAATGGAATGGAGCTGCAGAAGAACATAGACAAAAAGATTAGTTAGAAGGGCATGACCATAATTCAGGCAAAAGATAGTCTTGGCTAGAATAAGGACACAAGGACAGAGAGAAATGGCTAGATTAGAAAAAATACCTAGGAGGTAGCACTGACCTTATTTAGTGATCAATACATGGGGATGGAAAAGAAGTTGGAAGAGTCAGCTGATTAGACCACGGAAGAACAAGGAGACAGACAGTTCCATTTTGGAACATTTGACGTTGAGTTATTTGAGGAACATCCAAATATAAATAACCAGTAGGGAGATATGTAAAGTAGTCTGGCACTCAGAGTTTCTGAAAAGTCAAGTAAGATGAGGACAATTACAAATAAGTCCCTGTTCATCTATGAAGATTATTTCAGTCATATTGTGGGAGTCAAGACCAGGTTCCAGAGGTTGAAGAATGATAGGGACATGAAGAAGCAGAATGAACAAATGTTTCTATAGTCTGAATATTTGTGTCTTCCCCAAATCCCTAAGTTGAAATCCTAATGTCCAGCATGATGATATTAGAAGGTGGTGGCTTTGGGAAGTACTTAGATCATGAGGATGGAGCCTCATGAATGGGATTAGTGCTTTCATAAAAGAGAACCCAGAGAACTCGAGCCCCTTTTGACATGTGAGGATACAACCAGAAATCTGCAACCCAGAGAAGGGCGCTTCCCCGACCATAATGGCTTCCTGACATCAGCATTCACGGCCTCCAGAACTGTAAGAAATACATTTCTTTTGTTTATAAGCCACTCACTCCGTGGTACCTCATTACAGCAGCCCTGATGGACTAAAACAAGTGTAAAATGTTTTACCATGCCTTTGGCTGTAATGGAAAGGCAAGTAATGTACGTGATGGAGACTCTATCACTGCCAGTCATTTGATGGTGATTTTTTTTTTTTTTATTATAGGGACAAAGAAGTAATTTTCTGGTCAATTAAAAATAAAAGTCTAAACAATTCATTCTGAGTGACCTGCATTTGAGATTATGTAGTTGTGTTTGCTTTGTCCATAGATAAATGTTTCAATCTGTTCACAAATAATCTCTAAATTCCATCTCACTTAAACTGAGTAATAAAATTATGTAACATATATGAAAAAATGTGTTTTTCTTTATGAAAGGCATCCCATCTGCATTATAAAACACATAGAAACCCAAAATTTTTATATTTTAATTTTTGATCCAAGTTATGCCTTCCCTGCACATAGGGCATAAATAGTAAATAGTTTGATTCAGACCCCTAGACTTGCGGTGAGGGTTTTTTTTTTTGTATTTTTTGTTTTTTATTTCCAGCACTTCTCGAACTTAAAGTAGCCTCATTTTAAAAATGTAGAAATGGGGCCTCCCTGGTGGCGCAGTGGTTGAGAGTCCGCCTGCCGATGCAGGGGATACGGGTTCGTGCCCCGGTCTGGGAGGATCCCATATGCCGCGGAGCGGCTGGGCCCGTGAGCCATGGCCGCTGAGCCTGCGCATCCGGAGCCTGCGCGTCCGGAGCCTGTGCTCCGCAACGGGAGAGGCCACAGCAGTGAGAGGCCCGCATACCGCAAAAAGAAAAAAAAAAATGTAGAAATGAGGCTTATCAAAGTTAACTAACTTGCCCAAGATATTAAAGTTAGTAATCTGTAGAAGTAGATTTAACCTGGGTTTGTTTAACTTCAAACCCCCCTGTCCTTCTTGCTATACTACATTTCATAATACATGGATGGCCCTGTGCAATACTTGGTATGAAGAGGTAGTCAACAAACTTTAGAGCTCTGCATTAATTTGCCACAGCTGTGTAACAAATTACCACAAAATCAGTAACTTAAAACAACACGCATTTATTAGCTCACAGCCTTGTATGTCAGAAGTCTGCATAGGCTCAGCCAAGTTCTACACTCAAAATATCACCACAAGGTATCAGTTGGGCTGAGCTCTTACCTAGAGGCTCTGGGAAAGAATCTGCTTCCAAGTTCACATAGCTCTGCCAGAATTCAGTTCCCTGAAGCTCAAAGATTTAAGTCCCCATTTCTTTGCTTGCTGTCATCTGGGGCTGTCCTCAGATTCTAGAGACCACCTGCATTTCTTCTCACATGGCCCACTCTATTTTCAAGCCAACAACAGGGAGTTGAGTCCTTCTCATGTTTCCAATCTCTCTCTGCCCTCGCGGTGAGTTTTGTCTTTCCCTTTGTTAACTGATTATGACCCTCAACCTCGTCTAAAAGACTGACTGGCTGCAATTAGTCAACTTTACATTACTTATTTTTTAATAATTTCAAAAGCTGAATTACTAGACCCATCTGATGTCAATGGCTAGGACATGCGTACAATAGAATTGTCCCTCAGTTATTTCAAAACGCATCCACTTTCTCAAAGATACTGTGTTGAAAGGAAGTCCTTTCAGAAACTTGATTCTGGTCTCTTTGCCTCCCCTTCACCACCAGCATTCTACACTTCATCTCTTGTTCCACCACTTGTTACTCCATCTGTTTCAAGGGCTGTGGTTATAATTTAAAAACATTCCCTGCATTGTATCTTACTCCCAGTCGGCATCTTCCAATGAAAACTCCTTTGAAGTCTGTCCCTTACATTAGAGTTTTCCCTTGTGGGTTTTTGTGTTTTTTTTTTGCGGTACGCGGGCCTCTCACTGTTGTGGCCTCTCCCGTTGCGGAGCACAGGCTCCGGACGCGCAGGCTCAGCGGCCATGGCTCACGGGCCCAACCACTCCGCGGCACGTGGGATCCTCCCGGACCGGGGCACGAATCCGTGTCCCCCTCATCGGCAGGCGGACTCCCAACCACTGTGCCACCAGGGGAGCCCTTCCCTTGTGTTTTGTCACCAATGTAGTCTCCACTTTAGGAAACCAGAGAATAAATTAGTTCTCACAACCATTTTATTTTCCTTTTCATATTCTGTAAACCAGAATGGCTCATGCAATAAAAATATACCAGGAAAAGAAATTGACACAGAAGCCACAGAATCTATGGTAACTTTCTATAAATAGTTCAAAACTGAATAATTAATTACATCTACCTTTTTGGTAAAAAGTAATCCATGGACAAAAAACTATCAGTACAGAATGTTAGTTTTAAAAAGCTGAATACCTCTCACCTCCTATTCATTTCTAGTGCTGCTTCTAAGAAGCAATCACTTTTTTTTTTTTTTGCGGTACATGGGCCTCTCACTGTTGTGGCCTCTCCCGTTGCAGAGCACAGGCTCCGGACGCGCAGGCTCAGCGGCCATGGCTCACCGGCCCAGCCGCTCCGCGGCATGTGGGATCTTCCCGGACCGGGGCACAAACCCGTGTCCCCTGCATCGGCAGGTGGACTCTCAACCATTGCGCCATCAGGGAAGCCCAGAAGCAATCACTTTTAATCATTTTAATTCTTTTCCTTTTCATCAACGATTTTCTACATTAGATGTTTATTCTGTTTTTCTTA
This sequence comes from Mesoplodon mirus, assembly GCF_964341445.2. Lineage (NCBI taxonomy): Eukaryota > Metazoa > Chordata > Mammalia > Artiodactyla > Ziphiidae > Mesoplodon > Mesoplodon mirus. The sequence continues at coordinate 15,353,371 of NC_138988.1, read as the reverse complement.
TCAAAATCAGTCAGGACCTATTTTGTTCTGTTATGAAGGTGATGTAATTAGTTCACTTAAATAACTTAGCACATTCTCATTCCATTCTTTTCCTGAGTGTGATAGTTAAAGTATTAGTTTGCCAAGGTTGCCGTCACAAAGAACCAATAACTGGGTGGCTTAAACAGAAATGTATTTTTTATATTGATAGTTTATAGAAAAAAATGTATAGATTTTCATAGGATGAGGGTCCACCCTAATGATCTCATTTAACATTAATTACCTCTTTAATGGCCCTATCTCCAAATACAGTCATATTCTGAGGTACTAGGGGTTACATGCCAATATGGTTACTGCGTGAATTTATTTTATTACAAAATCAACTAAGATGCCTAGACAAAAAGAATAAAACTGTGCTGCCACGTCTGGCAGCTCAGATGAGAGGTTTTTGAACGAGTTTTTTCCTAACTTTCTAGCAACTGTACACAATGATAAATCATTTCAGTATGTCTCATACATAGACCACCATTGACAGTCATTAGATATTCCAAATCCATAATTATAGTATAGGCTAAATAGAAACCATTTTCTTCTTGAAAACATTTGTCATAGAGACCACAGACTTCCTGTTTTCATTTGTACTGACTGCTAAGTATGTTATAAAACTGCCATTCTAAAATCTCATTTTACTGAATATTTGTGTGAATTGCAATGTTGTCTGGATCCTATCTCTTCCTTTCGCTTAAATTACTCTTATTTTGCTGGAATACATCCTCAAGATTTTCTTCATAAAAATTTTAGAAACTTTATCAACAGTTTGTCAAGAATGTATCAAAGTATGAGATTTTTAAAAAACTCATTCTGTTTGGTGTTTAGTTGGTTTTTCCAATTTAAAGCTAAGCTTTTTTGTTTTCCAGGTTTTATCATTTTTCCTCATATTCTATTTTCTCCACTCTGTTGTGTGAAGTTGTCCTTTGAATTAAACTTCATGTCTCTTAACATCTCTCTCTCTTCTCTCTCTCACTCTCCATATCTGCTGTTGTTGTCAACGAATTATGTTATGGGTAATTTTGTTTGATTAATCTTTAAATATTTCTACTGATCTTTTATTCTGACCATTTATGTTACATATTTTTCTGAGTATTTCTTTTTTTTTCATTGTTTTTCTTTATATGTCATGCATTTTTAAGAAACTTTATAAAACCTTTGTTCTATTTCATAAAATTCCTCTCTCATAGTCTCAGGTATAATAAGGACTTCATATTTTTTAACTCCTCTTTTTCTCATTTAATATAATTTGGAGAGGCACTTAAATCATTTGCTCAGTAAACAACATTGAATTTAACAGAAGCCTTTTAGAAAAACATCCTTAAAACTGCTAGGTTTATAATAGGCTATTTTCATGGAAAACCTCCTTGTAATTGATTTGAGCAGATTAACTGAGTATATGAGAAAACAACACATATACGTATTATTTAATTAGCCATTTAAGTTTAATTAAGGTAAACTTTATACAAGTTTGAGAAGAACTTATAGTGATTGTACATAATTGTTTCTTGATAGTAAAGTGTGCATTTAATGAATTCTGAGTTTACTAATTAATTGAGGAGTGGGCTAATTTAGTTTTTGGCTTATAATCAGCAGCTTCACTTAAGATCTAAAGAAATATGAAAATCTTAAGAGATTGTAAAAATTTGCACTAAATAATTTGATTTATATCAAAGCATAACTTGAATATTGGAGCAAGAATAATTTTATATCTCTTGAATGATTTCTTCGTGTTAGGAAAATGTAAACTATTTAACTGTTATTTTAGCCAGTACCTGGCTGCTAGTAAGTATGAAGACCCATTTCTTTTACAACCATAAAATAGTCTTTTTCTATGGCATACATTTTTACTTTTATTCTTTATTCTGGGAGTAATGGACTCATCTGTACACTACCCGGAATTCTTAACCTTTGAGCTACAGTCAATGACCGGTGTGGATGTTACACCTTTTGGGATGAGTGTGTCTGCAAAATTAAAAGGGGAAAAGAGTTTATCTGAACATAGGATAACCAAAGAGGTAGACGATGAGAGTTGCAATGAGTTGCCTAGAAATATCCATTTTCCATCTCTTACTATCCACACGTCCCAGGTTTTCCCCCAGAGGTCAATGTGCTTATCCTTCCTTGCAGCTAAGAGAGGCAATTAAAACCATGGCCACTGTGGTGTAGGAGAGAGTCATGGAGAGGGTTTTTCTTCTTGACACAAAAAAGCAGATCTATCAAAGCAAAGAGTGTTGACCACTGCCCATTTCCTTTATTCCTGCCCCAAATATGATCGCAATAGCTGGTGGTACAGTAGCCATCATGTGAACATGAGTATAAAAAAAACCACATTTAAAAAATAGGGAACAAAATAGTTAGGAGGAGCTAGGATAGATTGTGTGTTCCATCAGCCAGAGAACCAGCCCTCAATTTTCTAACATGCAATGTTTTTTTTTTAAGTGGATGTAGATATTTCTCTTACTATTTTTGCTGCATTTTCTATTACTTGCAGCTATATTTAATCCTTACTGATATACTGACCTCCTGAACAATGTAATAAGTTGGTCACTTCAACTCTGGACTCTTCAGCTTCTCATCTAAAAAAATAAACTAAAAGGAGATAATAATAGTATCTAATTGTTATGATGATAAAATGAGATCAACGAATTTAAACTTGTGCATATTAGTTATTGCTGAGTAACAACTTATGCCAAAACTTAGTGGCTAAAATATTAATAAAATTTTATAAATTCTCACAGTGACAAAGAGTCAGGACTGTGAGAGTGGCTTAGCTGGACATTTCTGGCTTCATGGGTTTTAGTGATACGTTTGAGAGCTGTAGTCATCGGAAGCCTTGACTGGAGCTGAGGGATCTGCTCTCAGTGTGGCTCATCAACATAGCTGCCAAGTCATGCTGTCTGTGGGCAGGAGGCCTCAGTTCCTCCTCACACAGACTCCCCCATGGGGCTACTTGAGTTACCTCACAACATGGCAGATGCCTTTCCCTAATGCAAATAGTACAATAGAGTCAGATAAAAGCTATCCTTTTTATCATCCGCTCTTAGAAGTTGCATAGCATCATTTTTACCTCATTTTATTCAGTAGTAACAAGTCCAAAAAGTCCATCTTACATTGAGGGGGAGGGGAATCAGCCTCCAACTTTAGAAGGGAAGTGTATCCAAGAATTTATGGGAATTAAAAAAAAATTACCATAGAAGGACAGTAAAGGATCTTTCCTCTCCCACTAACTTCTAGCCTAACACCTTTCCCTCCATGACTTCTCCACGCCCACATCAAGACACACACACACACACCCCAACACACATATTTCCCACTGTTTCGTATGCCTCAAACCGCCCCCCCACCCAGGTTGTATGTAAAAAGAATACAGTTTTTTGGTTCCGCAAAGCATTTATATAACATTAAGCTTTATTTCAAATAAAAAAAAGAGATTCAAGCTCTTCCGAGAATTCATTACTGGGCAGTGGTAAAATATCATCAAAGGTCACAGTTTGTTATTATAAAAATTATAGCATGCTTTGACTCAAATCAAATTCCTTGAAATGTAGCATATATACCAGCAAGAGGTAGATATACTGGGGTTAACATATGTCAAGTATTGCCCTGACCCCTGATTCTAGTACTAAATAATGTGTGACTCTAAGAGAAAGAGACCAATTTCCATAAACTTGATATGAGGAGCAGTTTTTTACAGTCTCACCATCTGCTGCTAGTTAAAATTTTTGTGCCTGCAAAATGGTATTTTTACTCCCCACCCTCTACCCCTTTAAATGCTGTAATGAACAAGGAGATTTATTGAAAATGAGGAGAACTATTTCCATACATATTCCAAAGCACTCATTAATGAGAGTAGAGTACCAATTTCATTTTGAAAACATACTTCAGCTTCCAACATACTGGAAAATTTTAACTGACTGAGTTATAGTATCATGCTAAAAATGCCTTTTGATGCTTTATGATGATGAAAAGAGGATCACACTTCTATGTTTTAATGATTAGTTGCAGGCTTGACAAAAATCTCTGCATGTCTCAGTGTAAACATTTGGGCACAAATATTGTTAGCTTTTAGTATTAGTTAAGGATGCACTGGCCTTCAGATCATATCAAGTGACTAGAAATTATATAGAGAGACACAAGTAAGAAACAGAGCTTGGTCAGATTTTAGGATGAGAGGAAACTAACCTGGGGTGAGATGTATCTAGTGTGTGGAAGTATAGAAACATTACTGAATGTCTTTACTATTTACTCATGTGATATTTCCAACTGCTCTGACAACTTTACATCCTAGTGTTAACAGCCTTTACTCATTTATACTACACTCAAGTATTTAAGGAAGTTTCACTTAGGGTGATTTGCCCAGGCAACAACTGGTGTTCTCTGCCTCACACCATCTTCCCTATAAATTTTTGTGTACTATGTGTAAAAATCAACTATTACCACTAATAAAAACCCTGGTACTCTCAATGGCATTCACCAATGACCATGTATTTTTCTCTTGAGTCTACAGTTCAGCTGAGTTAGCTCTGCTCCCTGTATATTCATTTGAGAGTTTTTTTTTTTTTCTTAAACTTGGAAGCCAATCTATTATTTGTGAACATGTTAATCCAGAAGCAGTTGAACAAAACCATTCAATCCTCTGGTTCTTTGTTTTTTTAAGGGTTTTTATTTTTTTAATAAAAATTTTATATATTTATGGGGTATGACGTAATGATTTGATATACATATACACTGTGATATGATTACTACAGTCAAGCTATTTAACATAGTTTGTGTGTGTGATGAGAGAACGTGAAATCTCTCCTAGCAAATTTTTAGTATTCAGTACAGTACTGTTAATTATAGTCATCATGCTGAACCTTAGATACCTAGAGTGATTCGTCCCACATAACTGCAACTTTTTATCCTTGGACCAACATCTCCTCTTCCCCCATTTCCCTGACCCCAGTGATGTCCATCCTACTCTCTACTTGACTTTCTTAGATTACACATATAAGGGAGATCATGAAGCTTTTTTCTTTCTTTGTCTGACTTACTACACTTAGCATAATGTCTTCCAGGTTCATGCATGTCGTAGCAAATGGCAGGACCTCCTGTTTTAATGTTATCACAATTTCTTTATCCATGCATCTGTCAATGGACACTTAAGTGTTTCCATGTCTTGGCTATTGTGAATAATGCTGCAATGAACATAGGAACACAGATATCTCTTCCAGAATTTAATTTCCTTTGGGTATAAACTCAGAAGAGGGATTTCTGGATCAGAGGGTAGTTCTATTTCTAATTTTCTGATGAAGCTTCATACTGTTTAATGACTGTATCAATTTATGTTCCCACCAATAGTGCACGAGGGTTCCCTTTTCTCCACATCCTCACATTTGAGACCCCATTTTAAGGGGACCACAACTTACAGGGAAAAGCTCTGCACAGAGAAGAAGAAAAATTGCTCACACCCCATTGCACAAACATATACCAAACCTCTGCTTGTATCACATGTCATGTCTGCTAGCAACCCACTGACCAAACAAATGACTTTGCCAAACCCAAAGTCAAAAGACAGAGAAGTATACGTATGTCATGGATGTTCATGGAGAGAAAATAAATACTTTTTAATAATAATCTAATCTACCACACTATAAAAATTATGGCTTTTAAAAACCAAACCTACAGAATAAATCGTACTGTAAACAATCTTCATCGGTAAAATTATACATTTCAAAACAATCCTGACATAATACAGTTTTGGGGGGATTAAAGTTATTTATGCAATTTAATTTGGACTGAGTGATGAAAAATAATGGATTTCCTGCAAATATAATGATTTAAATCATTTGTAATATCCTAATCAATGTCTCTGATTATTCAATGGTGCTGTATAGAGTAAATTAGTGCTGGTGGCTAATTCCTAAACAGATTATCAGCATTATCATCCGCTTCATCAATTGTCAAGTCTTTATTTTGTCCATACTACCTATATGCACTCTATTTAATACTGAGGATACAAGATAAACGCAGATAAAATGGTTCCTAATTTGGTGGAACTTATAAGTTACTGGAAAATCAACACATTAGGTAACTGATTTTTTTTTAAGTTGATATAGAAAAGCTTGATATAAAGAAAAACATAGGATTCAATGAAAGCTTATGGCAAGGAGAATAATAATTTACAAAGTCAGGAAAGGCCTTTGTAAGAATAATAATTTACAAAGTCAGGAAAGGCATTTCAGCTGAGACATCAAGGGTGAGTAAGAGTATGGCACATGGAAGGTGCAAGGGAGATATTCCTAGCTTGGAATGAACATGGCTTTTGTGAATAGCTACTAGAAGTCCCACATTCCAAATGGCTTCAGTGTAGAGTAATAGGAAGGTAAATTACACAAATTTAAGCTGAAGAGGTAGACAAAGTTGAGATCTTGAAGAATCTCTCAGGAATATGGAAACTGCTGAAAGCCTCAGTCAATGGCACCTTTTGAAAGGTCTTAGAAAGTGGAACATGGCGGTGGAGAATAGGGATGGATGGAAGCTGATTGCATGCATGCAATATTTAGGAGGGAGGATAAGAAGATATTAGTGCTTGGGTTGTAAAGGTGGTGGAGGAGAAACAATGGGAAAAAAATGCAAATAGAAAAGCTAGTTTAAGTTGAGTTATTCTAAGAGTCCCCACTGACAATATTGAAGAACAGACAATTTGTTGGATACCCACAAAGACCCAGTGTTTTTAAGATCAGCAATCTCTTACTGGCTTTACCCTTTGGTTATCACCTGATACCATATTGCTGTGGTCAACTTTTCCCACTGAACTCATTTCCAATCTACTTTTTTCACTTTAGGGCTATAGGGTGCCAGAGAAGAACGCTTTCCTTTTATTGGTTGACTAACAGAGTTGGGTTTAAGAACAGCATGACTGGCTTTCCTCTCCTCAGTAAAGGGTAGATATGGGGATAGTAAAAAATTGCACATTCCCCATCAGAAGGGAATTTAAAGGAGTCCCCATTTTATATGCTGAGATTTGAATTAATGTCTTTCTGATGACAAAGCCACAGTGTGTCACGCTTATCAGTTGTCAGTGTCCTTACAAAGACTCAAACTTGCCATCAGATAAAATTCTCTAAAAGGGCAGAATATTCCAAATAAGCATTATTTAGGAAAATTTTGTGGCCTCAAGTTAAAAGCAGACACACAAAATAAACAGATTTCCAAACAAACAAAAACACTTATTTCTTATTACGATAATATTTTACAGGAAGGAAGCAGTTTTCTATTAGAAAACAGATGTCCAAAATCATTTTGAATGACTTATTTCCTTTCCAGATATTACTTCTGCTGTGTAGCCCTAAGTACCAAGAATGATCTAATGTCCTCATTCAAAATGTCCAAGAATCAGCTAAAGAATTTTAATTCTAGAATACTTGGAATACTTGGGTATTTTATAAACTTGTTTCCTTCATATAGAAGACAAATAAAGACAAAGCCTAAATCTTTTTGGCTAGGTAGTTTCCCTTAAGTTCTCATGAATGTTAATTTTGAAGTTTATTGATGCACCAGAAAGAGAATTAACTGACAGCCCAGCAGATCATGGAGTGCAGATCTACAGATTCAATTACCCTGTCTCCAATGCAGGCAAGCCCCAGTGCAAATCTATTCAGTTGTACCACAGACAACGAGCTCCGCATACTAAACTTAAGGTTTTTCTTCTGCCACAAAACTTATGCTCTCATGCCATAAATTAAACCAGGCAAGTCACTATTTTCTAGATACGTCATTGGAAAACTGATCACTTTTGCAGGATCCAACAGAGGAAATTTTATGTAAGTATGTGACAGGCACCCTTTCCTTTTCAATTCCTCTCTCAAAGCAAAAGGGTCAGAGAGGAAGGGAGAAGAAATAAATGCTAAGCATTTAGAGGGAAAGAGTAATACTTTTGACTGAGGAAGACAACTGAAGTTTATGTTACTTGCAGTTGGTGGGGAAGGGAGAAAATAATGTTTTGGTTTTTTTTTTGGCCCCTTCCCAAGTAATCCTGGGTCATCTTCCTCTACAGTATCCTCATAGTCCCTTGTACATTTCTCTATTAATGTTTTTCTCTATCATTAGTTTATAGCCTCTTGAAATAAGACACATTTCATGAATCTTGGTATCCCTAGTACTTAGAAATGATCCTTGCACACAGTAAGTCCACAATAAATGTTACTGAAAAAATGTTTTATGAAATAAAGTGCAATCTCCTTCTTGGAAGGTCCAGTTTCATTAACTCAGCTATAGTATTAACCTATTTTGAGATATTTTGGAAAATCAGAGTATACACAATGAAATAATTATAAAAATATTTTGAAGATTGCTTCATATTTTATAGCTTACATTGATGCTTCATATCATTATCACAGTAGAGAGGAAAACTCTGGCACTAGAAAAAGCAACAAAAAATAATGAATAGCAATTTCTTTTTAGTTTATGTTGGTTTCACCATTCATAATGATTGCTTTGCTACTATTCTCAATTATTATGGATGTTAGAATGCATTTAATAGCTATCACACTACCAAATATACTCCTCAGCCATTTAACAAGTATCTGAATTTATAGTTTTCATTATAGTTCATTTTTTTCTGTTTCTATAGAAATATGTAGCTAAAGTATTGGAGAGTTTAATACTTTCTCAGGCTTGAGGCAAAGTCAGTACTAAGTAAAATGCTATTTTTTTATATAGGAAATGAGCACACAATAGCACAACAAACATACCTAGAAGGTGCAATCATCACTAGCATTTTTCTCACTGTGATTCATGCAGCCATACTGATCAAATGGCAAGTGATTTGTATCATTAAGAACAATAACATTGGCTAGTAGAGGTGATACTTCTCTTTGAAGAGTTAAGTTAGAAATATATACTGCCAAATAAACATTTAGTAATAATATTAATACTACATTGAAAAAAATTTGATATAAAAAAAGTCAGCTTAAATAAGCAACAAGGGAATTAGAAACCCTGAGAGAAGATATAAAAAGTTTAATAGACATTGAATTTGGGGAGGGGCATTAGTAAGGATCATAATTTGGAAATCATTTGCTTAATTAGATTGAGTGCTACTTCAAGAATTTTAAGAATTATACTGTTGTTTAAAATGAAATGAAATGAATAAGAGTTTCTTATAAGAGCTACTCCATTTTTTGCTATATGCCCAGCATTAGTCATTGAAACCACTGACTGGTAGACAAAAGCATATCCTGAGTAGTGGAAATAGGTTTGTGATAAGCATCCCAGCATTTCCAAATAGCTCCTGAGAACCTGGCTGAGCCCAATAACGCATTAATGTGAAACTAACTCTTTAATATCAGAATTGATCCCTAACTCTGAGCTTACTTTTCCCGTATTATCAAAGATAGCAACAACTAACTAATCTGCCAGTCTTAGAGATAATGAATGACCCTCTAATAACAGAAAGTTATTCTCATAGAAGTAACTTCCCAAGATGATTCCTTCGAATAACCTTATAGACCAGTTTAGCTTCTTTCCTAAGGCTAATTTTTCCTTCTGATAAACATCCTGAAGGCATGTCTTCAAATCTCAAAGCTATCATTTAAGAGTCAATGACAATAGCAATTGCCATTTTGTGTGCATTCCTCTGTATCCTCATGAAACAAAACACTTGCAATAAGATTTGCGTAAATGTTAATAATGACATACAGAAAACCAAGCTGGAATAAAAGGTAATGTGTTTTAACAGCATGTCTATAAACAGTTCATATGAATGGATGGCCTGACTTCCGCATATTGTTCTTAATTCTTTTTTTTGGATGCTGAGTTATCTTCAATAACAGCACCAGGTTTGAGATAAAAATCGAAACATGGTTAAAAAGAAAATTATGACCAGAGAGAGCTTCCAGTAGATATGATGGTCAATGCAAAGCCTCACATTAAGAGATCCTCCACATCTTTAAATGTGGCCATAAAGACTAAAGTTGTTGGCTAAGCTATAAGGAAGATTTTAAGTAGCATGAACACTCATGATAATTAATGAAAATTCATGGGATCACTCATATTTAATATCTTCCTACCAGTCTTTTTTGGCATTCAGAACTCATATTCTGCAAACAATTGGATGGATTTGCCTTCTTGTTTTTCTAAACAATATTTCTCTCACTAAAGTTGCTTTAAAAGTTCTCCCCCCTTCCAAATTTTTCATTTACACCCCTTGCTAATATTCATTTATACTCTGTCTTCAACCATGTTATACTCATTGGTCAATAAAAGGAGGAAAGAAGAAAATAAAGAACACTAATCTTTTGTTAAAATGTAGTTTTCAACTAGTTGTAGGAACTTTCATTTTCTAAAACATTTTTGAGGCAAGTTTCCATTTATGATCGCACAGTGAAAATCATGGCTATTGAAAAGGACATAAACAATCTCAATTGATGGGGCAACATAAACATTTCAACTAAACAACACACCAGGCCAAAGGAAGTACCCATTTCTCTGTGAGACACACACACTAATACGCACACACTTCTGCTTGCTCATACTCTTGCTAATCATATACATGTGACTATGTCCTCCAAAGCCCAGCATGGAATACCAGCCTTATCACAAAATTTGAGCACAGCAAAAAAACTGAGGTCATTTCCTAATAACTTTTACCTCTGTTTTTCCTTTTTGCTTCCCTATCTGCCAGGCACACTTCTTCAAGCAAACTATCACCCTAAAACACTGGCTAAATATGTTTATAGGGTGGTAAAGAAAGTCTATGAAAATACTCTTTGTTCTCCAACTTTTTGTGCTTTTCCATTTCTAACAATGGAAATTGTGTTTCCAAAACATGTTCTGTAGCTGTTTCTCAGGATCTTCTGGCACATGGGCTATGTATGATGATGTGGGACTAGTCAAAATACTACCACATTCTAAAATGATCCCTACTTGCAGTGTCAAATATGTCAGAGCCCTCGGAGCTTCTATTGCTCATTCCATGTGGATCCCGGCCTGCACTTGGTACACGTTTGCCCTGCTAGGGATCATCTTGAATTCTATCATGGCATGCAGCAGGTATGGAACTCAGAAAGGCTTGGGGGTGCCTTTCTTTCTCTGTGTGTATGCTACTCCACTTTTGGACCTTCATTGAAGCAACTCCTTACAGTGTAAGAGAGGTCTGTACAAAGATTATTCCCAGAGTATTAAGGGAGGGGTTATACCAATGCTCCAAATCTGGGTTCTGAACCTCCAAGCAAGAAGTCTGGCAAGGGAATGTAAGGCAGCGTTACTTTGCAGCTTTTGTCTCTCCTCTCTTTAGTCTGGCTATAAGGGCACAGAAAAGTGGAAGGGAAAAATGGCAAATAAAAAGGGAATATAAATTGGGACATGGGATAATAATATGATATAATACAATAAAATGTGCTAATCTTATCCATTTTTGTTTGGGGAAAGGGTCACACATTCACCTGCGTTTAGCTTTTCTTACATTCTTGTTCTCCTTGCCATATGGTCCTAATTTCTAAGAAACACTCACAGAAGCCTTGCAGAACAGGCACATAAGTAGCTGGCTCTTAAAGATTAGTGGACACAAAAAGCATTTGAAGGGCTTCTTCAAAATGCTGAATTCTGGTATCAACAACCCTTTCCTTCTTTCATTTACTCAGTAAATCTAGGTTGCAGTGGTGAGAATCTGCATTTACAGAAAAAAAGAACAACTCCTGGTGATTCTGATACACCCAATGATGGAATGACAATTTACAATCACTATACTAAGAAGTAAGAAAAGATAGAAAAGTAAAAGAATAAAGAACACAGATCTCAAGGGTTTTTAAACATCCCAGCAACAATCAGTCTTCGTATCAGTTGTAGAGTGTAGTAAGAAAAGCAGAAACATCTTATGACAGAAAACACTATGGGTGACAAAGAGTTGTGAGTAACTGTATGAACAATTACTGAGCATTCATAAAATAGCACTGAATTGTAGAACTGGAAGAAACTCAGGAGAACGTATTCCAGGATGCATACCAATCCAGGCTTTAGGAATCCAGGAACACATCCATTTGGGAGGCCTCTCTTAAGAAAAAGATATTTAAAGCATGAATACAAAAATACTTGGGCCACCTGGGGTCTTGGAAGTGACCTGTGCAAATGAGAATCCCTGAAGCTGAAACTTCATAAGCTTTACAATAAATCCCTCTGTGATTCCAACCAGTTTTTATGAGGATGAAGAACAGAGGCCAAAACCACTAAATGTTGGCCATGGTAGAGGTAGGGTTGAGAATAACCTCTAGCTCTTGTGACTCTAGCTCTTGTATCATGCTCTTACATATTTATATGTTCAATATTGGGTTTTATATACATGATTTCTTTTTCAACTTTCATGCAAGGAATGATGTATACTCCCACAAGACCTCCTCTGAAGTGGAAAAGAAACTTTTTAAAATAGCCATCTCGGGCCTCCCTGGTGGCGCAGTGGTTGAGAGTCCGCCTGCCGATGCAGGGGATACGGGTTCGTGCCCCGGTCTGGGAGGATCCCATATGCCGCGGAGCGGCTGGGCCCGTGAGCCATGGCTGCTGGGCCTGCGCATCCGGAGCCTGTGCTCCGCAACGGGGGAGGCCACAACAGTGAGAGGCCCGCATACCGCAAAAAGAAAAAAAAAAAAATAATAAAATAAAATAAAATAAAATAGCCATCTCTTATTGCTGAATCCTGAAAAGCAATGGGCTGTTAAAAATCCATACGTAAAGCAACAGCTTTTGGTCCATTTTGAAGTTTTTAAAAATCATTTGAGGTGTCAAACATCAGTTTTATGCAACACCATCACAACTGAGTCTTCCTATTTTAAATAATAGCAGCTAAAATTTCATTTAAATTGTGAGAGTTTAAGTGTGTTAATTTAAATGTGTTTAGTGAAGATAGTTTAATGGTTTCTAGGATAGTTATAATAGAGAACTTAATTGTTTCCAGGCATAATAATAGAAATGCTATAAAGCCTCCAAAATATATGAATGTTTTGGAGGATCAAATATTTTAGATGATAAACACCAAGACATGCTGAAAATTAGATGCATTTTAGAATCAGCTTTAACATGCAATTATTTATTTTATTTATGGATAATGCTGTTCAACAAATTAAAATCAAACAGTGTATGTGGAGAATTAATCCAATATATTACTCACCTAGGAATTGAGGGAAAATAAGCATTATGAGAACAAAATAAAATATGCATTGCAGTTTTTATAAATCAACTCATTTATTTTTATAGCACCTCTTAGGAATAAAAAATCTCCCAGAATAAAAGCTAAACACACCAATCACAAACCTAATTCATGGAAAAATAAAACTTTAAAAGCCTTATTGGGACTTCAGTTTGCAGGGATATAGAAATGTTTACTTTTGGAAAGTTATTTTGAAATAATAACATGATCTCGATGAAATATAAATTATAGGTTTAAATTGGCAAAATTTGGGATACAAGAAGGCAGTCCACTGAAAAAGTAAGACTACCACCAATCTGCATTATTTGGGCTCAAGTGTTTCCTCCCCTCGGACCAATTTTAGTTACCCTGAGTACCAAGATAATGATCAAATCTTCTGCTTTACAGGTGTATATAGAAATGTCAGACAAAGGACTTTTTCTTTTTTTTTTTTTAAGTTTAAGGACACTACACTCAGATGAGTAAAAAAACAAAAAACAAACAAAAAAACTCAGCTTTTAAAAATGGGCAAATAATACATTATCTTGTGATGATGTGAGATGACAAAATGCCAATGGGAGGAAATGAAGTCAATGATGTAGGTATTATGACATAACATTGGGAATACTATGGACCTTCTGACATGTCAGGACAATCATCTTCTTCACGTGACCCTGGGCCACCAAGCCAGGATGATGTTGATTGTTGGGAATCCCAGGTAGTAAGGAAAAGGACAATCTGTGACACTGCAAGATTTCATCACTCTTCTTGTAATGGCATGCAATTTAAAACTTATGAATTGATTATTTCTGGAATTTTCCAGTTAATGTTTTCATACTGCAGTTGTTAGCAATTAACTGAAGCTGTGAAAAGCAAACTCACAGATCTGGGGGACCACCGTACCCTTATAATCCTTTTTATTTTTCTAGAAACAGTTGTAACGAATTTTTTTTTTTAAATCTACTTAGCTAAAGGTTTGTCAATTTTGTTTTTCTTTTCAAAGAACCAACTTTTGGTTTTGTTGATTATTTTTTTAACTGCTGTTCTATTCTCTATTTCATTTATCTCTGTTCTAGTACTCATTTTTTGCTTCCTGCTACTAGTTTTGGGTTTAGGTCCTTCTTTTTCTAGTCCCTTAGGGGTTGTAAGGTTGGTTTCTTCTTTTTTCTTTGTTTGTTTTTTGCTTAATAGACTTATTTATTTATTTATTGGCTATGTTGGGTCTTCCATTGCTGTGTGCGGGCTTTCTCTAGTTGCCGCGAGCTGGGGCTACTCTTTGTTGTGGTGTGAGGGCTTCTCATTGCGGTGGCTTCTCTTGTTGCAGAGCACAGGCTCTAGGCACGCAGGCTTCAGTAGTTGTGGCACGCGGGCTCTAGAGCACAGGCTCAGTAGTTGTGGCACACGAACTTATTTGCTCCGCGCATGTGGGGTCTTCCCAGACCAGGGCTCGAACCCATGTCCCCTGCATTGGCAGACAGATTCTTAACCACCACGCCACCAGGGAAGCCTGGTTTCTTCTTTTGTAATGAAAATTTTTATAGCAATACATTTCCTCATTAGCATTTCTTTGCTGTGCTCTGTAAGTTTTGGTATATTTTATTTTCATCTTTATTTATCTCTGTATTTTATTTCCCTTATGATTTCTTCTTTGATTCACTGGATTTTTTAAAATTTATTTTTTATTGAAGTATAGTTGATTTACAATGTTGTGTTCGTTTCAGGTATACAGCAAAGTGATTCAGATATATATAAAATGTTCTTTTTCATATTCTTTTCCCATATAGGTATCCACTGGATTTTTATTGCTTAGTTTCCATGAACTTGGAAGTTTTCCAGTTTCCTTCTGTTATTGATTTCTAACTTCGTCCCACTGTTGTTAGAGAAAATATTACTTTGTATTATATTTGTCTTTCAAACCTATTGAAACTCAATTTTCAGCCACATATATGTCCTATACTAAAAAATGGCCCATGAACACTCGAAAAGAATATGTATGCTGTTGTTGGATAGAGTGTTCTATAGATGTCTAGTTAGATCTAATTAGATTACTGTGTTGTTCAAGTTCTCTATTTTCTAATCTTCTCTCCATTGTTCTATCAGTTACTGTTCTACCCATAATTGAGAGTAGAGTATTGAAGTCTCCAGCTATTATTATAGAATTGTCTATTCCTTCAATTTCATCAAATTCTGCATCATATATTTTGATGGTCTGTTATTGGCTGCATAAATATTTATAATTATTATATTTTCTTGATCTATTGAACATCTTGTTAATAAGTAATGTCCTTATCTCTTGTAACTTTTTTTTTGATTCAGAAAGGACTCTTTTGGACTCTGTTAACTTTTCTTCAACCTTTTTTCTTCCTGTTCACTTTTCTTCAACCTTTTTTCTTCCTGTTCCTCAGACTTAATTTTCATCGTCCTACCTTCAAGTTCACTGGTTCATTCTCCTGCCTGCACAGATCTGCCTTTGAATCCTCTCTAGTGACTTTTTTATTTCAATTACTGTATTTTTCGGCTCCAGAATTTCTTTTTGGTTTCTTTCTAGGTTTTCTCTCACTTTAGTGATACTTCCATTTTGTCCATATCTGGTTTTCCTGACTTTCTCTATGTCTTCCTTAGTGCTTTGAGCATCTTTGCAACAATTGTTTTAGTCTTGTCTAGTAGACGTGCCAATCATCAGGCCTTTTCAGGAACAGTTTTTGTTGATTTGCTTTTTCCTTTAAATGAGCCATACTTTTCTGTTTCCTTGTGTATTGTGATTTTTTATTGTTGTTGTTGAAAACTGTACGTTTAAATATAATAATGTGGTAACTATGCAAGTCAGATTCTTACTCTTCCCTACGGCTTTCTATTTTTTGCTTTTGTTAATTTAATTTACATAGACTGTTTCCATGCCAAGGATCAGCCAGCCTAAGGTATAAACTTAAGATCTACTTAGGTCTTCTATTATGCCTTTCCCTGGGCATGCACAAAAACTTTCTAATTTCTCCCATATATGCAGTTTCTTTTGAATATTCTAGGCTTTAATGTCCAGCTCTCAAAAGGGGGAAAAGAGAAAAATGAAAGGAAATGGAAAAGCACTGGCTCTTTAAGTCTCTAGAAGTCATTTCAACTTAGAGGGACAGGAGATTGCCTTAATGGGGTGGAGATGCAACAATAATGACTGCCTAACTCTTTGCACCTCTGTGATCAGAAGCAGCAGTAAGCAATTAGAGTACAGATCCCCAGTATTTGGACCACAGGCTCCTTTTTGCCCATCCTGGCTCCCAAAGTTCGATATTAGCTTCTCTTGGAATGCATACATAGCTGTCTGCCACAGAGCTGGAGGTCTGGGATAGGTAGCTGCTATTGTGTTGAGTTGAAATATGACCAAAATATTTCTTTTTTTAATCTATCAAATACTAGGGCTGGCAAGGGTGAGGAATGCGTGCACGCGCGCGCGTGTGTGTGTGTGTGTGTGTAGGAATGCTAATTGGGGTAATTTTTGTATGTGAGAGAGCACAAATTGGGGCACATTTCTAGGAATCAATTTGACACTATTTAGCAAAACTTTGCATGTACATGTTATTAACTCAGCTTGGCATTGTCCTGCAAATAACTCATTCTATATGTACTCTAAGATATATTTACAAATATTTAAAAAATGGAAATAACCTTAGGTTCCTCACTAGGGGTCTGTTGAAAATAACTGATGGGAGAAAGCCTATGTACGGACATGGTATATTGTGATAAATGAAAAAAACTTTTTTTTCCTGGGTAAAATAAAATGTTAACAGTTCTCTTTAACGAGAGGGATTTTAGTAGGAAAAGCTTTTATTCACTAGTATTATTCTACCTTTTTAATATAGGTTGATTTTTAAAAAATTCTCTTCCCTCTTTGCTTGTTTTTCAACGTTTACTAGATTTCCATGGTGATAAAATTATGAGCTATATTTTCCTATGTGGGAAAATTTTGTATCTACCTAGGAATCTATCTCTGTAAGCAAATAACTGTCTCCGTGGTAGTACTGTTCATTTCGAGCATCATGCTATTTGTGGCAGTAATGCTCAGTGATGTCTCAAGTCCCCCTAACAGATATACAACTTTAAAAACAAGATTGAAAGGTATGTTTGATAAAAAGCAGGTCAAAATCAGACATTTCCTATAGTTGTTTCTTATTTATAGTACAAATAAAAGAGGAGATGCTAGGATTCATAGTCACAGAAAATAATTCAAATCTTAAAAAGATAAATTTAATATTTCTTGCTGGATCCCCTTCTAAATGTAGGCTATTGAACATGTAAAAACACTGCTATATTAGATTTCTCAGAGAATAGTGGAAGACCATGTACTTTGTAGCAGCCAAAGTCAATTTTAAATCCTGGTTCTTCTATTTACTAGCTATTTAAATTTAATTTTTTGAGTCCCTGTGTCTCATTTGAAAACTTGGGATTAATAACACAATATAATTATATTGGTTATTTTTGCTGTGTAAAACCATAACAAAATGTTTTGGCATATTACAATAAGAATTTACTTTTCATGTGTCTAAGTCATTTAGCTGATGTAGTCTGGGCTCATGTGGGGACCTCATCTAGGCTGAGCTTCAGGTGACTCCTCTCTTTTCCATGTACCTCCTGTCCTTCACGTCGGGTCAGCAGAATCCCTAGAAATGTTCTCTCATGGCTGATAGCAGAAGTCAAGAAGACAAATAGAAGCACTCAAGGTCTCTTGAGGCCCAGGTTTGGAACTGGTACACTGTCACTTTCATCAAATACCACTGGGCAAAATAAATCCCATGTGGTAGTGAAATATTCTCTTTCTTTATGGGAATAACTCTAGGGTTACATTACAAAGGATGTATATACAAGGAGCAGTAAAGAATTGGACCATTAATGCCATCAATATACCTTAACAATAGAGCTTAATACAGGTAAAGTTCTAATTCACAATTTTTGCTCAAAAAATACCATAGTTCTTGATTTGGGATGACAGAATATGATTTTTCAAGCAAAAAGGAAGTGCAATCCAAAGATGCTGAAGGCTCAAGGAATAGCTCTGAGTTTAGAAACTCAGTTTGAGAAAGTAGGAAGAAACTAAAGACATTACAGAGTTTCGATAGCAAGGAGTATACCTAAGGACATGCTTCAAGAACACTCCAAAGTTAGCAGAAGGAAGGAAATAATAAAGATTGAGATAGGAATAAACAAATTAGAGAATAAAATAAAAATCAAGAAAACTAAGAGCTGGTTTTTATGAAAAGATGAACAAAATGGACAAATCTTTAGATAGACTAAGAAAGAAAAATAAAGATTCAAATAAACAAAATCAGAAATCATGGGGAAACATCATAGCTCATGCCACAGTAATAAAAAAGGATTATGAGACTGCTATAAGCAATTTTGACAATAAATTGAATTATATAGAAGAAATAGATAAATATCTAGAAACATACAACCTATCAAGACTGAACCATGAAGAAGAGAAAACTGAACAGATCTAGTAAGAAGACTGAATTACTGATTAACAATCTCTCAACAAAGAAAAGCCAGGACCAGATGGGTTCATTGGTGAAAATCCATCAAACATTCAAAGGAGAATTAATGTCAATCTTTCTTAAATGCTTCCAAAATGTTGAAGAGGAGGGAACACTCCAAAGCTGATTTTATGAGGCCAACTTTACCTTGATACCAGAGCCAAACAAACATAATATAAGAAAATAAAACTGCACACCAATATTTCTTATGAACATTGATGCAGTAAACTCAATTCAACAGCACAGTAAAGGATTATAAAACATGATCAACTTGGATTTATCCCTGGAATGCAAGGATGGTTCAACATATTATTATTAACCAATGTATTACACCAGGTTGACAGAATAAAAGAATAAAACTATATGATCTTATCAATTGATGCATATAAAACATTTGACAATATTCAATACCCCTTTATGATTAAAAAAAATAAAAGAAGGAAGAGAAGAAAAGTACCTCAAAATAATTAAGATCATATATAAAAAAACCCAAACCTAACATTATACTCAACAATGAAAACCTGAAGGCTTTTCTTTTAAAGTCAAGAACAGTGCAACAAACCTGACTCTCACCATTTCCATTCAACATAGTACTAGATACTCTAGCCAGAGCAATTAGGCAAGAAAAAGAGACAAAAGGCACCCAAATCAGAAAGGAAGAAGTAAAATCATCTCTATTTCTAGGTGAATTGATCTTATGTGTAGAAAACTCTGAAGATTCCACAAACAAAACCCCCAGAAAATTGTTAAAATAAATGAATTCAGAAAAGTTGCATCATACAAAATTAACATACAAAAATCATTTGCACTTCTGTACACTAACAATAATCTGAAAAGGAAAGTGAGAAAATAATTCCATTTACAATAGCTTTTATAAGATATTTATAACATCTTATAAATAAGATACTTCAGAAAAACTTAACCAAGGAAGCAAAAAACTTGTACACTGAAAACTATAAAACATTGCTGAAAAAAATGAAAGATACAAATCATGGAAAGATATTCCATATTCATGGATTGGAAAACCTCATATTGTTAAAAGGTCCATACCTTCCAAAGCAATTTACAGATTCAATGCAATTCCTATCGAACCCTTAGTGGTACCTTTTACAGAAATAGTAAAACTCATCCTAAAATTCATATGGAACTACAGGAAAAAAAACCAAATAGAAAGAACAGTCTTGCGAAAGAAGACAAAGTTGGAAGTCTCACGTTTCTTTATTTCAAAACATATTACAAAGCTAGAGTAATCAAAACAATGTGGTACTGATATAAAGGCAGACATTTAGACAAATAGAAGAGAGAGTCCCCAAATAGTCCTATGCATATACAACCAAATGACCTTTGACAATGGTGCCAGAAATACACAATAGGAAAAAATAGCCTTGTCAACAGAGAGTGTTGGGGAAACTGGATATCCACATACAAAAGAATAAAGTTGGGTCTTTAACTTACACCCCACAGAAAAATCAAGTCAAAATGGATTAAAGACTTCACTATAAGACTTGACAACTATAAAACTGCTTGAAGAAGGCATAGGAGAAAAGCTTTATGACACTGATCTTGGCAGTGATTTATTTTATATGAGATCAAAATCACAACAAAAGCAAAAATAGACAAGTGGGACTGCATCAAACTAAAAGTTTCTTTACAGCAAAGAAAACAATCAATGGAGGGAAAAGATAACCTACAGAATAGGACAAAATATTTGCAAGTCATATATCTAATAAGGAGTTAATATTCAAATATATAAGAAACTCCTACAACTCAGTAACAAAAAATATAACCCAATTAAAAAATGGGCAAAAAACTTAGACGTTTTTCCAAAGAAGCCATCCAAATGGCCAACAGATATATGAAAAGATGATCACTAATTACCAAGGAAATGCATATCAAAACCACAATGCAATATCATATCACACCCTTTAAGATGGCCATTATAAAAATAAAATAACAAGTATTGGTGTGGATGTGGAGATACTGGAATACTTGTGCAATGTTCTCTGGAATGTAAAATAGTGTAAGCACTATGGAGCACTATGGAGTATAAAGCTTCCTCAAAAAATTAAAGCTAGAACTACCATATGATATAGCAATCCCATCTCTGGGTATTTACCCAAAAAAATAACCGGGTTCTCAGAGAGATGTCTGTACTCCCATTTTCATTGCAACATTGTTCACAGTAACCGAGAAGTTGACACAAACTAAATGTCCTACAATGGATGAATGGATTAAAAGTGTGATCTAGGGAGGGAGGACCAAGAGGGAGGGGATATATGTATACATAGCTGATCCACTTCATTGTACAGCAGAAACTAACACAACAATGTAAAGCAATTATACTCCAATAAAAAAGTGTGATTTACACACATTTACAGTGGAATATTATTCAATCATGAAAATATGGAACTCCAGTTATATACTACATCATGGATGAAGCTTGAAGACATTATGCTAAAACGTGAGCCAGGCACAGCAGGATAAATACTGCATGATTCCACTCATATAAGCTATCTAAAGCAGTCAATGTCATCAAAGCATAAAGTAAAATGGTGGTTGCCCAGAGCTGAGAGGAGGGAGAAATGAGAATTTTCTGTTCAATGGGTATAAAGTTGCTAGTGATACGAGAAGAAAAACTGGTACAACATCATTATTGCTGTATAACAATAGCCTTAAAGTTAACAACACATTACCGTACATTTAAAAATTTGTTAAGAGGTTAGACTTCTGGTACATGTTTGTTACAACAGTTTTTAAAAAGGAAAAAATCAAAATAAAATTTCCTCCTTGAGGTGTGGGTTTTACACAAAAGTGATCATTTTTATTATGCTCCGTGTCAAAGTTGACTGAAGATCAAAGTAAAGCAGAAGAAAAGGATATGAAAAACCAGTAGTCTTTTTATTAACACTGGTTTATGTTAATATATGCTACAGAGATAACCTAGTGATGGTCCTTTTATTCATTATTTTTTTTCAAATTTTAACATTTTGCTAAGTTTCCCAAGCACCATAGACAAGAGTTTCAATTTGGAAACTTACTAAAGTAAGACTTCAGTGGAAAACAAATTATTTCAGGGAATGTTTAATCATTTGTAATTAGAACATTTCAGTTTTTCACTTCTCATATTGTGTGCGTGTGTGTGCCTGTGTGTGCACATGGCCTAAGTGTATGAGAAGCAATTGAGCATCCTTCTAAAGGAGGAAATGGACCTCATTATCAATAGAGGATTTTGGATTTGAACAGGAAATAAGATGGGCTTCACAAATACAAAGGTTCAGAATTAAAAGTAGTTTTTTCAAAACACTGAACTCTGTCACATCGAAAAGAATAAGAAATTGTAGATACAGATGTTGACCAAAATAGAGAAATGAATACTTGAAAGGCATTATTTATCCTGAAGTTCCACTGTCTATGTCAAAGGATGCTGTCTCAATCTGTGCAGAATTAATTCCCTAGTTCTAGAACTTTATAGCTAATTAGAAATCAAGCATTCAAGACAGATACTTTAGTTACCTACTAGAAACTTTAAATAAATCTCTCCCAATCATTTATTTGATATTTGAGTAACCCACTTTTCAGAATTATGGGCATAAGCAGTTTCACTCCATGACATCAGTGAGCTTTCATGCATTTGAGCTTTGTGGAAGGAAATATGAAAATTTACAATTCTATTTTAAAACTTTACAAACTCTTAATAGTATTTTAGCATCAAAAAGTCTCAATAACTTCAGGGCAGAATAGACTTTGGGAACGCCTCTGAATTCAGAAGCCATAGGACTACTGAACTAAACATTGAATAATATGTTGTGTTACTGAGTTGAAGGTGTGTTTGAATCATTGAAAAATTTTGGCAACCTATAGTTAAGCTGAGGGTGTAGGGGAAACTTTATTATTTGTCCCAGCCACCCAAGATACTACAAGCTAGAGTATTTCCTTCTGAGGAGCCTCAGAGGTTCTGTCATGATCTCATTCCTCCTGGAAGGAATTCCTTTGAATGAGTATGTGCACTTCAGACCATGTGGCCCCACCAGCCTTGGCCAAAGCTGATTGGACCAAAATGGGGACCTGCTCTTAAGGCATCTGTCCATAGACTGGTGGGATGCACGATAAGCAATGACTGACTTGAAAACTCTACCAAGAAGAACATCATATCAACTGAATGGCGATTAACAGATCCAGTAAGAACTTCCTCTCTGTAGGAGCTTGAGCTGAGGGGCATGTAGCTAAATCCATGAGACAAGTGGAAGCCACCAGTCACTGGAAGTCAATAATGAAGTGGTAATTATGAAACAGAAAGCAGAATAGAAAAATTCAATAATGGCATATAAACATGTTGAGAGTAAAGCAGGGTTAGCAGAATTCTAATGAGGAGACCTGAATGCCTGTTTTAGGGGGCAAATGCTAAAAGAGGTGTTAACTCACCAGAAGTACTGACAGACCTTTCTTTCTGAATCACAAGAAGAGTAGTGTGCTCCTCTATAAAACCTAACTCCTTGGCTGCTGAGGCCCATTCCTGTTTTCGCTACCTCATCATTTATCTTTACAAGACATCTTCATTCTTCAGGAGTGAAGCAGGGATTCTTTATTCCTTGTGATTAGGAAGGGCATAAAGGATGCACTAATCACTACTATTGTGACTAATTTCAACCAGTCAGCAGCAGTCATAGAAATCCAGATACATTCAGGCTAATTAGGGTAACATGTCAAAACTATTATCAGAATTTAACTTGTGCTATATTCTGACTCTTCTTCCATTTTTTTCACCTGTTTCTAATTTTGAAGGTGGGGGTAGCATATAGAGGAGCTTGTAATAAAAAGAGGGATTAGCAATGGAACAGTCAATAAGTAGTTAACAGGTCTCTAGCTTTTTTCAGTTATCCAATGATCATAAACTATTTGTATGAACACAGTTGGGGATGACATTTATTTATGCTAGGGTCTCTATCTAGATATAAGAATGTATATATTATTTTCTTCACTGCTACCCCATCGTATAGGTAGAAATGTTTGCTGGACCACCAGTCCAACCAACTGGCTATGGAGTCATGTCTTCAGGAGGTTTGATTATAGATTTGGCTAACAAAGATCTGCTACTACTTAAATCAGGGACTATTAAGTGGTGACCTACTATGTGCAATCAGTCCAATAAATGTTTGGCTTTGTCCACATAGTTCTAGTAGTCATATCAAAATACAACAAAGTAGTTTCCAATTTTTTAAATTTCACAAGAAGTGAAATTTTCATATTTTCTTGAAAAATAAAGCCATCTAGCAATACTGGATCACATCTCAATACTAATAATTGGCTAAGGATGAAGTGTAGCTGTCCTGGATGGGGCATAAGCCTTCCCATTTGTAATAGTCACTGCTATATCACATTGCCGCCTGACATTGGGATAGATAATCTAGTCATTTATCATTATATTTATGCACTTGTTTAATCTTAGAATTAAGAGCTAAAATACCTTTTAGTCTATGACTCTTAAATGTGGGAAAGTCAAAGCCTGAAAAGTCTCTGAATTTACAAAAATAGAGGAGAATGTACCTTGGTGAAATGGAAAATATTTGTCTGAGCTTCACATGCAAATAATGTGTGTCTGGATCAAAAGAGCACAGCATAATATTTCATAAGAAAACTTTCCAGGGCATCTTTTGTCCTGTTCTTTAGGCATTAGAATTTCCAATCCCTGACCTAAGAGAGAATGCTCAATTGTTGAATAGAATCATGTCTTTTTCCAGCAGTTCTTTACTAAGTAGTTAACTGGTCAAAGTTCTGTTGTTGGTTTTGAAGTATGCAAAAGAGTTTTACTATGGCACCTACCCACAAAGAGCTAATAATCTACTTGGGAAAATAAGATGAAAATATAAAAATAAGATATATTTCAAAATTATTAATGTTAATAACCATCAATAATAATCAATTATTAAGCAAGAACCATGTTGGAAGGCCACTTACATATATCACACTCCATCTTAATTCTCGTAAAATGGGTGTTATTGCCCTAGTTTCAAAAAACAAAGAATCTAGGGTCACAAACGTTAAATGACTTGCCAAGTTACAGAAATATTATTTAATGTTAGCAGCTGGAACATCAACAAGGTCTGTTTGGATGTAAATCCTGCACTTTATCCAACATATCATGTTTTCTAAAATGTGTTCTGGCAAAAATTTATCCATTGATATTTATATCTTTTGATATCACAAGAATTTTTGGCCTCTCATCAAGATGAAATATATTAGGAAATGAGATGAAATGTTAAAATTAAATTGTTTTGAGACTTCCAGGTTCCCATTGCTATGGAAATCATTTTGCACAATGCTAATATTTTAACTGGCTAACACTCAAAAGTTTCCCAGATTAAGTTCTTTGCTTTCTCTCCATAGAGTACTAGTTATTTTCATTTGTATTGTTCATTCACCATCAATCTCTTAATTTCCTTAGTGACGTATATTTAAATAATTGATTTTCTAAATAAAAGTACAATTTTAACAAGAAAAAATTCCTCCTATAAAATACACACACACACAGGAAATTATTAAAATTCACACTTAGGCTTCCATTATAGTGTTAAAGAAAATTTTTATGCCATTTTTAGGTTTGATATTATTTCACTGTTTGATTTCATAACCCTTTCTCTCCTTAAAAAGGGTCCTAATTCAATTTCCTTGGAGATTGTACTTCAGATTTGCAAGGTATCACTTGTAATAACTTAAGACATTCTTAACCAAAGCTCATAGATATTAATACAGATTCTTTACCATTAAGAGAAATAACCTGATTTTATTTTAACATGATCCGAGATATTATTTAGTGAATGCCTATTATAGAGGTGTACATAACTTATTCTAGGTTGTAGGTATTTCCCTCATTTTGCAGAGGAGAAACTTAATGATCTAAGTAACTTGGCTAAATGTTCTCAACTAAGAACTGATGTAGTCTGAATTCACGCTCAGATCTGACTTTCTCAGGTCTAATGCACTAAAGTACACTGTCCCCTACCACAATGACTAAGCAATGAAAATGATCACAAATAAATGAACAATACATAATTTTGATTAGGGGCTTAACTGAATGAATGAGAAGTTATTCAGTGTCCCATTCACCACTTACCAACCTACATCTTGTATTACCTAGAAAAATATTCTAGCTAAAAATTTGAATTGACATTAATACCATCTTAAAATGCATTTAATTTATATAATTCCTGTTGATGCCAGAATTCATCACAGCCTAGTTAACAAGGCCCTACATTCTTCCTGAATGATGGTATCTGGTTATCAAAGGGCAAATGTGATTCAAAATACAGCCTGTGCTCCTCTGACAAAACCACAAGCCAGGGCCAGCTTCATGGGCAGGTAGCCTATACAGTTGAACAGGCCCAAACTTAGAAGGGTTCTGCACTTGGTTTACTGCTCCACTGTCATTGTCTTCAAATTATTAGTAATTTTTAAACAAAAGACCCCACGCTTCCATTTTGCACTCCTTCCCACAAATTACGTAGCCAGTTCTGCCATGAGCCCCAGTGTAGTGCTGAATATACCGGAAAGGGTGCCTTTTTCCTTTTTGTACGAAAGTGCAATATGGGCTAACAGTAATCTAGCTCAATATTGCAAAAAAAACAAGGATCACCAAATAGATATAAAAAGGATATACTAAAAAAAAATATGAGCTTTTAGAAAGCAAATACTAATAGATGTACGTTCATCATGCTAGCCATTTACAGACATCCTGGTCCTACCAAAGTTACTGAAATAAATGTACTCAAATTTGCATGCAATCTTTCCCCACTCTCATTGCCTACCCCTACATCACCAAATAACTGCTAAAAATGTCTAATTCATTTTTCCTTAAAGGACCTAGAGCTAAGTGGAAAAAGCAGGTTCTTACCTATTATAACTTATCATTTGATTGTGGCTGCAAAGTGGACAAGGATCTTTAAACTGCAGTATTATACTTGTTAAAAGATAAACTGAGGTATATTAAAATCTTTAAGGGTTTATTTAAGCAAAATCTATTTGAATGAGGCAGCATCCAATACTGCAGATAGAAAGGAACTCCCACAAGATGTACAAAATGAAATATTTTTACAGGCAGAAGGGAGCAGCAACAAAGAACTTATAGGAGACGAAAAAGTTGGGTAGTGATTTCAAGTTTACTTTCCTTTAGGGGATGGCAGGGGTCTATCAGGAAGATTACCCAGCTAGTATTGATCAGGCAATTCGTGAATGACTGGTTTAAGATTTCATTTTCGGTAGAGCTGAAACTGTAGTTAAGTCAAGTTTTATTCTGGTGACATGGAGCCTAGCATAAGCCACCCCAGTTTGGGCTGTGTTCTTATTTTTAACATAATTTACCATCAAATTTCCCATTCAAAGTAGACACAAATCTCAAGATACTCAGAAATTTATGTACATATTTTTAACTTGAAGTTAAGGTTGCTGATGTCTCCCAACTTTCCTTGAAAGAAATGTGGTCCTTACAACATTCTTGGCTTTTAATATCACCTAGGGAGAGATAAAGTCCTGCAGAAAACTGTTTTCTGTCAAAATTACAATGGGCCTGCATATCTTAGCAATTTCAGCTACATTATGTAGCCTGATCAGGCTGGTCACTGACCAGTTGCTCACCCCTATAAATTGCATTAGCATTTAACTTGTCACTTTAAATTAGAAAGGTAACAAAAGTTTAAGGAGGTTACAAAAGATTTAATCCCCCATCAGAAAGAAGAATATTACTGAATTACACAGATAAGTTATTTTCCTCCTCCATTCAATTTTGGTGATGAAATATCAACAAAATTTATTCTAGAAACTCTGCTTTGATGAGGTTAAAAAAATGTAAGCTCTAAACACTAGTAAGAACCACCATGAGTTGCCATAATAGTGCTTTGTTCCAAGACAGGAAGAGATGGTGAAACAAAGAAGAAATGTGACTCCACACTGGATCTATTCCTTTAGCTCTAACCCTTGTGCTCTGTTGCCTGTGCTTAGTCATGCTGAGTCTGCACCTTTGTAAAAGAATGTTGCCTATAGCCTGAAATATACATGATAGCCCATTCTCAAAGCTCTGACCTTTATAAAAAGTTGCAGAACAGAAAATAACAATTGTCTCGTTGGAGGTTTATAGGACCTTTGTGACCAGATCTACCTGACAGCTGCAAGAACAAAGGATTCCTTAACCAAGAAGTTTCTGACAACCAGCCATGCCCACTCCCCTTTTAGTATAAAAAAAGCCTGGGGCTTCCCTGGTGGCACAGTGGTTGAGAGTCCGCCTGCTGATGCAGGGGACACGGGTTCGTGCCCTGGTCCAGAAGGATCCCACATGCCGCAGAGCAGTTAGGCCCATGAGCTGTGGCCACTGAGCCTGCGCGTCCGGAGCCTGTGCTCCGCAACGGGAGAGGCCACAACAGTGAGAGGTCCGCGTACCGCAAAAAAAAAAAAAAAAAAAAAAAAAAAAAAGCATAAATTCTAACTTGGGTAAGATGGTTCTTTGGGACACTAGTCCACCATCTTATTGGTCTGTTGGCTTTGCAAATAAAGTCACTATTTCTTGCCCCAACACCTTGTCTCTTGATTTACTAGCCTGACACATGGCGAGCAGTACAAGCTTGGACTCGTTAATATTGGTAATTATCTTTGAGGCTATTTCCTACTTCAGGGAAAAGCAAGTCAGTGTCAGGTTTCAGAGTAGCCACTAAGACATTCCACTTTACAGCTGTAGGGTACCATGTCGCCTGCCAGTGAAAAGACTAATACGGTAAACATGCAGGAGAGAGTGGCAGAACCTCTCCTTCTATCAAGATGTCATTCTGGTCGATATCCAGCTGCAAGTTTTTAAATAGTCAAATGTTACTAAGTTTAAAAACAAGACCTCAATCACATGGACATACCAGACTATACCCTTTCTCTCAGTATCTGCAAAGAGAAGCTTAACCTGCCAACTGAAAAATGCTCTTCCAAATGGACTATCTTAGTATATTTGTCTCCCCAAATCTCTTTCCATTGAGTGGCATTTTGACCAATCTCGATGGACAAGTCGATCACACACTCATTTAAATTTTTAAAAACCTGCTTTATTGACATTGCCTCCCATTGAACTAAATAGTAATTTTGTCAAATGTATACAAAACCAGTGGACTTGTTGACTTGTGATTATGTGGTGTTTGGGAAGTTCTTGGATAAGCTTGTACCTGTCTGAACACAATGCTTGGCAGAGGTAAATAATACACTGTTGGATTAAGTGTTGCAAGTGTAGAAGGTGTGAATAAAACACGCAATGTGAAAACATGAACTCATGCATATATAATTGAGTGGGAGATAGAGATGTAAGTGCTGAAAGGAATATGTTAGCAGAAATAAATTGCTGTGTTCAAGACAAGAATATATTATCATGGAGACACATTAGCTGTAGCTGACTACTGAATATGTTTTTAGTTTGCAAACGAAAATTACCTCAAGGTATCAGCTCAGCTTTATGCATGCTATCTCATTGTTCCATAGGTTACAGAGCTGCCTGCTTCTCCATGTGATTTCAAGAACACAAAATTATTAAAGCAAAATAGATAGCTCTTAGAAGTTGTTTGTTCCTTAGCATGGTCCCAAGCCAAGTTATGTAAAATAACCATTAAGACTCAGGCAATAATCCTCTCTGTCATCTGCATAAATCCCCAATGAGGGATTTATAGCGTTACTAGCAACACACAAGCACCTTTTCCATTGACAAGAATCGTTGAGAGGCCATGCTAATGTTACTCACAACCTTACTGTTCTAAGACAAAGAAAGGTTACTCTGAAATTAGAGACCTATGTTATTAAAAAATATGTGAGTGAAATTGTGAGAATTGTCAGACTTCTGACATGAAGCATGTAGCATGAAACATCCCAGTGATATTCAGAAGACTTTTATCCTACAACTTGTATTCATTGTGTTATAGACTGAAGAATGCAACAGAACTACAGAAAAGTTACTACAAAACAAAAAAATGCAAAAATTAAAAAAAAATCCTTGTTAATATTTCTTAGTAATTAGGAAGAGTCTTTCTAAACTAAAGGTGTTACAGTGAAATGAAAAAATATAATACTGAAGTCAATCAAATCTCATTCTTAAGAGAGGACCCAGAAAAAAGCAAGTTGGAAAAATACATTTTTTAAAAAAAACAGGCATGCATACTTACAAGGATCAAGAAGCAGAAAAAAAAATTGGTTACTACTACAGAAATATCTGTGTGGCATATGGTTGGGCAGAGATTCAAATAAGCTTAATTAAACAAACACATACACACACAAATATTCCAAAGTCATTCTCTGTCTGACACTTGGTATCAAGCGAACAGTGGTTAATAAGAAAGCCTGCATTCTAAGAAAGTTCACAGTCTAATGTATAATCGACAAACCTATTTCAAGTGGAAAGATAATTATCTAAAGCTTGTCTCGTTCCCTCAAAGTTTAAAAGTTGCTCACAAAAATACACGAATGAATGAACTGAAAATAAGTGGGAAAATGAGACAGGTTTAGGTCACCTAAAATAAAGCCACAGGTGAGTTCAAAATATTAATGCTATAGATTTGTAAGGGAGAGAGAATGGATATTAGATCACATTAAACAGAATACCTACCTCATAACACCATAAGGTAATGTTTGCAAAGTTCCTACATAGTGCCCAGCACATAGTAGGTACTCAGTAAATCTTAACTCTATGTTACCATTAACTGGTCTTAAAGTCCTGATATACAGCCCAGTTAAAGGGTAATAGTTTAAAAGTAATAAGAGTGTTCAGAATTTCTACTTGGCTATCACAAAATTTGCGCTTTGTGATAATATATACAGTCAAAACTGTATCATCCTTCACTTCCCTAATGGGAAAGCTCTTAAAACTTGCTAGAACAGATAGATCTCATTTCGTAGCAATCAACATCTGGTGATTCACATTTTGCAGCACAGAAAAATTACAGGCATGTTGTCATGTGCAGTAATTATAACAGTAAGCCAGGACATAACTGAAGTTATGCTATTCACAGGCTCTGGGAAAGAGATTTTCTTCTGAGAGTAGTAAAAACTCTACAAATGGAAATGTAAAAATATACTGTGCAGTGGCATCATCATTTGAGTGATCTTGGAGTCTTTCATGAAGACAACTTTATAAAGAACAATATACATGAAGATATTTATCTGACCTGTTCCTTATCTATTTAATTCTCAGAGGCATTCTATATCTTCTGCAAAGTACATTTCCTAGGAAGGTAGAAATTAGGGTCTTTCTTTCTCTCTTGCTCTGCATTGGCATGTCTGTGGGGGAATGTCTGTTCTTCTGGGTAGCTGAAGCTCTCACCAGGCTATCTGCTGGACATCTCCCTGGGATTTGGAACAATCCTTTTCTTCTTTCTCAGGGTTCAGGCATGGTAGCTGGGTTGGCTATTACTAAACTGTGTTGCATCCCCATTCTCTTTTTGATTTTGCAAGCTTTCATGTTGCTTGTGCCATCAAGTCCCTATACTGAATTAACTGCTTAAAATTCTTAGAATAGCTTCTATATCCTGGCTGGATCCCAGCTGATATGACTCTGATGTGTTTGTTTCTATAATATCAATTACATTAATCTACAGTCATACTGTATATTGAAATTTTAATACATTGAATGGTGGTGCAATAATGCAATTTGGGATCTGTGAGTATACTATTTTTAAATGCAGTCCTTTTAAGAAAGGAGAATATCTAATTCTGTGGAGTTGAGTCAAGACTCAGCCCAAAGTGCATTTAAATCTGACCACCATGCAAACTTAAATTTTAAATCTCATGAAAAGTCTGTAAAAAAAAAAAAAAAAAAAAAAAAAAGAGCACTGAAAATTCAGGGAGAAATATGTAAATACATGTCAATGTGTACACTTTAAAGGTAGCTATCTACCCATCCAATGTAGATGGTATGCAACTGCTAGTGTTGAGACATTATGACTGTCGATTATTAATATTGATAACATTATTTTTAAGAAAGCAAAGACACTTGTTACAATTTAGCAGAAAGACGAACAAATTGAACTTTGGTGTTGGTAATTTGGTCCATTAACATTTATACCATGAAAAAAGATCAAGAAATATATCCACAAGTCAAAATGATTATTAGAGAATTCTAATCATCCCATATTTACCAAAAGAAAAAAAATGCTTGAACAAATTTCCTCAAGGAGTGGAATCCTTCAAACTTTCAGGATACCAATGGCTTTCCTTTATTTATGCCTTGTTGCATTAATAATAGGACATGAATTATGAAGAGCATAATAACTCTACAGAGTACACTGAGATGCAGTATCATATCAAGTGCAATTTTATTTCTTTGGTGTCTCTGAAGCACAGCCAAGTAAATTTGCATCCCTTGAGAAAGCTTTATGTTGTATATGTCTATCACCTTCAGTTGAAGAAAAAGAGGATGCTTGTTCTCATTTCATGATGTGTGTGGGATGTTGCTCTGGACCGTACCATTGTTCCACTGAGAAAATCAGTTTTGACTTAATACCATTCTGACTTATGACACCATTTCCAGTAAGATGACTTACCCTAAAATATAAATCTACCTAAATTACGTCAATATAAACTCCCAATCTTTTTCCAAATGTCAAAACTCTGAAAAAGTGAAAATACAAAGCCCAGTGTTGAGACTTTAGAATATCAGAAGACATTAAGAAGTAAATATGAATCTTTTCCAAAAATATTCTTCTCTCTACCCGCTCCTCCCTCTTTTCTTCCCTCTCCCTGTCTCCTTTCCCTTCTCTCTTACCCATTCATTCTTCTTTCCTCCCTCTCTCCTTTGCCTCCCTCTCTCTTCTCCTCCTCTTCTTCCCTCTCTACTTTTCCTCCCTGAGTAGGGAGTTAGTAAAAGGGGTGTCAATAATCTGCATTTCTTCCACAGGCTTCTCTGGTGACTGTTCTGCATATTATGTTTGAAAACCACTGAGTTAGAACAAAATTGTTGCATAATCACTCACTCCCCTATTTCCCTAAAGGAGATGTCTACGTCCCAATTATCAGATGTTTGGGGACTTGCTTCTTTTTGATCTTACTGTTAACGTAAGTCTCTTATTTAGGTAAATCTCACTGCAAATTTTAGCTGGACAAGTGAAAGTGAATTTTACTCTTTGGCAAAGAAAATGCATAGACCAGATCTTGATCAACTCTCAGTCTTCATGAAAGAGTCTACTCAAAGAGATTTATTTCCAGTGCAGTTAAAGGAATTACCAGTGACTCCATAACTCACATACTACTTAGAAAAGTCTCTTGTCCTCAGGTGATGATGTCTAAAATAACAATAATAGCAAGAATAATACTTATTGACCTTGTTACATTAGCAATATCTATTGCCACTTTTAAGCATATTATGTGCCAAATACTTTATATTGCCCGAATCTTTACAATAAGCCCACAGTTGATATTAATCTATTTGCAGATGAGAAACTGAAGAATACACAACTTGAATAAGAGGTCTATTTAGCAAGTAGCTTAGCTGGATTTTGAGTCCAGTCCTATTTCTTTAATATTTTTTCTCTTTTATCATGCAAAACTTTCCCTCAATAATTGTAAATCAGTATACACTGATTTCCAACAAGAGCTAGTCTACATTAAATGCACTTACTTATAAAAAGAACTTTATATTCAAATAGGTAAGGCTTTTATTTTTTATCACATATGGTGATTTATTCACTCAGCAAATACTGAGTGAGGTCCGAATTTCTGACAAAAATAGCAAGGAAATACAACACATGAGCTTTGGGCTGGACATTTTCCAATTAATTTGCATTTTATCCAGATTGATGTGTGGTTAGCCTGTGGATAATGCCAGGCATTTGTAAAGCAACAAGCAAGTATAGATGCCAATAGATCAAAAAGAATTGCATGCTCATATGCAGTGGTGTACTAGAAAATGCTTAATAACTTCTCTATGGATGGGAAAAAACAGAGCTCTAATTTATAGCATTTATTGATTCCCATGGTATAAATACTCCTACTGTAACCCATTTCCAGTCAAAATTGTGGTATCACTGAATATGGAGTTGGGTAAAGATAAAAATAATGCACAAGCTGTCTCTAGCACACCACTGGATGGTACATGAGTTCATAATGCATGTTCATTAAATTAAACCATAAACACCTAACTGGCCTTTAGGTTTATCATTCCCATGATGGGACTTGAGAATATGGGCATGGCTATTTCCAAGTGTTTAACTTTATTAAATGCAGTACAGTTCTGATCATTTCATTAGCACTCAGAAGCAAAATAAACCTGTTAATTTATAAAGAATGTGTTTACGCAAGATGTCCATTATTCCATCAGGAAAAATATCAGCACTTTGTTTATTGGCTGTTGTTATCTTCAACACTTAGCCCTGGGCTGAGATTTATTTTTCCCTTTTTTTCTTTTCCCTTCTTACAATAAGATACAGCTAGGCTTAATGAAAACAAGTAAAATGGGAGAGGAGGAGAGGAAAAAAATGAGCCATCAGTATAACTCATGTTAATAAATATTAATTCAGGCAGAGGGTGATTCATTTGGTTTAAATGAACTAGTTCCTCCCAATTACAAATGTGTTAAAAAGAGGCGGTGGAGGGTGATCACTGAGTCTAAATATATAACATATTAAACTGTGACGAAATGTCAAGACTATTCACAAATACAGAAGTTCAAAACAAGTATAACTTCATTATACCATAATAAAAAAAAAGAAAAAAAATCAGTATGGTCCTTGTATTACTTAACAATAACAACAAAAGAGTAACAGTGGGTCTTTAATGCAGAACCCATACATGAGTTTCTAATTCCTTGATATGAAGAAGACTCCTGTTCTAACTTCCAACATTAATGTTCTTTCAGTTGAAACTACCTCCAAAATGATGGCCTACATTCCCATTCTTTATGGCTCTATGGGGAGTCCAACTCTAACCCAACTAGATAAAAATAGTCACTCCTCTGTTTTAACAGACTCCATGTGATCCTGAAACAAAGTATATATTAGTCACTTTAGAGGTCCTCAGGGGGCAGACAAGTTTGTATGCCTTCCTTTTTCTCCTTTAAAAGTTTAGCTGTGGAACAGTGAAAAAACCTGAGTATCTGGCACCATTGGCTACTGACAGGCAGGCATCTCCATCTTTGCCCTGAAAGGGTATTACTTTTTTTTTTTTTTAAAGGAAAATCATCCATCAAGTCAGAAAATAGGACTCAGAAACATCCTGTACTTCTGGACCTTCTGGAAAAAAGTACCAAGAAGAAGGGAATGATGTAAAATGGTACTGGTTGCATTCTGACAGACATTATATGCATACTCAAACTTTCTTTTTATTCTCTATCCTTTTAGAAAAGGAATTTTTATACTGTCACAGGACATGCAGATGGTCAATAAGCACTTGAAAAGATGCTCAACATCGTTAATCAGAGAAATGCAAATGAAAACCACTAAAAATATCACCTTACATCTGTCAGAATGGCTATCATCAAAAAGACCTCAAATAGGGCTTCCCTGGTGGCGCAGTGGTTGAGAGTCCGCCTGCCAATGCAGGGGACATGGGTTCGTGCCCCAGTCCGGGAAGATCCCACACGCCGCGGAGCGGCTGGGCCCGTGCGCCAGGGCCGCTGAGCCTGCGCGTCCAGAGCCTGTGCTCCGCAACGGGAGAGGCCACAACAGTGAGAGGCCCGAGTACCGCAAAAACAAACAAAAACAAACAAACAAAAAAAGACCTCAAATAACAAATGTTGATGAGAATGTGGAGAAAAGGGAACCCTAGTACACTTTGGTGGGAATGTAAAAAACTAAAAATAGAACTATCGTATGACCCAGCAATTCCACTCCTGGGCATTTATCTAAAAACAAAAACAAAAGCACTAGTTTGAAAAGAAACATGTACCCCAAATGTACATGTAGCAGCAATATTTACAGTTGCCAAGATAAGGAAGCAACCTAAGTGTCCGTGAACAGATGAATAGACAAAGAAGATGTGGTACACGTATACAATGAAATACTACTCAGCCATAAAAGAAAAAAGAAAAGGAAATTTTGCCATTTACAACAACATGGATGGACTTGGAGGGTATTATACTAACTGAAATAAGTCATACCAAGAAAGACAGACATTGTATGATATCACTTATATGTGGAATCTAAAAAATAAAACAAACTAGTGAATACAACAAAAAGGAAACCGACTCGCAGATATGAAGAAAAAACTAATGGTTACCAGTGGAAGGAGTTAAGGGGGGAGGGGCAAGATAGAGGTAGGGGATTAAAAGGTACAGACTACTATGTATGAAAATAACAAGGATATATTGTACAGCACAGGGAACATAGCCATTAATTTATAACAACTATAAATGAAGTTTAACCATTAAAAATTGTGAATCACTATGTTGTACATCTGAAATTTCCATAACATGGTACATCAACTATGCCTCAATGAAAAAATTTAAAAATATGGTAAAATTGCCCTTGAATTTATTTATCCAGCGTATTTTTGCTTCAGCAAGCCTTCGAGAAATTAGTAGAATGAGTTAATTTGATACAGTAGAAGAAATTATACAGATTTCCCAAATATCAGTCTGGTTTGCATGGTGCTAACACTAATATTTCACCTAGAGTTCCTTATAAATCTGTCCAGTTTTAATACAATGTACATGATTACATATACATTTTAATTCACAGTAATTAAATGATTGATAAACACCAATTTTCCCTTAAAGCTATAAACATCCAATTAGCACAGTATACAACTCTAATTCTGAAAGAAGATATCTTATGATGACTTCCAGATTTGAAACAAGAGCACAATGAAATATCACCAACTGCATCAGCCGTGGTGCATGAATGTTTCTGGGTTTAACGCCAATTGGTATCAAGCAATATGATACTGTCAATAGAATATCAATAGCTTTGTCAATATAATATACATCTTAAAATCTTCAAAACCAACTGATGGTCTTTGAATAATGCCAATATTATATACAAATATCAACAAATGTAATAATCAATATATCTGGTCGCTTTCTAGATCTCTATAATTCATATATTTTAGGAATCATGCTTTTCCTGAAAGTAAATCCCATAAAACTATCTAAATAACACCCATAATTAAGCATTATCTCTCTTAAAAATCTTTATTACATTTTAAAATATCACTTTCATCAATGTTTACATTTAGAGCCAATCTCATTTGGTTACCAATTTCTGTGATTTAACACAGCGAAGTGTTATAAATATCTGTGACAAGAAATAAATGATGCAGTGTAAGTGGAAAATATAACACCACTTTTTATCAAGGTTAGGATTATTCTATTTTATAATGTCAAAACAATATTAAAAAAAAAACATGTCATGTAAACCAGTGCTTCCCAAACTGTAATGTGTATTGGAATACTTAGGTGTTTTGTTAATGCAGATTCATTCGCAACTGTTAAGGGTAGGGCTTGAGATTCTATACTTCAACAAACCCCAGATGATGCAGATGATACTGATCTCTGGATCACACCTCCACTAGCAGAGATGTGAAAGATCCCAGTGTAAGTAATTGTAAGTTTAAAATACTGCAATTTTATGTTCTGTAAATATAAGTATAGAATTGGTGTTTAAAAGCTCAAGAAAAAACTTCCTATGACCTTGGAATATGAGATTTATTGTACACAACAATTAGATTGGCTTTTTTAGTCATTAATTCACAATATATTGCTGATTATATGTTATGTGCCTGGAATGTTAACAACTCTTACCTTCCTCCTCTGCTTGTTGTGACCCTTTTAGGAGAATATGATGATGTCGAGAAGCCAAAAGTTCTGGACAGCAGACCCAGGAACTAAGTTTGCCCTAAAGTGGAGGCAGAGAAAGGCATGAGTCGCAGTCACAAGGTAAATTTTTATAAAGATTTTATAGATGTGTACAAGTTGTTACTTTAGTATCATTGCTAGTTTCCTCCAAAATCTGTCTCATTTTATCACCATACCAAACCA
This sequence comes from Mesoplodon mirus, assembly GCF_964341445.2. Taxonomy (NCBI): domain Eukaryota; kingdom Metazoa; phylum Chordata; class Mammalia; order Artiodactyla; family Ziphiidae; genus Mesoplodon; species Mesoplodon mirus. Next base: position 15,315,690 of record NC_138988.1, on the reverse strand, counting down.
CTTTCCATTATGAAAAAAAAAAAGAAAAAAGAAAAATTTGCCTGTAGTCTCTCCCTTAAGTTAGAAACTTAAGTCTGAGGCAATGTTTCTTATTCACATTTTTCAGAGGGCATGAATTAGTCTCACAGGTATGTTGACTGGAGTTGCACACAGAAATAAATGTGGCCAAAGAAGACAAATAGAGGATAAGTTTCTTCAGCTTCCAACATGGAACAACCAAATAAAAAAGTGAATATTTTCAGCTCACATATGTGTTACCTTAAAAAGTAATTAATGGTTTGATGAAATATTCCACTGTCCCATCCTTCACACTGACTGACCATTTTGGCCCTGAGAGAGCAAACTCTGATTGTATTGTTGATAAATGTAAAGGTAGTTTGCATATCCATAGTCTTTAGTTCAACACATATAGGCTGTACTAATGTATTAGACAGAATGAATAGGGATGGAGAAGATTCTAAACAGCCTGTACTATCCGAGAGTTCACTTTAGTTGACAATTTTTTTTAAACTTGAAGTTAGCTACTGAACATCTAGATGGTTTTCAGATAGCATATACTATTTTCAAAATTTTAAAATAAATGTATAATATGCTTTAAAAATTTTAGTTCCTTACTGTAATACCTGTGCCCCAATACTTGGCTTTGAGACAACACTCATTTGAAACACTTTTTATTATGACAGTGAATAATAAAAACAGCCAGTATGTTTTGTTGTTTACTACATGGTTTATTATGAGCTATTCACTTTACCTGGTTTATCTCATTCTAATTCAAAGGACTGTGAAATAGGAACTTTTAAATCACCTATTAAAGACAAGTGATGTTAGTTAACTTGCCTCAAATCACAGAGCTAACAAAAAGTATAGCTCAGATCCAAATTTATATCTGTTTGACTTTAAAGTCCAAACTTTTAACCATTAGTCAATAAACTACCAATTATTTCATACACTCCAAATATACAATCAAAAATATATGGGCTTTATTTCTAAAGGCTCCATGATATTAATATGGCAGTTGGTAACCAAAGTTTACTAGATAAAGGTTGTGGTTGAAGATTATTAGTCTGTTTCTAAATAAATTATTCTTTTAAAAACCAAGTGAGACTGTGAGTAAAAAGGAGCAAAGTGATTTCAGTCCAATGCTAATGTATTGCCCAATATTAACCATGCAACTTTCACGACACTTAAGCAGCACACCTGAATATGAACTTTAAATTTTTAACCTTTACTTTCCACAAAATTGTATGTTTAACCAAGTATTTTACTGGCCATGGCAGTCATCTAAAGTTTAGGCAAGCTCACTTATTTCCAGTATACATCTTTCTCCAGGAACGCTAAGTTTATATACTAGAATTATTTTGTTTATATATAATATGATATATACGTGTGTGTCTTGAACAGCAAAACAGGGGTGGAGTGATGGGAAAAGTTATGTATAGCCCCTTCAGAGCAATTCATCCTTGGACTAATTAATTTCTTAACGCTAGTATGATTCAAAAATGATGGAAATGTAGGGAGGAATTGTTGATATAACAATCCTACACTACTGATCGTTTGACCTGATCTCCTATTATATTTCTTCTAATAGCTTTTTCATCTTTATTTTTAGTATGGCAAATACATAAACACAAACATAAATGTATTTCTTTCCAGTCCCTCAGGTTTGAAATACTAATGCTGATCTTTAATTAAGCATTAAAAATGTAAATGCATTTGAGTCAGAAGGCCCACAAGTGAATTTTCACTTCAAAACATATTACCTGGGCTTCCCTGGTGGCACAGTGGTTGAGAGTCCGCATGCCGATGCAGGGGACACAGGTTCGTGGCCTGGTCCGGGAAGATCCCACATGCTGCGGAGCGGCTGGGCCCGTGAGCCATGGCTGCTGAGCTTACACGTCCAGAGCCTGTGCTCTGCAGTGGGAGAGGCTACAACAGTGAGAGGCCCGCGTACTGCAAAAAAAAAAAAAAAAAAAAAATTACCTTTGTGACCTTAGGCAACTTATGTAATAGTTTAAGCCCTAGTTTTCTAAGAATCATAGTAATACCTCCTCACAAAGTTACGAGGATTATTTCACATAATAACCTAACAGGAAGAGGCAAAAGGCCCAGAATAACTAACACTGTATTGAAAGAAAAGAATAAAGTTGGCACTCTGACATCTGACATTACCCAACCTTAAGGCTTACTATGAAGCTATGATAATGAAGACATTTGTATTTGGTGGTATTCGTAAAATAAAAAACCAAAGGAACAAAATAGAGAGCCCAGAAATAGGCCCCCACAAATACAGTCAACTGATTTTTGACAAAGGATCAAAGGCAATACAAGAGAACAAAGATAGTCTCTTCAACAAATGGTGCTCGAACAACTGGACATCCACATGGGAAAAAAAATGAAGACAGACACAGACTTTACGCCCTGCACAAAAATCAACACAAAGTGGATCATAGATCTAAATGTAAAATGCAAAACTATGAAACTCCTACAAGATAACATAGGAGAAAACCTAGATGACCTTGGGTGTTGTGACACCTTTTTAGGTACAATACCAAAGATACAATCCAAGAAAGAAATATAAGCTGGACTTCATGAAAGTTAAAAACTTCTTTGCAAAAGACAGTTTCAAGAGAATTAGAAGACAAGCCACAGACTGGGAGAAAATATGTGCAAATGTCACATCTGAGAAGGGACTATCATTCAAAATATATAAAGAACTCTTAAAAGTCAACAATAAGAACACAAACAACCAGATTAAAAAGTGAGCCAAAAACCTTAAAAGACACCTCAATGAAAAAGATATACAGGGGGCAAGTAACCATATGAAAAGATGTTTCACATCTTATTTCCTTAGGAAAATGTTCATTAAAACCACAGTCGGATACCACTACAGACTTATTAAAGTAGCCAAAATCTGCAACACTCACAACACCAAATTCTGGTGAGGATGTGGAGCAACAGGACCTCTTGCACGTTGCTGGTGGGAATGCAAAATGGTACAGCCACTTGGAAAGACAATTTAGCAGCTTCTTACAAAACTAAACATAGGTAACATACGATTGAACGATTGCTCTCCTTGGTATTTACCCAAATGAATAAAAATGTATATCCACATGTAAACGGGCATACCACAGTTTACAGCAGCTTTATTCATACCTGCCAAAACTTGGAAGCAACCAAGATGTCCTTCAGTAGGTGAATGGATAAACTATGGTATATCCAGACAATGAAATATTGTTCAGCAATAAAATTAAAAAGAAGAGCTATTAAGCCATGAAAAAACATGGCATATAACAAAGGGAAAGAGCCAATCTGAAAAGTCTACATACTGTATGATTCCAACTATATGACATTCTGGAAACGGCAAAACTATGAAGACAATAAAAAGAGCAGGGGTTTCCAGGGTGGAGGTGGGGGAAGGATGAATAGGCAGAGCACAGAGGATTTTTAGGGAAGTGAAAATACTCTGTATGACATTACAGTGACGGATATATGTCTTTATGCATTTGTCTAAGCCCATAGGATGTACAATGCTGGGAGTAATACCTAGGGTAAAGGATGGACTTTGAGTGATAATGATGTCTTAACGTAGGTGCTTGGTAAAAAATGTATCATTCTGGTGAGTGATATTGACAGTGGGGTGGGTGGAGCATCTGTGCATGTTTGGGGACTAGGGGCATATGGGAAATCTCTGTTCCTTCCTCTCAATTTTGTTTGGAAGCTGAAACTGCTTAAAAAAATATATATATATTTTTTTAAATAGAAGGTAAGTTATTGATGAAGGTCTCACAGTTTGGTCACAATGCTCTCAGCATGTGAAAAAGGTTTTGTGATACCAAGGCACTAGATTTGTAACACTATGCTACTCTTTGCTGAAAGTCGAAATGTCCATATATTTGACCTTGTTATATAAAGAACAGCCTTTCAGAAAACACATTTTGTGTCTAGCAACATTACAGAGAAAATGGCAAATAAAATATACTTATGGTAAGTATTTGTATTTTCTCTAGCAAAGTTTGACTATTTATGTAGAAAAGCTGTGAGAAATGAATTGTGCAGATTGAAAGGAAGTCAGACAACATCTTCTATGAGTCCCTATTAATCCCCAGTTAAGAACAGAACTCAGGCAGAAGACCTAAATAGACATTTCTCCAAAGAAGACATACAGATGGCCAACAAACACGTGAAAAGATGTTAAACATCACTATTTATTAGAGAAATGCAAATCAAAACTACAATGAGATATCACCTCACACTGGTCACAATGGCCATCAAACAATAAATGCTGCAGAGTGTGTGGAGAAAAGGGAACCCTCTTACACTGTTGGTGGGAATGTAAACTGATACAGCCACTATGGAAAACAGTATGGAGGTTCCTTAAAAAACTAAAAATAGAACTACCATATGACGCAAGAATCCCACTGCTGGGCATATACCCAGAGAAAACTATAATTAAAAAAAACACATGCACCCCAATGTTCATAGCAGCACCATTTACAATAGCCAGGACATGGAAGCAACCTAAATGTCCATCACCAGAGGAACGGATAAAGAAGATGTGGTACATATGTACAATGGAATATCACTCAGCCATAAAAGGGAACGAAATTGGGTCATTTGTAGAGATGTGGATGGACTTAGAGAGTGTCATACAGAGTGAAGTAAATCAGAAAGAGAAAAGCAAATATCATATAATAATGCATATATGTGGCATCTAGAAAAATGGTACAGATGATCTTATTTGCAAAGCAAAAATAGAGGCACAGACATAGAGAACAAATGTATGCATACCAATGGGGAAAGGGGTGGGGTAGGAGAAATTGGGAGACTGGGATTGACATATATATGTTACTGATACTATGTATAAAATACACAACTGATGGGAACATACTGTATAGCACAGGGAACTCTACCTAATGCACTGTGGTGACCTAAATGGGAGGGAAGTCCAGAAGAGAGGGGATATCTGTATGTGTATGGCTGATTTGTTTTGTTGTGCAGTGGAGGGTAACACAACATTGTAAAGCAACCAGATTCCAATAAAAATAATTAAAACAAAAAAAAGAACAGAACTCACTCTTCTTATTATAGCAATTCCAGTCCATTACTTCCCACAGAGAAAACCAGGGCACATTTGTAAAAACTCTCAGCTATTTTTGTACATTTTTTCCACCCAAAGATCCAAATTGTTCATCCCTTGTCAGATTGTCCAAAACCTTCTGACAACATACCTCACAGGCAGAAACATCTTTCTACAAAGCTTAATTTTTCTACTTCATTTGCATATAGCCCTTATACATATTACTGCAAAATTTCTTAATGATGGAACACTTCTATAAGACAATTGAAAATTTGTTTTCCACATGAACCCCCAAATATAATCATACACAATGTGTAAATTTTATATACATAAGGAGACAGACCTTTTAGATTACAAATTTGTTGATCTATGGTTCATAACTGAATCTAAGTCCAGAGTTTATAGAATTAAGAGACTTGGGAATGGATATTATTTTAGAAAACATAAGCATCTAACATCAAAGCCTATAAACTCTAGAGCTAGAAGGTTGAAAAATTTTCATTTTTGAAGTTCTTTGTGACATATTTAAGAATCAGAAATGATTTATCACATGAATTACCCTTTGTCCCCACTAAAAGACAATTTTACACAAATTAAATCTGTTCTCACATGCGGTAGAAGAGTAGGTTAATATATGAAAACAACTGCCCACAAACATGGTTTAAATGTTTAAAGGGTAAATATTGGTGATTTTTAAAAATTATTACTTAAGCACTAGGATAAATTCACATTTATTGTGAAAATTTCGACAAAATTATTGGTTTGGTATGCATAGGCTTTTGATATGAAATCTATTTTGAAACTAGACATTAAGTGAATATTGGAAGTATTTTTAAAAGCAATCATTTATTTGAAAAGTACAGTATGAATTCATATATAAGGATGAAGATACTTATACATGCCTAAAAGTCCAACCATAACGTTTATGTCATAAGCAGTAAAAATATTGTTTAGGCTAGTTCATTTGTATCTTTTTGTAGACATTCTTAGTGCTCTCACCCCTCACATATATTTTAACTGATGCATTAAATCATTCAATCATTCATTCACTCAATATGTATAGTGTATTATGTGCCAGGATCTTTGGCAGAATATAGAGAATAAGCAGTCAACAAGATAAAGTCCTGCCTTCACCCATCTCAGGATCTAGAGGGAAGACAGATAGGCAAGCAAGGAACTTCCAGAAAGCCTCTGAAGTGCTCTTCTAGGGGAGAGCATCAAGGAGAACAAAGCAGTCTGGCAGCCCAGAACAGAACCAACACACCTGGGCTTCAGAAATGCATGATGGGGAGATGTCTTGTAAGCTGAGACTTGAAGGCAAAATTATAAGTTGGATGATGGCAAAAACATGAGGACGGGGAGAGCGGGGGAGAGAGAGAGAGAAACATTCCAATTTTTGCAGGCTTGATGAGACTTAAGATGAACCTGGAGAGAAAAGCAATTGATATATCATCTCCCATTTTATGCGCTAGAGGCGGAAATGTCCTTCTTCCCAGAAGTGATGACCTCCTGGGAGTCCTAGGTTAATCTAGAAAAGTAACTTGGGATACTTGGTTATCTATAATAAAGTAGGAGATTTCATAGGAGAGACCAATATGAGGCCCTAATATCTTCCAAAGGAGACCATTGGGACCCCAGTTTCTGTAACTCACATGACTACATGTTCTGCCACATACGTAACAACAGAGAAAGATTTGATGTTTGACTTTTCCAGAATTGTCTTAGATATACTCTGATTTTCCATTGGAAACAATAAGACCCAAACACACACGCATACACAAACACTTCCACAAATTTTCTGACTCTGCATCTCAGATTTCCTGCAACAAAGACTAACATGTAACTTTGGCAGATCGCAACTTAACCTATCCCTTTACACAGAGAGGGGGGTAGGACAAGCTTCACAGGTGCGTGACCTCTGCAGCTGCACTGGGCCTCGAGCTCACAAGCACCCCACACTTTATTTAAGGCTCTACTGTCACCATCTGGAAATTATTTATAATTTTTGAGCAAGGAGCCCTGAATTTTTATTTTGCACTGGGTCTCACAAATTATGTGGTCAGTCATGGGACAGAGGATGGGTACAGAATGATGAAAGGAATAAATCTAGACTGTATCAGAGACATAAAAAGCTGTAGGAAGAAAAATAGGGAACCAGGGTTTTTCCCATCTCAGCCTTCCACTTAATGTCTTGACTATTTTTCAACATCTTTGAGTCCCCTAAACATTCTTACTGATTAGCAACTCACTTTTTTTTTTTCAGAATTTACTTGAAGGCTGATTTGACCTCATCTTTTTTTTTTTTCAGTACGCGGGCCTCTCACTGTTGTGGCCTCTCCCGTTGCGGAGCACAGGCTTCGGACGCGCAGGCTCAGGGGCCATGGCTCACAGGCCCAGCCGCTCCACGGCATGTGGGATCTTCCTGGACCAGGGCACAAACCCGTGTCCCCTGCATCGGCAGGTGAACTCTCAACCACTGCGCCACCAGGGAAGCCCTTGACCTTATCTTAAGCAATGATATCGTCAAATCATCAGCTATATTTTTTTCTGATATATATACTTTTAAATGAATAATTTTTAGAACAAATGTCTATGGCATACCGCCTAAAATCATTCTGAATACTCCCAATACTAGGCTTACTACACTTTGGGAAACACAGAGACATATAATGAAAAGAATGTGTATTTGAAACTTTCCCTGTTAAGGTAACTATCAAATCCATAAATGAGCATGGAGGACAGGGCAAGGTATTATGTCTCCTTGAAGTGTCCTCCATACTATTTTACCATCAAGCCCCTATAACCTTCTGTCCTGTCCTCACTGAACTATGTCTTCTAACCCTGTATGCACCCCTCCAGGTAACAGAGGCCATCGTAATGACACACCTCAGTTCCTGCACTGTTGATCACATGAGTCTTAGTTGAAGAGTTTAAGACATGCACACCCCACTCTACTGGACAACACACTGGCCCAGCTGTAGGTCTGGAAATTTAAGTATTTTCACTGTATTGCTTTGTCAAAAATTCCACTTAGGTATCATGTAACCAGCTAAATGTAAGTCACTCTCCCTCTCTGATGTATTTATTCCTTTCTTTCTCATGTCACTCAAAATTCCTTTCCCAAGTAAGAGTATGTTTCAGGTTTTCTCATGTCATGCACTCCAATCTCTTACTAGACCTCTGTCTCCACACAGTAGGGACTCCATTTAGTTTAAAATTCTCCTTTAGTTCTTACACATTTTTCACAATGGAAACATTTTCCTACAATGTCACAACCTTTCTGTTTAATTATAAGACTTCTGATGTTTTAGATTCCCACAGCATCTCTCTCCTTAAAAAAAAAAAAAGCAAAAAATATATCTAGTTATTTATATTGATATCCATATATATATATATATATATATATATATATATATATATATATACAGACACACACACATATATTCCATAATTCCTTTATCTCAGCCTTGTTATTAAAATTTGGTTTGGGCACTTAAACACAAATAGATTTTAGATTGCCTTTTTTTAAAAAGACAAAACCCAATTATTATGTTTTATCATCATCATCTGTATAAATCAAGTTTAATTCATCATTGTACATTTCTCTGGTAACAAATCACCTGTTATAAACTCAAAAAAATACTAAATAACTAAAATGCCCATCACATTGACATTTTAAAATGTCTGTGATATATTATAAACTTTCTAGGATCTTTCCTTCAACAATACTTTAAAAAAATCCTAAGAAATTTCAAGAAAGTAAAAGTGTATTTAAATTAAAAAGGAAATTTAGAAATAGATATCAGTTGATATATTTATGTTTTCCTCTCCTGACGCTATATTTTCTTTTGGCAAACAAGTGGTGAGAGCTTTATAGGCAACTGCGATTTTTATTTGATGATGAAATTACTGTTTGTGCGCTTAATCATCGAGAAGTTATTTTAAGGCCAAAACTAATAATACATGAACTGATTTCAAAACAATTATTGAGTTTGTGACTCTTCTTCACATCCATTTTTCAGATAAGTAGTTGGATAGATTCCCCACCATACCTAAGTCCACTCCAACTTACCCCAATACCAAGATATTTTCGAGTCATCTACATATAATTACACATTCTAATTAGTAAGAACAAATTGTGGCAGACAAAATTTGAAAACACCTTGGATTATTCTTTAAAGTTGGAAAATGATGTAACACTGCATGCTCTATCTCTACCTCTACTGTATTTAGAAGAGAGGGAACAGAGAATAATCACTGTTCACAATCACTGTTTGGATCCTTTGATTTAGTCTGATAGTTTTGCTTTGTTTTGTTTTTTTGCGGTATGCGGGCCTCTCACTGTTGTGGCCTCTCCCGTTGCAGAGCACAGGCTCCGGACGCGCAGGCTCAGCGGCCATGGCTCACAGGCCCAGCCGCTCCGCGGCATGTGGGATCTTCCCAGACCGGGACACGAACCCATGTCCCCTGCATCGGCAGGTGGACTCTCAACCACTGCGCCACCAGGGAAACCCTAGTCTGATCGTTTTTAGTTGAATGATTCTTGGTTTTTCTTAGAAAAACGAAGAATCATTGATAGAAAGTGATATTCATCTCAATGATGAATAGATAAGTTTTCTTTTTCTTGTATCTTCTAGACAAGTGAAAAGATCCAACTGTTACCAAAATCAGAGCCCAACTCTAGAACTTCAGAACATAAGGACCTGCTTGTTTTGCCTAAAAGAAATACTTCTTCCATTTGGCTCCCTTAGAGTTTTTTTTTTTTTTTTTTAAAGGTACTTATTTTCCCTAACCCTATTTTTAAAGTTTCACATTATCATGAAAATATCAGGTAGAAATTAAAAATAGGTGGGTCTAAAAGCTGAATTTTGTGATAAATATAAATCACGTTCCAAGATTAGTCAGCACGTCTGAAACCAAATAAAACACTGAAAGGTTTTTTTCTTTTAAATTTCATACAACACACACATATTTAAGAACAGATTTTGAAATATCAGTATTGAAGATCATTTTAGAATACATTATCACCTTCTATAAAAAAACAACAGTTGTTAAGGCATCCATAAATAGGGCTATGCTAAATAATAATAAGACATTTCTAGCCCATGTACCAAACAGTAATTCCAGATGTTTATTATGAAAATTTAGTCTCTTGAAACACCTACGCAAATAATTTTCCCATCCTGTGCTGTCTCAAGGACATAGTAGTGGAAGTTACAAAAAGTCACCCAAGTTGTACCATTCTGCAATTGTGTATGATTGGCTCCTGCAAAATAGGAAGGCTCTGGCTTCGTTGATTTTGTCCTGACTTTCCCGAGTTGTCTGTATTGAAAGATTTTTTTTTTCACCAGGGTTCACGAGGCTCTCAAGCCTTTTGACTCTAACCATGTCATCTTTCCCTCCACTCAAATGAAAAATGTATTTTTTAAAGGCCTGAAATGAATTTCTTCCCCCAGCCAAACTTTCAGTTCCTTGGAATGAGTTTTTAACAGCTAACCTTATTTTACCAAGTAATACATCATCAAAGCAACACAGACCTGATAGTATATCACACTGGTCCAGATGAAGTATTTATTACATCTGTACATCATAAGAACCACATCTCTCAGGTGATGCATTTACTGAACTGTCACCTCAGCCTGTGGAAACCTATACAAGTGACTTACACCTTTCAAGGTTTATTTAAAGTGATATTATTTATTTAGCAAATCCTGTCCAGTGCTGCAAGATCATCCATTTCCACTGTACCGGGAGAAAGAGGTAGTTAAGGTCTTTTAGGGCTTAAAAAAAATTCGAGTTGGAAAATGGAGCCAAATCAAAGGGAATGACTTCCCTTCCCTACTTAAAAATGGGACTCCAGCTGTTATTTTTCAATCTCCTTCTGAAACTCTGCTGTGAGAGAAAATTACAACCCTTCACCAGAGCAAGGGGTGCAGGAGATGAAGTTCATTTTTGGTGTTTGCTCATTCTTACTTTTGGCATAACTTTCTCCGTGGGTGCGAGCTCCCCCACTGGAATTTCCTAGCTACTCATTGCGCCTCACTGTGATTGCCTTTGGTACAAGGATGCCCCTACTCTCAACTTTCTAGAAGACAACCAGACCCTAAAACCCTGGCACTGTTACTCACTATCTCTGTAACCTTGGGGAACTCTTTATTTCTCAGTATGTGCGAAATGGGAATATGATTACTTATCACCTAGGATTTTTATGAGTTAAATGAGATAACAGATGCAAAGTCTGGAAATAATGTCTAACACAGATCAAGCAAGTAAGTAAAACTAGCTCTTACCATTTTTAGCCTCATTTCTTTTGCCTAATTTTTCTACCTGCTTTCTAATTATTATCTCTTCACATTTTATGGAGCACTCTGACTTGGAGCCTGTCTCATCTTTAATATTACTTCCTTAGGGGGTCCTTTCCTAATTATCTCCGTTTTATGTTTTCATAGCTCCAGATACTTTTTCTTAGTAGTACTTACTGCAAGTGTATTTAGTTCATTGTTAAATATCTGTCTCACCCAGTGAACAATTAAAAATGGCAACAAATTCTTTGCTACTCCTCCTATTGGAAGTTGGAAGAAAAGTTTCCATCCTATAAATCTACGACAGCCTTAGCGATTTGCGTTGCCAACAGAACTTAGTGGAAGTGACCTTCTGTGACTTCAGAGGCTACCTAGGAAGACGCTTTGCAGCCTACACCTTGTTCTGCCACAGTACTGTCTTTGAGGAAAGCCAGCACCACGTAAAAAGTTCAGCTACCCTCAGACTTCCATGCTGTGTGGAGCCCAAGCAACCCCTGGGAAGGCCACATACGGGGGACCAGGACCCCTGCTGATAGCCCCAACTGGGCACACAGGTGACAGTCACCACCAAATGGCCAGGCAGCCTCTTGAAACTGGATCTCCCAGCCACAGTAGATGCCCAAGCTGATGCCACATGGAACAGAGACAGATGTCTCACTGCCTGCATTCAAACTGCTAATTGTGAGGAAAATAAATGATTGTTGGTTTTAAGCTGGTAAGTTTTGGGATGGTTTATTACCCAGCAATAGATAACCATAAAACCCTCCTACACCTTGGGTTCCAGCAGGACAGAAGACATATCTCCTTATTTATGGCTGTATCACCCGTTCCTCACAGGCTGCCTGGCCTATTGTAGGATTTCAATAAGTATTTGTTGAATAAATGAAAGAATGAATTGGAAACAATCAATGTACTGAAGACACAGAGGACTGGAAGAGACATATCAATCTTTGTTATTTTATTAGTAAATCAGTTCATTTTTCCCTTCTTAATAATGGTTTCTTTAGCTAGATAAAACAATACCGCATCATAGGGCATTTCGATTTGATTCAGCAATGGTTACTGAGCACCAACTCTGCTCTGGTTGCCAGAGTTATAGCCATCAACTAGGCAATCTCTCAACACTCATAAGTCGCAATTGATTCCCGTATTTCTCAAACTGTGGTCTATGAACCCAAGTCAGAATTACCTGGAAATGCTCATTAAAATTTTGGATTCCTGAACCCCACCCTCAGATCTGCTGAATCAGGATCATTAGAGGCGAGACAGCACAATCTCCATTTTTTAACAAGCCTCCCAGTGACTCTTATACACGAAGAAGTGTGAAGTTAGGTCGCAAACTTTCCTTGTAATTACTGGGATGGATGGTTCATAAAAACAAAACATAATAGACTCTAGGCCTCTCTAAACTCACTAATCATAATCCCTGGGGACCAGGTCTGGGAATCATTTTTTTTGTGTGTGATTCTGATGAAAAAAGTTTGGAAAACAATACTCTATTTTTATTTATTGATGATTGATTGACTGATTGATTGCCTGAAGAGGAAACAGTCACAAGATGTCTTTGTATTCCTGGTGCCTAGGTATTATCTCCCAAATCACTTACCTAGTAAATCAGGCAAAGCACCAGCCTTTTGCTTCCTAGCATGTTTTTTTTCAGAAGTATAGAATTTCCTATGTCAGATATATTTTATTCTTGCCAAGAAAAACTAGATTTTCTGACAGTATACCAGAGTCACAAGATAATTTTACAACAGCTCCTCAAAGAATACTATGGCCTGCAAAATATGTTTAGAATAATATCTCAACATATACATGTATTGCCTAGTAATGTCTGGCATGAATTAGATGGGTGCAAATGACTGAGGAAGGAAGGAACGAACGAATGAATGAACGAAAGAACGAAGGAACGAAGGAAGGAAGGGGACTTAATAGTTATAACACAAAATAAAAAGTGTGTCCATCATTTGCCCAAGGAAGGTCAAGATCAGTTTGAAATATTTGTTTGATGCTAGTTTGACTGTTGTGGGTAAAATCTGGGGAGACTTTAGAAGCAGCTATGATATTTGAATTAAGCCTTGAGACATTTCAACAGAAGGAGTGGGAAGAACATTCTAGGTACAGGGAATATGAGCCAAAGAAGTGGCAAGAATAGGACATTTTTGCATAATCACAGTGTATATGAAGAATAAGGGATATTATTGGGAATGACAGAGACCATGGATGAACTTTAATGCTAGGTCAAGAAATATGAAATTTTATTATTAGCCTGTAAAAATTGCTCTTGATAATTAACAAAAGGATGTAACATTAAGGAATCATACTAGTAAGAATAGAGCCTGCTACCTTTGACTGGACTGAGTCTCCTTGACACAAGGAAGAAGCCTCAATTTCCAACCTAGTTACAGAACTTCAAATACGGGGTTTTTGAATACGTTCTGCATTTATCTTGACTTTGTTACTTTCCAAAGATAAGATAAATGTCTGCTTCTCAACCTCAGGCTTGAGGTTAAACCCTTGGCAAGTAGCGCTTTGAGCCTATCAAAAGGTTCATCAGTACCATTTTTTTTTAAGATTCCATATATATGCGTTAGCATACAGTATTTGTTTTTCTCTTTCTGGCTTACTTCACTCTATGACAGACTCTAGGTCCATCCTATATCATTGTTTCAACATGTAATCAGCACACAAACTTACTGAAATTATGTAATATTCTTTTTGAACTATGTCTTCCAAACCTGCTGTGTATTTTAGAGTTACAGCACATCTCAGTGTGGACTAGCCACATTTCCATACGTGGCTAGTAGGTATCCTAACAGGTAGCCCAGCTATAGATCCGAGTTATCAAATGCAACTTTCAGAGTTGATGGGAATGTTGTAGAGTTGCATTGTCTAAGGCAGTAGTCACAAGCCCCCTGAAGGCAGTGAACACTTGAAATGTGGTTATTGTAACTGAAATCTGAATTTTTATTTTTACTTTTAATTTAAATTTAAATAACCACACATGTCTAGTGGCTGTAGTATTGAATAGCACTGGTCTAGATAATGAGAAGGTAGTCAGGTGTTTTGAGTAAGGAAGTGTCCTTTGAAAAAGTGAAGTTTAGTGCTATTAGTAGAATGGGGAAATAAGATTTTAAATGGGGGCATCCCCACAGTACTGCAGAGTGGCATTCTCTTAGGTTAAAGGGTGATTAAAGTTGTTAAGTTTTCTGACCCCTATTTGGTCTATCCTGACATCTATGAAAGCAATGCTATTTACCTCAATTACTCAGTCAAATCTTAGGCTATATCAAGCGATAACTCAGAAAATAGCTTGTGTCACCCCTGTGTAATTTTAATATCTTCACTTTCCTACAGTTGATTCACATCCCACGGTGTTTGATGACCTTTAAATATTTTACCCACATAACTCCATTAGGGGTAAAACGATGAAAACTGATGCTTCAACAACACACAATTATAATGGCTTCATTAAGAGGGTTTCAAGCAAACTTATTCTTTGTATCAATATGATATACACGTACTCAAGTTGACAGTCAAACTTTTCCCCCTCTTATAATGAACCGTAAAATTACAGCTGGCAATCAAGAGTACTGTAGCAGATAAGTAAGGCAATTTTCCTCATCATTTTTCCTTTCGTTGTCAATCTTGTTGTAAAGCCCACTGCCTTTTCAATGAGCCGTAGTGTGAAGATTCAAGATTTTGCATATATACTTAGGTCAAGCCAGGCCGGTTTTGAGCTATTCATTTTAAATAGGTTATACCAAGTGAAAGAAATGTCTGGCAAATTTTTATTATGATGTACTCCTATATCTTGGACTTTAACAGGAAAGCACCTTTCCCTTTTTTATTATTTTAAAAGGGACTCTAGAATTTGACCTTGCATATGCATGGTAGAAAATCTGATTTGAGGTAATTAAAATGTTACTGTGAATTATAATACTGTAGATATTAGTTTAGCTCTGCATTCTTCAAATGTTTTATACCTATATATTTAAAAATGAATTAAGAGCTTACTTTTGCTCTGAAGCAGAAGTTATAAATAGGCAAACATTCCTGGAATTTGTTCCATAATAATGTTTCAGGTGAAGATACTATAAGTCTCTACATGGCTTTTAGAGAGTTATTGTAGAAACTATTGGGACCATTTGGTAATTGCTCTGAAACCTAAACTCACCTGTAAAATGGTGATAATGATACTTATTTCATGGAGATGATAAAAAAATTAAATAATATAATAGTTTTATAGATAGTGGTATATAAATCAATATATGGCACATTATTACCATGAATAAATAATGTATGTGTTACTATTGTGGCTGTTTTTAGGGACTAAACTCTGGAATTTCAAAAGCTTAATACCAGAGAAGTTTATGCCTCGCTGATAAAAATTTCTGATTGTCAGATGACTCTCCTCCAGGTGCTAAATCAGGGACACAGACGTCTACATTTTGACACTATTATCTTCAATAAGTAGCTTACAAGTTTGTCCTGGACTTTGTATCCATTCTAGGTAGTTGAAAAGAAAAAGGATGTGTGAAAACACTTGAAGGTTTTAAGTGACAGGTATCATTTCAGCCCACACTGCACATTGTACGTGACTGCCTGTAACTGCGATGGAGGCTGGGAAATGGAGTCTCATTAAGTACCCAGGACCCAGAGGAAACAGATTTTGGGAACAGGAAGGCATCTCTACCACAAACATAGTCGCTTTTCCAAGGCTGATATACAATTCTACACATGAGCTATCTGGCACCTTGTTTGTAGAAATGGACTTGTGCTCAACAAGAGGAAGTTAAACAAAAGCTGAAATGGCTCTCTGTGAGAACAGAATAGAAACAGGCGGCCCCGTGAGAAGGGAGGCTGCACACTGGAGATTCTGCTCTCCTCCAGGAGGATCCTAAGAGGAAAGCACCCAGGTAGCAAGCAGCAGCCTCTAAGCAATGTCTGCTATGGAAGAGGAGGCTAGAAGCATTGTAGTCCCAGTGAGGTTGCACTTTTATTGTTGTTTTCAAATTTAAAATAGCCCCTTTTGGTTTCTGTGTGACAACACTACCTCTGGGAATTACATTCTCAGAGTCTGACTATTTTCTGTGTATTGCCTGCATTGCCACAAGAAGGGAAAACAAAAGAAATCTGTTTGTTTTAGTGTATGATTTGTAAGAGGTGAGAATAAAGGTAATAACTGTTCAGGATGGATCTAAGAAACATCCTCAGCTCCCTCCTATTCAAACAAAGATTTTCCTTCCACCTTCCATTCCCGTTTCCCTCCAGTTAACTCCTCTCTTGTCCACCCCTTCAATATTCATCCGCCTTCACCATCTCTGACAACTCACTGTCCACCCTCCTCTTCAATCCACAACTGTCTGGCTTCCCCCACAGTGACCGTATTCTTAACCCATTCACCAATGTCTTCTATATGTTTCTCTTAATGTTATTTCTCTGCAGAATTTGGCCTAATTTGCCATTCCCAGCAAACAGTTCCTCTATCTTCTGTCTGGTTTTCTTAAATCTGAAACCCAAATGTTGATGTCATTGTAACTACTCATATTCCTTCCATGTCTCTATCTAACCTAACACTAACTCCTGTTCTGTTTTTATATACTTTCCTAAACTACCTTCACACATGGTCCCTTCCATCCAGCCCCATACTTAGGCTACCATTATTTTTGTCTAAATAACATCAACCACCGAGTGGTCACTTTCCCCCATCTTCTTCCATCTTGCCCCATATAACCTCTTGATGCTGCAGACAGAAAAGGTAAATCTCATTAGGAGAGCAATTGTTCTTCGTTGCTATGACAGAGTCCTAACTCTCTAAGTTGGCCTCATATGGTCTTACTCTTGTTTTCACTGCTGCAGGGTGGCTTTGCCACCTGACTTTTCAGTCTTGGATTCCAATGCCCTGAATTTCTTTCAGTTCCTTTACAATGTTTTCAGTTCCTTCACAGCATTTCAAGGGGTCAGTCCATACAAAAATAAGAGGTCTCTAAATAACAGAGTATAAAATTTTTAAGTCAGTAGGACTGATGAAGAGTAGTATGAGAACTCTTCATTGTCCTTTTGCTCAACTGATCACGCTACATTTAACTAAATTTAAGTGAAATTTTATTGATGGCTTATGAGAAGGATCAGTTCTGGATGTTTGGCTGACTCAAGACTGAGAAAATCAGAATTGTTTTTGTTGGGCTTGTTTTTTGCTTCTGGTTTTTTGTTTGTTTGTTTGTTTCTGTTTTTGCTAGAATCAGAACTGCTTCTTTCAAGATGCTACTGTTTCAACATAGTAAATGAAACCCTTGCTTTGCAACCATTCTAGATTTTTGAGATTGTCTAATGTGGGTAAGTTAGGGTACAGTAAACTGTGAGTAATCCCAACAATAACCAAATGAGGAGTGGCTGTACTCATAGAATTTTGATTGTTTGCTTAATAAATCTGTGGGTAAACTGTACAAGGGTTATCGAGAGGCTCAATTTTTTCAGGATTCTATTAGATGAGGGTGTATTTCAATTTTATTGGTCTCTTGTGTTGTTGCAAATATGAGGAAGTCATCAATGGCTCAAGCAGAAAGGGATGGAAAAAAATGCACCAGTACAATTTCAGCTTATCAGAAAGCATCCCCTCCCTAGAAGTCCTGGAGTAGACTCCACTACATTTCATTGAACATAATTTTATTACATGGATAATTCTAATGACACATGATTGGGCATATATCTAGCAGAGGAAAATAGAATAGACACAATGGTCTAAAATCCATTGTGAATTTCCCCTTGGGGCTTGTCATATTGCTACTCCAAACAAAATCAAACACCTTTTAAAAAGGAAGCCATTGAAGGGTGACAGTTGGGAGACAGAGGACTCATCACAGGCCATGCCCTATTTCTCCCTGGTAACAATTATCAAGGGTTTGGAATGCCTCCATTAAAACATCTGTGGGTAACACAGTCATTTAAGAACAATTTTCTATGTAATAAAAGACAACAATTTGTGTTCCATAATAAACTTTCATAATTTTAAAATACAAGTTTTTAATAATTTCTAAAAGACCAACAGGTACATGAAAAAAATGCTCAGAGTCACTAATAATCAGGGAAATACAGATAAAAAATATAGATACCTCCTCGGATCTGTTACAACGGCTATCATCAAGAAGACAAGTGTTGGCAAAGATGTAGAGAAAAGGAAACCTGTGTGTATATAAATTGGTTCAGTCACTATGGAACACCTTACGGAGGTTCCGCAAAAAAGTTAAAAATAGAACTACCAAATGATCCATCAATCCTGCTTCTGGGCCTATAGCCTCAGGAAATGAAAACAGGATATTAAAAGTTATCTGCCATCTATGAATAACGCTGCAATAAACATAATAGCTCAGATATGGAAACAACCTAAGTATCCATCAACGGATGAATAGATCAAGAAGAAGTGGTTTATATGTACAATGGAATATCACTCAGCCAGAAAAAAGGAAATCCTGCCATCTGTAACACAGATGGACATTTAGGGCATTATACTAAATGAGATAATTCAAAGACAAATATATATGGTATCACTCACATGTGGAAGGTCCAAAAGCCAAACTCAGAAAACAGGAGAATGGTGGTTACCAGGGGCCCAAGGAATTGGGTATACATTGTTTAATGGTACAAATTTGCAACTAGAGATTTAAGGCACAGCCTAATGATTACAGTCAGTAATATTGTATTATACATTTCAAAGGTTCTGAGACTAGATCTTAATTACCCTCACCACAAAAAAGAAATGATAATTATGTGACATGCCTGAGTTGTTAACTAATGCTACAATGGCAATCCAATTGCAATAATTAAATGCATCTTTAAAGCTTAAAACAGAAACATTCAGGAGTTTGCTCATTCTACTAAGAGGTACATCAGAATTCTGAACCTTATCTTCCACTCTTTCCATCTTTCCACTTTCATGATTCCATGCATAGTAAGTCAAGTGGCTATTTTATGACAACTGTCTTATCTACTTCTCAAAGAATGTGAGACATTTTAGTTGCAAATAGTGAACTATGCATATGATGCATATAAATAATTTTAAGATCATTCTTCCTATCAGGACTTCTGGACCCTACGCATTAATTCCTCAGATAGTTATCAAACTCTTGGTCTATCTAAGGTACTGTGGGATAGACAAGTACAGTCAGTCATTGCCTGAAAATAAAAACTTACAAATGAGGATGAAATACGCACACAAATGTCTATCACAATGATTGAGACACATAAAGCAAATAAAGGATTATATCACACTCCTTTAGCAGTGTACTTTTGGCAAGCCACTCTCACAGATAACTCATTTGAAGCTTATAGTACCTTCCCACGCCACCCTCCCTTAAAAAAAGACAAAAAAGTGAAATAGAATAGCCAGGACAAGTTTCCTTTGGAATTAGGCAGGATTGGTTTTGAATTCCAGTTCTGCCACTAAGTAGATGTGTAATAACAGTACCACCTTGTAGATTTCTTAGGAGATTAAGTAAAGTAATCCATGTGAAGAGTTAGGTGTGTATGAAGTATACCATCCATGTTAGCTACTATTAGGAATGTCACCTAGTATTAATTAGGCATAAACCATGTGAGCTGCACTATTCTAATGATTTCCTGTGTACACTCAATTAGTAACAGCAGTAAATGGGAATTCAACTGAGTTCTGCAGAGAAAATAGGTTTATTAAATAAACAAATCATCATGTACTTGTAAAAGCCGACTCTTGGTCCAGCAGTTTCAGTTGCTGGAGATACAGCAGTAAAGAGGACCAAGTTCCTTCTCTCATGGGACTTATATTCTAGTAAGAAGAACCAGAAGAGTGTGACTTCACCTTGTGAGCACTGCTAGGAAAGATACTGGGTGAGCAGCTGGAATATGTGATGGTGTTTACAAAATGTTTAACAAAGTCTTTGACATTCCTCCTCCAAAAGGTGGAATTTAATTTCTCTCCCCTCGCATATGGGCCATCCTTAGTGACTTGCTTCCAACAAACAGAATTTGGCAGATGTGAATCAAGCAGAAGTGACAGTGCGTACATACCTGCTGAAGCTAGGTCACAAATGGCCATTTGGCTTCCACACGGCTCCCCCTACTCCCTGGGGTTTTACAGTCTGGCTAACGTGAAGCAGCTAAGAGAGAGAGACCATGTGGTGATACCACAAGAGATACAGACAGATGCCTGGGCCCAGCTGCTCAGTCTTTTGAGGCCAGTTTTCAGGCATATGTGTGAATGAGTCTTCAGATTGTTCTAGCGCCCAGGCTTTCAGGCACTCCCACCAAAGTTGAGAGGAACAGAAATGAGCTATTCCCACCAAACTCTGACCAGACTGTAGATTAGAGAACAAAATTGTGTTTTTTTTTTGTGAAGCCATGTAATTTTTGGTGATTATTTAAGCACCCATAATAACTGGAACAGAAGAAGTTAAAATAAGGTATGTAGGAGGTTTATTTGAAGAGCAGATATTAGAACAGAGAACTGAATAATGTAAGGTAATGGTCCATTCAAAGATTTGGAAGACAAACTTCCCAGGAAGAGAAAATAAGTGCAAAGGCCCTGAGGTAAGAATGCACTTGGTATTTTGAAGGAGTAACAAGACAGCCAGTATGGCTGGCATGGAGTAAAAGGAAGAGAAAAATAGGAGACAAGGTGGAAGAGGAAATTGGGGCAGATAATGGAGGGTCTTACTGTTGGCAGAGTTCAGATTTTGTTTTTAATGGGCTGGCAAACAATGGGCTGGAAGATAATAACAATTAAGTTTGATATCATCTAATTTATGTGTGAAACATGATCTCTCTGCCACTTGTAGGAAGAATATTCTGGGGCGAGGGCAAGAGTCAAAGACAGAAGTCAGGAACCTAGGAAGCAAGGACAGTAATCAGGAAAGATGAGACAGTGCCTTTGTTTAGGGTCTTATCTATGCAATTCGGGGAGATGTGGTCCTATCAGGCATAGTGTCTGACGGTAGAACCAACAGACTTGCAGTTGGATTGAATGAGAAGAGAGACAGAAAGCGAGGCTCAGTGTGGCAGGGCTCCCCTTCCTTCCTACAACAAGTGTAGTCAGCTAGCCAGTGGCATGGGCGGCAGTGAAGAGCTTGCTGGAAATGATCAATCTCAGGTCCCATCCTAGTCCCATTAAATCAGAATCTGCTTTTTCACAATATGTTCATATAATTCACATGCAAAAAAAGCATTGTTTTCAAGACATGGATATGTCAAGTAAGATGCTGATTCTTAAAGTCTGACCCTAAGAGGATTAGGCAGGACTGGACGTTTGTTTAAAAAAATAAGGAAGTGAGACCTTCAAGATGGCAGAGGATTAAGATGTGGAGATCACCTTCCTCCCCATAAATACATAATAAATACATCTATATGTGGAACAACTCCTACAGAACACCTACTGAACGCTGACAGAAGGACTCAGACTTCCCAAAAGGTAAGAAAATCCCCATGTACCTGGGTAGGGCAAAAGAAAAAAGAAAAAACAGAGACAAAAAAATAGGGACGGGGCCTGCACCTAGGGGAGGGAGCTGTGAAGGAGGAAAAGTTTCCACACACTAGGAAGCCCCTTCACTGGCAGAGATGGGGGGTCGGGGGGAAGCTTCGGAGCCATGGAGGAGAGCGCAGCCACAGGGGTGCAGAGGGCAAAGCAGAGAGATTCCTGCACAGAGGACTGGCGCCGACCAGCACTCACCAGCCCGAGAGGCTTGTCTGCTCACCTGCTGGGACGGGCAGAGGCTGAGAGCTGAGGCTCGGGCTTCGGAGGTCGGATCCCAGGGAGAGAACTGGGGTTGGCTTCGTGAACACAGCCCGAAGGGGGCTAGTAAGCCACAGGTAGCTGGGAGGGAGTCCAGGTAAAAGTCTGGACCTGCCAGATAGGCAAGGGACCTTTGTTTTGGGGTGCGAGAGGAGAGGTGATTCCTTCCCAATGTGCCACAGAAGGCAGAGCACTGCCTAAGTGAGCTCCAGAGATGGGCACGAGCCACAGCTATCAGCTCAGACCCCAGAGACAGGCATGAACCACTAATGCTGCTGCAGCCACCAAGAAGCCTGTGTGCAAGCACAGGTCACTATCCACATCTCCCCTCCCAGGAGCCTGTGCAGCCTGCCACTGCCAGGGTCCCGTAATCCAGGGACAACATCCCTGGGAGAACACACAGCACACCTCAGGCTGTTGCAACATCAAGCAGGCCTCTGCTGCCTCAGGCTTGTCGCACACTCCATATCCCTCCCTCCACCCTGGCCTGAGTGAGCAAGAGAGCACTAATCAGCTGCTGCTTTAACCCCCTCCTGTCTGGGTAGGGAACAGACTCCTGAGGGCGGCCTACACGGAGAGGCAGGTCCAAATCCAAAGCTGAACCCCAGGAGCTGTGAGAAAAAAGAAGAGAAGGGAAATCTCTCCCAGCAGCTTCAGGAGCAGCAGATTAAGTCTCCACAATCAACTGGATGAACTCTGCATCTCTGGAATACCTGAACAGACAACAAATGTTCCCAAAATTGAGGTGGTGGACTTTGGGAGCAACTGTAGACTTGGGGTTTGCTTTCTGTGTCTAATTTGTTTCTGATTTTATGTTTATCTTAGTTTAGTATTTAGAGCTTATTATCATTGGTGGATTTGTTTATTGGTTTGCTTGCTCTCTTCCTTTTATATATATATATTTTTTTCTCTTTTTCTGAGTGTGTATGTGTATACCTCCTTTTGTAATTTTGTCTGTACAGCTTTGCTTTTACCATCTGTCCTAGGGTTCTGTCATTTTTTTTTTTTTTTTTTTTTTGGTCTTTCTTCCTCTTCTTCTGAGCCATGTGGCTGGCAGGGTCTTGGTGCTCTGGCTGGGTGGTGGGCCTAAGCCTCTGAGGTGGGAGGGCCGAGTCCAGGACACTGGACTACTAGAAACCTCCCGGCCCCATGTAATATCAATCGGCAATAGCTCTCCCAGAGGTCTCCGTCACAACACTAAGACCCAGCTCCACTCAACGACCAGCAAGCTCCGGTTCTGGAAGTGCCGTATTAAACAACTAGCAAGACAAGAACACAGCCCCACTCAGTAGCAGAGAGGCTGCCTAAAGTCATACTAAGTTCACAGACACTCCAAAACACACACCAGTTGTGGCCCTGCCCACCAGAAGGACAAGATACAGCCCCACCCTCCAGAACACAGGCACCATTCCCCTCCACAAGCCACAGAACCAACCTCACCCACAGGGGGCAGACACCAAAAAATAACAGGAAATACGAACCTACAGCCTGTGAAAAGGAGACCTCAGACATGGTAAGTTAAACAAAATGAGAAGACAGAGAAATATGCAGCAGATGAAGGAGTAAGGTAAAAACCCACCAGACCAAAAAATAAAGAGGAAATAGGCAGTCTACCTGAAAAAGAATTCAGAGTAATGATAGTAAACATGATCCAAAATCTCAGAAACAGAATGGAGAAAATACAAGAAACGTTTAACTCGGACCTAGAAGAATTAAAGAGCAAACAAACAATGATGAACAACACAATAAATGAAGTTAAAAATACCCTAGAAGGAATCAATAGCAGAATAACTGAGACAGAAGAACGGATAAGTGACCTGGAAGATAAAATAGTGGAAATAACTGCCATGGAGCAGAATAAAGAAAAAAGAATGAAAAGAATTGAGGACAGTCTCAGAGACCTCTGGGACAACATTAAATGCACCAACATTTGAATTATAGGGGACCCAGAATAAGAAGAGTAAAAGAAAGGGTCTGAGAAAATATTTGAGGAGATTACAGTTGAAAACTTCCCTAACATGGGAAAGGAAATAGTCATTCAAGTCCAGGAAGTGCAGAGAGTCCCATTCAGGATAAATCCAAGGAGAAACATGCCAAGACACATCATTTTTTTTTTTAGGAAGGTGTAATCAATTTATTTATCTATTGACAATTATTTATTCAGTGCCTGTTATGTATTAAGATAAAACACTTCAAAAATCAAGCGAAAACCACTGCTCTTTTGGAACTTACATTCTAGAAGGTGTTAGCTATAATTACTAATGCTGTTAATAACATCAAAGACTCGGAAAATCACAGAGAGCTGACTCTATCTCATAGTTCACTTTCTAGAAACAGTAGAGCAGTATTAATCTTAATCTCTATAGAGTAGATGAAAGGATTCAATGTCTTACTTTTAGATATTTCCAAATGAAATAACAATTTGAAAGGGAAGCAAAAAGAGGGAAGTAAAAAAAAGAGAGGTCATTCCCTGTACAAATACTTAATCTTGTCAGGTTCTCTTTAAATATGAGTAGAGGTAGACTCCTGGAGGTCAACAGTGCCTAAGGAAGCAAATTAAATGTGTTTTGATGATAATGACAGTGATCCTAGTAGGCACTTCCAAATGGAATCCATTATGCTGCTGATTCAAGTATTATTACAATGAGTTCTAGTTCCTTTACTACTTAACAAATTAATGAGTTTTACTCCCTGGCTGGTGGGAAACATTCTGAAAATTCACAATGAAGAAAAAATGAGTTCAAGCAAATAACCAGAGAAGTAAGAGAGAGAAAGTAGTACTCACTTCTCTATTGTAACTTCTGTCTTTCCTGTACATGGGATGAGACCCAGCAAAACTAGAAGACGCAAGTAAAAGCTGAATCCTTGTGCTAAATTTGTATCCTTGAGGAAAATCACACAACTTTTCAAGTTTTAATTCTTCATTTAAATTCTTCATCTGCACATCAAAGACTATAATTACAACCTCACATTCTACTTGGCTATATTTATGTATCAATATTTTATTTACTTACATTTCCTTCAAATTATACCATGCCTTGCATCTGCTGGAATGATATATATAATTGTAGGTATATGTATATATACACACACATACATACATATATTTAAGATTCTAAGTGTATATGTATGTATATATATACACACATATATGTGTGTACATTATATATATATATATAAAATTTTCCCCCAATTTTAGGAAGAGTGGATAAATGAGGAACCTGACATATTAATCAAACTGTCACAAATTAAATTCACAGAAAAAAATATTAAAAGCAACAAGAGAAAAGCAACAAAAAACATACAAGGGAAACCCCATAAGGTTAACAGCTAACCTTTCAGCAGAAACTCTGCAAGCCAGAATGGAGTGGCAGGACATATTTAAAGTGATGGAAGAGAAAAACCTACAACCAAGATTACTCTACCCAGCAAGGATCTCATTCAGATTCCACTGAGAAATTAAAAACCTTTACAGACAAGCAAAAGTTAAGAGAATTCAGCACCATGAAACCAGCTTTACAACAAATGCTAAAGGAACTTCTCTAGGCAGGAAACACAAGAGAAGGAAAAGACCTACAATAACGAACCCAAAACAGTTAAGAAAATGGTAATAGGAACATACATATTGATAATTACCTTAAATGTAAATGGATTAAATGCTCCAACCAAAAGACATAGACTGCCTGAATGGATACAAAAACAAGACCCATATATATGCTGTCTACAAAAGACCCACTTCAGACCTAGGGACACATACAGACTGAAAGTGAGGGGATGGAAAAAGATATTCTGTGCAAATGGAAATCAAAAGAAAGCTGGAGTAGCAATACTTGTATCCGATAAAATAGACTAAAATAAAGACTATTACAAGAGACAAAGAAGGACACTACATAATGATCAAGGGATCAATCCAAGAAGAAGATATAACAATTGTAAATATTTATGCACCAACACAGGAGCACCTCAATACATAAGGCAAATACTAACAGCCATAAAAGGGGAAATCAACAGTAACACAATAACTGTAGGGGACTTTAAAGGGGGCCCGACTTTCACCAATGGACAAATCAACCAAAATGTAAATATATAAGGAAACAAAAGCTTTAAAAGACACATTAGACCAGATAGACTTAATTGATATTTATAGGACATTCATCCAAAAACAACAGAATATACTTTCTTCTCAAGTGCTCATGGAACATTCTCCAGGATAGATCTCATTTTGGGTCACAAATCAAGCCTCCGTAAAATTAAGAAAATTGAAATTGTATCAAGTATCTTTTCTGACCACAGTGCTATGAGACAAGATGTCAATTACAGAAAAATAAAAACCCTGTATAAAATACAAACACATAGTGGCTAAACAATACGCTACTAAATAACCAAGAGATCACTAAAAAAATCACGGAGGAAATCAAAAACTACCTAAAAACAAATGACAATAAAAACGCAACAACCCCAAACCTATTCGATGCAGCAAAATCAGTCCTAAGAGGGAAGTTTATAGCAATACAATCCTACCTCAAGAAACAAGACAAATCTCAAATAAACAACCTAACCTTAGACCTAAAGCAATTAGAGAAAGAACAAAAAGAAACCCGAAGTTAGCAGAAGGAAAGAAATCATAAACATCAGATCAGAAATAAATGAAAAAAAACTGAAGGAAACAATAGCAAAGATCAATAAAAGTAAAAGCTGGTTCTTTGAGAAGATAAACAAAATTGATAAGCCATTAGCCAGACTCATCAAGAAAAAAAAGGGAGAAGACTCAAATCAACAGAATTAGAAATGATAAAGAAGGAACAACTGACACTGCAGAAATACAAAGCATCATGAGAGACGACTACAAGAAACTGTATGCCAATAAAATGGACAACCTGGAAGAAATGGAAAAATTCATAGAAAAGTACAATCGACACTGAACCAGGAAGAAAATATGAACAGACCAATCACAGCACTGAAATTGAAGCTGGGATTAAATATCTTCCAGCAAACAAAAGCCCAGGACCAGATGGCTTCACAGGTGAATTCTACCAAACATTTAGAGAAGAGCTAACACCTATCCTTCTCAAACTCTTCCAAAATATAGCAGAGGGAGGAACACTCCCAAACTCATTCTATGAGGCCACCATTACTCTGACACCAAAACCAGACAAAGATGCCACAAAAAAAGAAAACTACAGGCCAATATCACTGATGAACATAGATGCAAAAATCCTCAACAAAATACTAGCAAACAGAATCCAGCAACACATTAAAAGGATCATACACCATGATAAAGTGGGGTTGATCCCAGGATTGCAAGGATTCTTCAATATATGCAAATCAATCAACGAGATACACCATATTAACAAATAGAAGGAAAAAACCATATGATCATCTCAGTAGATGCAGAGAAAGCTTTCAACAAGATTCAACACCCATTTATGATAAAAACTCTCCAGAAAGTGGGCGTAAAGGTAACCTACCTCAACATAATAAAGGCCATATATGACAAACAGACAGCCAACATCATTTTCAATGGTGAAATACTGAAACCATTTCCTCTAAGATCAGGAACAAGACAAGGTTGCCCACTCTCACAACTAATATTCAACACAGTATGGAAGTTTTAGCCACAGCAATCATAGAAGAAAAAGAAATAAAAGGAATCCAAAATAGAAAAGCAGAAGTAAAACTGTCACTGTTTGCAGATGGCATGATACTATACACAAAGAATCCTAAAGATGCTACCAGAAAACTACTAGAGCTAATCAATGAATCTGGCCAAGTAGCAGGATACAAAATTAATGCACAGAAATCTCCTATATTCCTATACACTAATAATGAAAACTCTGAAAGAGAAATTAAGGAAACACTTGCATATACGATTGCAACAAAAAGAATAAAATCAGAAATAAATAAAATCATATCAGAAATAAATGAAAAAGAAATGAAGGAAAGAATAGCAAAGATCAGTAAAACTAAAAGCTGGGTCTTTGAGAAGATAAACCTACCTAAAGAGACAAAAGACCTGTATGCAGAAAACTATAAGACACTGATGAAAGAAATTAAAGATGATACAAACAGATGGAGAGATATACCATGTTCTTGGATTGGAAGAATCAACATTGTGAAAATGACTATACTACCCAAAGCAATCTACAGATTCAATGCAATCCCTATCAAACTGCCACTGGCATTTTTCACAGAAGTAGAACAAAAAAATCACACAATTTTATGGAAACACAAAAGACCCTGAATAGCCAAAGCATTCTTGAGAAAGAAAAACGGATCTGGAGGAATCAGGCTCCCTGACTTCAGACTATACTACAAAGCTAAAGTAATCAAGACAGTATGGTACTGGCACAAAAACAGAAATATAGATCAATAGAACAGGATAGAAAGCCCAGAGATAAACCCATGTACATATGATCACCTTATTTTCGATAATGGAGGCACAAATATATGATGGAGAAAAGACAGCCTCTTCGATGACTGGTGCTGGGAAAACTGGACAGCTACATGTAAAAGAATGAAATTAGAACACTCCCTAACACCATACACAAAAATAAACTCCAAATGGATTAAAGACCTAAATGTAAGGCCAGACACTATCAAACTCTTAGAGGAAAACATAGGCAAAACACTCTATGACATAAATCACAGCAAGATCCTTTTTGACCCACCTCCTAGAGAAATGGAAATAAAACCAAAAATAAACAAACGGGACCTAATGAAACTATAATTCAAAAAGAGTCATGTACCACAATGTTCATTGCAGCTCTATTTACAATAGCCAGGACATGGAAGCAACTTAAGTGTCTACTGACAGATGAATGGATAAGGAAGATGTCACATATATATACAATGGAATATTACTCAGCCATAAAAAGAAACGAAATTCAGTTATTTGTAGTGAGGTGGATGGACCTAGAGTCTGTCATACAGAATGAAGTAAGTCAGAAAGAGAAAAACAAATACTGTTCGCTAACGTATATATGGAATCTAACAACAACAACAAAATGGTTCTGAAGAACCTAGGGGCAGGACAGGAATAAAGATGCAGACATAGAGAATGGACTTGAGGACACGGGGAGGGGGAAGGTTAAGCTGGGACGAAGTGAGGGAGTGGCATGGACTTATATATATTACGAAATGTAAAATAGCTAGCTAGTGGGAAGCAGCCGCATAGCACAGGGAGATCAGCTCAGTGCTTTGTGACGACCTAGAGGGGTGGTATAGGGAGGGTGGATGGGAGATGCAAGAGGGAGGGGATATGGGGACATATGCATATGTATAGCTGATTCACCTTGTTATAAAGCAGAAACTAAAACACCACTGTAAAGCAATTATACTCCAATAAAGATGTTAAAAAAAAAATAAGGAAAAGAAAACAGGCTTTTATTCAAATTCTTCAGATAGTACAAAATCCACAAAATAGAAATAGTATTCTCTATTGCGAGATTAATCTACCATAATGCCTTTTGGGGATTATCTGTCACTCATTTTATTTTATTTTTTAAAGGACTTAGCTTTTCCTGAAAAAGTATATTCAGAATCTTGATCTTGAATTGCATGTTCTGTTTTGGGTTATTTCTAATAGAAGAACATAGTATAATTTCATAAGGCTCCAAATAACTGTTATGTTTCTATAGTTAGGAGATGTATTCCATTTTCACTAGGAATTGGTAAACCAGCATCAAAATGGCCCCTTACCCTTGCCCGTTTTAATTCCCAAACCATACTCAATATCCTTTATGCTTTCCAACACAAGTTGAAAACTCTTAATTTCTCAACTGTGGCCAACTAAACAGTTTCTCTTAAAAATGCAAGCTCCACGTTGTTAGTACTAATAAAAATAATAGTTTACCCAAATTTTCCCCTTTCATCTAATACTGTATGTATGATACATAATGTCTTAAACAATGATTTTCTATAAAAACCACATATTGAAGAAATAAAAAAATCTCTCAACAACAGAAAGGAAACCAAAATGCTTCAGTAATGATTTTGGAGACCAGATTATCCTTATGGTTCCTGCAGTTGGTAGATAAGACCATTTTTAGAAGTTTTATGCAGAGTTCAAGATTACTACAAATGTAAATTTCAGATGGGTATGTCCACTGTGAAGGTTGGAAGATTAGAAAGATCTTCTTAAATTAGCCTTTTTTTTTCCTAGTGGGTTACAACCAACTTGCAAGTCTTGAACATAATGTATTCCTAGATAAAATTTGAGACCTCTAAGGTTACAGTAAATAGGTTCTATAAAACTAAACCTAAAATGTGTGTTATTTCTTCTAGGATACAATTGGACCAAGCCATTCCCGATGGCAAAAATCCAATTACAGCAGTAAAGACTGCTCTTAGTTACTCCTTCCTTCGAATCAAAGCAAATGGCAAAAAGAGGTGAGTAGGAAGCAACTACCTTCGTAAATACATGGACTGACATTTGGTATCAATTTTGTGTTAGAGAATGAAAATGGAGAAGAGGATCCAGTGTGTTGCAAATGCCTTCGATATAGGTTTTTGCATTTTTTTTTTCAAGAAAGTGGCCAGAGAAGGAAAGTAACTTTTTTCATGAAAATAAGATATTCTGAGTAAGGCAGAATGGTGTCATGGTGAGTCAGTGGTTGAAATTCTGGCCTAGACAGCCCCATGATTCTGAACAGGTTACATCAACTTTGAGCCTCTGTTTTCTTCAGTAAAATAGGGCTGATTACTGTGCTGCTCTCTTAATATGAATTAGGACTAAGTGAAATAGTGCTGGTAAGCCATCTATCAAATAGTCCATGCTCAATCAATATTATCATCAGCTCAGCTGTTACACAAATATGTATTCTTCCTGGCAGACTAAGTTTCACTTTGCCTAACCTGGCTTGATGTGCACTGTTTTGGGGCTGGCTCATTTAAAGCCTAGAAAATGACAAAGATGCCATGAACACAATTACCGTGACACTTTACTGATTTTTACAAGAGAGAACAGTAGGGGTGATGACAGAAGAGATGGCTTTGCTGTTCTCAGGAATCCAATTGTGGAGAAAATGACACATCACTAAGGCCAAGAGTCTGAACTGTGCTGATAAATTCTGCTTTCCCTCTAACTTTTCTTTTCTGCCTGATCTTTCTAATGAACCCAGTTTGTCTAATCAGCAGAATATTTATAGTTCTAAAGCAGTTCTTTTGTTCCTGAAAATGGGCACCAGCATAAGGTGAGAATAGTGAAACATTTATCTTGAGATCACAGAAGAAGGCACTGCTTTCTGTTCTGTGCACATGCTCTCTGAGTGCGGTAACTGATCTATTCAGCATCCTACAGCTGTCGATGTTGATATCACTGCTCTCAACTCCTCCTTTCTTGTTGATACAGAAGACCACCTGGAAGCAAGCAGAGCCCACTCACTCATCACCTGCCAGTCCCCGACCCCAAACTCAGGGTGCTCTTCATCTGCCAGAGACTTACAGAGAGATGACTGAACAGACTCAACAAATAAGAGTTCCAAAGTTCCTTCTGTCACTTCCCAGCTGTGTGATCTCAGTGAAGTTGCTTAACCTCTCTGAGTCTCAAGTTTTCATCTGTAGCATAGGACTAATTCTGAATCTCGCTAAGCTTCTCTGAAAGAATTAAGTGAGGTGATATGTAAAAGCCTCTGGCATA
Organism: Mesoplodon mirus; assembly: GCF_964341445.2. Taxonomy (NCBI): domain Eukaryota; kingdom Metazoa; phylum Chordata; class Mammalia; order Artiodactyla; family Ziphiidae; genus Mesoplodon; species Mesoplodon mirus. The sequence goes on along the minus strand of NC_138988.1, from coordinate 15,283,912 downwards.
AACTAGGGGCTTAGTTTTGATTCGAAAACCTCAGCATTAAAAAAAAACCAAAACCCTCGGCATTTAACCAAGAACAGTCTTTTTTTTTTTAGTCAAATAGAACTTTCCTGTTTGTTGTTGTATGCTTCTGGGTTCAGAAGACTCCTTCTCTGAGTTCCCAAGGTGATAATAAGAGCTCTGAGAGGCGCCTTATGTTTTTTAAAAATAGTTTTCAGATAATTCCCTTAATGCCACAGTCCCATTTGGGCCTCATGGTTTCTGGAATCATCTGAGAAAATGAGAAACACTGAGATAAAGCAAAAATACAGACTGAACAGAAAAAAGACAGTATAATGGGAAAATACTTCCTCGTACAAGAGAATGTAGTGCTGTCTAATAGAAATACAATACAAGCCTCACCTGTAATTTCAAATTTTCTAGCAGCCACAGTTTTGAAAAACTGAGACTAGCTCAAATTTTATTTTGTTTAATCTGATATATCCAAAATATTATTTCAATTATTTCAATTATTTGAAATATAATTTCAAAATATTATTTAATTAATATAAAAACCAGTGAGGCATTTTACATTACTTTTTGGTACTTAATCTTCAAAACCTGGTATGCATTTTACACTTACAGCACATCTCAATGAAAAATACCCATGTTTTACATGCTCAATAGCACACGTGGCAAGTGGCTACTGTATTGATAGACTTGGTATAGAATGCAGTTTGCAGTTGTGTTGAAAATGATTAAATTCATAAACCATTTACCAAAGCCAATGTACACATCATTTTCAAACATTTGTTCCAGTTAGAAAATGCCTTGAAAAGAAAAATAATCTAATCACACTGAAACCATACTGAAACCATTCAGTGAGCAAGCCTTCTGGTTTTTGTTTGTTTGTTTGTTTGTTTGCGGTACGTGGGCCTCTCAGTGCTGTGGCCTCTCCCATTGCAGAGCACAAGCTCCGGACGCGCAGGGTCAGCGGCCATGGCTCACGGGCCCAGCCGCTCCGTGGCATGTGGGATCTTCCCAGACCGGGGCACGAACCCATGTCCCCTGAATCGGCAGGCAGACTCTCAACCACTGCGCCTCCAGGGAAGCCCAAGCCTTCTGGTTTTAAACCAGTGCCCCCTACTGGGTATGTGCCGGATTAAATAGTAAACAAAGAGAAGTTCTGTCACAGTTGACACTGGCCTAGACTTGAGCACCAAGTAATTTTTATTGTATTTTCAAGAAAACTATCAACTTAGATACATGCAGTTAACTAGCACTTGACTATACCAAACATTGCACTGTCCTAAAAATGTTAGTCCCTTCTCACCTTGGCAAACAAATGGATATACAACTATTTCCAACTCAGTAAATCCAAATGGGCACTCCTAACGTCTGTTTGACTCTAAGAACTTTAAACATGAAAAGGAACATTTAGACTAAAAGATGACTGGACTTTTTATGCAACTTTGTCACCAGAAGCAATCAAGACTGCCAGCTGCTGTTAATTTAGATTGAAATCACCAAATCCATGTTTCAATTGACAGCTCATCAATGACAGCTTCTCAGGTGGGATTTCCTGACCCTGCTTTTGGTGAAGGGGAGGAGACAATCTCAGTAGAAGGTCTCACAGCTGCAGGAATGATAAGGATGACTAAGCATGGACCCGGCCTTCACTAAGTTTGGAGAAGTTTTCTTTTCTTGACTTTTTCCCAAGAAAGTTTATATTCCTTGGTTAAGTGGCTTCAGATGAAGTGTACAACATTCACAGGGAATGCGTGACCTTGACTTATCAAAAGGCCACAAGTGAACTTGTTTCCTCTTGGAGCTGATCCCTCAGTCTCGCCCCTCAAATCCCTGCCTTTAGTAGAAGCACACCTGTGGCTCTGTTCACCCGAGATGACTTTCTACCTGAGCTCTTAATTCTGCATCACAAAGAGCCCTGGGATCAGCTGGTTAGGACTGAATTCCCCTTAGATATGGAAGGAGGGGAGAGAACTAAGTGGCTGATCAATTGAAAGCAAATAATCTTTCCTGGCTCCTATGATAGGCTACAAGTCCACGTCCACATCCATCCTCCTATAGCTTTTATGGTTCAGGAAGTGAAGATGTACCAGGGAAAGGAGTTGTTGAGAATGAAGTGCATGGTAAATACCTTATCTTTCCTGCCATCAAGAATAAAGATCAGGGCTTCCCTGGTGGCGCAGTAGTTGAGAGTCAGCCTGCAAACGCGGGTTTGTGCCCCAGTCCGGGAAGATCCCACATGCCGCGGAGCGGCTGGGCCCGTGAGCCATGGCCGCTAAGCCTGGGCGTCCGGAGCCTGTGCTCCGCAACGGGAGAGGCCGCAACAGTGAGAGGCCCGCGTACCGCAAAAAAAAAAAAAAAAAAAAAAAACAGAATAAAGAAGACCTTAAATTACACCAAAGGCTTTTGTGGAAAACATAGTAGAGCGTTTGAAAGTAATGTCTTGGGAGCCACACGTAGCTCCCATGTTTTCTATTCCCTCTACCACTGCCCTTGTTCAGACTCCCCATTTCTTCCACTGGACCTGGACAATAAGCTCCACATTCTGCTTTGCTGCCTAATAAGCCACTCCGAAGCGAGTGGTTTAAAACAATGACTTATTATTTCTCATGATTCTGTGGTTTGGCAGGGAGGTTCGACTCTGGTCTTACCTGAACATATCCATGTGGTAGGTAAGCTGGAAGCTTGTCTTGGCTGGGATGTTGGGAAAGACACCTTCTTTCTCCTTAATGTCTGGGTGTCTCTATTTTCACCCGGCCTCCCATCTTGACGGAGGCTCGCCTGAACTTCTCACACGGTGGCTAAACTGCAAGAAGCAAGCCCCGCTTCAACAAGCGATTTTTAAGCCTCCACGGGCATCACGCTTGTTGATGACTATTGGCCAAAGCAAGTCACATGACCAAGCCCTGCATCAGTATGGGGAGGGGAACTCCACAGGTGTGGATATAAGGAGGCTTGACTCACAGAGGCAATCAATGTAGCAGTTTGCCACACCTTAGATGAATTCCCTTCTCCAATCAGCTTTAACATCTCAGCTGTCTTCAATCACGGCTGATCTTGCCTCCTTACCTCCACTCAGAGGAGACACTTCTGATTATCCTGAGTGCAGGAGGTGTGCTACTAGCATCTACTGGGCAGAGCAGGGACGCTAGACTTCCTACAGTGTGCAGGACAGCCCCACAATAGGATTATCTAGTCCAAAATATCAACAGTGCCAAAGCTGAGAGACTTTGTTCTAGATGTAAGGTCCTGGGATACCACTCGGAACAAAACTGGACCTGAACTCTCAACTCAGGGAGTTATTTCTCATGGGGGAAGACAGGCAGGTAAAGAGCAAATGCAATAAAGCGATAGATGTTCTAAAATATGAGGAAGAACCTGAAGGCTTGGGTGCCCAGGGAGGGAGTAGTCTGTTCTGCTTGAGGTGAGAAGAATCAGGCAGATAGTGAGGAGGGAAGGTGAGCCACACAGACACAGAGAACAACATACTTTAAAGCCAGAGGGCTTGAAATAGATTGACATATTTGAGAATTTACCATTCTTTCAACATGGATGAAGGACAAGCCATGGGCTGAAAGTGGGGTAAGGTTGGGAGAGAAAGGGGAGACGTAAGCAATGGGCAAATCAATGACAGCTTCTGTGGCTCATGGCGGTAATTCTCACTCATGGCTGCACATCAGAATCACCTGGGAGCTTTGACAAACTAGCCCTTCTGAGCCTCACGCCGGCGCATTTAACTCTGACTCTGGGCGTGGGATTCTGACATCTATGCATTTTGAAAGCTCCTCATGAGATTCCAGTTCACAGTTAGAGTTGAGAACTGTGCTGACTTTATCTTATAGGCAATAGGGAAACAGAGAAGAGATTTAAGCAAGGGGCAGCCTGATATTTTAGGACTGTGTTCATCAGAGGGTGGAAAACAGATGGAGGATGGGCAACACTGGACACAAAGGGCCCCATTCTATTAGGAGATGACCAGGGGACACACCTCAGGGGAGAGATATTGAATGAAGGTCCACACCAAGATCAAGGATGGGGCTGTTAATAGGTTAACATGATTCAAGTATCATTTTGAAATTGAGTAAAACGGAAGAAGTGATGAGAGAAGAAGAGGAATTAAGACAGAAGGATGAATATTGCATGATTCCACTTGTATGAGGTATCTAAACTAATCCAACTCATAGAAACAGAGAGTGGAATGATGGTTGCCAGGGACTGGGGGGAGGGGAAATAGGAAGTTGATTTTCAACAAGTATAACCTTTCAGTTATGTGAGGGGAATAAGCTTTAGAGATCTGCTGTATAACACTGCACTACAGTTAACAGTTACTGTATTCTGCACTTTAAATTTTCAAAGGGTAGATCTCGTGTTAAGTGTCCTTATCACAATTTTAAAAAAAGGAAAAAAAGGGAGGGATTTAGGAAATCTGATTTTCTGATAGGCTTGCCTATCTGATGGAATAGAGAGGTCATTACTGATTTGAGATCGTGATAACAGTTTGGAGGATTATGAGTCAGATTTGGATGCACGGAGTTTGAGATTCCTCAGCTTCAAGCAGCTGTTAGTGGGCAGTGACGGGCTCTTCCTCATGAGAGGGACCCAGCTGGCTTGCAGCAATTTGTGAGTCATGGGACTGGATAAGTGTGAACAAGTGAGTGTGGAAAGTAAGAAGAAGGGGCCAAGGACTGGCTTTTGCATTGTGGCTGCACAGGAAGCGAAGACAGCGGAGAAGTCAGCAAACACTGATAAGGAAGGTTCAGAGAGACCCCATCTGTCCGCATTCCAGATCATTATACACCCCTGCCACGAAGACTGCTCAGTAATGAAAATATGAGATCCTTGGCCCACTGTTTAAATTCTTCAGTGGCTCTGCACTGCTCCTTGGCTGAAGACTAAGCTTGGCATTTAAAGCCTTCCCACTCCAGACACGGCATGTACGTCTTCCTGGTTTCATCCTTCACTGGGGGCCAGCATTTACCCGACCCTCTGCTAGTACTGAACTGCTTTAAACTCTCTGTACTTGGTCTTCCCTGGTGGCGCAGTGGTTGAGGGTCCGCCTGCGATGCAGGGGACACGGGTTCGTGCCCTGGTCCGTGAAGATCCCACATGCCACAGAGCGGCTGGGCTCGTGAGCCATGGCTGCTGAGCCTGCGCGTCTGGAGTCTGTGCTCCACAACGGGAGAGGCCACAACAGTGAGAGGCCCGCATACCGCCAAAAAAAAAAAAAAATCTAGTTTCCCAGAGATAATGGTATCTGGATTCAGAGTGACCTGGGTTCAAGTATATTCATTCACTCAGGCCACAAATTATCTATGAAGCTCCTATTATCAGCCAGTCCCTTTCTTTGTACATCTTGACTTCTCTATAGGTAACAATTGGATATAAGAATGGCACACCTATGACCACATCTTTCTTATACTACTTACCAGGCCATACGACTTTGAGTAATTCCTTTACTTTCTTGGTGCCTCTATTTCCTTGTGTATAAAATGGGGATATAACACTACCTACCACATAAGATTATTATGAAAATTAAAGAGTTAATAGGTGGAAGTTCATCAGGGTCAGCATACCTTTTCTGTCAGGGATCAGATAGTGTCTCTTTCTGGTTTTGTAAACCATATGGTCTTTGCTACAATGAATCAGCTACAGAAGAGCAGCCGCAGACTGACTCTACAAATGAATGTGTGGCTATGTTCCAATAAAATTTATTTACAAAAAAAGGTGGCAGCCACATCTGGGCCATGGACTATATCTTGTCAACCCCTAGAGAACAAGCCTGGAATATATCAAAATTTATCTATCTTTATCATTATTTTATATTTTTGGAGGAAATGTTTTGCAATCAATAACATCTTACTTGACTGTTTATCCAGATTTGTATTTATTTCTGCCAGTCACGTGGGAGCACCACATACCTGAGAGCACTTTAAAGTGTCTGCTCAAGGTTTTGGGACCATCTTGGTGGTGTGAATGCAAGTAACATATCCATGGTACTAAGAGCTTGTGGTTCTAACTCTAATGGGAGTTGTCTTTTTCTTCCTTCCATCCTGTGCCAACATCGAAATATGAAAGCTCATTACTGCCCTTTGCTGCCTGGTGTTTTTTTTACTCATTTGCTCTGACACTGCAGATTTAGCTCTTGGGTGTCCCAGCTTTACGTGAAGGTTTTTTTTTTTTTTTTTTATTAAACCCTCACCTTGGACATTTTTTCCTTTCTTTATAGTACTTAAAATAATAGTGCATTTTATAATTGGTGGGGCCCTAAATTTGATGAACTATGTTCTTAAAGCTCAGGAAACATTAGCTATTGTTATTTATGACCATTTCTGCAGTGGACCCTGTGGGGCTCTGGCCTGACTCCCTTCCCCAGCCCCTACCCGGTTTAAGTGTTTTCCAGGCACACCCAGAAGGTGGCCCCAGAGGTGGCCTTCAGCCACTGACTGGCAGATCAATGTATGTTATGGGCTGAATTGTTCACCACCCTCCAAATTCATACAATGAAGCCCTAATCCCAGTACCTCAGAATATGACTATATTTGGAGACAGGGCCTTTAATTAGGTGATTCATTAAAATGAGACACTTAGGGGAGGCTCTCATCCAATCTGACTGGTGTCTTTAAAATACGAGGATGTTTGGACATAAAAAGAGACACCAGGGTTTCCCTGATGGCGTGGTGATTAAGAATCCACCTGCCAATGCCTGGGACACAGGTTCGAGCCTGGGTCCGGGAAGATCCCACATGCCGCGGAGCAACTAAGCCTGTGCGCCACAACTACTGAGCCTGTGCTCTAGAGTCTGCGAGCCACAACTACTGAGCCCGTGCTCCACAACAAGAGAAGCCACCGCAATGAGAAGCCTGTGCGCAGCAATGAAGACCCAACACAGCAAAAAATAAATAATAAAAAAATTAAAAAAAAAGAGAGAGAGACACCAGTGACTTGAGTGTGCAGAGAGATGGCCATGTGAAGAGGCAGCAAGAGGGTGGCCATCCGCAAACCAAGGACAGAGGCCTGGACCAGATCCTTCCCTTATGGTCCTCAGAGGAAACCGACCCTATCAGTACCTCAATCTTGGACTTCCAGCCTCCAGAATTATGAGACAATACATTTCTCTCATTTAAGCCACCCAACCTGTGGCATTTTGTGAAGGCAGTTCTAGCAAACTAGTAAAATGGGGGCACAAAATGATGGCCCTCTTGTCTCAAGGTAGAGCCACCTCTTGCTGATCCTATTCCCCTCCTATCTTGCTTCCCTCACTTCTTTCCTCTTGAGCACCCTCCCTTAATTAGTCAAGTGCATCCAAATCCCTGGTTCTAGAGGACCAGGGATCCTGGTCAGGTTCTGCTACTAGAGGACCGGCTCTAAAAGAAGGTCTTCCCTTCTCTTAATCTGCTCCAGTTATTATAACAGACAACCACAGACTGTATGGCTTAAATATCAGAAATTTATTTTTTACGTTACTGAAGACTGGGAAGTTCAAGATCAAGGTGGCAGCAGATTCAGTATCTGGTCAGGGCCCACATTCTGGTTCACAGACGGCCATCTGGTCACTGCATCCTCACATGGTGTTAGAAGCAAGGCAGCTCTCTGGGCCATCTTTCATAAGGGCACTAATCTAGTTCATGAGGACTCAGTCCTTAAGACCTAAGCACCTTCCAATGCCCCCCAGCTCAAAACACCATTGTGTTGTGGTTAGGTTTTAACATATGAATTTGAGGGACACAAATATTCAGTCCATAGCAGCACCTCAAAACTTTTCCATGTTCTGGAAGCCTATCAGTTTTGGCAGGTAAATGTTGAGGCTGTAAATTACATTGGATTGTAAGGGCCACCACTGTCAATAGAAAGATGAATATGCCCAGTAAATGAATTATTTTCTCATAATGATAGCATGTTTCTACATCTGTGCTGACATCCCCAGCACACCAGTATGTTCCAGTGATGTTAAAATATCACATGTGTATATACTATCACTGAAATAGAAGACACATTCAAACACAGTATCTCGGTTGGCAGTATGACTCAGGAAAAACCTGGCATGCTTCAGCGCATGTGGGGAGCAGATTTTTAAATACCCACATCTCTCTAATTAGAAAAAAGCAGGGAAAAATATTAATATCCTAGGCATATGCAGGAATTTTAATTATCTTTTGCAATATGTTACAATTTTGCATGTTACAAAACATTGTTATTTTTAATCGTTAGATAGCAACTCATCTTGAGAAACTTTAATGACTGTGGACTTTGTTCAAAGTTTTTCTTTATTAGAATGCATTAACAAAAATAGCTATATAGCATGTGTGTGTGTGAGAGGGAAAGGGGAGAGGGAGAGAGAGAAACATGTTTGTGAAAACATTTAGATATTTATTGCCCCATGGATTTAGAAGCTAATAAGTTCTTTAAATATATGAGAAGAGGTAAGGGAATTCATGTGTTTCCTTATTTATGTCACTATGGTCTGTGATAACATTGTACAGTATTAAGAGAAAGCAGTGCAAGTACTGTTGGGAATCACTCAACCAACCAGGAAGTAAATTATGGTTAGGTCTTCACAGTCTGATTGAGATGGAAACTGGAAGCAATTATCAGGTAATTCAATGAATTTCAAAACAATTGCCAGAGTTCTCCACCTCCACTGTATCTAAAGGCAGGTGAGCCATTCTAAATTAAGAGAGAAACAAGAGGGATCCTAAGTCCCTAATGGAGATTATACTCTACCTCGTTCTTATTTTCCTGGACAAGTCTATACCAATTTTTTCTTTTCCCCTGAATTTGTCTTCAGAATAACAAAAACACACATGCAAAAAAAATTACAAAGCACAAAAGTGATCCTGTGAGTCTATTAAAAAACCATAATTTGATTGCTTGCTTTCCTATACCACCCCCTCAGCTCACTGCTTGCCACTTACCTCTGAACTGCAGAACATGTTTGATTTAACTCTTGTTCTTAAGATAATGGCTCCCAAACTTGGTCCCTCATTAGCATCACTTGGGGAAGTTTTGGAAAGTTTGCATTCCCAAACACCAGCACAGAGAGTTTTAATTCTATAAGTATGGGAAATATTTCCCTTGAGTCCTGAAGTTAAATAATAGGAAAAATTAGTCAGTCTTGCCCTTTGACTTTATATACACGAGGAAGGCAAAATGTCTTGCAAAAAACATGCTACCACTTCTCCCTCTCAAACTCATGACAGACATCCTTAGTTGGTCATGATAATGTTTCCAATAACTTCAGACAGTTTCAAAATCCTCATTACAGCACTACTGGTGGCTACTAGCAACTCAAGTTGGGGGAAAAAATTCAAACCTATTTGCCCTAAAAAGAAAAAGAGACTGAGTTAATTCAATTACTATAAAGATGGTCAAAACTTAAGCAGCAGCAACATGTGTTCATACCATAGTTATTCCACTTATGGTTTGTAAATTGATTAATTTCTTAACGTCATATGCTGATTTAAATATAAAAAACTATGTACCTTATTTTTCCCCAAGAGAGGCCCACTTTATATGTTATCCAGAAAATATTTCATAGAAGTCAAGTCAACAGAAAACTGTCTCATTAAGTAACATATAATCTTAAATCATCATTAGAAGAAGCAAAGGGAGGGGGTTATTAAAAATTTCAAACTTCCCTTTCCATATTTCCTTCATTCTGCAGAATACACTGAGGTTAAGAAGATTCTGATTTACAAAGCTTGCATGAGGAAATTTCTCATTTTATAAACTTAGTTTAGGAAAGTTACACTTTTAAGGGTGGAATAAGATTTTGATTAAGAGCTTATCTACAAAGACAATAAAGAATATGGCATGACTGCAAATTTGATGATGGACATACAGAGCTAGCAAGGGTAATGCAGGATGAATTAATTTTTTAAATGTGTGAAATAATATTAATAATCAGAGGGAAATCTGATATTAAAATCTAATTGAAATTGAATTCAGTCAGAAAACTTCAGCTTCTACTCTTCTAACTTGACATCTCCACAAAGACTTTCCTTTGATATTTTCCTTCACAAATAATTGAATTATAGGACTTTTGTGATATAGGAAGACTCTGGCCCATGCATCCAGGAAAAGCTGCTAGGTGGAAACAGGAAAAATATATTAGATATTTGTTTTAGCTTGATGTGGTATGGCATGGGCCATAGTGTTTACTTATGGACTAATTGAATAAGATTTCTCCTAAAAAAAGGAGGGAGGTTTTGGGCCCCAAATCCCATGCTTTTCAGTGTGGGAGTGGTTATTAGGTGGGAAATGGGGAAAATGAAAGCAGATTTGAGATGATATTAAAATGTGTGAGCTTATTAACATAGTGTGATAGTCTATTTTTCTTAGATCTGGCCCTGGACAGAGCTCGATTTCCATAGCTTGGGGAATGCCACATGGCTAATAAAATATCCAAAGCTTATGCAAACCAAATAGGTTTTGTCTTAGTTTACATTACTCTAGAGCCAAAGAGATCCTGATATATTGGGGGGCTGAGCATAGTTAGTTCTGACAAACAACAGCAAAATGTTGGGGGTTCTCCCTGAGCTCATACCAGGGTAATAACCTTAGCTTCAATTACACTTGGCCTTTCTAAATATTGCCTAAATTAGGGACTAGATAAAATGGTGGCTATTAATAACTTGCATTTATTCTTCTTAAGCATAAATTCATTATTTTCTTACACAGTATGTCTTCTGTCATTTACTGCTCTTTGATAAACTCAAACTCAGCCTTCAGGCAGCACTCATATAACATGGTTAGTATCTATTTGAAAATAGGAAGGTTCAGTCAGGTTGCCATTTTTTTTTCTCTCAACCAGTTTTATCTGATAATTTTAACAAATAGAACTGAGTCTTTTTGTTGTTGGAGGGGGATACAAACATGCGGACCCCACCCCCCATCGCTCTCAATGCATCCCTATTGAAATGACACTCAGAAGCTAAATATTTGGGAACATGTTTATTTCCTTAAAACTTAACTTCAAACATCATATAAGCCAGAAAGAAAACAGTAATGTAGAACGTCTTCTTCAGAATGAGACAAGCTCTTTATCTGAAACATGGGCTCTGCTCTTTGAACACAAGGGTAAAATGAGCCTCTGACCTGTCTAATGATAAAATCTCTTCCTTGGATTTTTAGCATCGTTAGCTTTAAAAGAGCCTTTTATATTTAATATGTTACTGAAACTTATCCATGTAGAAACATGTTTGATATCGGTGTGGTGCCAGCTTACTTCCAGAAGTCATGACCCAAAGTTAAAACTGAATATGGTAAAGGGCATAAGAGTATGGTTATTGAAAATTTTGCGGTTCCAACCTCTGTTACTGCATTTATTCAAGGGAGAAATTGAGCTCTACAAACCTCACATTCAATATCTGTGAAATGAGAATAATAATAATACCTATTTCTAGGAAGGGTATTCAAAATATTTAACAACTGGTTGAACCCAAGCCTAGAAAAATCAGAACAAACATCCATTTGGTCAAAATAAATGCCAGTCAACGTGCATATTGCTGATGATCAACCAGAATATCAGCCAGTTTCATTTCCTCAGATTGTTGACACATACAAGGAGGCCGTCTTAGCTTTATGTGGTAGCTAGCCCTCAAGATGGCCCCCAATGATTCCTACTTTGTACCTGGGTTGGTTTGTGTGACCAACAGAAAGAATACAGTAGAAGGGATGGTGCATTAATTATTTCTGAGATCATATTATAATAGTCGCTGAAGCTTCCATTACGGTTGCTATCTTTCTTCTTAATTTTAGTCACTCTGCAGGAAGCCACATCATGAGTAGTCCTAGGGAGAGGTGCCTGTGGTGAGGAACTGAAGCCCTGACAGTGGCCATTGGAGTGAGCTCAGATCCTCCAGCTAGAGTAAAACTCCAGATGACTGATTCCCCAACTGGCAGCTGGATTACAACCTCATAAAAGATGATAAGCCAGGGCTTCCCTGGTGGTGCAGTGGTTGAGAGCCCGCCTGCCGATGCAGGGGACACGGGTTCATGCCCCGGTCTGGGAAGATCCCACATGCCGCGGAGCGGCTGGGCCCGTGAGCCATGGCCGCTGGGCCTGCACGTCCGGAGCCTGTGCTCCGCAACAGGAGAGGCCACAACAGTGAGAGGCCTGCGTACCGCAAAAAAAAAAAAAAAAAAAAAAAAAAGATGATAAGCCAGAATTACCCAGCTAAGCTTCTCCTGGATTCTGGACCCTAAGAATCCCTAGGACATAATAAATGCTTGTTATTTTAGGAAGCTAAGTTTTGAGATAATTTTTTATGCAGCAAGAGCCCACTAACTTACTATATAATTGGCATTATAATATAATAGAGAAATGAAGAGAAAAATAAACATTTTAGGGCAAAAAATTATGTAGTACTTAATGCTGAAATCTGAATAAAGGAGAGGTCTTAGACACGGACTTTTTTTTTTTTTTTTTTTGGCAGAGGTGTCTTTGAGAAAAGATCATTATATTCCATTGCGTAGCTTGTACTCCACCCAAGGGGACCGAACCAAAGACATGCCTGGAGGTTCAAATCAAATCATGCTCTGTTCTCCAAGCTTTGTGGCCTGGCTCAGAGTTGCATCTACTCAGAAGAAAAGGTGCCTTTCGCTAATTCATGCAAATGTTTTGTCCTCTTGCCAAGACGTGTATCTGAGAGGTTTGTCTACCTGGAAGAGGCATCTTTTCCTTCTAAGCACAAAGATAAAAAATGGGCTGACAGTGGTTCCAACATTGGTGGGGGCCCTGGGATTTAAACTTTTTGAAGGAGTTTTTTCTAGCTTCACATCTGGCCTACCTCACTTATTTTATTTGCACCTTTGCATAAGTTTTATAATGTCAGTTTTCTCATTGTTAATTTTTTTTTTTTTTTTTGCGGTACGCGGGCCTCTCACTGCTGTAGCCTCTCCCGCCACAAAGCACAGGCTCCGGATGTGCAGGCCCAGCGGCCATGGTCCATGGGCCCAGCCGCTTCGTAGCATGTGGGATCTTCCTGGACCGGGGCACAAACCCGCGTCCCCTGCATCGGCAGGCGGACTCCCAACCACTGCGCCACCAGGGAAGCCCTCTCATTGTTAAAATGAGAAATGAGAACAATATCATCTATGTGATTGGATTATGGGGAAAAATCATATGAGGTAATTTTTATTTATTTATTTGTGGCTGCATTGGGTCTTTGTTGCTGTGCGCGGGCTTTCTCTAGTTGCAGCGAGCAGGGGCTACTCTTTGTTGTGGTGAGCAGGCTTCTCATTGTGGTGGCTTCTCTTGTGGCACAGCACGGGCTCAGTAGTTGCGGGGCGCGGGTTCAGTAGTTGTGGCTCGGGGGCTCTAGAGCGCAGGCTCTGTAGTTGTGGCGCATGGGCTTAGTTGCTCCGCGGCATGTGGGATCTTCCCAGACTAGGGCTCGAACCTGTGTCCCCTGCATTGGCAGGCAGATTCTTAACCACTGCACCACCAGGGAAGTCCCATATGAGATAATTTTTGAAAAGCACTAACCTCAACAGGCTGTTACATAGTAAATACTGAACGAATGCGATTTTCCTATCTCCATTAGACCAGTTTGAGTTTAGGCACAATTAAAGGGCATTTATGGAGGAAATTGCCAGCCTGCCAAAGGCTTTCTTGTATAGATATGAGATTGAGACTAGGCTATATTATTCCCCTATCATATAATAAGCATAATAAATTTCCAATAAATAAATAAGACAACTTCTCACTTGATATCTAATTACTAGATTCATTCAACTAACATGAATAGGGAAAACAATTTACGTGGCTTACCAAGAACTGAATACTCTTAATTAAAGATGTCTTTATCAATACCACATATGCTCCAAGAAACTCCAAATAATCTATAGGAGAGGATAAAATACTTAGAGAGAAAGAACATCTTATTGTAATAAATCTACCTGCACTAGCAGCAATTAATCTCATATGTAGGGAAAAATGGAAAAGAAAGACTAAAATTATGCTCTGGTTTATTATTTAGAGTTCTTAAGGAGAGCAATGAGTACTGAAAATTATTATCTTTAGTGAAGTGGATCTAGTAGAAGAATAACTCTAGGAGTGAGTTGGACAAGAGATACTTCTCACTGAATCTACTAGAAGTAGTAGCCAAGGGATTTCTGGGAGCTATGAAGGGAACTAAGGAGGGCAGTCATGACACTGCCTTGATTGTCACCATCAACACTGCAATGAATCACCTGCAATCATTTTCTCTTATCTCTTTCTCATTTACTCAAGATTCAGCTTCCAAGAAACAGCTTGGCAAGCTTTGGTTCAGTAATTTGTATGGCAGGAACTGGAGCAGGGACAGTAGACTGGTACATCAGTCTTCTGTATCAGAAGGCCATCACCTGGAAGTACATCTGCATCAAGACTAGAGATAGCAGGACAGAAACACTTCCCCAGTGGAAAGGGAAACTATTTCTCTACAGTCTTCAGCCAACAGCCAGCAAGGACATGAGGCCTGCCAACACTCGTATGAGTGAGCTTGGAAGTAGATCTTCTGAGGCTGGCCAACAGCCCTGCAAATAGCTTGGAATAGGATGTGCTAGGCTGAACTTTGAGATGACCATGGAGACACAGTCAACATCTTGATTACAGTCTTGTGAGAGACTCCAATACAGAAGCAGCCAGTTGAGTTATACCTGGATTCCTTTACCTGATTCAAACTGAGTTAATAAATGTTTGGGGATTTTTGTATGTCACTAATTTTTTGGTTAATTTTTATGCAGCAGTAAATAACTAATACGGACACTGATTTTTATAACGAATGGTTTTGCCAATTATTTAGCTGTTGTCGAAACCCATCCTTTTACACTCAGCTTTGTGATGCAGGGCTGGGACTCTGCAAACCCTATTTCCTCTTTGCCAGGTGCTCACTGGCTCTTCCATCTCGGGGCAGGGGGGAGGTGATAGAGAGTGATGAAAGACTAGAGAAGGAAAAATGGACTTGTTCCTTCCTGCTTGCTTCATGTGTTCTTCCTATTCTTGTGACCCTCACCTTAGCTGTGCTTCTCCACCCTGTAACATCTGTGTTTGTCGTAGGGGTGTTTCAGCACCTGTAGAACCAGCCTCACTGTGTCCCCCTTGAGACGACCAGTGCCAGCTGTTCAGTATCCCTGCTCAGAACTCTTGTGTGTCCGTTCCACAGGGCTTTTCTTCCAAGCTTCTAAGTTGCAATGATTCCAAGCTTCTCCCTGTTTCCCCAGCCCTACTGGGTGACAGCTGCTTCCTGCAGTTACCATCTCCATGATACCTTAGTTTCCCTTTTTGCCTCTTCAGTTACCTAGTTACAACTTTATACATGGTTAACATTTCTTTATATCACATTCTCTCTATTAAAAAAACTGGTGTGGTTTTGTCTCTCAACTGGACCCTGACAAACACAATGACCTAAGGGCCAACTCTACCCTAATATCACAGGGGACAATAGGAAAAGGGTATTGGTTTTTCTAACCCAGAACATTAATGATTAAGTTAAAATTGGCATTTTTTAATTGAAGGGATTATGTATCAATAGATTATTGTTCTGTATTATAATTTATTGTGACTGTGTCTCTACTGTGCACTTCAAAATAGACAAATACATGAACAATTACCTGAGGTTTAAAATTTCCAATGACTTACAGCTCTTCATTTATTTCTGCTTCATTGTGTTTAGCAATTCTACTGCTTTCTGTTTCACATAGGAAAAAGCTTAGAAAGCCAGAAGAGAAAAAGAAATAAAAAAGGTATAACCTTTACCTGATTCCCTCCTAGCCAAAATATTGATTTTTTTCTATTTTTATTTTACAGAAGAATTCTGTTCTGCTTGTTGTCACAAGTAGAATATATCCTAGCTCCTGCCTCTTATTTCCTTTTGTGGGTTCAATAGGCATTTGGAGGGTTTCACCTGAGAAGAGATGTACTGTACAAAAGAGAAAAGGTCTCGTTGAACCTTTTTAAAAAAACTATTCCTGTATGAGTCCACTGTTTGAACAGACCATTCAAGTTTGAGGTTAATGATACCATGACTGTCAGTCTGGAGAAGTCCAGGAATTTAGTGATTTTTGTTAAAGCATCTGACAGTGCATTGAATATTGCACATGCTTTGTACATATCTGGCGATTAACCAAGAACAAAGAATGAACTTTCATGGTAAGAAGCACAGACTTGTAAAGGCTTTGATTAAGACTTATTAGAGTAGGCAGGAAACAACTTTGAAAACTGTTCACAATGTGCTCAAGGACCTAAACAGTGGTGTAAAACACAATTTTTTTAAAGCAGAAGGACACTTCATTCAAATAAGATCTTATGAAGTACAAAATATATATTAAAATTAAAGATAGTACTGCAGTAGTTGAGGTTGAGGTTCGTTCCTGGCACCTTGCTAAATGGAGCCATCTTCCTCTATCTTCCTTGCACTCATCCACTTTCAGCCTTTACTGGGTACTGTCCCAGCAGGAAAATATAGCATCTTCAAATTTCATAATTTGAAGATAATTTAGCAGAGATTATTTACAAAGGTATAGACAGGGTATAAAGCAACCCAAAATAGCACAATACCCCAGAGTTATTAATTGTCTAAAGCAGTCTCTTTGCATTAAAAAAAAATGCCTATAATATATCTCATCCCAGGTGTTCTTTGTACAGTATCCCTTTGATTCCTTTGACTGAGAGGTGGTATCTCTGTTCCCTTCCCTTGAATCTGGGAACATTTGTGACTCTAGTAGAAAATGATGCTATGCAATGTCCATGGCTGCATCATGAAAGGTGATGTCATTTACATGCTGGTTTTCTTTGAGAAGCTTGCTCTTGGAACCCCACCACTATATTGGGAATTTTGGAAATTCAAGCAGTACAGCCTTGAAGAGGCCTGTGTGAAATAGAACCAAGGCCCCCTGACCCTCAGTCCAAGCTGAATTCCAAGCGTAGAGTCAGTACCAACTTGTCGTCCATGTTAGGGAGCCTTCTCGGAAGTAGACCCTCTACAGGTAAGAGACAGAAATGAGCCCTACAAAAACTGCAGAATCTCTACCAAGCCCTGCGAAACTGCAGAATCTTGGGGCAAATAAATGATTTTAGTTTTAAATCACTATGTTTTGGGATAGCCTGCTTTGTATTAATAATAACTAAATTGAGAAGTTGCTACTACCCTTAGGCCTTAAGAAGAAAGGGGAGGTTTTGGTACTAAAACCAAGAAGAAGAAAGAAGTGTGTGCTATTAATGGCCCCTCCCAAGGGAGGAAACACGGAGAATAAATACCCCAAAACCCACTATCTTCCCTCCTGATGAGCTCCTGCTGATTCTCTCATTGGCTGAACCCAATGGGAAGCTGGAGGGTAAGGGTGCTTATTAATATAATCCATTCAAGTTAGCCTCAAGTGACAAAGAACAGTGGAAACAAGTGTCACAGACCTTGAGGGCAAAACAAACAAACAAACAAAAAGTGATATCTAACTCAAACCCCTTCAACTTATCTGTAGGGCTCTGTGAAACAATTTAAAACCTAATGACCTAGATAGGGCACACCTATGGAGTAGACACTCCTCTGGAATTCCACAACTGTTTAAAATTCTTCTGTAGATTATTTCACCTTTGTAAAGTGATATACATGGACATATGGATCTATAGACCTATAGATCAATATATAGATATAAAATTTGAATACAGATTAATATACCATAGTGTCAAGATGTTATCGGCGATTATCATTTAAAAATTTTTCTTTCTTTTGCTTTATCTGTTTTGTTTTTCTACAATAAGCAAGTACTACTTTTGTCATTCTCAAACTCATTAAGCAAAAAAAAGCCTCAACAGAGAGTGTTTTTCAAGTTTGTGATGCTCTTCTTGATTTATAATGCAAATCATCCTGGGAGAGGGTGAGTAGCCTAACATTTAGGCCATCAGTCCTTCACAGGGCAATAGGAATATTTTTAAAGACTTTGTTGAAGGTAGGCTTTAATGGAATTGCTAAAGGAAGGCTTTGTGGAGAAAGGAAGAGGAGGTAAAGGTGAAGAGATACAATGAAATGACCAGAAAGGGATTAAAAGAGGTAAGTTTCTGAGTCTAAAGAAAATCTTTGAATACTCTAGTTTGGCCAACAGCCAGACTAGGACTACTGTTTGAAGAACAATGCCAATGGGTAACAGCAGGAGATCACAAAGGCTGCTCTATGTAGGGTTTTTTTTGCCCACATCCAACTCAGTACTTCTCTCAGCTGCTTGTCTGCCTGGTTCTCCAAGATCCTTTGTTATTCTCTAAGAGTGGCTGAAACACTCAAGATTCACAAGAAGTAATTGTGCCAATGTCTTCATCTGAAACCTTGTACTTAAGAATCATGTGTCTGAAAAGCAGTGACCCCAATTTAAAACACTAACCTCACTGTGAGGTCACCATCCAACTAGACAGAGGTTGAACGGCCTAGATGTGTTTGGGCTTTCAGCACATTCACTCTTTCATTGCACTCAGACTTTCTAAGAGATAGGACTCATAGAACTCGGAACTATATTTTGGATTGTTTGGAAGAATCCTATTAAACATTTCCTCCAAAGCAGTAATCCAGGCTTTTGAGAGACAGCATGACACTTAAATGAATTATTCATGCAAGACTCTGCAAGATGGGCAAGTTTCCTGCCAAGAGATGCACAGCAAGGGGTGTTATAAAACTGAAATTGGTATGTGTAGAGGGGAGCTGATGGAGAAGATTTCAAAAGATGATCTCTTTGCTGGGGAAAAAAAAAGAAAACCCTGTAGACCTTTAAAGCTTGCTTTCACAGCAGAGAGCTTTCTAAATGCTCTGATTCCCTCCTGCCATTCTTTGTCTTTCCATAGCCCAAGATGCTAAAACATAGTTCTCTCCTAAGTTTAATTAGAATAAGAAAGCAGTTATGAAATAGACCAATCAGTTCTGAAAGTACCCGTTGGCATTTCATCCTGTGACTCCCGGTACTGCATTTTGCGCAGATGAAAGGGGTTTCAATGGCAAAGTTACTGTGGTGGCGGCAAAGACGCTATCTTAAACAAACAAGCAGGCAGCACATGCCCGCATGCCTGCCTGACTGCGTGCAGACTAGAAACTTAACTTCAGCATTGACATATGGCAGAGGTACAACGGCGATTGCCAGTCTAAGGATTAAAGCCTTGGAGTTTTCCCCACGTTTGCAGGATTTAATACTTTGATGCAGCCCTCTGCATCTGTAAATGAATAAAGCTTATGTCATTGATGGTACATCCCGCTGAACAGCAGTAAGTAAGCTCACAAAAGAGATAAAAGAAGCCATACCCGGGTAAGCAGTCATAAGAATAAATACAAACTACAGATATTATTTATCTGGTCAGGCCATACAATTTCTGGGTGCACAAATCATTCAGCACTGAATAGTCCTGATAATGACATTATGAATAATGCAAACCTTTAGCAGTACAAGGGAGGCCATCATTAATGCAAAGCTTCTCCAATGACTCTGAAAATGCTTTTTATTTTAATTTATACCTTACTGAATGTCAAGTACACACCATCCACAATTAGGCTGGAGAGTGTAACAACCATTTATTCTAATTTGGTCTCAATTAGGGATTTGGTGGCAACCCCATCTTCCCGTTCAGCAAATCGCAGAATGATAGTCTTCAGGTTATTATCCCATTTCTGACAATCTAAGAAATAGCAGCTGGAAAGTGATGAAAAATACATGTGAGTTTGAGGTTCCTGCTCTTTCCAAAATGCTCTTAAAGATTGTGTACATAATTTTTAGACAAACACAAAAATGTTCTACTACAGTGAACTACAGAACATGTAAATACCTTCCTAGACTCTAAAAATGTGCACACCCAAATCTTGTAACTTTGACTGGAATGAGACTGCAAATGGATAATGGGAAATAAAATGTTCTGGGTGATGGTTTCATTTTCAAGATGTTAAACCAGAACTATTTATTCGTGGCTGGGGATTTGCTGATTAGGCTTGTGCTGAAGTTACGAAATTTCCCACTGGAAGTTGTTTCGGGTTCTGAATGACTGGGATGATCTTTTCTTAAAGATAAGCATGACTGGAACTCAAAAGGAATAGCATTTCCATTCTTCAAATCTACAGTCTTGGGGATGTTTGGAAAATATTCAAAGCTGACTCCCATGCTCCTAAATTTTAGAATTAAACTCAATTCCTGATCTGTCAAGCTAGTTCAATTATGATTATGATTAATGAAGAAGCACAAATTCCCTTACTCTAGATTTGATACTCCACTTTTGAGTGCTTTCTTGAGCACTGGTGGTCCATCATATTTATTGGATGTTATTAACTATAAAACTTAGATAATAAAGGCAGTAACTTGGCCATTTCCTAATTTAAATACACAAACTTTAAAAATACAATGCATAACACTCCTCTGGAATCACTAAGTAATAGATTATATATACAGAAGAAAAAATACTCTTCAGATTAACTGAGTGAGTAGATAAAAGACTATCCAGAGGTGTCTTCCACCTATCTTAAGGTGGGTTATAAATATCATACAATTTTTTTAAAAAATGCCAAATGACTTCTAGTTGTCATTTGCCAACTATTAGATAATATGAGAAATAAGTAAAAACCACAATTAGGTACACAGAATGACAAATTATGCTGTAAACCAAGTTATCACCTCTGGAAATTTCAGTTTTTTAAATCCTAGAAAGTTGGCAGAGTCATTTTTTAGACTTTGGTCCATGATGTCTCAGGTGATTAATATCATAGACACATGCCCAAAGTACATCAAGAAAGAAGATGATGCTGTTTGTTCTTTTCATATTTTGGTAAACTCATATCTGATCAAGAAGTATGATCATAAAACACTAGTATTAAATATAGCTGGCACAATTTTAGCATTTTAATTATATAATTTTTGCATAAGTTATGTCTATGCAAACACAACAAATTAGATTAGAAATAAATATAAAGCTGCTCCAGCTTGTTAGTGTCAAACATAATATTTTTCATTACACACAGCACCAGAATTTCCAGTGAATATAGCCTTTGTGTTCTGAATTTGTTTTAGGAAAAACAGTCTACATCTAAGAAAAGTTCGTAAGAGAGACTCTAGAAAAATATTTGTGCATCACATACTCTGAAATTTCACATTATGTTTTTGTTTTGATAGA
Source organism: Mesoplodon mirus (assembly GCF_964341445.2). Lineage (NCBI taxonomy): Eukaryota > Metazoa > Chordata > Mammalia > Artiodactyla > Ziphiidae > Mesoplodon > Mesoplodon mirus. Next base: position 15,262,800 of record NC_138988.1, on the reverse strand, counting down.
GTTCCCTAATGTGAATGAAAATTTTCTATAGTTTTACATAAATTGAACAGTTACTGGTTGACATAAGAATGTATATCAAGCTCATCCACATGCTATCTGTCATTCTAACATTTAGCCAATATCTAAAATTGCTGAACATGTCCACTTGAAACATATCCGAAATCATTACAACAAAACAGAATTGATAAACACCTTGAAGGATTTTGTCATCTGCTTTTTTTTTTTTTTTAGAAATTGACAATATTAAATAATTTTTTTTCATGCTTCGTTCCTGTAGTTGCTGTTATTATTGATAACGGGGTTAGGTCAGATTCTCCTAGTGCCTAGAATCCCATTGGCACCTCTGGGTTTTACATTCATTTTTTTTTAGGCAATCAGGATCCCATTCGGTAAACAGAGCCACTGAGTGAAAAGTGTCTGCATAATAGAATCTTCCAAATTGTTCTATTTTATTTTTAATATTTATTTATTTGTTTGTTTGTTTATTTATTTGTTTGTGTCCGGTCTTAGTTGTGGCGCACAGGATCTTTCCTTGTGGCGCATGGGCTTAATTGCCCTGTGACATGTGGGATCTTATTTCCCCAACCAGGGATCAAACCAGTGTCCCCTGCATTGCAAGGCAGATTCTTAAGCACTGGACTACCAGGGAAGTCCCCCAAAATGTTCTATTTTAAAGAAGGGAGTAGCCAAGGGACTGTGAAAATTAAGCACTATGGTACATTTTTTTTTTTTTTACATATCTTACACATTTTTTTCATTCATTCATTTAAAACCTAATACCTGGGCATTGACCTATGCTAAGGGTTACAAAATTGAATGAAATAGGGCAGGTATCAAGGAACTTAGATCCTAGTTGGAAGGTCAGACGAGTGCAGAGTGAAAATAAGACAGTAATCCTTGGTTAGATGGCAAGATGTTGCAAAACGGCTTTCCAAATAGGTGATTGATGCTCACATTTGAACTTGAAGGAAAAGTCACAGTCAAATAAAAAGTAAGGGCTGCAGTAATCAAGCCAAAGAAAAAGTATTTCCAGAGGGACACACAACTGTACCATGACCGAGGAAATCCCAGTCATGACAAAATGCTGGTAAAGGAAAACAAAGCCCATTTTTAGCCAGACAGTAGCACACAGTGAGTAAAATGTACCTTCTGTAACTTGAAAGGCTGATTTTTGAACAAAGTCCTCCTTATATAGCAAGTAATAAACCTGAGGATACCTTGGTTAACCCCAGAGATGTTAAGTAGAGTTTCATAATATAGTTTCAAAGAAGATTTAGTTAAATTAATGACAGGAAAATAAACTCTAAGAGTAAAATCATAACAAATAATAAAAACAGCAACATTGTACATTCATAACACAGTCAATACACCCTTATACATTAACTGATTAAATCCTCACAATACTCTTTCAAAATTGATACTGTCATTGCCAATTTACAGAGGAGAAAACTGAGGCTCAGAAATTTAATGGAGGTATGCTAGATTTTAGAAGGATATATTTCTGAACCTTTAAGGGTGATATCACAGAGGGACAGCTAAGATTTTTCCTGGAATTTTGCATAGAGAGAAAACAGACTTCTTCATAGGCTCTAAGCATGACTCAGTACAGTAATTTTAACTATTTTTTCAAGCAGTGGCCATTCAATGATTTCTAGCCATCAGGATCTGTATTAGAATCATCAGTAATTCTTCCTAAGATCATGTTTTTTGCCAGCTGGGCTTCAATATGCTTATTTTGGACTTGGTAAACCTTGAGGATATGGAAATTCACAAAGTGGGTTCAGAAACGTCATTGGTATTTTTAGGACATATCCATCACTTGCTCCAAAACACAACTTCAGGAATGAAGTCCACAACGAACTCAGACTCACATGCCATTGCACGGGTTATGAAAATAAAATAATTTCCCAGACTACTCAGTTATAATGGATTTATGAATACTGAATATTTTTCTAGGCCCTGTTTGATTTTGTCTGTGCATACTATGTGCTAGGTACTCTGATCTAGGTAGGATATAAAATTAAAAATAAAACAACTTCATAGGAGAAAGAAGAATTATTGAGCCATAATTTCAAATTGAGTTTCTGGTCAACCCACAAACCATTTGAGCTTTGCACTCATGTTTTCTATTGTCATCGGTGGCTCTCTAAGGAATTACAGTATCTCATAATTCAGACTTGTTTATTCCAGGGTTAACAGCACAGAAAGCGAACATCATTTTATGCTTATATGGTTGCATATTAAAAGTGCTGGAGATGATGTTTGTCCTTGTATCTCGGTAAAGATAAAAACAGTCAATAGATGGATTTTGTACTTTCTAAAATGTTTATTGTGTGACACCTGTGTACACAACACAACTGGATACCAAGAGCAGAAAGCTAGTGCAACACAAGTACAATCCAGCTGAGAAAAAAAGGAGGATATGTGTGTACTTCTATAAACATTTATTTTAAGAATGAAAAATAATGATAAAACTGCCTACTGACAAAGTTGTAAACATTTAATGAAAATGGAATAACTGTTGAAATGATGAAAACTAATGGAGTTATCCAAGTGAAAAACTGAGATGGCTATTGTCAGCGTAGAGTTTTGGAAGAACCAAACTTCACCCAGTTATTCTTTTACTGAAGACTTCTGGGGGCAGGCAGAAATTTACCTCTGCTAACACAAATTTATGATGGAAATTTCTTTAAAGGATACAGAAAAATCTCATGGAATCCAAGGGCAGGAGGGTCGCTGGCCTCACATAGTATAGAACTAGGAATCAGAACGCCCGTAGGAAACACTCTTCCCACATCCCATGGCTCTTACTCTCTCTTTCGGGAACCACATAGGCTCTCATTTCTGCCGCCTGATACTCTAGTCAGTCCGTCCGAGTCTGAAACCCAGCTTTGTCCCTCACTCTCTTAGCCTGGACAAATGATGTAACCACCATTGCTCCATCTTTCTCATCCATTAAGTGGGGTCATAATAAAAGTGCCCACTTCATTTGGTTGTTGAGAGCATGAAATGAATAGGCACCATGATTCTCTATTCTCTGGAATTTTCCACACCAGAGCTTTTCTGGAACTCGAGTTTTGTGAGAAGTTATGAAAAATGTGCAGTGGGTTGGAGCTAGTTATCTAGGCATATCTACTGTAAGATTACTAAGAACCTAATTTGGACCAGGGTAAGGAAACTGAGGCATGTGCTACTGGAGCGAAATTTTAACAGGTACCAAAAAAACTCAGGAATCAAGAGAAATATTTTAATGCAATAATAAAAAAAGAATCAGTAAACTATAGGCTGCAGGCTGTGAGGTGAATGAGGAAGGGCTGTGAAATATAGTACTGGATTCCATATGCATTTGCAATTTCGATATAGCATCTACCATGGATTTTTCCCATTAAAATTGATTTTAAATTAATATTCCATTAAATATTATTTATTTTGATTACTGCATTTTGGGGCACCCGCTTAAGTTTCAGGCCCGAGATGAGGGCCTCACTCACCTCACCCTGGTCCTAGTTCTGTGATGTTCATTTTGAATTAGCAAGTCTGTATGTACCATTTTATTAATGGGAGTGATCACAGAACTCTTCTCTGCATGGAGCATGAAGGACTAGGCTTTACTGGCAAAAGACAGCCAGGGAAACAATAATCCCAAATTGCCCAAAAATTGTCCAAGCACTTTTAGCCCGTCTGCCTTTGACACAGGGCAAAGAGTACCAAAAAGAGGGCAGATGGATTTTAATAAAACAAAATTTGGTTGATCTAGGTCTTTAGGGCCAGTAACTTATACCCTGAATACACCCAGAATTGGTTTGGCAGCCACAGCAGAGATGATCACAACTGGGTGGCCCACGTGCAGTGAGTTAGTCTTATTCTGAATTAGAACTCATTCCCAGCCACCTTTCAAGCAGAGGGCAAGGCTTTAAGCCTGATTTACCATGTGAGTGAAAAGGATGAGGCCAATTCTAACTGGATTAGGAAGAAATGGCTCTAGGGCCAACTCCTATGGTCATTTGGGACCCCAAAACAGTAAGGCTGACTAACTCAGTGCAATCTATGGAAACATCCAGGCAGAATATAAGCAGATGAACAGAATTTCAAGCAGACACTCTTTCCTTATCCCAGCTTCCAATAAAATACCTCCCCTTCTTCATCTGAAGCATCACAGAACATATTCCTCCATTACTTAGGCCTTATCATAGTTTTTCTTGGTTTATAGCTATTTGTCAGAAGACCTGAGTTTGAGTCCTGACTATGCTTTTGGTAACTCTGCCTCCTCAAGAAAGTCTCTAGCTTAGATTTCTCAAATACAAAATATTATAATGGTGTCCTGGTATTCCACTATGTCACAGTAGAAACTGGATATAATTTCTAGTCTCAGAAAGAAAAAAAATGCGTGTCCAAGTGCTATATTAAACTCTTAAGCCATCCATAAATAACACACCATTCAAACCTCAATTTTTTTGATTGAGCCCTTTGATCAGAAATTACATTACTCATTACCAGTTATGATACTAGGACTAGTAGCTAACACTTACTCAGCATCTGGAAGCTGGTAGTACTCTGAGTGCTATACAGCTATGAACTCATTCATCCCCCCCAACAATCAATGATGGTAGCATTATTATTACCCCAATTTTAGAGCTGAGAAAACTGTGCCTGACTGGAGAGGAAAGTGGAAGAAGAATCTACTTTATTGTGTCAACAGAATGTGATTTTACTTTGATGTTATTTCCTTATCATAATAAAAAATTTCTCCTGTCATTAGAACAGACTCCAAGTCACACTCCGCCCAACCTTATAGCTGGACATTCTGGGGATTCCTAAATACTGTGGAGAAGCTAGAATCAAGTCTGTTGGCCTCAGATGAAATGTAGGAGGTATTGTTTTCCTGACGTCATGCACTAGCAGTTTCTCTAAGTATACAGAGGACATACTTTGCCTACATTTTCTCTCAGTTTCCTCCCTGTATTACCAGAACAATTCCCCCTTCAGGAAAACACTGAGATTCATTTTCTTGTCCTGAGCCCCTTCCTCACTAATGAGGTTACAAAAATAGCAGATGCCTCAAATCACCCCTGCTTTCAAGATACCTATGAGGTATGGGGTTAGCCTTAAAGGTCTGGATCCACCCATTAATCAGTTCTAAATTAAGATAGATTTCAATTTTTAAGTGTATAGTATTTAAAGCAGAAAACATTGCAGTCCTTACTTGCCAAGGGGGGCTGTAACAACTCACTCGGGTTAGATAGACGAGGCACGATGCAGGTGAGTGTGTTTTTCATAGTAAAAGACCAAAATGGGGCAGTGTGCAGGGAGGGACTATGGGAATCTAGAAAGATCCTTTGACATTAAAAACAAATCTACACCATGCTGGCCTCTGGCTAAAACAGGAAAAAAAAGAAAAAGGATGAGTTTAAAAAAAAACCTCTCACCTCTGTGAAGGTTTGCCCAATTCTGCCTTACAATTAGATGAGAGCCACAGCAGGTAACAATTAAAGTAATGACTTCTAAATAGGATTGTAAATGTAAATCATCTGGAAGACTTTCTGATCATATTTTTACTTGGGCTACACCCTCACATGCTAAATCAGATTTCTACAACTACGTTTCTACCTTCATGTGGAGGAAATGGAGATGAGCTGCACACGTCTGTACGTGCTTGTATGGAAAGGCAGCGTGTGTAGCCATGGAGAGTCTGGGCTCTCCACCATACGGGCACACCATTGAGAGGACGTGTGTGGAGCCACACTGTCACGTTCATATTGCACTTTCTAGCTATGTGACCACAGGCAAGTCACTTAACCCCTCCAGGTCTCAGTTGCCTCCCCTACAGAAAGGAAATGATAATACTAGATCTTACCTCATAGGTTGTGATGAGGATTAAACGACTTAATAGCTTAGAAGAGAGCCCTGCAAATAGGAAGCACTATGAAAGTGTTCAGCTGCTGCAAATGTAGTAACAACCATAATATTATCGAATATGTACGCACACATGAGAGTGTGTGAGTCACTGGAGGCCATCCAGGAAAACAGAAATTGCTCTGTGAAGCAGCTCAGAAAATTCCAGGCGGCCATGGACGTGCTGTCCCTTTGGAGCTGAGAACCTGTAAGAACAGCCACCCTGTGGGAGCAAGAGCTTATGGTGGAGTTTCCCCTGTGGCTCGATCTGCCGCAGAAGCAAGTAGGAGGGACTGAGCAGACATACCCTGCCTTCTCCACTCCCCTACCCTCCCTTGTAAGGAATGGACTTGAGAGCAAACAGACACGTGACCAGCACAAGCTACTGAAGCATTCTCGTCCATGGAGGTGAATCTGTGCACGTATTATGTATATGTTTATGAGTGTGTAGTGACAAACGTGTACCCACACATACATACAGATATACATCATATGTTGTCTGAAAAAGCTCTCCAGGCAACTCAGGCTTGGACCACCTGGAGAACCACTGAGGCAAAGGGAATCTGAACACCTGGCTGCAGCAGTGCTTGTGTGAAAGTTAGCTGACTGTTGGTCCAGTCTACATATGGTGTTATTGTTGAGGGCTGCTAGTTGCTGGTTTCTATTAACGGACTCTATGATTCAAAGCACCATAAAGCATCTCCTTTCCAAAGCAGTGTGAGTCTTCTGCACCAGGACCTTTAGATCTATACTAAAGCTAAACCTCCAAATGAGGACACTCTTTTTCCATATTCAAACCTTCCAGGGTCATTTCTGATAGGAATCATAACCTAATTAAGTAGTGAGTGAGTCCTTAGTGAGTCTCAATTATGACCCAGGGGAAAGCCAAATAAATAACTTAATAAGTAAAAAGTGAAATTTACAGTTCACAAGTTCAAAATAAACAAAAAAATAGATGGAAATAGCTGAACATGTTTTCAAACACAGAAACTCCAAGTATTGTCGGCTAAATGTGTTTTGTGGCCTCACTGACCCTTCCATAAAAATATTGTTAAGGAATTATGCTATTTGCAAATTATTAAAGAAGGGAAACAGTGCTCAGAGTAACAATAACATTTTAAGTACCTCTTATAAATAAAGGTTCAAATTTTAACTAGAAAAGGTTAATACAAAGCATGTTGCAAAAAAAGAAATGTAAATTTTTTCAGTGATTTTTGTAGAAGAAAGGAAGCGTAGGAATGTTGGAATTGAAGATTCAGTCAGAGAGGAGATATATGAAAACTTAACCTTCTTTGGCATTTTCTTTACAATACTTTGTCTCCATCCTAAATTGTTTTGACCCATCCTGTTAACCTTTCTCATTTCCCTTGAAGTATGTCCACACCTGTTTTGACTCCATTTTGTGCGTTACAGCCTCCAAATAAAGTTTTCCTCCCCTTCATTGTTTTTTGTGTGTGACTAATACATCCATACTTTTACTTCTTTCTGGGTAGCTTCTCCCATCAATTTCATGAGTTTTCTTCTGTGTTGTTCTTCTTTACACTTATTTTTCTTCAAAATACTGTACCAATCAAGAAATTTTGGCTTCAAGGAACAAAGACTTGACCAAAGAACCTCAGGATAAAGGGGAGATTTTGAAAGGATGTCCATACACGGGAAGGAGCTCAAGAGTACCTCGACAACCATTCTTATGAAAGGCAGAAATGCAGGCAGCGTTTAGGTCCAAACATGTCTCTATTTCTGCCACAGTGACATTGCATGTCTGTCCTTCTCCAGACATTTACTCAGTTTTCACTTTCTCTTCTTTTTTCTTCCTCTCACTCTAATCTTCTATTCCCTAAAATGGTGGCCCCAAGACCTGCATCGACATGAGCTTTCAGTTACAGCAGCCAAGCTCATAGTCAACTCTGCTCCTGGATTCTCAAATAACTCTTTTTTTTTGAGGTACTTGGGCCTCTCACTGTTGTGGCCTCTCCCGTTGCGGAGCACAGGCTCCGGACATGCAGGCTCAGCGGCCATGGCTCACGGGCCCAGCCACTCCATGGCATGTGGGATCTTCCCGGACCGGGGCACGAACTCTGTCCCCTGCATCAGCAGGTGGACTCTCAACCACTGTGCCACAAGGGAAGCCCCACCATTGACATTTTGATGCAAGGTCTAAAATCAAAACTGAGATTTGCTGGCAATTAGATGTGCGGGGTATTTTCACAGGGGTTACAGAACCTAGAGGAAGGGAACGTCAAACCAGTGAAACATCTGTTTTAGCATTTCAAAATTTCACAACATAGTAAAGATCAAGAAAACCTGAGAGTGCCAAGGAAGAGCTCATACATCTGGAAGAACCCTCAACATCAGCTGGAAGTAGTTAATGCCACCAAGACTGGAACGTGCTATGTTATGTGGGCAGGGGAGGTGTAGGGAAAGTGATTTCCATATCTCTTTATTTTCTGATTGTTGAAAGAGTATTTGTCCATAGCTATGAATAATTTCATATTTCCTTTGAAATGCAAAAGACTGAAGCAGATGAGGCCACATTTTTGGATCAGCACACAAAAAGGTATCCAGAACACCCTTGGGATAGAATGATGAACACTGGGCTTGAAATCAGGTTAGAAAATATGCATTTCAGAGCAAATTTTGCCAGTGTACAAGGGAGATGCCAGCTAAGCAGAAGTGCCAAGGATATCTGCAGTGCAATCATTCAGGTTTAAAGAGATCACCTAAATGACACAGGGTGAGCAGGAGCTGTATGTAGCCAAGGAGCATTTTTTGTTCATAAGATGTGAACTTAATGACGACTATTGGCATGGTGTTGATCTAGGCATTAGGGGTTTTACAAATGTGGAAGGCATGCTGCTGTCCCTCAGTGTTTGCATTTTGTACATTGTAGATATCTTAATTATCTGTATTGCTGTATATCTAGCCACCCCAGAACTTAGAGGGGCTTTAAAAAGCAATTACCATTTGTTGGCTCGCAAGTACACAATTTGTGCCAGGCTTGTGGGGTATGGATCATCTGTGCAGAGACAGAGTTGACTTGAGTTACTTATGCAGCTTCATTTAGCTAAAAGCTCGGCTGCAGCTGGAACATCTAAGATGGTTCACTCACATGTCACGTGTTTCAGCTGCAGTGGCTGGAGTGGCTGGTGTGGACTTTCTCTCTCTCTCTCTCTCTCTTTTCATGTCTACAATAACCCTCCAAACCTTTCACATGGTAGATGGGTCTCAAGAGGATAAAAGTCAAAGTTTCCACCATAGGCCTAGAAGTCTCACAATGCTTCTGCAGCCAAGTTCTGTTGATCAAGGTAATTGATCCTGGGCCCACCAAGGATGTAATGGGAGGGGAAATAGACCTCACCGCTTGATGGAGGAAGTAGTCAGGCATTCAGGAATGAGAGGTGTCGGCAGCCATCATAGAAGACAATCTTCCATGGTATACAGGAAAACTACATACCTAAGAATGCATGATACAAAGGGAGGGGATATCTGTATGTGTATGGCTGATTCATTTTGTTGTGCAGTGGAGGCTAACATAACATTGTAAAGCAACCATACTCCAATTAAAAAAAAAAGAATGATAAGGGAAGCATTTCTGTACAAAATCAAAAGTAAATGGACCTTTAAGCTCTAAAGGAAAAAAAAAAGAATGCATGATACAAAACGTGGAAGAAAACATAAAAGAAACCAAAAATAGCTAATGTTTCTTAAGCATCTATTTTGTTCTACGTAAAAGGTCTGCATCAATATGTATCTTAGTAAATGCTAGGAAATAAAACAAATTCAGAGAAATAAATATAGGATTTGTAGGTGAAATTGTATTTCTTATAGAAAGAAAAGGATGAGAAGGTATAAGTAGACAGGGGGAAAGAAAGGAAGCTTATTCCAAACTGAGAAAAGAGCAGGAAAATGGCAAATTAGAAGAGTTAAGGAAGAAGCTTAGAGGAGAGGAGTATGTGTGTATGTACGTGCATGTATGTTTAAGGAGTGAGACGTAAAGCTGAAAAATATGGCATGGATTTAGTCCTGGGAGATGTGGCTGGAGGTTTGGAAGTGGATGGTAAAATGTACTAACTGTTGAGAACATTACAGGCAGCAAGGCCAACATGATTTGTGATTTTGCTATAAGGGATGTTTCTCAGAGTTTCTAATTTTCTGAGGGTTGAGACCATGGTAGCCTTTTCATCCTTGTATAAAAGCACCTAGTTTTAATTTAATTTACTAAATTTAAAAGAGTATATCCAAACTTAAGTCTTTGTCCTTAAAGGTATTTGGTGACACCATGGGTACCAATGGTTACATGGAAGAGACCCCAGTCTATCCTCGTCATATCCTTTGCCCTCCATGACCCACTTATCTTTGGCAGGAGTTCTGATCATAAAGACGCAAACCCTGCTGTGCTGGCATACTGCAGGCACCAAAGATTATTTGCTGATGGACTGATGAGCGGTCTCCCTTCTGAGTCAGCATCCTCTCCCACTGCCTGCATCTCTACTGCCAGATGAAATTACCTGAGGAATCCATAATTGACACTGTCATTCCCAAGGAGGAAATGTAGGGTGTCTAAATGCCTCTTGTCAGTGTTTGCCAGGCACAAAGCTCCATTAACATTGCTTTCAGACCGTCACCCTTCAAATCACAGTTTAGAAACATTCCTGCAACACCCTGGATACCCTACCCGGGTGGATGCATGCCATTTTGGAAATCATTTATCCTTTGGAGATGTGAATAACTGGCAGGCTTCAACTGTAGCGCTCTCATCAGACATTATAATGTTGCCAGTTATCAAACTTACTCTTATGTTAGCTGCTTTCCAACATCATTCTTTTCCATCTTTTTTTTTTTTTTTTTTTTTTTTTTTTTTTGCGGTATGTGGGCCTCTCACTGTTGTGGCCTCTCCCATTGCGGAGCACAGGCTCCAGATGCGCAGGCTCAACGGCCATGGCTCACGGGCCCAACCGCTCCGCGGCACGTGGGATCTTCCCAGACCGGGGCACGAACCCGTGTCCCCTGCATCGGCAGGCGGACTCTCAACCACTGCGCCACCAGGGAAGCCCTCTTTTCCATCTTATAGCAAGACAATTTCTGGGTTGCACTGAAATAAGGAAACAGCAACATGCATGCTTGTTTTGAGAAAGCCAGATGAGACATTCTGCATTTGGCAGGGACAATTTATGAAAACACTTTAGAAACAAGGGATTTTATTGGAGAGTTATGAGGCAACAGTGGGTCCTAGTGGACACTGTTTTACACTAGAAATAAAAAACACATTTTATTTCCCTTCCTAGATGGGTAACCTCATGAGCAATTATGAAAATGGTATTTTTAGGCCACAATTTCTGACCTTCTCTGAAGGGATTGGATCACCCTCTCAAAGATCAAACATATTATGTTAGGCTCTCTTCTAATTTTGTGGCACATAACTCTCTGGTTTAAGTAAGTTCATTTTAAAGGAATCAGCTGTGTTTTTAAAATGGAAATATTCAGCAATACTTCGGAAAATTGGAGAACATTCTCTTGGTGTGAAACTGAAGTGCTGCTTTTCTTGTTTAGTTTTTTTTATAAAGCTCTGTGTAGGTTTAGAGAAGTGGAGGAGGAAGGGAGTAGAAACTCTGAAAGGTGAAGTTTATTAGTGGTTAGATTTTGTCTCCTGACATGAATATTCATGTGTTCATTTCAAAAGTTTGTATTGAATTTCTAAGAAGCTTAAATTTAACCACTGTATTAAATTGGATGCCATCAAGTTACAGAAAAAGTTAGAAAAATATAACTCATATGTCTTAAAGAGTAGGAAATACATTATTTCACATAACAGGAAATCTTGAGCAGGCAGTTCAAGGGTTGATTAATTCAGTGACTCAGTAGTATCAGGTATCCACATCAACTTCTCGGTTTCTCTTGACTTTCACCTCATGCCCTCAAGGTAGCTGCCAGAGCACCAAGCATCACATTACCACAAAGCAATATTCAAAGCCAGGATGTGACATTTTTCTGTCTTGTATCTGGAAATGTCCAACAACAGAATTCCCAGATGATTCACTTGTCAGTATTATATCTGCTGCCCAGTCAATAGCAAAATAAATGGAATTACCATGATTGGCTTACACCAATCAAAATTTAACCAGTGGGTGCCAGAGAGAGGCTTCATAAGCTTTTATGTACCTAATTCCTGAAGGCCATTACTGTAATGATAATCAGAAAGAGGGAAGGAACAGCCATTGAATAGACAACCAAAAGTACCCACTACAAATATTTTCCCTTCTGCAGTTATAATTGGGTAACAGTTAAATTTTGCTACATAACCAACCACTCCAAAACTTACTGGCTTGAAACAACACTATTTATTTAGGTTTTAATTCTGTGAGTCAGCCATTGAGGTTGCACTCAGGTAGTTTTCCTGCTGATCTCGACTATTATTGTGTACGTATGTGTAGTGAGCTGCAGGGAAGATGGAGGCAGTTAGGTCAAGGGGAGGTTGTGTTCTAGGAGTGGTTCTCTGCTCTATTCTGTATGTTCTTTGTTCCTCCAACAGACTTGCCTGGACTTGTTCACATGGTGGTTGAAAGGTTTCCAGAGCCACAAAAAGGTAATCCCCAATGTACAAATTTTTTTTTTAAAACCTCTGTTGCATCATATTTATTAATATCTCACTGCTCAAAGAAAGTCACAAGGCTAATGCAGATTCAAGGGTAGAAAATAGTATCTGCTTCTTAATGAAAAGATATACAGTATCATGTTGCAGGGGGTGGGGGGAATGCAGGAGAGGAAAAATGTACGGCCACTTTCACAATCCACCATACAGCTTTCCTAGAAGTTGCTGTGCTGAGCTGCTTTCCAAATTTCTTACAACACACGAACAAAGGCAAAAATCAGAAGAATAAATAACAGATATATATTACTTTTTACATGCCATACATTATTCTGAATGCCTCACACATTAAATTAATGATATCACTCTTATAAAACTTGTAAAAAGCATATGATGAAGTGGAAAAAATCTGGGTTTTCATGTAAGAAAGATCTATGTGTGATCCTGACACTTGCCTTTTACTAACAATAGGTATGTGACTTTGGGAAAGTTATTTAGCTTTTCTATGGATTGGTTTTCTATCTGTAAAATGGGGAAGTGTTAGTTTGAATCCTCTAGGAAATGGACACCAAGACAGGGTAAGATATGCACAGTATTTGTTGGGGAAAACACTCATGAAGATTAAAAAGAGATGGAGCAAAAAGTAGGCAGAATTTCACATTGCAGGCGAGATTTGGCACCTGTGAAAGGAGAAAGGGAAGGGAACTGGATATGAAGAACCTCAGACAAGAGCACAGAACTAAAAAGATCTTACAGCCGAGGGAGAACACCTAAGCCTAACTTGCCCACTAGAAGAATTCTGCAGAGGGCAGGAATGGCTTACTTCTAGTGTCCCTATTGGGCTTAATCCTTGGCTAGGAGCAAGCAGCCCAGGGAAAGCACTGCCTGGTGTCAACACAGAGGAAAATTCAAAGAGATGGCAGCTAGAAGCTGTCAAACAGCAATGCTCCCTGCAGCTGGTTCTCTTGAAGAGCAATCTGAGCAGTGTAGTTTCACGGTGCTAAAAGGTTAGCATTGCTGTGTCAAATGAGATACTATGAAAAGAGTCTGTTGTATTGTCTGGTATGTAATAGAAACTACAAAATGATACTTTCATCCTAACTGCTGGAAGTATAAATAGCCTCAAAGTTCAGTCATCTTACCCAAAAGTCAAGTCCAGTGCTGATTGCAAAGTAGGTGTTTAATAAAATATTACCCAACATTCACTAGCTGTAGTGAGCATCTCAATATAATGGATACTGTAGTGAGCATCTATTACACTGATTTTCAAGCCCAATCCCATTCTAGTTTATGTGATTTGTATCCCTCAAATCATGTTGGTAGAGCCAAAGCAGCCATGTCTATATTATATGTCTCAACCATATTGTGTACAGTCTATTGACTTGGAATGGGCAGCTAACCCAACATGAGCTCATGACATATCTTCCCTGGGAGATTAAAAATGGAAAGGGCCAATTCAATTCTCTCCGTGTAGGTGGGCCAGTAACAAGAAAACTCAGGATGTCATAGAAGCTACATTTCCAACATATGGCCTGGGAAATAGTGAATGCCAGTGTGCTATCAGTAAGAAAAATGAACTAGATTCAAGAAAAAGAACATATATGAAAGACAGAATGAATGTCCTTTCAGTATTTGAATCCTTTGTTTCAGTTCATTTCTTCATTTCTGATGCATTTCTGTCATTTTATGTGTTTATGTGATACATAAAATAAATACAGTATTTCCTTCATTTTCCTTAAATTGGTTCAAGTGGGCTTTGTTATATATAACTAAAAATGTCCCATCCAATACACCAACATATGTATGGGTGCAGTCTGGTTGCAACCAAGCACCAAAGAGTTTCTTTCTTTAGTATGTTATTTGGAAGTTATAAGAAAAATAACTAAGATATACTAACAATGGAAAAAGGCCATTTCTGTAGCAATCCTGCTTTTGAACAAATGGTAACATCCTAAACATGACTCCTTGGTGGCGTCATATTTAAAATTAGGAATATTAAGTATACAAATTGAAAGCATATTAAAAATATATTCAAACTATAAGAAGAAAACAAATTGCTTAAAAAACCTTACCACCATGCATTATGAAAATTAATATAGGGATTTTAAACATTAGGGATTACTAAATAGAAATACTTTACAGAACCATTTGTTAGAGTTTAAAATTCTCCAATATTAAAATATATTCATAGGACACTAGGAAAATTATGTAATTGGTAGTATTTAAACAGATGGTGGCTGATGGACCTCCTGTGCTTATATAAAATGGATTCCATTCTATACTGGAGATTGAACCAGACTATCATTAAATCCATGAACTTTCTGATTCAAAAAGACCACCATAAACAACACAATGTACAGGCCATGATAAGAACTGAAAAAAATTCCAGTAAACGTATAAGATGTTCAGCTTCACTAAAATCAGAGAGGTATATATAAAAGCTTTAATGAGAATATTAGAATATTAATCAGTCTCGCAATATTAAGTGTTGATAAGAATAGGAAGAGACAGGAACTCTTATTCTCTGTTAGTAGAACTATAAGTTGATCCATATTAATTTTCTTACATTAAGAAACATGGATGTACGTAGGAAAATTAATATTGTGTATACACTCTAATCCAATAATTTCAATTCCAGGTTCATAAACTAGGATCATTCTTGCACAGTGCACAATAGGAAATGTACAGGGGTGTTCACTGAAGCACAAAGCCCCTCCTGACTCTTGATGGTATTCTCCCTGTATGTGATGCCTAGAAATGTTATGATTATCTTGCTATCAACTGGAAGATGAAGCCAGAACAAGATGGAAGAGAGATTCAAGAAAAACCCAAAGAATAAAAGATGGAGCATCATGCCTGGAATTGCCCTACATATGTACTTAGGTAAGCACACAATTTTAAGATAACACATCCACTTACTGTTTACACCATTTGAGTGGTTTATCTATTACTTGCAGCCAAAGCATTCTGTAAAATAATATCATGAGATTTTTGCCTGTTGCTTTGTTTCATTTTGTGTATTATTTTGTTTTAGCAAGGTAAGGGCCTTATGTGCCAGAGTGAAAGTGCAAATCAATTCTAGAGTTATCACTGGCTCATTATAGAATGTGTTAAATATTCATGTTTTAGCCTTTTGCCCATTTATTCTTTCTTGCCATTGCTCTTTGTCATTCACTGTCCACTAGTAATATTTTCTTTCCATTGACTTTGGGGAGGAGTTGAAATTTGACTCAGATAATTCAGAAGTTTCTGTCCAATTCTAATGAATTTTTACATAAATGTAGAACTGTACTGTACATTTATGATTACATTATAGTAAAATTTGGCGGAAAAGGGGCTGCAATCTTTATTTATCTATAAAAATCTACAGTATTCCTACTTGGATATTTGTGAATAGGCCTTGTAACAAAGACTAAGAAAAATATTTTTAAGATAATCTGATACTCATAATAAGTCTCTGTGCACTTGGTTCAACCATGAAACACATTTGCAATCTGTGAAATGGGCTTTTCAACACTGTAAGTTTAAAAGATTCTGCCAAAAGATTGCTAAAATTTATCCACAAAGACTTCAGGCACCTTAAGGATGCTCTTTTTAAAATATTAAACCAATTGTGTGGATTTTATTTTAGTTCCTCTACTGCTGGATGAACTAGTAATCTCTATAAAATCGAAACAGCCTCATTTTACTTTGCATAAAAGGCAGGGGTGCAGGAGAGGAACACAAATGCTTGGCAGAGGTCAACTGTTTCTCCTGCCAAGGAGGAGTTGTTAGTGGCAAGAGACCGTCAAGACAAATTAATACAAACTCTTGTTTACATCTCTTGAGGAAAGTGGCTCCTCTACAAGCCGCTTCCTCTGGGAACACTTGATTCATAAATCTAAATCACAATTCCAATTTCAGCATGTTCATCAATCTCACAGATCACAATGCTCCGTGTTTCCCTGGTAGAGCACTTCATTTCATTTCACTTTAATGCACAGTATGGTTCTGCTCTCATGCAGAAATTACCATTCCTGGCTTTTCAATGAAGAACATTTACTCTGCAAAGTTTCCATAAGAGGGAAGATGCTGAATTTAAGTGGTTTATTCTCTTGTGTGATATTAATTGGCTGAACATAACTGAATAAAATCCATCAAATTGAGTAGCCAGTCAACAAAAGGACAAGAAAATTAAAAAAAATTTTTTTTCAATGAGTAATCCTCAATTAAGGATATTTCACAGGATGCAAGGCTGCACGTACTACAAAATGTCCAGTGTATAATAGCTTTAAGTATAATATTTAATCTTTATATTCATTACAATTATTACCCACCCCTCTAGCAACTGAATAGTCTTGACAACACACAATCTTATGGTTTCCATAGAAAAGAGTTTTCCTAAATCCCAACAGTCACCTTATACCTATCCCTCCCTGACACTCCAATATCTAGAGGTTGTTCCTTAATATAATTAAAATCAATTTAGATGGCAAATATAAAAAAAAAAACCAAATAACCCAATCAGAAAAATGGGGAGAAGATCTAAATAGACATTTTCCAAAAAAGATGTACAGGTAGCCAACAAACATATAAAAAGATGCTCAACATCACTAATTATTAGAGAAATGCAAATCAAAACTACAATGAGATATCACCTCACACGGGTTAGAATGGGCATCATCAAAAAATCTACAAAGAATAAATGCTGGAGAGGGTGTGGAGAAAAAGGAACCCTTCTACACTGTTGATGGGAATGTAAATTGGTACAGCCACTATGGAGAATAGCATGGAGGTTCCTTAAAAAACTAAAAATAGAGCTACCATATGACCCAGAAATCCTACTCCTAGGCACATAACTGGAGAATTCTGTAATTTGAAAGGATGCATGCACCCCAATGTTCATTGCAGCAGTATTTACAATAGCCAGGACATGGAAGTGACCTAAATGTCCATCAACAGAGGAATGGATAAAGAAGATGTGGTACATATATACAATGGAATGTTACTCAGCCATAAAAGGGAACAAAATAGTGTCATTTTCAGACATGTGGATGGACCTAGAGATTGCCATACAGAGTGAAGTAAGTCAGAAAATGAAAAACAAATACCGCTTGTATGTGGAATCTAGAAGAATGGTACAGATGAACTTATTGGCAAAACAGAAATAGAGTCACAGATGTAGAGAACAAACTTATGGTTACCAAGGGGGGAAGAAGGGGGTTGGACGAATTAGGAGATTGGGATTGACATATATACACTACAATGTATAAAATAGATAACTAATGAGAACCTACTGTTTAGCACAGGGAACCCTACTCAATGATCTGTGGTGACCTAAATGGAAAGGAAATCTAAAAAAGAGTGGATATATATATATACATATAACTGATTCACTTTGCTGTACAGCAGAAACTAAAACAACATTGTAAAGCAACTACACTTGAATAAAAATTAATTTAAAAAAGAGAGCAAAATTGTTTTCATTAAAATGTGGGAGAAAGCATGGCTAAAACATAGTTTGAAATGTATTCTACAATTAATATATACTGAAAATATTTTAGTTAAAAGCAGACATTTTAAATGCCCTCCAAAACACTAAAATACCACAGTAGCAGTAAAATAGTTCAACCAAATGTTTTGATTATATTATGCTTGATCTAATACCCAGTTTTGAACATTACAAATATCAATAGGTTATTTCTATCTCAAAACTTTCAGTCCATTGTACCTATGCTGATTGGAAGATGCTGATTATAAATTAAGACACACAATGGTCTATGAAACATATAATTTCCAAGTTGGGGTGATACAATTCACAGGCCAGTGAAGGTTCCAATCCCTGAATGCAATGGGAAGGCTGACCTGGTA
Source organism: Mesoplodon mirus (assembly GCF_964341445.2). Classification (NCBI taxonomy): domain Eukaryota; kingdom Metazoa; phylum Chordata; class Mammalia; order Artiodactyla; family Ziphiidae; genus Mesoplodon; species Mesoplodon mirus. Next base: position 15,244,472 of record NC_138988.1, on the reverse strand, counting down.
GACTCAGAAATCAAAGTAGACATGATTTGAATAACTTTCCTAAATCCAGGTAGCTTTGCAGTGATCATTACATTTTGAACATGATCACTGACCGATCTGCTTTCATATTCACATTATTTTGCATATTTCTGCTTTATCATAAGCTCATTTAATGAGCTGTAGTACAAATATGGATATTTATATTGATTTGCATGTCATTGCACACAGGAGTTAGTTTATACCCTGATGGCAAGACATCTGTCCTCTGACTTTCTTGGCTCACTCATAAATGAGGGTTAAGCTAAACTAAGCCAAAAGAAAGAATTATCTAGAAAATAATTTACTATACAGCTAGTATGTATTTGTGTGCAGACATGTACTTACAGCACACCTTCTCTTTCAATCAAACTAAGAGGAAATCTCCCAGGGTAACATTAAAGCATCCTTATAATTTACCTCTGAAATCTCTTCATTTATTTTTGAAGCAAGTCATATAAGTTAGCCCTGTACTTGAGGAAATTCTGGAGTAATAAGTATAGATCTCTGCTGGTTAGTATGACAGCCACAAAACAGGTGTAGCTACTTTAATTTAAATGAATTAAAATTAAATAAAATGAAAAATTCAGCTCCTTAGGTGTACTAGACATATTTAAAGTGTTCAACAGCTGTATGTAGCTAATGACGATGTACTGGACACTGCATCTATAGAATATATAAAGCAATCATACAAATCAATAAGAGGAAAAACAACCCAACGGAACAAAAATGGCCCAGTCATTTCTATAAGCAAATGAATCGTTAGCAAAGGGATGGCCTAGGAACATAATGAGGAAGGAAAGCTGAAACAGTGGATCAAATGGTACATGTGTCAATAGAAACAAATGTGATCTTAATGATAAGTAAAAAGTAGCCAGAGGTAGACCCGCTATGCTCCAACCCCCTATGTTTAATGAATGTTACAGGTGAGCCGGCACCTGCCCCTCTGACTGCCCTCGGGGATGTAGATGCACTCCTGGTCCCCCAGGGATGTGCTTACTAACAGTTGCTGCATTTGCTACCCAAACCACTTATCTGAGTTGAATGATAAGCTTTAAGTTTTATTTATCAATAAATATTTTTAAAACTGAAGAAATATGTGTGTTCTATAAAGTAAGTCAGAAAGGGCATCTTGATCAAAAATTATTGTAGAATTAGGTATATAGTAGTTTTAAATAATCGGGGCAAACAATCATAAAAATATAAAAGACCTCACTCTGTAAGGAAACTAAAGCTGGAAATGTTAGATGATGTGTCCTGAGAATTTCTTAAATGAGTAAAAATGCAGCAGGGAACTTTTGTCAGCAGACCTATACTCAGTAAATAAAAAGCCTTGGTTTTGCAGCAAACAGTTAATGAATAAATGAACATTTATATTTTTATATTAAAAATGTGTGCATGATCCCACATATTAAGTGATATTTTTATGGGTGATCAAATATCAGTGCCAGTTATATCATATTTTATATATAAAATCAGTGTTTATTTCAGGGTTTCTACTATACACTTTTCTTTACACCTAAACTGTAAAGGACAAAAAAACCCACTCATTGAATTCTGTTTTATTAAGAAAGAAAATATTCACTTTGTTGCCATGGGTCCATTTAAAATGCCAAACCCCGATTTTCTAATTTTTCCCTTCATGTAGCAGAACCTCAGCTTTCTCATCTGTAGAATACATATCGTAGTCCAACCTCAGAAATTCATTGGGAAGATTAAATGAGATAATGTTATAAAGCACTTAACACAGTGTCTGTGACTTAAGAATGCATTACATTTCATAAGGTCTATTTACACAGTACTTCTCAAATTCATCAACAAGACTCAAAATTTACAGTCCTCAGGTCACCACGGGGAACAGTAACATTCAGCCCAGAAACTGGATGGAGAAAAAAATCAGCTGGGCCAGCTGCCAGCCATCTGGTTGCCGGGCCTGGCCAGACCTTTTTCTGTGTGAGCTGGCACAACTCCCCGTCTGAGGTGCTCAGCTGCTATCAGCGCAAAGCTTGGTCCTCCTGTCCCTGCATCCACAGGGAGCCTGATGGGGACATCCACAAAGTGGCCATAGACAAACCCTGGCACACCTGGGCATGGGAAGCACAGCCAGCCTGCTGCTGGCATTCTGGGATGGGGCTGTAGGGAAGGGAGAGGTGGGCTGCAGTGCCACCTTTTAATCCATTTACAGTACTACAAAAGCAAAATGTATATCTTTGTACCTTGTTTTCTCTTCCATTTGCAGCCTCATTCTAACTCCTAAGCCAAGTCCAGAAGAGCTGCTCAATAAATGTTGGTGGAATGCTAACTTTAATTGATTGCTATGTGTCCCTTCTAGATCTAAAAGTCTGAAACACTTCGGTGAAATAAATGAATTTTACCCACAAAGGTACTTCTCTGGCAGCAGGACACACTCAAAATGATTTGTCCCAAAACAATGAAATTGGCAGTGCTACAGTATAAAAAATGGCAAAGATACACGAGTACTAGCAAACATGTATTGAGTGCTTACTGCCTGCCAGGAACCTCACATGCATGATCTCATTTACTCTTCACAGAAACGGAGTGAGTTAAATATTACTATTATTTCCATTTCATTTGGGAGTTTAGAGCAAAACAAAGGGAAATTAAACTAAGGTCGTAGAACTTGGATTCAATTTCATGTCTATCTCATTTCAAAGAATGGGCTCCCTTATCAGTTACATTAATTTCCTCTTAGAGATAATAAGAATGGATAGAGGGTGTGCCAGCTGAAAGATAGAAGAACTTAGGCCATGTGGCTGTTTTAAAACATGGCTGCAAATGTTTTGCTATTCCGCTCATGAGAAGTGGAGTCTATGTCTCCTCCCCTTGAACTTGGGCAGACTGGTGACTGTTTAAACCAACAGAATATGGCAGAAGGGACTCTAGGTATCTTCCAGGGCTACCTAATGAAAGGCTGTGCAGCTCTGCTTTTTTCACTGGAACACACTCCCTGAGCCATCATATAAGAATTCACATTACCATTATCATTCACACTACCTTTATCATTCTACAAAAGGTGCTCCAATGGACACTCCAGACACCCGCTCATGCTATCAGCATGTGTGCAAAGCTATCTTGGGCCATTGAGATCCAACCATCCCACAGCTGTGTGACAGCCATGAAAATGTACTGCTCAGATCGTCAAGATAACTGGCTGCAGGGGGTGTGTGTGTGTATGTGTATATATATATATACCCCTCCTGAACCAGGTGTTCCAAAGCCACCCTTCTCCTAGACTCCTATTATCCAGTGACTGAGTATAGTTAGTCTACTAGTGGAATTTCATTCCTGGAGGACATGAATTCAATACATTTCTTCTCACAGGCAATTTGTAGCCTGCCTGAGCCTTTCTTAAACTAACACTGCAGCCTTGGTCTTCCTCCCCAGTCCGCTCTCCTTCCCTGTCTCTTTTATAGGTATCAGACCTGCCTGCCAGCCTGAGTCTTTTCCTACCTATTCCCACTCCCTCCTCTTTATCCTTCACAGGCATTTCCCCAAGAAATCCCACACATGCCTAGACTCATTTTTACCTCTGCTTCATAAAAGCCTTAAACTAACACAAATTGGAAGAGAATAATTCCCCAGTTAAGCTCTATCCAATTCCTGACCCACAAAAATCATGAGACGCAATAAGATTGTCACTGTTTTAAGCTGCAAGTTTTGGGCTAGTTTTTAATGCAGAAAGAGATAGCTGGAACAGCAATGTTTTACCACAAGCTGCATGAAAGACAAAAAGTTTGTATGTGAAAATGCAATGTGTTTCTGCAGCAAATACTCTTCTAAAAACAAGACTTTATAAAAAATAACCAGCCCAGGATATGAAGCCTGAACTACAGTGACCACCTCATCCAAGTTTGCCCAGGTCTTTCTAGTTTCAGCACTGAAAGATCAAAGTCCTGCGAAAGCCCTCACTCTAGGGTAAGCCATGTCAGTTGTTCAACCCACCCAGAACTCTTCAAGTGCACAAAGTGAACTGGACTAAGGTTTTCCTCTTGGCATCTATGCTGAGACAAGTATTCCTCTTCCTCAGAGAACCCCATTATCTTAACCAGGAGTCACTCGGCTTAATGTAATTGCTTAGTTATGAACTCAAGGTCATTCCGTTAAATTAAAATCTGAAGATAATTAACTCTTACTACTGTCTAATTTCTCAGTGAACTCCTTTGATGGAAAGTTCCAAACATATTCAACTTACCCTCCAGGAAACCTAGAGAGAAACTGTACACTGCATCCCAGCCACCACTTGAGTCCAAGCTAACATTTCTGAGAGAGTGCTGAACTCTTGTGTCTTGAGACCTTTTAAGAAAGAAAAAAAGGTGCTATGGTTACTTTGGGAAACATTGTATATTGGCTATCCCTTACAGAGAATCTCAAAGCATGTTAATATATTAAGAATCTGAGTAGGCTTGCAGAAGAGCAATCTTTTTGTAGCAAAATATAAATCACAAGAGATCTATTTCACTCATCAGACTGGCAAAAGCAAAAATAATTTGTAATATCCACTCTTTGCGAAAGAATAGGAAAATAGTTCCTAAGATAAACTGTGGATAAAAATATAAATTGGTAGAGATTTTTCTGGAAGGCAAGTTGGCAGTTACTATTAAATATAAATGTACATATTCTTCCATCCAGCAATTCTACCTCTTGGTGTCCTCCTTAGAACAAATACTCATCATTGCACAAAGATGTATATACAAGGGTAGTTATTGCTACAGCTTTGTAATAGCAAAAATTTTAAATCAGCCTAAATGACCATTCATATACATTTATTTTGCAAGTGTTTATCAAATGTTTGTTACATGCCAAACACTGTTCTAGTCATGGGAGATGGACCAATGAAAACTGGAAATAAGAAAATGGTCATCCATCATGGAGCTTTTACAGATGGAATTTATGTAACAAGGAGAAGGAGGAAGGTCTATAATCAAATAATAAGCAAACAAAATCTAATAAATATATATCTCTTAGATTTAGGATTGCCTTGGTATATCTGGACTCCCAAATAATAGTGGCTTAAACAAGGGAGTTTGTGTCCTTCTTATGTCAAAGTCTAGATAGGTGTTTCAGGGCTGGTTTGGTGACTATAGTCAAATGAGGCCAAGTTACTTTCAACAGTCTGTGCTCCCATCCCTGTGAGTAACCCTCATTTTCAGGGTCCAATATGGAGCTTAAACCATCACATCCACATTAGGGAGAATGGCAAAAGGTGGGAAGAGGAATGTCTGTTGGGATTTGGACATTCCATGTTCACTTAATCTCAACAACCAGAACATACGCTTATGGTCACGACTAAATGCAAGGAAAGCTGGAAGTTACAGCACTTTTTTTGTTGTTGTTTTTTGTCTGTCTGTTTGCTTGTTATTTATTTATTTATTTATTTATTTATTTATTTATTTATTTATTTAATTTATTTTATTTTTTTGCGGTATGCGGGCCTCTCACTGTTGTGGCCTCTCCCGTTGCAGAGCACAGGCTCCGGATGCGCAGGCTCAGCGGCCACGGCTCACGGGTCCAGCCGCTCCGCGGCATATGGGATCCTCCCAGACCAGGGCACGAACCCGTATCCCCTGCATCGGCAGGCGGACTCTCAACCACTGCGCCACCAGGGAGGCCCTGCTTGTTTTTTAAATGAGCATTCATGTGACCAGAAGTTCTAGTAATGAGGAAGCAGGAGAGAAGAGATATTTGGTGACAACTAGTAGCTTTGCCTTAAGATAGCAGTGAGCTATAAAAAAAAAGTGATAAAATAAACTGAGTTATTTTTTTAGTGAGGATGGGACATTAAGATTGGGTTGTCAATGACAGAATTTCTGATGATTTTATAGTTAGGTTGACACCTACATGAGAGGAAACTTCCTCTATTACATTAGTTATCTATTCTGAATAATAATAACCCCAAACTTAGTGGTTTAAAATAATATACATTTATTATCTCACAGTTTCTGTGGGTCAGAAACTTGGGCATGGCCTAGCTGGGTCATCTGCTTTCTGTCCCATGACAAGGCTAGACTCAAGGTGTTAACTAGGGCTATAATCTCACCTCAAGGCTCAGGTGGGGAGGGATCAACTTGCAAGCTCAGGTGGTTGTTAGCAGAATTCAGTTCCTCACCAGTTCCTCACCAATTCTTGGACTGAGGACCTGACTTCCTCACTGGCAGCCAATCAGAGGCTGCCCTCAGGTTCTAGCCACGTGTAGGTTTCTCTAACATGGCAGCTCACTTCCTCAAAGCATGTAAGCCAAGAAGGCAATAAATAAAGTCTGCAAGCAAAATGGAAGCCTAATCTCAGAGTGGCATCCCATCACTTTTTGCTGCATTCTATTTATTGGAAGCAATTCTAACTCCAATCCACATCCAAGGGGAGGGGATAACAAAGACACAAAAATAGCAAGAGGTGGAGCCTTCTTAATAGACCGCATGCCACACCATCTATGAAAATACATGCAGTGAAATCATTCCAGGCAGCTGGACCAACTAGTACGAAAACTCTAGTCTGCTCGCAATCTCGGCATGTTCACAAAAAGAAGGAAGGTATATATTTTTGGAGTATAAAGGAGAAAAGTGCTATGAAATGAGGACAAATTAGTAGGTGGAGGTCAAAGCACATGGGTTTTCTTGAGATATAGTTGATGTACAATATTATATAAGTTACAGGTATACAACATAGTGATTCATAATCTTTAAAGGTTATACTTTGTTTATAGTTATTATAAAATATTGGTTATACTTCTTGTATTGTATAATATATCCTTTAACTTATTTTATACAAAATGGTTTGTATCTCTTAATCTCTTACCTCTATTTTGCCCCTCCCCCCTTTCCTCTCCCCACTGGTAACCACTAGTTTGTTCTCTATATTTATGAGTCTGTTTCTTTTTTATTATATTCACTAGTTTGTTTTACTTTTTAGACTCCACATATTAGCGATAGCTATAGTATCTGTCTTTCTCTGTCTCACTTATTTCACATAGCATAATACCCTGCAGGTCCATCCATGTTGCTGAAAATGAGAAAATTTCCTTCTTTCTTATGGCTGAGTAGTATTCTATTGGTTATACAGATGTATAGAGCAATTCTCTTCATGGAAAAGCAAGGCACACTGAAAATTGCTGCAGCCTATCTCAAGCAGTCACAGAAGCTCTGGCTTTTCCGCCAAACTTCACCTCTGTCCCCAAGGGCAGAGATAAGAAAAGAAGGAGAACAGTGCTTTCTGGAAGCAGCAAGTTCTCAGGAGAAGGTTGAGGCCCAGCTAACATAAGTTGCAGGAATTTACAGCTCTTCTCAGGAATCAGCAGAGGACACCAGCCAATCCTCAAATGCCAAGTCTGTTAACACCATCACTGGACTCCCTTTTATTTCACACATTTTAAATCTATGCAGTTTCAGGGCCTTGCACATAGTCAGTGATCAGTTAATGTTAGATATTATTGATATTATGGAAGAATAAAATTGGTACTTAATATGTATTAATAAAGATCTAGGATATTTTACCTTCTGCCTGATTTTAAGACAGGAAGAACATTTATATATCTGTCACTAAGCAGCATTACACACTATTTTCATTCCTATACATACAAACTTATAATAACAAATTTAGCACTTATATAGATACTGTCACATGCCTGAAGTAAAAAGAAAGTTGTAGAATCTGAGTCAAATTCTTAAAAAAATTTTTTTGAGATATAATTGACATAAACCATTGTGGTGTTTGTGTTTAAGGTGTACAATATGTTGATTTGATACATTTTATGACTTGCAATAAGATTAGCATGGCAGCATTAGTCAACACTTCTATCATGTCATATGTTATCATTTCTTTTTTGTGCTGGGAACAATTCAGACCTAGCCTTAGCAACCTTGAGGTTTATAATATAATATTACTATTTATAATTACAGAGCCAAATTCTTGATCTCATATGGAAACTGAGAAAAACTTTCTGACTTTTGTCCACACTGTATCTCTATCATTACCCCTCATTAGTTGCATAGAAGACTGTGCCATTAAATGCTCCAGTTTTGAGAATTTCCAGAGGCACATGCAGGATGTTTATATATAAGAAATATACAGAAATCTTTCATACTTAATAATGTGCTTTCAGCTTTAAAATAAGACGTGCAGATTCAAAAGCTTGACATCTTCATCAAAAAAGGTGATGTGCTACAGTCAGTTATTGAATTCCACCTAAGGTTGGTAGTTCAGTAGTGGATTATGGATTCCAAATGGTGTAAGGAGTTATATCCTGTACCTGGCAGGAGGTCATAGGTTTGGGGCAGCCCATCCAATATGCTCTCTGCAGTCTAGCTGGACAAAGTGTTCTCTATTTTCTATAAATGTGCTAATTTGTTCCTAGTCCTCATCAACAAAAGTTGACTATGCTAGAAAATTGAAGGACAGTATGCTAAAGCAGTATGGTATGATTTGATAATTTGGGATGTTAATAATGACACAACTAAAATTAAATGACAAACAATAAGAAAAAAATATTCATCACTCTAATTGTTCACAATTCTTCCCAAACACTTCTAAGTAAATTCAGGTTTAATTGCAAAAGGTATTTAATAAAGGTGTAACAAATATGAAAAATGATCATACCACTTAATTACTTATAGTTCATTTAAGTAGATTCAGTAAAATATATAGTAAATACAAAAACATAAATATACCATTATGAATATCATTGATTTTATTCAGTTGCCAGAATATACTCAGATTTGTTAACCAGGTTCCAAATTATCTCCAGGTGGACAACGAGTGAGATAATTCAAAACCTTAACTATTTTAAAGGTAGTATATATTCTTCTCTGCTTTGGCCTGCTTACTATGTTTTTCCTTATTACAATTTGAGCACAGTTTAATTTCTGCTCCATTGAAAATCTGTGCTAATTTGATCAGAAACTGGACATAAGGTGTTTTTAGCAGCAAAATATGGCTTGGTAGTAAAGTTAGTATCAAGTTTCGAGTGCAAGTTTCATTCTCTTAAAATAATAAGCAGTTTGTGGGAATTTTGAAGTGTATTTTACCATCAATGTAGTTAACATCTCTGCTTAGTCTGGTATTTTCTCTGTATATACAGCATGTTTATAGGTTCACTAACAAAGGGTTTCTTTTGCCTATTTCCAATACTATGTGTTCTTCAATGTAATAAAAATACCTTTGCTTTTTGGTCCAGTAATTAAGACTTTTAACTAATTCAAGCTGACCTTCCTGCAATGGGTGCAAATAAGTGAGATTAAAATGAGATTGCTTGTCTCTGTTCTCCTGGTTTACATGCAACTTTTACTACAGCTCATTAGCTAGCTAGTTCAGTGCAATGAAGTGCTACTTTGTCCTTCTTCAGTGAAAACCTGGTCCTATTAGGCTCAGTAGCTCTTTCTCAGATTTTGAAAATAATTTAAAATTAAAACTGGTATATATAAAAATTCCTAGCTGGTATTCATTAAATTTCTATCACACGTATAGACCTTAACACAGTATTTAACTCTTTCTTTTTATGTGATTTAAGAATAAAGAAGACACGTGGTTAAAATGTGGCGTATCAGTCAGCACAGGCTGGTTTACGCTGCAGAAACAAACAATCCCCAGATTTCAGTGGTTTGCAATACCAAAAGTTTCTCTTTCACAAGCTCCTTGCCCAACAGGGATTGGCAAGTTGGTCTATTCTCATTGTAGTCACTCAAGGATCCAAGTGCTGAAAACTCCTTTTCTTCCACAATCAATAAAGGAGACATAGTTAGTCAAAACCGGCTTTAAGACTTCTGCCTGAAAAATGACACTTGTAACTTTTTGCTCCTATTACAGTGGCCAAAGCTAAGCTTAATATCAAGGGGGCCAGTTGAGTACAATCCTACCATGTGCCTGGAAAAGAGAAAAACTGGAATAATTATGATTATCCCTATTGACCAGCAAAATCTGCCTCTGGTCACCACATATTTTATATACTCTCCTTTCCTTCCTATATACACACAACAAACATTCACCTGGTCTATGAAGGGAATAACCTATAAGCCATACAGAGTCACAACATCAAGATTAATGTCTAGGATACCTGAGTGATGGGCTGTAGTTCATGGTAGTTATAAAAAGAACTGGCTATATCTCTTCTTGATCCAGAAACCTCCAAAATTAATGATAAGTTATCTACTCCTACTCACACAAAATATATAATCATGAAACAGTGATAGGATATACATAATAAGTATTTTCACTTTGAAAAAAAAAGGAGGCACAAGCCTCTACAACTGACAAAGGACTCATCTCCAAAATTTATAAGCAGCGCATGCAGCTCAATATCAAAAAAACAAACAACCCAATCCAAAAATGGGCAGAAAACCTAAACAGACATTTTTCCAAAGAAGATATACAGATTGCCAACAAACATATGAAAAGATGCTTAACATCACTAATCATTAGAGAAATGCAAATCCAAACTACAATGAGGTATCACCTCACACGGGTCAGAATGGCCACCATCAAAAAGTCTACAAACAATAAATGCTGGAGAGGGTGTGGAGAAAAGGGAACACTCTTGCACCGTTGGTGGGAATGTAAATTGATACAGCCACTGTGGAGAACAGTATGGAGGTTCCTTAAAAAACTAAAAACAGAACTACCATACGATCCAGCGATCCCACTACTGGGCACATACCCTGAGAAAAGCATAATTCAAAAAGAGTCATGTACCACACAGTTCATTGCAGCACTATTTACAATAGCCAGGACATGGAAGCAACCTAAGTGTCCACTGACAGATGAATGGATAAAGAAAATGTGGCACATATATACAACGGAATATTACTCAGCCATAAAAAGAAACAAAATTGAGTTATTTGTAGTGAGGTGGATGGACTTTGAGTCTGTCCTACAGAGTGAAGTAAGTCAGAAAGAGAAAAACAAATACTGTATGCTAACACATATATATGGAATCTAAAAAAATAAATGTTCTGAAGAACCTAGGGGCAAGACAGGAATAAAAATGCAGATGCAGAGGTAGAGAATAGACTTGAGGACACGGGGAGGGGGAAGGTTAAGCTGGGAGGAAGTGAGAGAGTGTCATGGACATATATACACTATCAAATGTAAAATAGATAGCTAGTGGGAAGCAGCCGCATAGCACAGGGAGACCAGCTTGGTGCTTCGTGACCACCTAGAGGGGTGGGATAGGGAGGATGGGAGGGAGACGCAAGAGGGAGGAGACATGGGGATATATGTATACGTATAGCTGATTCACTTTGTTATACAGCAGAAACTAACATACCATTGTAAAGCAATTAGACTCCAATAAAGATGTTAAAATTAAAAAAAGATATATGCTTCTATAAAACTGAAAACTCACTCTACGGGCCCTCTACCTTGAAGGTAAGGCATACCCCTTGATTAAGCTCTGATTCTGTTTTCTGAGAATCCTTTGCACAGTGGTCTCTGTAGCCCCTGGTCTTACCTTCTGAAAGATACTTTCCAATTTATTATCCTTCTTGGCTATATCCATAGGAGAGACTAGGAAATATCCCCTATTAGGAGATGAACAGCTTTCTCAGCCTACCTCCTGTCTGCAACTTTTGAGGCCCTACCTGACTGATTTACATTAGATATCTGTTAAGACCAGTTTCCTACTTTTAGTACCAGTTTTTGTATCAATCTAATCTTAATACAACACAAGTTTATTTCCTGTTACATTTTGAACATGGGGCAGCAGGGAAGCTCTGCTCATGGTATCATGGAGGGACATAGCCAATGGGGGCTCTGTTTTAACACAGGCCTTCATAGGGGCTAAAACAGGTAAAAGGAATGTGGCTAAAGTGGCAATTTTTTTAAAGCTTCTTTCTAAAATGATAATTGTTATTTCCACTACTTTTGTTGGTCAAAGCAGTCACATATTCATGGTATAAGTAAAATATTACCATTTATCTAAAATGATGAAAACAAGAGTTCTAGGTGACAATATTAAATGATTATCACATATGGAAAATATTTATTTAAGATTTTTAGCTATAATTGTGGCATTAAAAAATGAGAAGCTAGTTCTGAAAAGGTTACAGTAAATGTGGGAATATTTCCAAATACTTTCTGTCAATATATAATTTATATAATCCTATAAAAATTAACTTGTTAGCATAAATCTATATAAAATAAACTCTTAAAACTATTATGTGAATTTGGCAAGGTTACTGTTCATAAGATCAACACAAAAAATAATTACATTTCTATATACTAACAATGATCATGTAGAGAATGAACTTAAAAAAAAACCCACAAAACCTTTTGAAAAACAGAAAACTGTTGATCTACAATTGATCCAAGAAAAATCAAATACTTAGGTATAAGTCTAACAAAAGACTTATAAGATTGAAAGAAATTAAATGACACCTAAATAAATGAAGAGATATATCATGTTCATGGATTGGATGATTCAACATGCAAAGATATCAATTTTGACAAACTGATATACCGCTTTAGGCATTTTTTATTTTTAGTGAGATCTGTGTGTATCAGTGAGATTTGATATAATTTCCATCAAATCCCAGTGAGGCTTTTTATAGACATAGACAAACGTATTCTTAAATTTAATAGCGCCACAATTACTAAAGCCCGCACGCTTAGAACCCATGCTCCACAACAGAGAAGCCACCGCAATGAGAAGCCCACTCTCTGCAACGAAGAGTAGCCCGCTCGCCGCAACTAGAGAAAGCCTGCGTGCAGCAATGAAGACCCAATGCAGACATAAATAAATAAATTTATATTAAAGAAAAAAAGAAAAAGAATTGAATGGGATGAATTATTCTACCTGAATATAGGCCTACTATATAGATACAGTAGTCTGACAGTGTGGTATTGGCAGAGGTATAGGCACATAGAGCAACAGAGCCCAGAATTAGACTCACTCAATGATGTCCCACTGGTTTTTGACAAAGGTAGCACAGCAATCTGATGGAGGAAAGACAGCCTTTTCAACCAATGGTGACTGATTATAGGCAATAAAAATAAAGCTTGACCTAAACCTCCTACCTTACATAAAAATCAACTCAAAATGGACTACATACTTAAATATAAGAAGTAAAATTTTAAAACTTAAAATAAATAAGCAAAAGCCTTCAGTATCTATAGATAGGCAAAAAGTTCTTAGACTGATATCAAACGTGTTTCATAGAAGTAAAGATTGATAAATTAGACCACATCAAAACAAAAACAAACACAAAACCAAAAAACAAAACAACAAAAAACTTCTTTCCTGTAAAAGACCCTGTTAAAAGGATGAAAAAAACAAGATACAGACTGGGAGAAAATAATTATAAACCACAAATCCAAAAGAAGACTGGAATCTAAAATACATAAGGAAATTTCAAAATTCAACAGTGAAAAAACAAACAATCCAATTAGAAAATGAGGAAAAGGTATAGAGATATTTCACCAAAGAGAATGTACAGATGATAAATAAGTACATGAAAAGATATTCAACATCAGTAGCTATTAAGTAGATGCAGATTTAAAATCCAGTGAGATATCACTACATACCTACATAAGTGACTAAAATGAAAAACAGTAACAACACCAAATGAAGATAAGGATGTGGAGAAACTGTGGGAGAATATCTGCCATATATTATGGGAATGTGAAATGTTACAGAAACTCTGGAAAACAGTTTGGCAATTTGTTATGAAACTATATATCAATTACAACACAATCCAGCAGTAGCACCCTTGGACATTTATCCTAGACAAAAACAAATGTATGATAACACAAGCCTCTGTACACAAATGTTCATGTCAGCTTTATTAAAAATAGTCCCAAACTGGAAACAATCTAGATATCCTTCGGCTGGTGGATAAACATATGGTTATAGATCTGTGGCATGGAAGAGTACTTAGCAGTGAAAAAGAGCAAATTAGTGATACAACAATTTGTATGACTCTCCAGAGAATTATGTTGAGTGAAAAAAAAAGTCAATCCAAACGGTCACGTACTTTATAAATCTATTTAGATTACATTTGGAAAAGACCAAATTTTTGAACTGGCAAACAGATTAGAGGTTGCCAGGGGTTAGGAAAGGAGGTATGGCAAAGGGTAGGTGGTGGATATGGTTGTATAAGGCAGCATGAGGGATCCTCGTGGTGATGGAATTGTTCTGTATTCTAACTGTGGCGATGGATACACAAACCTACATATGTGATAAAATTGTATAAAACTAAAAAATACACACACATATAAGTACCAGTAAAACTTGAGAAATCTGTATAAGACTGGTGGATTGTACCAATGTCAATATTCTAGCTGTGATACTGCACTATGTAACAGTGGGGGAACCTCGGTAATGAGTATATGGGATTTCTCTGTAGTATTTCTTATAACAGCACATGACTCAGTTATCTCAAAATAAAAGTGCTAATTGAAATTAATTTGGCAATATAACTCAAGATCTTAATTACTTTCAGTTAACTTAAGTGTAAGAATGTCTTACACACAAACACACACAATGCTGATGCAGATCTGTATCAGTCAACATTTGGAAGTAACTTCAAAGTAAGCTAACTGATAAACACCAAGCCTGAAAATATATGCCTAGGTAGATCACATTAGTATAAAACAAGTTGTCTGGGTCTGGTCTGTGTCAGTGAGTGTTCAGCTAAATGGAAACAATCCAATTATCAGTGGTTAATTCTGGTGATTATAATGTGGGGTACTGTAAAGAAAGATGAAGTTTACTTTATATTCAAAGTAATTCTCAGAGATTTTTATAATGCACATGTGTAAATTTGTAATTAAACTGTTTTCTTTAAGAAGAGTATGTGCTCATAAGGAATAACACTTGCTATGTAACTGAATAAAGCAGAGTACATATTTGCTCATAAAGTGTGGTTTGTGCACTAGATATTAGCTTTTTGGTATTTAGCCATACTTTTTATTAATTCTTAAGTTTCTAATTCATAGTGCCTACTGCAGAAGAAGTCAATAGATACTAATAAGTATAGATTGTGTATAACACAACATACATAAAGGAAAGGAGACTGAAGGTGTTCAGTAGATTATAAGGAAATTATTGTTTTAATCATATCTACGGGTGATTTCATTGTTTTTCAAACTTTGGCTGCTCAAGATATCAAAATTCATAAGATGAAAAAAAATAGCTCTCAAATCGGTTCATAGTGATCCGATTACTGAAGTATGTAAGAAATACAATCCAGTCATTTTGTCATTAATTTTATTTAAAATAAATAATCCAGCATATTCTCATGTTACATATGACATCAAACAGTGAGGATTATTATGTTCGAAGGAAATATTTGCAAGCTCCTGATATTTTTGAACTTGGCCTTGCCTGGTTTGAAGTACGGATTGAGCAGCAGATTAAAACCTACATGTTCAGTCACATCTCTAAATGATGTTTCAGTTGTTCGATATGTCATGGCATTTCTCTTTAACAGTCTCAGTTAACTTGCTTCTTCAACATATGTACTCATCTTAATCATTCACTCATCCTTGAAGCAGCCAAATTTAAATGCCATGTGTTTTTATTTGCAGAGCATGGAATCAATCTCATTATACTCTTGAATGCACAGCTTTTACTAGGAGATCCTCCTTCTAAGCCAAAAAATCAATTTATGTTTATCCGGAGGAATGCTATCTTCTTCTGTGTGTTGGCAGAGTGGGAAAGAGAGGGAGAGAGGGAACAAGTTCGCTTATTATACGTTAAAATGTAACTCAGCAGCTAACTCCCATGTGCAGGGTGGATCTTGGCAGCTAATTTACCTTGTCAAATCATGTTATTCTCACTTTTAAATTCATTTGTTCTTTCTGGATAATGTAACTGAAGTCGATGTTCTGCAAGGGAAGATGCAAGATCACATTAAATGCATTGATGTGTTAACGTATGACAACATAGTATGATGTAGCTGTAGTCCAGTGTTCACTAGGACTCTTAGGAGTGACTTTGTCTTAAAGATCAGCAAGAGCTGCTTTGTAAGGACTAACCCAGGAGATAATAATTCTACAAGATCAAGGGATTAGTGTGGGGAATGAAAATCCAGAGCTTACATTCACAGCTTCATGGTGAGTTTATATCCAGTTTGCTTTTCTCAATTGTTAGTATGCTAAGATTCAGAAAAGAATTCCCTTTGAGATGTCTCTTGCATGATTTGTGTTGTAGATCAGAGAGCACTCAAGAAATTTGGGGGGCTTCACATGATGATTTAAGATGGAAACACATTAGTGTTTTACAGATTGACAAAATACTTTCACATCTATAGCTTTAGGTGATGTTAGTAAAAGCCTTGTAAGTAGGCAGATCAGTTATTGACTCCAGAAAGGTTAAAGAGATTGATTAAGATCACACATTTGGAAAAAGACAGCACTGAAATAATAATTTTGCCTATTGATGGAAAGCAATGAATGAATCAATGAATGAATGTAAATGAATCAATGAATGAATGACAAAATAACCAACTCTAGGTCTTTCTTACAAGTAGTACAGCATTACATCTACTAGCTCATATGGCATATACCATTTAACATTGCGTGTTCCCCCAAAACTTTTTTTATGCATTTGAAGGTAATCCTTTAAAGAGATGGTGTGGACAAGCCTCAATGCAATTATTACTTTTGTGAATAAATATTGGATGTGTCAGTTTAGATATAAAACAGGTTCTGGTAGTTTGCACAGTGTAAAACTCTCAGCTTTGTCTCTATTTGATAAGAAGCAGTGACATCTGGGAGTAATGTCAGAAGGCAGTAAGAATTCCATATTGTTAGATCTACAGAACCACTGTACACAGTGATTTTACCAAGTGATATGAAAAAACATTCTCATTCTTATAATTGTAAAGGACTAAATGTCCTTGAAAAATCTTTTTAATCAAGCAGTGCAAATTTGGAATTATCCATATGTATTCACTTCCTGAATTGAAAACCATCAAAAGGAATTCTGTGTCATATTGATATCATTTTTACTACTGCTACATCAGTGACTAATTGAATTATGTTAATAAACATATTTCATCACTTTTAACACAAATGCTATTTCATTATAATTAATAGGTTTTAGAAACATTGATTTAGTTGACAGTTTGCAATACCATGACGAAATGGGATGAATAAGTCAAGGTATGTTTTATGTCTTAAAACTGACGAAATACAGGTCCATGAGTCTTTTTTGCCTATAACTTTCATTAGTTAATGGTATTTCCATTAGTTATACTGCACATATGTCATGGCAAAAGGAAATAATGAGTGTTTTTATCAAGAAAGAACAAGTTGTAAGTCATGAATTATTTTCTTCCTACTGCAAGCAAAACTTAAGCATAGGTGTTGCCAACTAAGATTTGGTATTGCTCAAGTTTCAGGCTATAATCAGCTCTTACCACAAGTACTATAAGAGCCTCCTAATTTGAATACCTGCACTCACTCTGCCTAGGCTCAAATACTCAAATTTTGAAATCTGTAACCACAGGAATTTTGTTTTTAATCAAATATAATGACATCCACTCCATTGCTTAAAACCCTTCAATGGCTCAGAACTTCTCTTAGTATAAGACATTGTATTAGAGAAAGAATAGCTGCTGTAACACATAGACCCCAGATTTCACTGGCTTAACACAGTACAAGTTTCTCTTTCATTCATGTTCAGTAAAAAACAGATGTCTCTGCTAGGCGCGATTCAATCTAATTATGATATGAGAACACCAGTTCCATCCCTTAAGGACTCAGAGTTTGCTACATTCTGAAGGAAGAGTGAAGAAAGGGTCAAGAAGTCACATTACTCCTTAATCATGTTATTCCAGATGTGCACATAAATTTTAACACATTCCATTGGCTTGAAATAGTCTGATGGCCATATATAGCTGGACTTATATCTGGGGCTTATGTTCCTTCAATGAAAAGCCACTTCCAGGGAGTTTTCCATCATAAATGGTGAGACAGTTTTCAGTGGATAGTTAACTGTCTCTGCTACAATCCTATCCCCCAAAATGCCATGTAAGACCCTGTATTTCTGGCCTTATCAAGTACCCTGCACTACTTTGGCTCACACAGGTGTTCCTTCTATCTCTTATTTATTTATTTTGTGGTACGCGGGCCTCTCACTGTTGTGGCCTCTCCCGTTGCGGAGCACAGGCTCTGGACGCACAGGCTCAGAGGCCATGGCTCACGGGCCCAGCCGCTCCGCGGCACGAACCCGTGTCCCCTGCATCAGCAGGTGGACTCTCAACCACTATGCCACCAGGGAAGCTCTGTTCACTCTTATTTCTAGGCTCTAATGCAGTACTTAGCATAGAGTATGCATTCAATAAGTACTAAATTAATTAATTAATTGACTTTGACCTAGTACTCTTCAAAACGTTTTAAACTGCTACTGAGACCTTCTAAATGCAAACATTCACCAAAAGTGTTTTCTTCCATTTTGACAAAAGTTAATGCCTTAATTTAGGATCTCTCAGAAGCAGACCCTAATTTGAAATATTCAAGTGAATGTAGTTTATTACTGGGAATGGAGAACATGAAGAGAGAAATAGGAAGGTGATACAGGGAAATGCAGGTAACCAATAATGTGTTATTAAACCACAGTGGGTGAATGAAGCTGACTTTCATAGAGAAGACTGGGAAACAATGTAAAAAGACCCAGAAATATCCAACTTAATGGTCAATGGACTTGAGGTATTAATACACTCCTCATCATCATTACTTTAGGAAGAAAGTTGATTTTCCAGCAGGGATAAATCAGAGTGGCCTTCTGAGAAAAGATTCTGGACAAGGATATGCAGATATTGGCAGTTGGAAGTTGTCAGATGCATTGAAAATTTATATATAATTATATGTATATATATATAAAATTATATGTGTATATATATACATATTTATATATTTGCGCACAAGACATTTATACCATCTGCTACAGTTTACCTGAGGCTTGGTACTGTTGTGATCATGTAGCTCAAGCCTTTCTCCATCTCACCTTTGACTATTATCTTTCTGGTCTTTAGTTTATGCTCTTCCCCAATCTATCTAGAATACCACTGACAGATGAATATTTTTAAAGCATGTCATCCCTCATGTTATGTGCTTTCTCAATAGTCCTCAGTAAGTATTCTGTTGTTATAAGATTCAGCCCAAACTCATAGCTTACATTCATATGTTAGTTTTATTATGCTTTTTTTCATTCTTGGCATCCATTAACGAGTCTTCTCCTTTGATATGGTCTTGTGCTTTTCTGCATAACTCCCCTTATCCCCACTACCTGGAATAATCTTGGCTTATTGAATTTCCACTATTCTTTAAGATAGCATTCAAATCTAAGATTTATTTAAACACTGTTTATTAGAATGTTTAATCTTGGAGCTATCTGAATGACCTACTCTAGAAGGTGATCAGTTTGCCATTCCTATACATTTTTAAGTACAAGTTTGGCAAAAACGTGGTGAGGGTTATCCAGGGGAGATTGGATGAGTAATGCATTATATATCTAGACCTCTGAATGCCTTCTTATCCTGTGATTCTATGAACTCCTTCCTAATTAGTTCAACCAGTATTGATCATTTTGTAAAATGCCTGTGACAGGCATAGTTTTAACTAGGCTTTTGGAACTAATCATCTATAGCAATTTTCATACATCAATTTCTCATCTCCCCTACCAGATAATAAATTCTCAGAGGGAAGTTATGTTGCATCTCAGAGATGCACCATAATTCAATCTATATCTCAGAGTGCCAGTATTTTGCTTATGGTAAGAACTAAAAGTATCTAAAATGAGCCAATACATTTTCCAGTGACCTTCAGGAAGCTTCATTTTCCTTTCTTGATCCCAACCACCAGTGAGCATGTAATGAGTATGTAGTGATCCTAGCCCTGTTGACCCTGAGCAGTGTGGTGCTACATAGTTCTACTCTCAGAGTGAATATTTCCCTCAGAAAATAAACTATAAAAAAACCCTTTGATTATCTTGTTTCTAGAAATCATATGTTAGAAATTTCAACATTAATGAATAAATAATGTACATTTTCTTTGGGTGAATTACGCAGGTGAGCTGGAAATGCTTGTATTTATATACTAGAAATACTGTGGGAGTTTTAGTAGTTCCCAGGCCTTGCCCATTACCCTACTCCAAAGTGGTAGCTCCTGTGGATGTGTTCGCGTTATGTGTTTCTACCCATCCCATTTTTTATTGATGGGTCTGGGGTATATATTTGCAAAACAGAGACAAAAATATCTGATTTTTTTACTGTCAATATATATACTGAGTGCAAAAATAAGAGTATTCAGCTATACAGGGAAAAATAGGTATAAAATTCAATATGTTACTGAGTAGAAAAAACTCACTTTTAACAGTTCTTTTGCCCTTTGAAATATACTATATTTTCTCAATTCATACACAGGTTTAAATTTTTCTTCTCACCCTTTCTAGCGTGCATTCACCCACATACTGCCTCACCACAATTTTATCCTGTTTCTCAGTTCATTATTATGATTAACTGTTGCAGTGATAAATTAAATACACAATTCTAATAATGAGAAAATATACTGCAAATTTTTCTTGTATAGAGTCCACTTGTTTCTAATTTTATTTGCAATGCTAGTGTATTCTTTGTGATTTCTCTCATCGCCACCATCATCATCCCACATACAAGAAACAAAAACTGCAAACTAAAGAGTAAAAGTATTGCTTAAGCTGAATACTGGTCCATTCCAGATCTGGCTCAAAGGCAAATCTTCTAGGCAGGATATAATCTAGAGTCTTGAAAGTCAAAGTTTGATTCTTGAATAATTAGCAATGGTATCACTTGGGAGCTTGTTAGAAGTATAACCTCAGATTCTATCTCAGACCTAATAAACCACAATCTGCAACTTAACAAGTTCCTCAAGTGGGTTATATGCAAGTTTTGGACATCTGAGACCTGGACATTACTGTAGCAGAGATGACTGGATATCTACCAGCAATTCTTTATTTTATGTTTTTTTAAATAAAACAACCTCCTAGTTTTAGCTGGTTCTAGGTTAACCATCAAGAGAGTACATTTCTCAATTTTTCCTGCAACTTCCTGTAGTGATGGGACAAAGTTCTGCCCAGTGGAATGTGAGTAGAATGTGGTCTGTGATTTTCAGGTCAGGCCTAGAAAGTGAATGTGTGTGAGCCCTGGTCCTGTTCCACATGATGCTGCCTGACAGATGGTGACAATCTGAACAACTAAATTGGACCCAAAAGAGGAAGCCATATATTAAAGATGAGAAAACCAACTTTGGACTGCTAAACTAACCCTAAACTACTCCATGAGAAAGAAAAAAAAAAGTTTTATCTTGCTCATGACACTCTGTTTTGTCATTTTATTAATATTGTAATTGCATGGATAATATCCAGAAGTTAATTTTATCTTTGTCATTCTATTTAAACCACATCTATGACACAAAGTAAGATATAGTGAGTTGTATTTTAGAGTAATGGAAATTGCAAGAGAGAAGTAAATGAGAACCATCGTTAACATGAAATTTAGCCAAATTTGTCCCATCATGACATTTTTAACAGCTGAATCAACTCATTACAATCCAATGATTAATTTAAGTCAGTGATCATCTTTATCTCTTTTGCAACTTTCAAATTTGTGCTACTTAGCAGCCTTTAATTTAAGCATATGTCGCTCTTTCTAACAGGTAAAGTGATCAAAATATTACCAGAAAAAAGTCATACAACAAGCCCTAAAGTATACAGCATAATCAAACAATTATTTATCTTTCTGATTTTCAATGTTAATTTTGGTCTTAAACTTTAAACCCCAGGTAATTGCATTTTTCTGATTATACAGTTTTATACTTGGCAAAACAAACCCTGTTTAACATAGGGACTTACCTTCCTACAACAGGATCCCCTAGAGTTTTAGGACATATTCCTGGCATGATGTTCTGTATGGAGAATATGTTCATTTACACAGTCTTTCCCAACTTTTAAAATATTACTTTCTAAAACAGTTTTAGGTTTACAAAAAAAAAAAAACCAATTACAATGATAGTACAGAGAGTTACCATACATCTAATACCCAGTTTTCCCTATTACAAATATCTTGCATTAGGGTACTGTATTTGTTACAGTTAATGAGCCAATATCAAAATATTGTTATTAACTAAATTTCATAGTCTATTCAGATATCTCTCATTTTTACATAATTGTCCTTTTTCTGTTCCAGAATCCCATCTAGTTTCATTTTGTTGTCATGTCTCCATAAATTCTTTCAGACTGTAACAGGTTCACACTTTCCTTTTTTTTGCTGACCTTGGCTTTTTTTCTTTTTTTTTTTTTGGAACACAGGTATTTTGTTGGCTTTCCCTCTATTGCAATTTGTCTGATGTTTTTCTTATTATTGTACTGGCAGTGTGGGTTTTGGGGAGGAAGATCACAGAGATACAGTGCCATTTTTATCACATCATATCAACTATATATACCATCAATATTATTTAGGACTTGATCTTTATCACCTGGCTGAGAGAGAGCTTGTCTGGTCTCTCCATTGCAAAGTTACTTCTTTTCTCTTCCGTTCCCCCTTTCCATACGGTACTCTTTGGAAGGCCCTCATATGCACAGTCTACATTTATGGAGTGGGGAGTTATGTACCTCCTTTCTGAGGGCAGAGTAGCTACATAATTTGAACAGAATTTTTATGCAATTTTTCTTTACTTTTTATGTTTATCTTTATGTTTATCTCCTAAGATAATGCTGTTCTGAATATTTGGTAAACACATTTCAGAAAAGCCTAATTATCCATATCTTTATATCCATGTTTAATATAATGGAGAGAACTAACCTAAATTTATGTGTGCTTTAATTATGGAATAAACTCCTGTGTCTGATATACTGGTTTAAGGAAGATAACACAATACTTTTAACTAATATTTACTGATTGCTCACTGTGTGAAAAGAACTATTCTAAGTGGTTTGCATGTATTATTTAATTGATATTAAACCCCACTCTATTCCAAGGATTATTATTAATCTACCACTGGGGCTCAGAGAATTCAATAATTTTTCCAAGTTTTCACAATTGTTAAGTAGTAGATCAGGGAATTTAGTCTAGTCTTATTCAAGTAAGGTTTAGTGACAGTTATGAGATTGGTATTAGGTATTCAAATGTTATATTAAGGCAAAAACACATTTACTCAGTGAAACTTAGAACACGTATCATTCGAAAATTTCAGCTGTGAAGAATTTTGGTTTCAATTTTTATATAATGATAACTGCATGGCCTAATGCAATCATCCAAAAACCACTCAATTTCAAATGATAATCCACCCACATAGCATTACTCATCTGAGAATATATATAGATTTGGATTTGGAGAATTGCAAAATATATGGGTGAGTCATGACATCTACAAAAAAATAGTTTTGTCCTCTTGGTATGTCCTCTAAGAGGATTTTCAATGATTCATAATTGAGCGTGATAGAAAGTAGGTAAGTGTTTTTAAAATTCTGTTGATGGCATGTGAACAGAATTTCATACCCAATTAAAAGCGTTCCATTTGTGATCTGTTGGAGTATACAAGTGTTTCCTATTTTCACTGCATTAATTGTACTAGGATATAAATTGCATAACAAAATTCACAAGCAACTGAGAAAGTTTACAATGATATCATGGCAGGCATAGCATCCTGGAAGCACTTTTGCAAGTATGATATTTAACAGCCATAAAATTTTTACTCTGAATTAAATGTACTTATAACTGGCAGTTAAAGAATTAACAAGACACCAGTCATTTGTACAAGTTTCCAAACACAGTGACATTGATTAGAAATGCCCTTGCTCCAGAGATAGCAAACAGAATGACTTGTAAGACTCTGCTTTAATGGAAACAGTAATGATGCATTTGATAGGTGTTGCATATAGAAAATGAATTAAGGACCACTCTGCCATCATCTCATTGTTTTATAAGAACAGTGCCCTTTGGCTAAATTTCATGTTAACGATGGTTCTCATTTACTTCTCTCTTGCAATTTCCATTACTCTAAAATAAAACTTAGATAAATTCATTGGACTGCCTACTTTGACATACATATTGTAAGCCTGCGAATTCTGGAGAGATTTATATGGCTTTATAACTTGTTTTCAGCTACAATATGATCACACTGTTATCATTTTAAAAGTGTCAGTGTTAGATAACAGGTCTCTGGTGGAATTAAAAGTCAAGGTATCTAACATGTATCTTTTCAACTGAATTGATAAATATGGATCTCAACAATGGCTCAGAGGCATTATTAAGTATGGGAGCTAATATTTCTCTAATATGACTGCATAAAAAAAGTCACCAGTATCTATAATGTTTAACACAATCCTGGTGAAATACAAAATAGGATAGCTCTTTCCCTTAATATGACACCAATAGTTAGTGCATTCATGTTGAGACTTCCTTGATGCAATGTCTCTCATATTGTTTTTCTTTGCTGTTTAAACCATTATTTGAAACTGATTTAGCTTCAATTTGGTTTCACAGATACATATGTCAGGCATTTTATCCTTTTGATGGACGTAGGTTTCTGATTATGATTCTATAGCTGTCAAATTTCACATTCAAAATCTGATCCCAAACTACCAAACGTATAGAGTTGAAGCCCTGATTGTAAAATATTAATGATTCAATTCAACTTCTTCACCCTAAGTCAAACAAATCAAAAATTAAAATTTGATACACTTAACTATTTAAAAAACAGACATTGATTAAATAGCCATGGGGTATCTAATCAATAAAATAACCACATGGCCACGAAGAGTGCTATAACAGAAGAAGATGGAATCACACAGAAAAAATGGTTACAATGTATTTTAGGTAAAAAAGGAGTCTATTAAACCTTAAGATCCTAATTTCAAAAAGAAATCGTTGAATACATGAATATATAAACAGGCAGATAGGTATATAGTGGATCAAGGAAAGAAGAGAGAGATAAAAGGATTGAAGGAAACAGAAATGATAAAAATGATATCATCCTTGATTTGTTTCTTTGTGCTTTTTTGCATTTTTTCAAAAATAAATAATAAAGTATATCTGTATGTATTAAGAACAACTCTCTCATTATTAAAACGATTAGGAGTTTTAGTAATCAGTTCATGCCTAATCCCTTTATTTTGAAAGAACTGAGGGCACTGATTTATACCAAGAATTATAGTGTCAGAGCAGAAGCAGAAACCAGAAGCCAGAGCTCTGATCTCCTGGTTAGTGTTGACCTAACTAAACCTCAATGCCTCTCTCCTTCCCCTGCCACTTGGTAACTTACTGGTAGTTCTTTACTAGGCACCTCAGGTGTGGATCTTTCATTGCAAAATGGGCTTGAAATGATCTTATAAGAGGGTAAAATAACTTTTCAAATTCTCTGACAGTTTGGGAAATAATGGAGAAATCGTTAAGAGACGTCTGTCATTAAAGGTGGGCTGGGAATGTATATGTGCAAATAATGTATACACAGCCACCTCACAGCTAGGAGTTATAAAAAGACTCCACAAACGTACATTTTGTGTGGCATTCTAAGTGCAAAGTAACATGTTTAAATTCAATTTTGTCTCTCAATTAAAGTGATGGGGCATTTTAAGAGCTTGGCTGACTCATGTGTAGTCAAGCCCATGATATATTGAC
Source organism: Mesoplodon mirus (assembly GCF_964341445.2). Lineage (NCBI taxonomy): Eukaryota > Metazoa > Chordata > Mammalia > Artiodactyla > Ziphiidae > Mesoplodon > Mesoplodon mirus. Next base: position 15,218,854 of record NC_138988.1, on the reverse strand, counting down.
AGAATGTGGTATACGGAAGTTGTTATTCATTATTAATTATGGTGAAGAAATTAGTGAAGATGTGGGCAGGAATTCTGATGAATACTCCATTTCCTCCTTTCTTGTTGTTTTTCATGGACTGAAAGAATTCAAATGCTTTTGGTGATTATTTTTGCTTATGGTATGAGATGTGGAGCTAAGTTTGTGCTTAAGGTGTGAGATGTGGAGCCAAGTTTACCTTTTGTCGAATGGCTATGCAGGTGTCACAGTACATGTTATTAACAAGTCTATTTTTATCTCAGTGATTTGAGATGCCACTGTTGTCATACACTAAGTTTCCCAATATATTTAATTCTGGACCTTCTATTCCATTCTTCTGTTTGTCTAGTCATGTGCCAGTAATACACTATTTTAATTGTAGAGACTTTGTAGTATCCTTTAATGTCTGGTAAGACTGGTCTTCCCTGGTATTTCTTCTTTTACAGTGTATTCCTGGGTACTCTTGCATGTTTTTTCTTCCATCTGAACAATAGTATCATGTTATCTAACTTGGTAATTTGTTGGTATTTTGATTAGGTTTGTATTGAATTTATAAAACAACTTATGGAGAACTTACATCCTTATAGTGTTGAGTCATTTTATGCAAGAACAGGGGGTGCCTTTCCATTTGTTCACATCTTCTTTAGTGTCTTTCAGGAGCATTAAAATTTTCCTCATACATGTATACATTTTTAATTAAATTTATTCCTAAATATTTAGTATTCTTTTTGCTATTGTACATGGGGTTTCTCTTAAGTTCTCTAACTGTTCATTGTTAGAGACTACATAAAGCCTATTGATTTTTTAATGTTAATTCTATATCCACCTAATTAACTGAAATATCTGATTCCTTGAGTGAGCTCTATTTTTTTTTTTTTTTTTTTTTTTTGCGGTATGCGGGCCTCTCACTGTTGTGGCCTCTCCCGTTGCAGAGCACAGGCTCCGGACGCGCAGGCTCAGCGGCCATGGCTCATGGGCCTAGCCGCTCCACAGCATGTGGGATCTTCCCGGACCGGGGCACGAACCCGTGTCCCCTGCATCGGCAGGCGGACTCTTAACCACTGCGCCACCAGGGAAGCCCCGAGCTCTATTACTGATCCTATGGGGTTTTCCACAACAGCAAATAGAGATAGTTTTACTTCTTCTTTATCCATGTTTTATGTTTCTTATTGATTCCTCTCATCTAATTGAGTTGGCCAACACTATAGAATAATGTGAAATAGTAGTAGTAATAATAAGTATCCTTACCTTGTTCCTAATCTTACTGGAAATGCCCGTTGTATTTCCCCATCAAATAACATACCAGCCTTAAGACCAAGGTAAATATATTTTAGCAGGGTAAGAAAGAATACCTTAATTCATATCTCCTTGAGTGCTTCTGTCATAAATTAGTCATGTTTTCTGCCAAAGGTTTTCTTAGTGTCTATGAAGATAATATAATTCTCCCTTAAATTGTTAATATGGCATATAGTATAAATGATTTTTCTAATATGTAACAAACCTTACATTCCTGAAGTAAATCCTATTTGTTCATAGTGTATTATTTTCTTAATGTGGTGTTGGATTCATCTTACTAATATTTAAGATTTTTACACTAATATTTATGAGTAATATTGACCTGCAGTTTTCTTTCATCATGTGGTATATATCTAATTTAAGTATCACTGTTATAGTTGCTTCATAAGGAATTAAGATATTTTTCTTCCCTTTTAATGCTCTGAAATAATCATATAGCATTGGGACTATCTGGACTTTGAATGTTTAGAAAAATTACCTTGTGAAAGTAACTGGGCCTGGTGTTATTTTGTGTGGTGTTTTCCTAATAGTTTCCTATATTTATTCTATGAAATTGGTCTACTTAAGCATTTTAATTCCAATGGGATCACCTCTGGTAATTCATTTGCCTAGAATTTCAAGTTTATTTCTGTAGAGATAGAAAAAGTAGTTTCTTACGGTTTAAAATTTTCCTTTGGTTTCAATAATTTGTTTTTTGTAATTTCTAATGCTATATATATTTACTTTTTTCTTTTTTATTGATAAAGTGAATGTAGAAATACATTTAATTATCTAAAACTTAAGTTTAAAAGCTAATATTTGGCTTATTTATTAGAAAACTCTCAAGTATATTTGGAAAAACTTGGTATGTGAATTAACTTTTAAAATTGTACATCTTATGAAATCTAAATATAGATCAATAGAATAGTATGAATTAACTGTGTACCTCAAGTGATTACTGCAGCTTAAAGCCATGGATTTGATATTAGACTTTATGTAAATAGCAGTCATATCACATTGTAGACTACAGAAAATGCTTGTTATTTTTTTTCTCAAGGCTTAGAATCTGTACCCTCTATGTTTGGATAATTCACTATTTTAAGAGTCTCAGTAGAAGGCAGAGATTATTTCTTTAAAAGTTGAAAACAGCACGTTCCAGTGTATTCATCCTTCCCCGCACTAGGGCATGGTCAATCAACAAGATGCTTCCAACCAAGTGTCTAAATTGGCAGGTAATGATGCAAAAAAAAAAAAAAAAGAGAGAGAGAGAGAGAGAGAGACTGGCTGAGAATCTATTGCAGAGGTAGACGGGGTGGCATAAATACGTGACTGTCAGGGGTAAGAGACTAAGTGGCTCAGTCGTGGTATCCAGAGGTGGTAGCCATGGCTTTAAGGTCTGTGGCATACACTGCTCCAGAAGACAGGTGTGGTGTCCTCCCTGAATTAGTTTTATGAAAAGTTTTCATTATGATCCTCCCAGCTGCCTATTTCTTTATTGTTTCTGTTCATTTTTGAGTCTAGTTCTCTGGATTTCCTGATAGTACTCTAATCTATTCGATATCCAGTCAATAGATTCTCTTTATTAAGTTCTGCCAGAGTCAATTTCTGTGACTCGTAACTGAGGGCTCTCACTGATATAACTCTCTTGGCACAATCAATGGATGTGTAGTATATTGGCTTCTTAGTTTTTTCTTCCCTCCTCTATCTAGAAAAGAAATATTTGTTGAGCCTTCCATACACTATTCCCTTTATGTCATAATTTGAGCTCTCTTCTGATCATCCTTGTGTCTCTTCGATAGTGGAGGGTCCAAACTCAGCACCTGATAGAGTCTGGTAGTTTAAAATCAGCTAAAGACACAAATTTAAAGTCTAAATCTGCTACTTAGTAGTTGTGTGACTTTTAGTAAATCAATGAACCTTTCTTTACTGTAGTAAATCTGTAAATTAGGAAGAATATTACCAGTTCTGTGAATTGTTATAAGAATTAAATGAGGTAATATTAGCAAAGACTCTAACTTAGTACTCACACATAGTAGGCATTCAGTGCAGTTTATGGTAATCACTATTAGTAATTACGTAGTCTCAATACTGTCTATGGACCTACAAGTATCATTTGTATTCACTGTGTTTGAGAGACCAGTCTTTGCAGTCAAATTTCAGCTTGACTTTTATATCTTTCTTGCTTTAATTTTCTCAAAATTATGCCTGTTTACTTAGTTCTCACTTTTAAAATGATATTTGCCCAGGCCTTAACATCTACTAATTAAAAGTATGAGAGAATAAGGATCTTTAAAAACCACTAGAGTATGTTAGGATGGTACTAAGTCCTAAGAGTTTTGGGGTTTTTTTTGCGGTACGCGGGCCTCTCACTGTTGTGGCCTCTCCCGTTGCGGAGCAACAGGCTCCGGACGCTCAGGCTCAGCGGACATTGGCTCACAGGCCCAGCCGCTCCGCAGCATGTGGGATCTTCCCAGACCGGGGCACGAACCAGTGTCCCCTGCATCGGCAGGCGGACTCTCAACCACTGCGCCACCAGGGAAGCCCTAAGTCCTAAGAGTTTTATGCTTAAGTAAACAAATAACAATTTACTGCAGCTCATTTAAGTACGATTTTATGTTGTTCCAGAGATGGGAGTCTATAAGCAACTAATAAGAGGAAAGAAGTAACTGTGAAGAAAAACCAGCTGCACCAAACTGCAAGTACCCCATGAATCTGCAGATCCTGCAAGGCACCAAGAGGTGAACCCAGCCAGATGCAGAAGTGGGCAGATTTCTCCAGTGTTGTTTCAAAATATCAATAGCGTTTTATGAACGAAGAGGGCTTTTTAATCATTTGTATGTCAGAATTCCTGCTTATCAGCATTACTTCTTGAGGTTTTTAACCATTAATATTAGTGTATTAAAGATACTGAAACATCACAGAGTAAATAAACCTGTCACATTTTTCTAAAACCTTTATTTCTCCCAACCTACTAATGTAAAATTAAAAAAATATTTTGTTTAGATTTGTTTTTACAGAACATTTTGTGATGATCCAAGGTATATAGTTGATATAATTCAATAATGACAAATGAAACTGGAAAGGTAGGACTGACCAATTATGAAGACTCATAAAAAACAGTTTATATATTTGGAGCTTTATCCTCCACGTACAGGAGAGCAATTAAAGATTTTTGAGGTAGAACAATAAGGAATTGGTAAGTTAGAAAGATTAATTGACAATGATATGTAGACTTCATTAAAAATAGAAAACAGATGGAGGCAAGGGAATTCATTAACAAGCTATTATGATGTCTCTATTTTAAGAAAATAATTAAGAATTAGAATGAAGGCAATGAATATAGAAGCCACAAATAGAAGAGATTAATCCACAGGACATGGGGGCTAGTGGATGTGGATGGGAAGGAGAAGAGACTGTAAGAGAAAGTAATTAAAACTGGCAAGAGGGTTCATGCCTGAAAGAGTGAATAAAATATTATAATAAGTAATCCTCAAAAAGATCAAATCAAGAGGGCTTTTGTGGAAAAATATTGAAAATATTTTAGGAGCCTAAAACCTAGGGAATTATTCTGATGTTTCCACTTAAGCTGTTTGGAGTCATAATTTGTCAAGGATTGAATCATGTTCCAACTCTCTATCTTGCATTTTGTAATCTAGTAAAGAGAACTAAAAGATAATAAACACTCCTTCTGACAAGTATTTTGCCATCCTTCACCTACTTGTTATGTAGAAGCATGTCTTACTGAGTATGTGTCACATTTACTGATGATTTACGTGGAAGAAGGATTCAACAACATGATAATCAATAAATCCGGATACTTTAGTGCTTTTTGGTAGAATGTACCATATTATGAGTACACAATGTAAAGAAATCAGGAATCCTCCAAGGACAAATGTTCATGAACGATGGGCAAAAGTAAGCTAGGGCAAGACAATTTTTCTCACCCTTATTGAAACGTTCCTATTAACTCCCCATCTTATAATTTGCGGTGTTATCATGCTTGTAAGGAATTTTGCAAGGGAAGAGGGAACATTAAAATATTTGTTCTAAAAACACAACAAACTAGTGAATATAAGAAAAGAGAAACAGACTCACAGATATAGGGAAAAAGCTAGTGGTTACCAGTAGGGAGAGGGCAAGGAGGATGGGAAAAAACAGCGTAGGGGGTTAAGAGGTACAAACTACTATGTATAATATAAATAAACTGCAAGGATATATTGTACAACACAGGGAATATAGCCAATATTTTATAATAACTATAAATGGAATGTAACCTTAAAAATTGTGAAGCACTATTGTACACCTAAAATTTATATAATATTTTACATCAACTATACCTCAATTTAAAAAGTTTTAAAAATAATAACAAGGTAATGCAAGAAAAAAATAAAATAAATTATTTGTTCTACATTCTTCCAGTTAGACATTAATATCCTATGCTGCTCTAGACTTAATTCTATCAATAATCTTTTCTGGGAGTAAACCACAGTGTCTTGTCTTCCTTTAAGTTATGCCACAGTCCTAAGAACCACACTTGTGAAACTGGTGTCCTGGTACCAGATAGGGTAAATTTGAGAGGGCTGCAGAAATTACCCAATAAAATTTCGAAGATATAGGACTGGGTTCTGAGAAAGAGCAGGGGTGAGGGGGAGACAGAAATATCAGGGCTAAAATTAAACATTTTGGAATCATCAACACAGAGTAAAAATCATATCTTTACATGAAAAATAGAGAATTTCTCCAAAAAAGGAAATATAAGGAGAAGGAGATTGTAATGCTTTAGAAAACCTCACAGGACACCCACAATGGACTTCCAAAAATAAGGATTACCAGCAATGGAGAATGAGACAGAACACGTACAAATGAAGAGAATTTGATAATAGGAAAGTATAGTTGGTAGAATAATAGGTCCCCAGAGATGCCCACATTCTAATCCTTGAAACCCATGAATATGTTATATTACATGGCAAAGGGGAATTAAGGTTGCAGATGGAATTAGGGTTGCTAATCAGCTGACGTTAAAATGAGATTTTTCTGAATTATCCAAGTAGGACAAGGTTAATCACAAGGCTCTTTTGTATATGGAATTAGGAGGCAGAAAATCAGTATCAGAGCGATGCAATGTGAGAAAGACTCCTCTGGCCATCTCTGGCTTTGAAGATGGAAAGGAGTCATAAGCCAAGGAATGCACTTATCTTCTAGAGGGTGGCAAGACAAGAAAACTGATTCTCCAGAAAGGAACAAAGCCATTCTGACATCTTGATCTTAGCTTACTGAGACCGATTTCAGACTTCTGCTCTCCAAAACTGTAATATAATAAGTTTGTGTTGTTTTAAGCCTCTAAATTTATACCAATTTGTTATAGCAGCAATAGGAAACTAATACAGATGGCTATTGTTTACATTGATATGGAGTTTCAGTAAAAAGTATAGAAACCTATTACAAAACCTTACAAATGAAGAATGGAAGCAGCAGGTGTGGCCATATTTTCAGCAAATTAAGCAGTGGAATAAGGAAGAGAAGTAGGATGACAATGTCTGAGAAATTAATTGGAGAAAAATTCAAATGGATCTAATTAAACAAAAATAACATTGCTTGAGAAAGATGTTCTATTATATTTAGTTCCTTTTTTGTAAGTAATCAGAACATTTCTTGAGATCGTACGAACATTATCGTCAAAACAAACAAATGAAAACCTCCCAAACTAATGGATGTAATAACTGAGATCTAGAAACTCACAGAAAGCTGTTTCACTTTTTAAAGAATTTTTAAAAAGTAGTCTCTAAATTATATGAAAAAAAAAATACTGCCAATTATGAATGAGAAGAAAAGAGATGCTTAAGAAAAAATTCTGGCACCTTATAAAAATGTCCATTTTATATATTAAAAGAAAAAATATAATGCTGAAATGATAAGTGCATTTACAGAGAAAACAAAAATGAGTATGCTAAATCAAGACATACACACAGCAAAATAGAAGACTGGAAAATTGTCAATAAAATCAGTGGATAGAAAAAGTAAACCAGGCTTTTCACAAGGGCTTTTGTAAGAAAGTCTAGGAATATTTAAGAGTAAAAGGTAACTAAGCCTGCCAAATGCTACTGTGGACAATACTAAATTACATGCGCATTTCTTATGCAAAAGTAATTCCACTGTAAAAACACAAAAATGATGAAAAATCTTTTATTTACATAGATTTGACTAAAAATGAGTTTAAAGCTAATAATGCAGTTTTAAAATAGATTTGTCTAACTCTAGGTAAACAAATTCAACTGTCAAACGAATGATTCAGACCATATACCCTACCAGGTTCCATAGAAAATAATTGTTCTAGGAATTCTAGTGCTGGAGATGTAAGTAAGCATTACTTGTGAAAAGCATTCAGTGACGAGTTGTTTGGTAAATACTTTGTTAAACTTTGCTTCATGCTTTCTCAAGCCCTTTAACAAATACTGCATATACCACATAAATCACAAATACCAGTATACCATCATCCATAGATTAAATCCATAAATTAAATTTATCTATAGATAAATTTAGTTCTAAAATAGAAGTGAAAAATAAAAAGAATAATTTTGACTTCTTTCTAAATATCCACTTTTTGTAGACCTTTTGGATTATAATAGACCGTTAACTCCATTGTTCTACTTCCTAGCAATACATTTGTCACACCGATTGTCTGGTTATTAACATTTAAAGATTTTCTATCTGAGAAAGTCCTATTGGGTTGTTGAATCAGACCTTTGGGCATTGAGAACTCCTGTTTACTCCATGTTCTTGATTATTCATTTGCCAAGTTATTCTCTACATGCTTTATCACCCTTTGGCCTTCTTTTCTCTTAAATAACAATCAAAACTCCAGCAGTTATTAGTTTGGTACTAATAATACCAATAATTTGCTAAGCACTTAAGATGGAATTAGCTTTTCATGTCTTATCTCACTATTCACAACAACTCTGGGGCAGGTGTTAGTCTCTCCACTATGCAGAAGAGAAACCAAGAATAAAGATTCCATGGCTGGTACATGAAAGAGTCAAGGTTTGAACCCAGGTTTGCTTGTCTCCAAAACGTTCATCTTGATACTACTGTCTCATGATACATTTTCCTGCCCTCTCAGTGCTCCATCATGAAACCCTCATAACTATCTAATTCTTTAGCTAGATTTCCATGAATTGACCCTAGGTATATAGGAGAAGAAGAGGACATTATTTAAGAGAAAATAATTCAAGGACTAGAAACCTGAGGATGACTTCTGAAGGTGATCATCAAACCCAAATCAGAACTCACTCATGCCCCAGGGTGCTTTCCCCCACTGCAGAACCCAACATCAGGCCTTGAAAAATGGTCATGACTTTTTCTTGAAAGCACTTACCTCTACCACTTCCTCTTTCCCAGCTACCCCTTTATGAGGCTCACCCTTTTCACGAGGAACATGGTCTCACACCTGAGTAATTTCTTGCCTCCCTTTTAACTATGTGCCCTCAATCAATAGCCCTTCCTCTTCTCTCGCCACTGATTTTTTCCAGAGGCCTGAAAACGTGATTCCTGTGAGTAACGGAAGCCTTTTCTCATCTGTGCCATTGCCCCCAGATGTTCTCTTTTTCTCCCAGAAGTGTGTTTCATGTCACTCATGCTATCTCAACCCATAAAACCTTATGTTGTACTATATAAAAGTATATTCTTCTAACTTACATAGGGCCCATGAGCTATAGGATGCTATTGTTATCTTTAGGCAATATGATCCCAGATATTTTTTAAATGTGACAATGTTGTCTTTATTTTTCTAACAAAGGGTTTTTTTCCTTCTTATAAAAAAGGGACTTGTTCATGGATTTAATGGGGATCAGATGAGTCCACTTAGAATCATCTGGGAAGCTATATTAAAATGTCAGTGCCTGATTTAAGAGTTTTGGAGAGGTCCTGTGCGTCATTGTTTTTAAAAGCACCCCAGATAATTGCAATGTGCATCTGGGAATGAGAATCACTGTTGTAGGTAGCAGTTCTGAAGTTGGTGTTCTTATATGGGGTAACCATATGTGCTAGTTTGCCTGAATAAAGTCCTGGTATAATTATTAACAATGCTTCTTTCTCTCAATATCTTGACTTTGGATGATTAATCATATGGCTATCCTATTCTTAATAACCATCTGGATAGCCCATTAAAAATTCAGATTATCTTGTCCCATGTCCAAAGATTAAGTTTCTGTAGGACTAATAAGAGGTCTGAGAATCTGCATTAAAAACAAGCACCACTGCCCTAAAGTGATTCTAATGCAGGTGATCCACATACTACATATTTTTTTAATGCACTCTATTTTTTTTAAGACTTTTAGTTTCATAGCAAAATTGAGAGGAAGATACAGAGGCTTCCCATACACCTCTGCCCCCACACATGCAGTCTCCCACAATATCAACACTCCTCACCAGAATGGTATAATTGTTACAATTGGTGAACCTACACTATCACCCAAATTCACAGTTTACATTAGGGCTCATTGTTAGAGTCCTACATTCTATGAGTACGGACAAAAGTAATATAATGACATGTGTCCACTATTACTACCACGCAGAAAAGTTTCACTGTCCTAAAATCCTCTGTGCTCTGCCTATTGATCCTTCCCTCCCCTCAGACCCTGGCAACCACTGATCTTTTCACTGTCTCCATAGTTTTGCTTTTTCCAGAATGTCATGCAGTTGGAATCACACAGTATGTTGCCTTTTCAGATTGGATTCTTTCACATAGTAATATGCATTTATGGTTCTTCCAGGTCTTTCATGGCTTGGTAGCTCATTTTTTTTTAGTGCTAAGTATTATCCCTTTGTCTGGATGTACCACAGTTTATTTATCCATTCACCTACTGTACGTCTTGGTTGCCTCCAGGTTTTTTCAATTATGAACAAAGCTGCTATAAAGTACAGTATGCAGACATAAGTTTCCAGCAACTCTGGGTATGTACCAAGAAACAGGATTTCTGGATTGTATGGTAAAATATGCTTAGTCTTGTGAGAAACCAGCATACTGTCTTGCAGAGTGATTGTAGCATTCTGCATTCCCACCAGCAATGAATGAGAGTTCCTGTTGATCCAAATCCTCATTAGCATTTGGTGTCCTCAGTAGTTTGGGTTTTCTCCATTCTAATAGGCGTGTAGTAGTATCTCACTGTTGTTTTAATTTGCAATTCCCTAATGACATATGATTAGGGACATTTTTTTTCATATGCTTACTTGCCACCTGTATTTCTTCTTTGGTCAGACGTCCAGGTTTTTTGTCCATTTTTAAACTAGGTTGTTCATTTTCTTATTGTTGAGGTTTTAGAGGTTTTTTTTTGTTTGTTTGTTTGTTTGGTGTACTTTGGATAAAAGTCTTTTACTGGATATGTCTTTTGCAAATATTTTCTCCCAGTCTGAGGCTTGTCTTATTCTCTTGACAGTGTCTTTTGCACAGCAGAAATTTCAATTTTAATGAAGTCCAGTTTATCAATTCTTTACTTCATGGATTGATTTGAAACTCACCAAAACCTTGTGAAGCAGACTGTACAAAACCTGCTAATTTAAGCAGATTAAATGATTTATCATCCCTGATGTTATACTGGCAGAGTAACGAAGGCAGTATATGAATATAGGTCTTTTAATTCCATATCTATTTTCTACTCTTTCACTTAATGTAGATTAAATAAGGACCCAATTTTTTCCCACTGTACATTTTTCAGGACCTGTGAGAACTACCATGCTTTAGAATAAAAGCAAAATAAATGTTTACATCTTTTGAAGTAGATGGTAATTTCCTATTGCATGCCTTGGCAACTATTTCTGAAGTTTAAAAACGTACCAGAAAGTCCCATCTCTTCCATTTCTAATAGAAAATCACCCCAGTTGGCTCCCCAACTCCTTTGTAAGTTCTCTCTTATTTATCATATTCATATCTGCAGTCGTGATGCTGTTTTTATGATTGTAATTCATGCTCAACAATCTGCTTCCATTCTCAACTCAGTGAGCTGGCAATCAATTTCTTACTGCTATTTGGGAAGAAAGCAAAATCTAAAAATGAAGCTATTAATATATTACAAGTAAGAACTAAATCTGTTAGGTAGGGGCTGACAGATCACATTAGAATGGGTGCCCTGAGGCATTGTGAGGCATGAGAAAGGACTTGTGATGCATGATACTATTATTGACCTTTGAGTTACACAATTTATCAGAAAGGAAAAAATAGTTTATTTTGTGTAGGTAAAAACCACTAAGGGAGCCCCATTGCAAAAGTTCACTAATTAGACTGTTTATTCCCTCAAATCGAAATGGAATTGTTACAACCCAACCAGACTGCGTTTAACATTCATTCTTAGTTTAACATTCATTTTTAGTTTAACATTAGATGGGAAGCCAGAGTAAAAAACACACTGTGTTTTGAAAACTACTGGGAGGGTGGGCCTGCCTTTCAATTAGAGTTTTCCACTACTCTGACCCTTCCGTTTATCTCCATTTTACACACTCACACTGTTATAAACATAAAATTACATTATAATAAACATAACGGTGCTCTACCACTAATAGAGCACCTCCACTAATTTATGCATGACACTTAGCTCTAAATGATTTATCTTATTTAATCCTTAAATTTTTTATGATATAAGTATTATTACTCTCATTGTGCTGATGTAGATATTGAGGCTTTGGTGAGTGAAATGATTTGTCCAAGTTTGCACAGCTAGTAAGTGGCACAACTGGGACTCAAATCTAAGGTGGATCAGCTCCAACACTCTTTTCTTAAATATTACTTTGCATTGCAATGTAGTTTATTTATTTATTTTTAAAATTGAAGTATCGTTGGTGTACAATATTATATGTTACAGGTATACAATATAGTGATTCACAGATTTTAAAGGCTATACTCCATTTATAGTTATTATAAAATATTGGCTAAATTTCCCATGTTGTACAATATACCCTCGTAGCTTATTTTATACATAATAGTTTGTACCTCTTAATCCTGTACCCCTATATTGCCCCTCTCCCCTACCCTCTACCCACACGCAACCACTAGTTTGTTCTCTATATCTGTGACTGTTTCTTTATTGTTATATTCACTAATTTGTTGTATTTTTTAGATTCCACCTATAAGTGATATCATACAGTATTTGTCTTTCTCTGACTTATTTCAGTTAGCATAACACCCTCCAAGTCCATCCATGTTGTAGCAAATGGCAAAATTTTCTTCTTTTTTATGGCTGAGTAGTATTCCACTGTGTGTGTGTGTGTGTGTGTGTGTGTGTGTGTACACACCACTTCTTTATCCATTCATTTGTTGATGGACACTCAGGTACTTCCATATCTTGGAAATTGTAAATAATGCTGCTGTGAACATTGTGGTGCATGTATCTTTTCAAATTACTGTCTTTGTTTCTTTTGAATATATACCCAGGAGTGGAATTGTTGGGTCATATGGTATTTTCTAGTTATCTGAGAAACCTCCAAACTGTTTTACACAGTGGCTGCACCAACTGACATTCCCACCCATGGTGTACAAGGGTTCCCTTTTCTCCACGTCCTCACCAACATTTGTTATTTGTATTCTTTTTGATGATAGTCATTCTGACAGGTGTGAGGTGATATCTCATTGTGGTTTTGATTTGCATTTTCCTGATGATTAGCAGTGTTGAGCATCTTTTCATGTGCCTGTTGGTCATCTGCATGCTCTCTTTGGGAAAATGTCTATTCAGTTCTCCTGTCCATTTTTAAATTGGGCTGTTTGTTTTTTTGATATTGAGCTGTATGAGCTATTTTTATATTTTGGATATTAACCACTTATCAGTCATATCATTCATCGCAATGTGTTTTAAACAAGGTGATAGTGACTGCAATTATTTCCTGACATCTGACTCTATATGCAATATATTTAAAATCAATTGAAAGTACTCCAATCTAATCACTGATATGGTGCCTCCAGGTAATACAATAGTTACATCATTTTCTTATTCATCACTGCTATTTAAAGAGAGACATTCTCTGAGGTTTATCACTTTCACAGATTTCCTGACAACCACAAGCCATGGGACAGTTTGAAAAGTTTATTGAGATATAATGTACACAGGTTACAATTCACCTTTTGCTATGTGCCCAGTTCTATGAATTCTGACAGAGCTGTGTAAATACCATTAGTGTCAAACACAGATCATGTCCATTACCTGGAAAAAGTTTTATTATTTTTTTAAAATAAACTTTTACTTTAGAATAGTTTTAGATTTACAAAAAAGCTATGAAAAAGTGTACAGAGTTCTCATATAGCCCACACCCAGTTTCCCCTATTGTTAGCATCTTACATTATTATGGAACATTTGTCATTTTATCTGTTCCAGCGTCCCATCCAGGACACCAAATTACATTTAGCCATCATGTCTCCTTAGGCTCCTAGATTGTGACAGTTTCTTAGATGTTTCTTTCCTTGGTTCCGATGACCTTGACAGTGTTGAGGATTATTGGTCAGATGTTTTGTTGACTGTCCCTCAATTGGGATTTGTCTGATGTTTTTCTCATGATTAGATTGGGGTCATGGATTTTTAGGAAAAAGAATACAGAGAGATGAAGCACCATTCTCACATCATGTCAAGAGCACATACTATCAACATGACTTTTATCACTGTTCACTTGACCTTAGTCACCTAGCCGACAGAGTGTTTGTCAGGTTTCTCTGCTATAAAGTTATTCTTTCCTCTGCTTTCCATAGTGTTTTCTTTAGAAGGAGGTCCTATGTGAAGCTTAAGGAGTGGGAAGTTCTGTTCCACTTCTTTTGGGGAGACAGTATCTACATAAATCATTTGAGATTCTTCTGTATAGGATAATTGTCTACTCCCCTCCAATAATTCATTTATTCAATCATTAATTTATATAAGTATGGATTTAAAGATATTTTATAAATTAGGTTTTAATCTAATGCTATGTTTTAAATTTTGTTGCTCATATGGTTCTAGCTATGGCTATTAGGAGCTCTTTCTATTGACTCCTGTGCCTCTTTGATACATCCCCATCATTGATTTTGTTTGTTTGGTTTGGTTTGGATTTTAGCACTACTTTGCTCTCTGGCAGTACAAGATATTCTATGATAATATTATATATTTCCCATTCAAGCCCTAGAATCAATCATTTCTACAAGGAGTTCTGGTTCCTTTTATTACAGGAACCAAGATCTGGGTGTAGTGTGCTTATTGCTAGTGGGGTGTGGCTTTGAGGCTCCTGCAGCTCATAGAGAAGGAAATATATGTGTATATACTAACCCAGGTATGTACACATATCTGTAGATAATTCTATATGTATCTATCTATTGGTATCTATTTCATGCTAAACATGAGTTCATGTTCATGTCTTTAATTGCAATTACAACACGGATCATTCTAACCTTCTCCCTTGCTTATCTAGAATCCCCCATGCCAACAGTGAGAAACCTAACTCCCACTGTCTGCCACCCATTTACTCAATTGTTGTATTTCATTTTACGTATATAAGGTTTTCTGAACTGTTAACCTGTACTGGATAGGAAACAACTTTACCAACTAGAGTACAGTACTTATTTGAAGTTCCTTGTGCCTTTGGTCTTATAGTCTCTGCTCACCTCCGAAGTTAATTAGGCAATGTGTGCTGACCTTTTACAGGAAAATATTTGAACTAGGATTAAAAAAAAAAAAAAGTTCTATTTAATGTGTAACTACATTATGAAGAGTTTAAAAATCCCTGAGTTACTTGTAATCATGGGTGTATACTATTGAAATAGTTTGAGATCTATAGTTTTCTTTGAATATTCTAACATAGTGGCTATTTTCCAATTCATTTTCCCTAGTTTCTTCTATGTTTTTGGTTTTCTGGTTTCCTTCTAGACTGTGCATTGTTAAAAGTAGAATTCTACAGACAAGGGTTTGATAGTAACAGGAAGTTTAAAATATTTTCTATAGGCTTTCCTTATTATTTATCTTCTCATGGACTTAAAAATATATTATATCTTTAAACATTTTAAACTGGATTCCAGATAGCAATTGGAAACTGGTGACAAAAATGTGACTTTTAGGGCTTCCCTGGTGGTGCAGTGGTTAAGAATCCGCCTGCCAATGCAGGGGACACGGGTTCGAGCCCTGGTCCAGGAAGATCCCACATGCCGCAGAGCTACTAAGCCCATGAGCCACAACTACTGAGCATGCATGTCACAACTACTGAGCCTGCGCTTTAGAGCCCACGAGCCACGACTACTGAAGCCTGTGTGCCACAACTACTGAAGCCTGCGTGCCTAGAACCCGTGCTCCACAAGAGAAGCCACCGCAATGAGAAGCCCGCACACCACAACGAAGAGTAGCCTCCACTCGCCACAACTAGAGAAAGCCTGTGCCCAGCAACAAAGACCCAACTCAGCCAAAAATAAATAAATAAATACATAAATTTTTTAAAAACGTGACTTTTAAAATGCATCTTTAATAAAAATTTTAAAATGTCTATATTTTTAGTAATAAAATGGTATTCTCCCCCAAATATTAAGCTAATGTGATATTTTATCACCTGAAGTAGAAAACCCCAGCAAATTCAGGGCTATCTTCTACCAGAGGAGTCTTATAAGACCCTATTACCCACTTGAACTTTAAAGAGAAATCTCATCTCAAAATATTCGTTCTGAAATTCTCTTTTGGAAGCCCAAGAAAGTGTTTTTAACACAGTTCAGAAACAATGTAAATCAAAGACAAAAAAAAATTAAATGATTGGACTGCTATATTTTCTATAAAAGTCAGGCTGGATGCCAGGACTGGACTCTAAGTTCTACAAAATCAATTATATACACATGCTGGAATGGTATCTGAGATTAAGGCAAATAGGATGAGCAGGGCATCAAGGACAAGGCATCCACAAAAGCAAACCTTTCATTGAATATCGGATATAAAACATTTAGGAGCCTACACTGAGGAAATCTTCTTTTGATTACAAATTTATGATTTTTATTTATAAAATGACTAGCTTTGAGGTTTATATATTCATAACTTCAAGGGTTTCTCAGATATTTCAAGTACATTCAAGCTTCTGCAGTGAAGGTTCATTTTAAATTAAAGATTTATTCCTTCAGGAACATTTTAAAGTAGTTTGTAGTATGATGTGGGGCCCCAAAGAGAAACGACTGCCTCAAGAACTCTATCAGGTGGCTCTTCTCTGTCTTAACAGGATTCGAAGGAAATGGATGAGGCCAACTACAATGACTGAAACTGCATGTGACCTTCTCAGGATACAAACATTCATATATGTGTAATAGTTCCCGTTCTTTAAGAGCATGCTTTGATGCATGGTTAAAAACACAAAGGTGACTATGGATTTGCTTTTGAGCCAAACCATAAAGGCCACGGTGTGTGACTCTCTCTTTTCCAGCCGAATAAGCATTTTGCTGAAAGATTTACTATGTGCTTTTGTACTTTCATTGATTTGAATATCCTAGACTAGTCTTCGGTCACACAAATGTAAACCCAATAGGGACAGAGATTTTTTTTTTTTAAACCAGGCTTTTTTGTGTGTTTTTTTAAACCATCTTCTCCACCTTTTTCTGTGTATGCTTGGGAGTGACTTAGGAGTATACCACAAGACCACAATCATTCCTTGAACATTGACTATTTTCTCAACATCCTTGTTCACAATGGCTCTAAGATTTGATAAAAGGAATTAGAGAAGTACACATATATACATTACAGGGAGGTAAAATTAGGTGCCTCTAAAAAGTACACGCCTAAATGCATGTGTAGTCAAAGGAAGGGGGAAAAACATTTTATTATGAGGACTAGGAAAACTTAGGACATTTACTGAATGATATTGCTTTTGAAAACCAAAGGCAGGACAGAATTTTAATGGATTAGGAGGAGTAATAGAGGGTTTAGGCATTCCAAAGGGAGGAGAGTTTCCTGGTGGAGGATACTGCATGCATAAAAACAGAGAGGAAGGGGCTTCCCTGGTGGCGCAGTTGTTGAGAGTCCGCCTGCTGATGCAGGGGACACAGGTTCGTGCCCCGGTCCAGGAGGATCCCACATGCCGCAGAGCGGCTGGGTCCATGAGCCGTGGCCGCTGGGCCTGCGCGTCCGGAGCCTGTGCTCCGCAACGGGAGAGGCCACAGCAGTGAGAGGCCCTCGTACCACACAAAAAAAACCAAAACAAAAACAGAGAGGAAGGAAAGCACACAGAGCAGGACAGAATCTATGAGGCTAAGGTATACATGAAAAATAAATCTAGCTGAAAATAAGTATCAGGACATACTACTGAAGGTCATACATGTCAGGGTGAACAATTTGTTCATAATCTTGAAGGATCAAATAAATTGGGCTTCATATTCTAAGAAAGTAATACAGAAGCATTGTGCATAGATTGGTAAAGGGAAAGACAAGATACACAGATATCAACTTAAGATTTGTTATAAAAATCCAAGTGAGAAGAAACAAGGACTAAACTAGTTTGATCATTATTAAAATTAGAAGGAAGGGAGTGATAAGCTATATATGATGATGATGTGACCAGCAGAATTTGGTAACAACTACATACTGAAATATGAAATCAAAGATGACAAAGAAATTCTGATTCCAAGTGCCTGGAAGAATGAGAATGCCCTTACATCAAAAAAAAAGAAGTTGCTTCTAGAAATGTGGCTAGGGAAGTTATGAGGATGGAAGTCAGTTAGACTTAACAAAGGAATTAGTATTTAAGAGGTTTAGGTGACACTTTGAATTACACAATGTAAAGGAGAATGGGCCATTAAAATGAAAGGGAGCCTGAGTCCTGGAAAGGATAATTTGGGGAGCAAGGAAACATCAGAGAATCCATGAGATAAATGAGAGAAGATGAGAGGAAATAATTAATAGTGAATACAGAATGACATAGTGTTTTTATTTTTCTTTTGAGGTTTCATTTTTTTCTTCCCTTTTTTCTTTCCTCACTTCCCTTCCTTCTTTCCCTAATGGAATGCTGCCCTAAATTTTGATCCATGGAAATCTATAAGAGAAAACACTAATACTGCTCCTATATTTAGGGAATATTTTGCCTGTCTCTTAGAACAGTTGTAAAGAGTGAATTTGTCTCCAAACTGGTTTGCATTTTTTGTATAAAGATGCTAAATGTAAACAAAGTGCTGCTATTAGAATGATATATGTGAGGTTGCGCATGCACTTTGGCAGAAAAAAATGTTATATAAATGGAAAGTTTTGCATATATTTTAAAAGAACACACAAGTTTATTCCTCAAGGGGAATTGTTGATTTATGTACTGTGCTTGTTCTAAAGGTATGTGCATGATTCATAAATTAATTTATAAGTCATTTTATATTGTAGAAAGAAAACTAAGAGGATACTTAACCGTTCCCAAGTATTTGAAAGATTTTATGATAATCAACTCTTTACCAGTTTATTGTAGAGAAGAAGGAAATCAATTTAAATTTCACCTGTAAAATTTTATGTAAGATACAGACCTTACCTAAGCATCTTCATTTATTGTGGACTCTTGGAAAAGGAAAAATAATTATTTCTTTTGTTTTTCTAGTTCTTTGATCCTATATTCTCTGTTCCTCATGTCTACACTCCTGAATTTTACCAAGTGATTGAAAGAATATTGACCAATTACCTGCAGTAAGACCTTTCTCATATTAGTCTTTTTATAAATCTCCTCAAGATAGCCAATTAATTTTATTTGCTTGATTGTTTTATTTCCACCTTTAACACAGTTGCCTATTCTGGTGTTTAAATATGTACTATGTCAATGACAATTTTAGTCAATCATGAAGTTCGTGAAAGTAACACATCATATGTGTTTATTCTCTACATTTCAAAGAAAAGTCGTTTAAAATATTATAGGTTTAACTGTATCTAGTGGCAATGAGGTTGATAGTTTTTATTTTTTGCTTTTTATCTTTTGTTTTCAGTCAGCAATATCAATCTTTTGTTAAATATTTAAATTATTTATATAAAAAAAAACTCGTGTTTCCATATCCTAGCTATTGTAAATAATACTGCAATGAACATTAGTGTGCATATAATTTTTCAAATGACTGTTTCTGTTTTCTTCGTGTAAATACCCAGAAGCAAAATTGCTGGATCATACGGCAGTGGCCATTGATAGATAACTAGATAGGAAGATGGTGTGTGTGTGTGTGTGTGTGTGTGTGTGTGTGTGTATGTATATATATAATGGAATGTTACTCAGGCATAAAAAAATGAAATCTTTCCATTTATGACAACATGGGTGGGTCTTCTGGGTATTATGCTAAGCAAAATAAGTCAGGCAGTGAAAGAAAAATACTGTATGAGGTCACTTATATGTGGAATCCTAAAAACAAAACAAACAAGCAAAACAAAAACAGACTCATAGAGAACAAATGGGTGGTTGCTGGAGTAGGTGACATTTAGGGCACGTAAAATAGGTAAAGAGTATTAAGAGGTATACACCGCTGGTTATAAAATGAATAAGCCATGGGGATGTAATATACAGCCTAAGGAAAATGGTCAATAATAGTGTAATAACTTTGTCTGGGGACAGATGGTTACTAGACTTATCGTGATGATCACTGCATAATGTACGCAAATGGCAAATCACTATGTAGTACACCTGAAACTAATATAATATTGTATGTCAACTACATTTCAATACTAGAAAAAAAACTTTGTAGAGTACCTAGATTATCTTTGAGATTGTTATTGTCATGTCATACTTTCATGCTTCCTATTCCTTGTTTTTCTTCTTTTTGATGTACTAAAAAATCCTAAAGTGTTATTATCTCCAAGAAGCAAAGGCATTATTTTTTTCTCCAAGATAATGATCTCCTTCATGCCCCCTTCGCTCCAGCCTTGAAGCCATTAGTTTAATATGCAAATAGAAGGCTGACAAGGCATATTGAAAGACTTAATGACCAGCTAACTTCTACCACCACCACAATTCTCTCCCATGAAGCCAGGGATACTGTGAATTGATGACTAGCATCACCATATGCTTAATGGCAAACAAAACAGGAGGTTCAATTGTGCCACTGACAAAACATGATGAAAAAAACAATTCCTATCACGTGTCCCTGATTTAAAAGTGCTCCAGGCCATCTTTGTTCCACAGCTAGGAGCATAATAAATTAAGAAAAAGTAGTATATGGCTGAGATGAAACCTTGTGGGATATGTGAGTAAACTAACAGGTAGAGAATTTGAGAGAAAAAATATGGTAGCCTTGGGTAAATAAGATAAGAAGCAAGAAAACAAGGTGCCAGGATATTGCACTAATAAGATCATATAATTACAGCTGTGATGTACATTGCTACTGCTGTCTCTGCCTCTTGTATTTCATACTTAAGGAGTTTCTGAAACTACGTAAAGGCATGATAAAGTTGGACTTTATACATGAAAATATGTATGTCACTAATTAGGGGGAAGTTCACAGAAAAGTAACAGGCATTCTGGGAAAAACATTGATTAATGAGAAAGCGAAGTGTGGGGCTGTCTTCACACTTCTTTGGGCTGCTTGGGGTGCTGACACCACTGCTGCTGCTATTGTGCCTGGGCCAGTAGTGATAGAGGACTGACCAAATAGAAAGACCTTTAGCTCACCTCTTATGGACACACCAAAATCACAACTATCTGCAGAACAACCATTGATGAAAAAGACTAGAACCCACCAAAACACAAAGTGTTCTACAACTAAAGACATAAAGAAGGAACCATGACAAGATGAGTAGGAAGGACAGACCCATAATATAGTCAAGTCCCATAGCCCTGGGTGAGTGACCCACAAACTGGAGAATAATGACATTGCAGAGGTTCTCCCACAGGTGTGAGAGCACTGAGCCCCATGTCAGGATGAATCTCCAGAGCATTTGGCTTTGAAGGCCAGTGAGGCTTAATTTCAGGAGTCCCAAAGGGCTGGGGGAAATAGACACTTTGCTCTTAAAGGGTTCACACAAAATCTCACACACTCCAGGACCCAGGGCAAAAGCAGTCATTTGACAGGAGCCTGGCCCAGACCTACCTGCTGGTCTTGGAGAGTCTCCCAGAGAGGCAGGGGGTGGCTCACCCTGGGGACACAGACACTGGCGGCAGCCATTATTGGGAGCTCCTTCTACTACGTGGATGCTGGTGCTGGAGGGCACCATTGTGGATTCCTCCCTCAAGCACATTAGCACCAACACCTGGCTTCATCCAACAGCCCATAACCGGCAGGGACACAGACCCACCCATCAGCAGACAGGTTGACTAAAGACCTCCTGAGCTCCCAGCAGCCTTTGGACATGGCCCTGCCTACCAGAGAGCCCAGGACTCAGCTCTACCCACCAGTGGGCAGCCAATGGTCCCAGAATTCCCTGGGACCCAGCCCTGCCTTCCAGGGAACCTGCTCTGGCCTCTGGACCAGTATCAACCACCAAAGAGTAGACACCAAACACAAGAAAACCTCAATCTCACTTCCTGCGGATGAGCCTACCCACAGCAGGCCAGAATCTGCCCTGAGACCAGCTGGTCCCTGGCCCTGCCCACTAGCAGGCCACTACAAGCTTTGGGAGAACCTGGATCCCAAATCCAACTGTATCAGGAACCAGTCCTCCCCCAACCCGTGATCTGACACCAGCTCTGGGATTCCTGGGGCCTGCAACCAGACTCTAGGACATGGCTCTGCCTACCTGTAGTCCAACACTAATTCTAGGAGCTGTCTTCACCCACCAGTAGGGAAGCAACAGCCCTGGAGTCTTCTGGACCTTGATCATGCCCTCTAGCTCACTTCAGCACTAGCCCTGGGGGCCCCCCAGGGCTCTGCAGTCAGCCGCCTCTTGACCTGGTCCCACCAACCAGTAGCAGCAGCCTCTGAACATGAAAGAGCCTGGCACTCAACCAGACCCAGGGCCAACCAAGCCTACCAGACAACCCACATAGTCAGCCCACCACAACAGAAGGACCCACTCAGACCTCATGGGGGAACCCACAGAGCATGTACCTTAAGTGATGAGAGGATGAGTGCACTGCTGGGATGCATAGGATGTCTGCTACAGAACATCACTTCTCCAAGGTCGGAAACATAACAAACCGACCAGTTACATAAAAATACAAACAGCAATTTAGGAAAAATGAGGCGACACAGGAACATGTTCTAGATGAAGGAACAAGATAAAACTCCAGAAGAAAAAATAAGTGGAGATAGTCGATCTACCCAAGAAAGAGTTCAGGGTAGTGATTATAAAGATGATCAAAGAACTTGGAAGAAGAAGGATACACAGAAGGAGAAGTTAGAAGTTTTTTAACAAAGAGTTAGAAAATATAAAGAACAACCACAGAGAGATGAAAAATACAATAATTGAAATGAAAAATACACTAGAAGGAATCAACAGTAGACTAAATGATACGGAGGGACAAATCAGAGAGCTGGAAGACAGAGTCATGGAAATCACTGATGCTAAACAGTAAGCAAAATAGTGGACAAGAAGTGATATTTACTGAGTGCAGGCAATAGGCATATGATATTTATTTATGATCCTTTACTTTTCCCTATAAGGTAAAGTGTATAACTTTTCATTACATATAAGAAAACTGATGTTCAAACATATTAAATTATATGCTAAACATTGTTGACTCATTTGTTCATTCACCCACTTGACAAACATTTTCATTTGTGTGCAACTTCTTGGATATTAAGGCAAAACATCCTGGATTTTGAAATTAGGCAAAATATGGGTGGCATACACACACACACACACACACACACACACACACACACACACACACACATATATCACGCAGTGTTAAGCAATGCATTTTGTTCAAATCACTTTTTATAAAATATAGGCCCATATCTAGTGAATTTACATATTACATTATAAAACTCTAAGAGTTTGTCTGGTAGAGATACACATAACTCTGACCAGCAGTAAATATAAGCCCAGGACAAGATGGCTTCACAAGCAAATTCAATCAAACATTTAGAGAAGAGCTAGCACCTATGCTCGCAAACTCTTCCAAAATATAGCAGAGGAAGGAACACTCCCAAACTCATTCTGTGAGGGCACAATTACCCTGACACCAAAACCAGACAAAGATGCCACAAAAAAAGAAAACTACAGGCCAATATCACTGATGAACATAGATGTAAAAATGCTCAACAAAATACTAGCAATCAGAATCTAACAACACATTAAAAGGATCATACACCATGATCAAGTGGGGTTTACCACAGGAATGCAAGGATTCTTCGATATAAGCAAATCAATCAATGTGATAAACCATATTAACAAATTGAAGGAGAAAAATTATATGATCATCTCAACCGGTGCAAAAAAGCTGTTGACAAAATTCAACACCCATTTATGATAAAAACTCTCCAGAAAGTAGGCATAGAGGAAAATTACCTCAACATAATAAAGGCCAAATATGAAAAGCCCACAGCCAACATCATTCTCAATGGTGAAAAACTGAAACCATTTCCACTAAGATCAGGAACAAGACAAGGTTGTCCAATCTCACCACTATTATTCAACATAGTTTTGGAAGTTTTAGCCACGGGAATCAGAGAAGAAAAAGAAATAAAAGGAATCCAAATCGGAAAAGAACAAGTAAAACCGTCACTGTTGGCAGATGACATGATACTATACACAGAGAATCCTAGCGATGCTACCAGAAACTACTAGCGCTAATCAATGAGTTTGGTAAAGTAACAGGATACAAAATTAATGCACAGAAATCTCTTGCATTCCTACACACTAATGATGAAAAATTTGAAAGAGAAATAAAGGAAACACTCCCATTTACCATTGCAACAAAAAGAATAAAATACCTAGGAATAAAGCTACCAAGGAGACAAAAGACCTGTATGCAGAAAACTATAAGACACTGATGAAAGAAACTGAAGATGATACAAAGATGGAGAGATATACCATGCTCTTGGATTGGAAGAATCAATATTGTGAAAATGACTATACTACCCAAAGCAATCTACAGATTCCATGCAATGCCTATCAAACTACCAACGGCATTTTTTCACAGAACTAGAACAAAAAAATTCACAATTTGTATGGATACACAAAAGACCCCGAATAGCCAAAAAATTCTTGAGAAAAACGGAGCTGCAAGGGTAAGCTGGGACAAAGTGAGAGTGTTGTATTTACATATATACACTACCAAATGTAAAATAGATAGCTAGTGGGAAGCAGCCACATAGCACGGGAGATCAGCTCGGTGCCTTGTGACCACCTAGAGGGGTGGGATATGGAGGGTGGGAGGGAGGGAGATGAAAGAGGGAAGAGATATGGGGATATATGTATATGTATAGCTGATTCACTTTGTTATGAAGCAGGAACTAACACACCATTGTAAATCAGTTATACTCCAATAAAGATGTTAAAAGCAAAACAACAACAACAACAACAAAAAAAATCAGAGCTGCGGGAATCAGGCTCCTGGACTTCAAATTATACTACAAAGCTACCGTAATCAAGAAAGTATGGTACTGGCACAAAAACAGAAATATGGATCAATGGAACAGGATAGAAAGACCAGAGATAAACCCATGCACATATGGTCACCTTATTTTTGATAAAGGAGGCAAGAATATACAATGGAGAAAAGACAGCCTCTTCAATAAGTGGTGCTGGGAAAACTGGACAGCTACATGTAAAAGAATGAAATTAGAACACTCCCTAACATCATACACAAAAATAAACTCAAAATGGATTAAAGACCTACGTGTAAGGCCAGACACCATAAAACTCTTAAAGTAAAACATAGGCAGAACACTCTTTGACATAAATCACAGCAAGATCCTTTTTGACCCACCTCCTAGAGAAATGGAAATAAAAACAAAAATAAACAAATGGGACCTAATGAAACTTAAAAGCTTTTGCTCAGCAAAGGAAACCATAAACAAGATGAAAAGACAACCCTCAGAATGGAAGAAAATATTTGCAAATGAAGAAACTGACAAAGGATTAATCTCTAAAATTTACAAGCAGCTCATGCAGTTCAATACCAAAAAAAAAAAAACAATCCAAAAATGGGCAGAAGACCTAAATATACATTTCTCCAAAGAAGATATACAGATTGCCAACAAACATATGAAAGGATGCTCAACATCACTAATCATTAGAGAAATGCAAGTCAAAACTACAGTGAGGTATCACCTCACACTGGTGAGAATGGCCATCATCAAAAACTCTACAAACAATAAATGCTGGAGAGGGTGTGGAGAAAAGGGAACCCTCTTGCACTGTTGGTGGGAATGTAAATTGATACAGCCACTATGGAGAACAGTATGGAGGTTCCTTAAAAAACGACAAATAGAACTACCATATGACCCAGCAATCCCACTCCTGGGCATATATCCTGAGAAAACCATAATGTAGAAATAGTCATGTAGCACAATGCTCATTGCAGCTCTATTTACAATAGCCAGGACATAGAAGCAACCTAAGTGTTCATCGACAGATGAATGGATAAAGATGTGGCACATATATATACAAGGAATATTACTCAGCCATAAAAAGAAACGAAACTGAGTTATTTGTAGTGAAGTGGATGGACCTAGAGTCTGTCATACAGAGTGAAGTAAGTCAGAAAGAGAAAACCAAATACCATATGCGAACACATATATATGGAATCTAAAAAAAAAGTGGTTTTGAAGAACCTAGGGGCAGGACAGGAATAAAGATGCAGATGTAGAGAATGGACTTGAGGACACAGGGAGGGGGAAGGGTAAGCTGGGACGAAGTGAGAGAGTGGCATGGACATATATACACTACCAAATGTAAAATAGATAGCTAGTGGGAAGTAGCCGCATGGCACAGGGAGATCAGCTCGGTGCTTTGTGACCACCTAGACAGGTGAGATAGGGAAGGTGGGAGGATGACGCAAGAGGGAGGGGATATGCGGTATATGTGTATGTATAGCTGATTCACTTTGTTAAAAAGCAGAAATTAACACACCATCATAAAATGATTATACTCCAATAAAGATTTTTTTAAAATATAGAAGGTTATGGTTTATTGCCCTGTTGGGTATCAATCAGGTCTGTATTTTACTTAGCATTTTCATCTTAACATTCCTTTATTAAATTGTTTACAAATACCTATCTCTTCAAATGTTCTCAGAGCCATTTTTAACATCTTACTTGTTTCCTCATTAATTAATGGGTTGAATAAAACCTTGGAGACATTTCATATTTGCAAAAGACTTAAAAATTGGTACAAAGACAAATAATGCATAATCAGATAAGTAGCACAAGCACCTTGCCCTTGAGTGCTTGATAGGGAAAACTAATCTTGTGACATTAACTGCAAAAACAAACATTATAGGCTCTAAGAGTAGAGTGGGTGCAGTAAAGACAAAGTTGTAAGTTAAACTTGAGATGAAGCTTGAAAGATGAAAAGACAAAGTCAGTGGTGTGGAAGGGCATTCTGAATAAAGGTGAAAAATAAAATAACTGACAGAGGGAAGACTAAAGCCTATATCTGTCTGACTTCTAGGCACATATTTTTCCCATCATGCTATGCTCTTCCCTATCCTTTTCAGAAGACTTGGGTTTCTAATAGTCTTCCTCAGTTTTTCTGGCCTTGACGTCCCTCATTTAAGATATAGGGTTTGGGGGATGAAGGAATGCAACATATTTATGATCACTAAGATTTCTTCTCATTTTAATGTTTGTGAATTACAGAGTGCAAATAATAAGCTCTTGCTTATTACTTTTAGAACATTTTTAAAGTAATGCAAAAGAATTCCCAGTACATTTTTTTCTTGGGTTTGTACAGATACACAATTAAAAACTCCTCTCCTGTGACTTTTATACTTGAACCAACTTCTCCTGATTAAACAAAGTCAATGAGTGTATGATGTTCGATTTAAAATTATTACATCTTTTGAGTTTTGATTCCTGTCTAAAACTAGTGGAAATAGATTTTTTATGTTAATATAAAAATTGCTGTTAAAGGGCTGTCTTCTGCTTTTCCTCATGTACTCACCAAATCCATCCAATTTTTATTCTGTATATTTAAATCTGTATATTGGGGAATTGATTTCTTTTTGTTAAGGGAGAAAAGAGGGAGGGTAGAAGCAGCACACTTATTGTGCCTTGTCTGTGAAATGTTACCAAATCACATGGTCTTCTCCACCCTCTCCAGGTTTATGAGTAGCTAGGAAGATACAAGAAGGATGATGTATTAGGGTCTTATTAAACTAATCTAATCTATCAGCTTGATTCTTTTATTCCCTTTATTCTCTTAGAGCATCCCTTACTTCTCTCTCGATACATATTAAAATCAAAAATTTCCATTCATTTACATGGTTATTAAGATTTAGATCCCTCAAGAAGATTATCCTTTCCTTAAGGACAGGAAATGAGTAACAAGCATATATTAGGCACACAAAAAATATTTGGATAAATCAGTAAATGAATGAATAATAAATGAGTGAAAATATCCTCATGCATATGTGTGTGTATGAAATGTAAAATCAATCAAAATATTTGCAAGTGATTCAGTCTCTTAAATTATCTTTTCCACTTCTTGTTCCATGAGATTAGCTCATACACTGTAGTGTTTTAGTATTGTTTCACATATTAATGGCTCTGGAAACTTTCTGAAACCCAGCCATTATTTTCTCTGCATTTTGCTATTTCAAACAAGTTAACTTTTTTTTAAACATAAAATAGGTATTAAAATTTAAATTTTATAAAATCCTGTGAAACTTTTAACATCAACCTAATTGTACTTTCTGTAGTGTATATCTTCCTTTAACGTTACTGAATATCAGGGTTTTCATCTCCACTCACCCTCTTTCTTCCTTAAAGCTTCAAGGCTCACATTTTCCTAGTATTCAAAGAACTTTACTTATTTTTCAAATGCTTTTCTTCACTTAATCATTCACTCACTCATTCTTTCATTTATTTAACGAACATTGCAAAACACAAAATATGTTGTATATGATATTGTACCAGACATTGCCGAGGTTCTAAGTATAAATTAGATAATTCCTTGATTTATGGACTGTACAAACTCTTAGTTATAATTAGGTAATCAAATATATAATAAAGATCACACTTGATACTAAAATAACAGTTTTTAATTATCCAGTTTATGGGATATGATTATATATATATATATTTTTTCTTTATTATAGCACCACTTTTTCCTCTGAACCTTATGCTATATGGACATTTTATATAGTTAGTGTATGAGTATGAATAAAATACTAACAATTTTAACTTTAAATTACCTGGGGAAGTTTTGAAACATAATCAAAACTCTCTGATAAACTTAAAATCATGTAGCTATCTTCAATGACCAGTCAATGCTTCTATTGAGTGAGTGAGAAAGGAGTAAGCGCTAGGCTGCTGAAGTCCTTGAACTTATGATGATATAGTTTCTCAGAGTAATACTATTTGGACAAGTGAAAACCAACATTTTCCTTTTTCGCTAGCATTATTCCACAAAGGATGGGGAATGCTATTTTGGGTAGTTATTAACCTTTGCCTCTGTAGAAAGGAAAAAGTTTATATCATGGTACAATTTAGTGACAATTCTTATTGAAAAAATATAATTATTTTGGAGGCTGTAAGGCAATACAGTAATGCTACAAATTATTTTTTAAAAACCTGTTGTGTTTGGTAAAGTTTCACTTATGTGCGAATGGGGCAAGAGAGAAATACATGCAGCATTAGGTAACAGTAGCTAGTAAGATGGTGTATTTTAATTTATAAATAAATAATGAAAAAGTCATTGGCAAATACTATCAAAAATCAGTTAAGTAGGGCTTCCCTGGTGGCGCAGTGGTCGAGAGTCCGCCTGCCGATGCAGGGTTCGTGCCCCGGTCTGGGAGGATCCCACATGCCGCGGAGTGGCTGGGCCCGTGAGCCATGGCCGCTGAGCCTGTGTGTCCGGAGCCAGTGCTCCGCAACGGGAGAGGCCACAGCAGTGAGAGGCCCGCGTACCGAAAAAAAAAAAAAAATCAGTTAAGTAATAAGGGGCTCTGGAGAACATAAATGATTTTCTTAGACTTTTGAACAATATTCCAGATGATAAAAATCTTTTTATCCTAAAAAGTAAGATTTTAACTTAACACGCATTGGATGGATAGCAAAATATTTAGTTACATCCTTGAAAAGCAAAAATTTCAGTTACATCCTGTGTGAACTTGAGCAAGTTTACCTCTCCACGTTATGGTTTCTCATTAGGGAACATGGGGGTAATGAGAACTGCCTACCTAGTGTTCATGGCTATTGCGAGGCTTCCTGAGAAAATCGTGTATAAGGTGCTTGGAGTCCTTTTGATGAAAAGTGCTACTTCAGTGCTAGGTATTTTTATTGCCTATGAGGTGACATGGTGGATTAATTGCAGTCATTTTTCAGCTTCCAGAGTTCAAAACATTAGAAGAGAAAGTGAGATGGTAGTCTCAGGTTAGCTCCACCACTTGGTATACTACAGATTATTTTAGCAGACTGGACTTCATGGCTAAGAAATGTTGACCAAGGTGATTTGAGGGTAGTAAAAAAGTAATCAGAATTTAATAAAGGTTTTTATCTCATGTAGATGCAGTTCTGTCTAAAATCATGCATTTATAGAAGATTAACATATATGTACATTTTAGAGTTACAAAACTGATTAATGAACTTTGAATATGTGCTCACACAGGAGTGGAAATGTGTGTTTCTGGGTATTGGGGGTGGAGTGGGTGGGCTTGGGCTATAGAAGCTATTATAACATGGGGGAGAGCAGAGCAATTGAATGTATTAATATAAAATGATAATAGCTATTGGCAAAGTAACACTGTGGGAAGTACTTTTGAAATTTTTTGTGCTATTATGAAGTGGTTCGAAAGGAATTTATATTTTGTTTTCAAACAAATGCAGGATGTGAATCAGGAGATAGAGATACACAAGATGTAGGTAGATTAAGGAAGTGGACGATGACATGCCCTAGAATAAATGAAGGGTCATTCCTAGTTGTGCATCTATATTTTAATGCAGAAAGAGGCCCTGATTTGGGGGCTTCCCTGGTGGTGCAGTGGTTGAGAGTCCGCCTGCCGATGCAGGGGACACGGGTTCGTGCCCCGGTCCGGGAAGATCCCACATGCCGCGGAGCGGCTGGGCCCGTGAGCCATGGCCACTGGGCCTGCGCATCCTGAGCCTGTGCTCTGCAACGGGAGAGGCCGCAACAGTGAGAGGCCCGTGTACCGCAAAAAAAAAAAAAAAAAAAAAAAAAAAAAAAAAAAAAAAAAAAAGAGGCCCTCATTTGGGATGAGATTTATTTTGAAAAGAAAAGAAAAGATTAAGGTGGTATCTTTCAACCTTGGCTGCAAATTAGAATCACTGGCAGAGCTTTTAAAAAGGTTCATACTCAGGCTTCAGCTCAAGATGAAATAAGTCAGATTCTCTGACGATTGGGACGCAGGTTTTGATACTCTTAAAGTCTTTCTCAATCATTCCAAAATTCAACCTAGATGCACATGATGATCTAAAAGTGGAAATGCTCCTAGATATCCAACACCATCCCCCATCTACCCATGTGCAAAACACACACGCCTCTGACTGATTTTCTTATGAGGCTACACAAATATCCCAACTGAATGGTATTTTATTTTATTTTTAAAGTAACATTATACTTTTGCTTTGTTTTAATAAGTAAGTTATTCAGAAATGTAGATGTGCCATAAGCAAAAACATTATACCCGTATCACCTAGAAATAACTACTATTGATATTTTTATTCATTTCCTTCAAAACACAGATTTAAACAAAAATGTGATTTTATTGCCTATATTTTTGACGTACTTTTAATCTTTAATATATTGAATATTTCTTAATGTCTGTCCATGTACTTCTGTAACATTGTTTTTAATGGATGGGTGCACCGTAGATTTTTTTTAAAGGAACTTTTGTTGGTTATTGGCTTCCTTTCCAATTTCTCAGTATTGTAAAAAATATGTTGTGAATGGAGATGCAGTGAAACATCTCAAGTAAGGTAATTCAGCCAACATACATTTATTGCTCACCTACTATGTATACATTCTTGTATATATCGTGTAGCTCTGAAGCTTGAGTCTCAGAGTTAAATCTTTCTCGGCCTCCTTCTCTTCTCCTTCCTTTCCTTCATCTCCCTACTTCCCACCCCATCTCCCTCTCTCTCTCACTTTCTGTCTTTCTGTCATTGTTTCTCTGTCTCTGTGTCTCTCCCTCACTCTCTCTCACATTAATAGCACTGTCATGTGAGGACTTGCAAGGTATATGGGATGAGGCAAATAATCAGGGAGAAGTAGTTGAACATGTCTAAATATGGATATTTTTCTTATTTTCCCAATGGCTTCAGCATTATATTATTTTTAATTAAAATGATAGAGGGCCTCACAACAGCAATGTTAGACTTGATTCTGACCTCCTTAATTGTGTTTTGAGGGTTCTGTGATCGCTAGCTAATTTTAAAGTGAAAAACCTAACCAAACCAAATTAACAAAATTTTCTAAAGGAAATGAAAAAAACACATCCCTATACCTTTCCAAGCCTCTGAGATGGGGTGACACTCAATCACAGATGTTTCTCCGCTGTTTGGTATGTATATATGAAATCTTCTTTTGTTTCAACACATTGTCCCCAAAACTTCTCTACTAATGTATAGTATAACTACATTAAATGAAGTCTGGATTTAAATTCTGACTATCTACTGAGTGACAGTTATGAGAACCCTAATAAAATATTTGATTATATTCTGAAGGCATTGTTCATTGCAGCACTATTTATAATAGCCAAGACATGGAAGCAACCTAAATGTCCATCGACAGATCAATGGATAAAGAAGATGTGGTACATATATAAAATGGAATATCACTCAGCCATAAAAAAGAATGAAATAATGCCATTTGCAGCAACATGGATGTACCTAGAGATTATTTTACTGAGTGAAGTGAGCCAGAGAAAGACAAATATAATATGATATTGCTTGTATGTGGAAACTAAAAAAAATGATACTAAATGTTTATATACTAAACAGAAATAGACCCACAGACACAGAAAATAAACTTATGGTTACCAAAGGGCAAAGGTGGGGGAGGAATAAGTTAGGAGTTTGGAATTAACATATAAATACTACTATATATAAAAGAGATAACCAACAAGGACCTAGTGTATAGCACAGGGAACTATACTCAGTATTTTGTAATAACTTATAAGGGAAAAGAATCTGAAAAAGTATATATGTATGACTGAATCGCTGTGCTGTATACCTGAAACTAACACAATGTTGTAAATCAATTATAATTTAAGTTTTAAAAAAAACTTAAGAAAAATAACCAAGGGGCACAATTATGGTTTTGTATATGTGTGTCATTATCTAATTATTTGGAGGTTTCCTAGAACTTTTTTTGAAAGATACTTTGAGCCCATTTCACTTCAATTACTATATAGTAAATATATACCATAATACTATGGCAATCTAGATTTGATTTCAGTAGGAATTTTAAAACATAATATAAGATTTTCTTTTCAATTTTAAAGTAATATAGGCTTCAAACAATTCAAATAATGCAGAGGAATTTAAGGAGCATAAAACAGAATATACTTTCCTTCTTTGCTCCAGACCTAAATCTCTTTAAATAACTTAAAGTAACAGATTGGCACACATAATGCCAGTTTTTCTTCTATGCTTCTAGTAGCACAAATGTATTTTTCTATCTTTTAAAGTTTTTTACACATAAATGTTAATATACTAAAATTATTACTCTGAAACTTGCTTTTATTTTTTAACTTATCACTTTCTAACAGTCAATTTTCCAGGCCAGTCGATATGAATCTAACTTATGAAAAGCATAACTGGTTTATATTCCATGAGAAATATATGCTGTAATTTGCTCAACCATTTCTTACTCAAAAACATTTAAATTATTAGCAATTTGTTTTCTTCAACAAAATTACTATAGCAAACACATTATTACATACACTGGTGGCCTTAGGACATGTGTATTCTCATTTTTATTAAATAAACTGATAATACACAGCTAACTACAATATCTATAATTGACTAATATATAAACACAGAAAAGACTAGCAGGCTTTAGGGGAATGTTAAGTCATTTTGTCTATCTTGATATTTTTTTTTCCTGCTTTTTTCCTTCCTTCTGTCTTCCCTCCCTCCCTTCCTTCCTTCTTGCATATTTTCTACATTTTCTTTTATATTTTTTATTTTTTTGTAGATTCAAACCTGTATTATATTTACAAATAAAATTAGTTTTCATAATTAAGGAAATCTCAGATCCTTTGCCTTTTTTTCTTTTTTTTTTGCGGTATGCGGGCCTCTCACTGTTGTGGCCTCTCCCGTTGCGGAGCACAGGCTCCAGACACGCAGGCCCAGCAGCCATGGCTTATGGGCCCAGCCGCTCCGCGGCATGTGGGATCTTCCCGGACCGGGGCACAAACCCGTGTCCCCTGCATCGGCAGGAGAACTCTCAACCACTGCGCCACCAGGGAAGCCCCCTTTGCCATTTTTGAACAGAGAAGGAGAAAGAACTTGAACATAATGTATTTACTTACTATGAATTTTTAACAATCGACCAGCTAAAAGACTGGAGATATTGTTTCTGAATGTTAGGATATGAGACAGTAGAGAGTGGTGGAATTACACTTGAAATGAGAATCATAAATCTGGAAACAAGACCTACCAGTATCTTGACCAGCTATGGAATCTTGGGCTCCCCGAGGCAGTGGAAAGAATGTGAGTTTGGCATATGAACACCTGACTTCACATGCTGGCCCCAGTATATTAGTTGTATGACACTACACAAACTATTTAAGTTGTCTTATCTTCAATATCCACACGGTAAATGAGAAGAAATGGTTATCATGGTAATACTGTAAAGTTAAAGTTACATAATGTATGTTACAATTCATATAAGGTGTATTAAATAAAGGTGTAAATCTATTTGTGACTCTTACTAAACAAATGAGGAGAATGAGACTATCAGAAAACTAATGTTTAATATCACATAAAAGATAAAGAAAGGCTTAAATTTTTACCCTGATCCTTCTTAAATGTATAAAACAGCAAAGCACTGAAAGCTTTTAAAGGGTTTTATTGTTCTGTCTTTGTGCTTGTCTTAAATGAATATTGTTTAGATTATCATTTAAACAGGATAGATGCAAATTGTTGCTATTATTGTTTTTAACGATACTTTTTATTTCTTAATTTGGGCACGATTCTTTGCCTCGTAGAAGGGTAAATGGAATGGTTTCTCAATTAAATGCACTGAAAGGAATTCTGTAACAAAAGAAATGCATAGGGCATTCTTCCTGACTGGTTTTTATAATCCACATATTAAGATATTCTTCATTCACTGATAACTATTTATTAAGTTCTATTATGTAGTAGGTCATATACTGGGTATACAATACCGAGTAAAACAGATATGACGTCTGGCTTCATGGGCTGATGGTTTAGGAGAAGAAAAAGACATTAATCTATCTGATCATTGATTGACAGTAATCAATTTATAAATGTATATTTATCAAAAGTTTTGATTATCCAAGGAGAATAAAAGTGGGGCAACCTTGCCCCATATTAAAAGTCTATTATAGTCAAAAGACTGGCACTACTCTCAAAAAAGTATTAGAACAAATGTAATCTCTGCTGAAATTTCCTCAAGTGCCAAGAGAACATTCCATTCAGAACACATATTAAATTATATAGAAAAAGTTGCACACTGAACTGTATTGTTTGATTAAATCATTATTTTGTGTCTCTGTTTCCTATCTGAAAAATAGTGCTACCAGGACGTAAGACTGTAACTGAAAACCATATTTATCCACCTCAGAATCACTAAGAGAGTTAAATCAAGTAGAAAGCCTTATAAAATCCAACAGAAGTGCCCCAATTCTGTTGGGCAGAATTTGAATTGTTGCCTCAATTCAAATTCCTTTGACTATATTCATTATATAATGTGACATCGATAGACAGTTCTGATACTTAACTGTGATAAGTTTCCTGTTCTTTCATGAGACCTCAGAATTTGAAGAAGTGTAGAAAAATGTTCCAAACCCAACACTCTCACCATTGGAGGATGATTTTGTGCACTATTGCTGGGAGATGGTCCTTCAACGTTTCTGCGAACTTGTCTAGCAAAATAAAATCCATTTACTGTTTCCCTGCCCAACATGGTAGTAAATCACTCCATGATTTCACGAAGTGACTGTACATGGAGAAGTTCTTTATGATCCATTTGTTCAGCAATCATCTGAAGAACTGAAATGAACTAGATTC
This sequence comes from Mesoplodon mirus, assembly GCF_964341445.2. Lineage (NCBI taxonomy): Eukaryota > Metazoa > Chordata > Mammalia > Artiodactyla > Ziphiidae > Mesoplodon > Mesoplodon mirus. The sequence continues at coordinate 15,183,327 of NC_138988.1, read as the reverse complement.
ACCAGAGAATATCTCAAAAACCAGAATGGCAGTTGATTTAAAATTGGAGATTTATGTGGCCTACAACCCAGAACTATTTGTCTTCACGGGGCATAACTTTCTGGTAAGAAAATCCATTCAGTTTATCAAATTACAGACCAGAAGGTTGTTTTGTGAGCAAAGGGATTTATAATTATGCAGAAGTGAAGAATTTAACAATCTGACTTATTTCAGTGGTCATTTTTTCCCTTTTGATATTATGTATTTTAAAGCATTTGGAATATATTACTACCTGTTCAAGACTTTCCTCCTTCACTTCTCAATCAGTCTTATGGTCAGCAGGATAATTGGACGTTTGATTTTTTTTTTTTTTAGTGTATAATTGCTTTACAACGTTGTGTTAGTTTCTTCTGTACAACGAAGTGAATCAGCTATATGTATACCTATCTCCCCTCCCTCTTGTACCTCCCTCCCACCCCCCTCCATCCCACCCATCTAGGTCATCACAGAACACCAAGCTGAGCTCCCTGTGCTACACCACAGGTTCCCACTAGCTATCTATTTTACACATGGTAGTGTATTTATGTCAATGCAATGGAATATTACTCGGCCATAAAAAGGAATGAAATTGGGTCATGTGTAGAGATGTGGATGAACCTGGAGTCTGTTATACAGAGTGAAGTAAGCCAGAAAGAGAAAAACAAATATCTTCTGTTAACTTATGTATGTGGAATCTAGAAAAATGTTACAGATGAACCATTCCAAGGCGGGAATAGAGACATACACGCAGAGAATGGATGTGTAGACACAGAGGGGGAAAGGGGAGGGTGGGATGAATTTGGAGATTAGGACGTTTCATTTTTAACAAAAAAAATTATTTTATTTCTTACCAAAGCTGTTCAATTTTAGCCTTTGGCTGTGTGACTTTAACAGAGGTGTTTGTGAGTTAGAACACCATAGCATGTTTATTTTTGCAATTCATTATAACACTCTGCCCTTGGAAAAATTGATAGTAAACAGTTTATAACTTTTTGTAAACTAAAAAATCATTTGTGACCTAATATTGAAAGGAAAAAATTTAGTGACTTCCCTGTAGAAGCAGACTCATTGTTTGAAAAATCAACACTTGTTAAAATAATTTTATTTTTAATGATCAGATGCATCTGACACATTGTCTTTATCAGTGATCCTGAAAGTGTTACCCTTAGACTACCTGTATAATGAATTGGAAAATGTCTTTAAAAAGTAGATTTTTTTCAACTACCGACCTATGGATTCAGAGTTTCTTTTTTTCCTAGCTTTATTGATAAAATTGACATATGACATTGTGTAATTTTAAGGTATATAACATGATGATCTGAAATATGTATACATTGTGAAATGATTACCACAATACAGTTATTTACCACATCTATCACCTCACAGGATCACCGTTTTGTTGTTGTTGTTGTTTGTCTTAAGAATTTCTAAGATCTATTCTCTTAACAACTTTTAAGTATATAATACAGTACTGTTAACTATAGTCACCATGCTGTACATTGGATCCTCAGAATTTATTCATCTTATAACTGGAAGTTTGTACTCTTTAATCGTCTTCAACTTCTTCCTCCACCCTCTCACCCCTGGCAACTACCAATCTACTCCCTATTTCTATGAGTTTGATTTTTTTTTAGATTTGACATGTAAATGAAATCATATAGTATTTGTCTTTCTCTGTCTGACTTATTTCAGTTAGCACAACTTCCTCAGGTTTCCTCCATGTAGTTGCAAATGGCAAGATTTCCATCTTCTTAATGGGTGAATAATATTCCACTGTAGGGATATATGCGTGTGTGTGTGTATGTGAGTGACAAGAATGGAAGCAAAGAAATCAGTTAGGTGGCTATTTCATAAAGCAAAATAAGAAGTGTTGGTGACTTAGAACAGGATGATAGTGGTGAGAGATATGAAATAACTAAAAAACAGAACAATTAGTATTTGCAGATGGATAGACACAGTGAATTAGAGAAAGAAAGGACTTAAAGATGATTCCGGGGCTTCCCTGGTGGCGCAGTGGTTGAGAGTCCGCCTGCCGATGCAGGGGACACGGGTTCGTGCCCCGATCCCGGAGGATCCCACATGCCGCGGAGCGGCTGGGCCCGCGAGCCATGGCCACGGAGCCTGTGTGTCCGGAGCCTGTGCTCCGCAACGGGAGAGGCCACAGCAGTGAGAGGCCCGCGTACAGCAAAAAAAAAAAAAAAAAAAAAAAAAAAAAAAAAAAGATGATTCCAAGTCTCTAACCTGACCAAGTGAAAGGGTGCATGGAAATGACTGAGGAAGGAATAGATTTAAGAGAAAAGTGGAAATTTAGTTCGGGGCATGTTTAGATTGGGCTGCCAATTTTGCATCAAATGGAGATTAGGCAGTTGGATATGTAAGTCTGACTGAAGACAGAAATTTTGGAGTCATCAGTGCAAAAGTATTGAAGGATTTTTAAAGGAATGACTCGGGTTGATCATGTAGAGTGTATACAGACAGAAAAAGAAGGCATCTCTGGACTAAATCCTGGAGTATTCCTGCATGTAGAGCTTGCTGTTAGATTGGAAGAGAACCGAGGGAGTTGAAAACAAAACCAAATGTGGGTATTTCAGTAGGAGTTTGTGATGAACTCCCTCAAATACATCTTATAGTCATGGAAGATAGCTGAAAATTGGCCATGTAATTTTGCAACATGGAGATCATTGGTGGCATCTGTATGAGCATTTGGTAATGTGGTGAAAATAAAAATCTAATTGCAGTGGTTTTAAAACAATGAAACAAGAGGACATGAAAGAGTAGGAAAAGATTTCTTATAACGGAGCACAGACCGGGAATAATAGATAGCAGGGTATGGGGGTGAAGGAAGGTTTTTGTCCCTGTTTTTACATGAGAGATATTATAGCATGCTTATGTGCTAATGGCAATAATGCAATAGAGAGAAAAATCAAGGATTACTTAGGGTAGAAGAAACAATGGCTGGGTGAGGGTGAGAGGACCTGGGATCCTTTGCAGAAGTGAAGCAGTTGGTCTTTACTGGCACTACCGATGGATGATACATAATAACAGTGGTACTAAATATAGAGGATGCAGGCTATAGATAGAGGCAGACTGGTGGTTGTGGTTATTGGTGCAACTGGAGTACTCTTCTATGTAGTTCTATTTTCTCAGTAAAAGAAGGAAGCAAGGTTGTCAGCTGAAGATGAGGAAAGGGATTGGAACAGAAAGGAGAAACAGGGATTGATAAAGGCGTTCAGGTTTCATGCAAATGAGAGATCGTATTGTTTCATCTTGTAAGAGTAAAAAGCACTAGGATCAATAGAGAAGTCCTGAGAGATTGACAGATTATTGCAGCTGGAGAGATAATGAGTTAATAAGTGGAAAATGCAATAATTGAAACTAAGATTATAGAGGAGGTATAGTTATTAAAAATGAAAATATCTCAACTATGACCATGAGAGTAGGTGGCTGAGATAGTGTGAATGACAAGATTATTGAAGAATGAAGGGTATGAGAAGCCGGAGTCCTGCAAGAACTGCTCAGATTATTATTAAAGTCACCAAGAATTATCACAAAAGTTGGAATGGAAAGAGTAGCAGTGGTTCATAGGCTAAAATCTTCAGGAATGTGGAAGAGAGGATTCAAGGGGGTATCATTGTCTAGAACATGGAAGGGAGGCAGATGGTAGAATATGATGACATGAGCTACAAAGCTGGGTATTTTAGGGAACAGAGATAAATCATAATCTGAAAGAAGCTTTGAAGAGCAAAGGTGGTCTATCCTACCTTAAGACTCAGAATTACAAGGATTATGGGAGAGAAAACTGTCACAGCTTAAAGAAGGTCATGGGGAAGCCATGTCCTGAAGAAAGAGCTAGGATTCAATTCCAGCTAAATGGTTAAGGGGATGCTCAGGAAAAAGACTGAAAACATGAGTTAATTTGCTGGAGCCATGAAGTCCACATGGCTGAGCAAGATCAGAACAGCTTTAGGAGTCAAGGAAAGTAGGAGGTAGGTCAGACTGAGATCTTCAGCACTACATAGGGAAAAGAGCCCTGCTGGCAAAGCAGTCTTGCAGTCACTAACAAACAGATGTGTGGGACATGATCACATGAGGTCTGGTCTGAGAGGCAGATGGTGGTGGAACTGCAAATGTGAGTTGGAGGAGAAGGAAGGATGGTGTTATGAGGAAAGCATGATGATCTGGGCTCTCTCTCACTCCTGTTCAGATCTCTGTGGAAACTTTGGGAGGGGACAGTGCTACTGAAACAGGGAACAGTGTGCATATCTCTACCAAAGTATTAACAGTGTTTAACAACATGGTGGCATCATGCATGGCACTTGTGTTATTTCACTTAGCATTTTTAAGTAAGTATTTCTAAAGAATGTATTTTATGGGTTATACATACATATATTACATATGTGGGATCCCATGATATATGTATATATGTATATCCCATAATATTAATATATATGTGTATGTATATGCATATATATTCTCAATTTTTAACTTAAGTTGAAAATATTGGCCTGGATGAGAGAAGACATGGTAAGAGCTCTGAATGTGTAATGTTTTCTCAGGAACAAGTCTTTATATCTCTATTTTACTCCAGCTGTATTTTTTAAATTACTCGGCTAATACTAAACCCACGTTCATAGAGAAAATTATCAACATTTTACCTAATGTTGTTGAAATATAAGACTGAATGGAGTCTAACAATCATATTTACTGATATGTCAGTTGTTAAACACTGAGCAGATGTCTTCATCAGCTTCTCTACAATGATGTCTAAATAGTTTTAGGGAGATTTCTACTAATTGGGAAGCTACATAGTGATTTCCTCCCAATACTGTTCCCTACATCAGAATTTTTACTTCTTAGTTATTTCTTATACCTCTCAGCTCCCCTAACCTGGAAACAATTAGGCTCTCCTTATTTCTTCCCCAGTCTTCAGGGTTATTCACAGGATTATAAGCAGGAGTTCTAGAATTAGGCTCCTGGTGTTTAAATTCCACGGATGCCTAAAATATATGTTTTTTGGCCTCAGGGAATTTACAATGTAATCATTGAAAAGAACCATGTACACTAGTTTCCTCAGCACAAAATAGAAATGAGTAGCATAAATATAATATTGGCTGAAATCATAGAAAAATATCATGGAGTGAATGACATTTGAATGGGGATTTTATCAATAGTGTGCTTTAGGGATAAAAATGGTGTTAGGCAGAAGGGAATTTCAAGCAGAGAAATGACTTTAGTGAAGGTATGAAAATGACAACTGTTCTGATGTTCAGGATGGTGGGAGTATGCATTGAGTTGGGGAGAGTTGAGAGAGACAGTTAAAAATATCTTGGTGGGACATGAATGCCTAATAATTCTGATTTGCTTAACTACCCATATGACTTTACGGATCATTAAAAATAATTTAGTATAAATGTTAATAGCTAGTATAGCTCACTCTAAGGTTGTTTCTGCACTTGAGAGCAACCAGTAAAACATTTTCATTCAACCATTTATTTTACTACCTGTTGCCAGAGAAATAGTTTCCTTGATTTTTAAAAAATATTAAAAATTGGGCTTCCCTGGTGGCACAGTGGTTGAGAGTCCGCCTGCCAATGCAGGGGACACGGGTTCGTGCCCCGGTCCAGGAAGATCCCACATGCCGCGGAGCGGCGGGGCCCGTGAGCCATGGCCACTGAGCCTGTGCATCCGGAGCCTGTGCTCCGCAGCAGGAGAGGCCACAACAGTGAGAGGCCCGTATACTGCAAAAAAAAAAAAAAAAAAAAAAAAAAAAAAAAAATTAAAAATTGACTGAATGCTTTTTAAAATATTTATCGGGGTCTTCCCTGGTGGCACAGTGGTTAAGAATCCACGGCCAATGCAGGGGACACAGGTTCGAGCCCTGGTCCGGGAAGATCCCACATGCACAGAGCAACTAAGCCCGTGCGCCACAACTACTGAGCTGGCAATCTAGAAGCCACGAGCCACAACTACTGAGCCCGAGTGCCACAACTACTGAGGCCATGTACCTAGAGCCTGTGCTCTGCAACAAGAGAAGCCACCGCGATGAGAAGCCCACGCACCGCAACAAAGAGTAGTCCCCGCTCACCGCAACTACAGAAAGCCCGGGCGCAGCAACAAGGACCCAATGCAGCCAAAAATAAAATAAATAAATTAAATTATTAATTGGCTTGTTTGAGGCAGGTATAAATGCAAGCTAAACACTTAGCATTTTCGAGTGCATATACTCACAGTAGGGACAGATATCAAAGTAATTGACATCTACATCTGGCAATTTTTGTTAAATGAACATCCCTCCTCACTAGGGAAGAAATTAATGTTTTATAGAACAAGGGTTAGCAAACTTTTTCTGTAAGGGCCAGGTAGTAAATATTTTAGGCTTTGCAGGCCAAATGGTCTCTGTCACAACTACTCTTCTCTGTTTTTCTAGAGTGAAAGCAGTCATAGACAATATGCAAATGAATGAGCTTCGTTGTCTTCCATTTAAACTTTACTTATAAAGTCAGGCAGTGGGCCAGATTTGGTCTGTGGCTTGTAGTTTGGTGAGCCTGTTCTAGAAGGTTATTAGGATCAGGCATGTAAAAAGTTGAAGAAAATTAATGCAACACTAAGATACCATCACATAAAAATGAATGTTTACCAGATGTTTACTCTGAACCACTAACAGGAATCCATGCAGGGAACAGGCTTTACTGTGGTCCAGATACATCTAACTCAGGGCTGAATCCATAGTTAGAAAAAATTCTGTTTTTATATGTCTTTCACTGTTGCAGGGCAAAGGGAAAAATCAATCCAATTTACATAAAAATTAGATATAGTTTAATGATAAATATATCCCACAGAAACATAAGCCCAGAAACTACTATAAACCTGAGTCTCATAAGAAATAAAATTTGGAATAAGCAATGAGCATAGTGCCAGGAACTTTTCTCAATTCCTCCCAGGGGTGATCTTATTTTTTTTTCCAGAAAAACCCTAAATTTAACCAAGAATGTGAAAGACCTATACACTGAATACTATAAGACACTGGTGAAAGAAACTGAAGAAGACACAAATAAGCAGAAAGATATTCTGGAAAAAATTAATATTGTTAAAATGTCCATAGTACCCAAAGCAATCTACAGATTCAAGGCAATCCTTATCAAAATTTCTATGGCATTTTTTGCAGAAACAGAACAAACAATCCTAAAATTTGTATGGAAGCACAAATGGCCCTGAATAACCAAAGCAACCTTGAGAACACAGAACAAAACTGGAAGCATCAAACTTCCTGATTTCAAACTATATTACAAAGGTAGAGCAATTGAAACAGTATGGTTTTGGCATAAAAACAGACACACAGATTAATGAAACAGAATAGAGAGCCCAGAAATAAACCATATATGCATATATACAAAAGCATATATGGTCAATTTATGTAAAAGGAGCCAAGTATACAATGGGGAAAAGACAGTCTTCAATAAATGGTGTTGAGGGGGAAAATAAAGGAAAGAAAAACACTATGAAGTGAATACTAATATCGTCTCCATTTGATGAATAAGGAAACTGAGGCGCAGACATCTGAAGAATTTTCCCTGGCCACATGGATAGGTAATGGTAAAACTAGATTTTTAATCCAGTGAGTCCCTCTCAGGAGCCAATACTTTTAAACACTGACCTAAACTGCCATTAGGTTTAAGTCGATTTGTTCTTTGACATTTGAGCTAATCTGCAAAAACAAACAGGATTTACCTAATCATAATAGCTAACATTTGTTGGTCACTTAATATATGCTTGAGCTTTTTACAAATTATCTCCTTAATCTTTACAACCCTACTTTGTGGATATAAAGAAGACAGTGTCATCCAAAGCAACAGCAACAGCAATTAGTAGGGCCAGAATGCTAGCCTGGTAAACCTGACTCTGGACCCCGCAGTCTCAATCTTCAGAGCAGGTGAAATGGTCTGAACAAATACAGTAAAAAATGTACAGAGATAAGGCGGCTGCCAGTTGGAGAAGGGAGGTATTAATTGGGGAAAAGTGAGAAAGTGATTTGCTAGGTAGGGTGGCTCCTAGATTATTGGTAAAATAAGCTAATTTTTTGATATAGGAAGCAACTGAGATGCACAGAAGACTTGTGGGTCAAGGAACACAAAATAAAGTTGTGTTTGGGGAGGTTCTATAGCAATAAGCAGAGGAGACTGGAAAGGAAGATGAGAGATGGGGGAACAACAAAAAAATCATGAGGTTTTGTTATTTTGCAAAAGAGTGGGAGGTATAAAAATTGAGAAAAAGGAATGATACACAAATTTCAAAGGAAATTATGATTTGAGACTGATTGGTCACATGAGATATAGAAAAGGATAAAGGGAAGATTAATTCAAATGCTGAGCCTGGGATATTTGACAAAGAGGATAAAGAAAGACAAAAGCCATTGAGTTCACCATCAGCTACCTCTGCAAGTGCCATTTCCATAGCGTGATGTGAATTAAAGGCCATTTTTCAAAGGAAAACAAGACGATGTCTTGAAACCAAGAGAAACAGCTGAAACTGGAAATTCAGATTCAAGGAGTCATCCACATGACGAGATCAGTGAAATCCTGGGAGTACTTGATTCTTTAATAAAAGGAAGTTCAGAGTGAGAAATGAGGGCAGTGAGCAGGATGGCCTTCCTCTGGAAGTTAGAGGAAATTATTATTTGAGACTGTGATTTGGTCACATGAGATATAGAAAAGGATAAAGGGAAGATTAATTCAAATGCTGAGCCTGGGATATTTGACAAAGAGGATGAAGAAAGAGAAAAGCCATTGAGTTCACCATCAGCTACCTCTGCAAGTGCCATTTTATTTATGGTTAGTTAGCCACCATAAATAAAAATGGCTAATTCTGAAAGCATGAGAGTGTACACAATTCTTGATCATTTCAATTCTGTGAACTCAAACTAGCGACATCAGAGCATTCCATGCAGTTTTTAGCCTCCTTGTCACAAGTTTGCCTCAGAGGAAACTAATCTTGATGGAGAATTCTGCCTGCCTTGGGTGGGAAAAAAATGCATATATGTGTGTAATCTCAAGATGAAACTTTAACTATTATTTTTGTGAAATGTTTGCAACCCAGCTAAGATTACAAGTTTCTCCAAATTGCTACAATGTAGTTTTCATGATGGTATTTTTTTTTTTTTTGGATCTGTGGAACTATTCTCAAACTATTCTATTCTAATGGCCTCATTTTCCTTTTCACCTCACACCCAAAAGACACTACTGTTTGCTGATTATCATTTCTCCTGTATAGAATAAGATTTAATTTTACTGCTCATTGCTCATAATATGTACGTGGAAGCAGAGATCAGGCTTCCCTACCCCATCTCTATTTCTTCTTCAGATTAATAGGTCTCCCTTTCCCAATCATTGAGTATTGCACACAAGGACAAAAGAGATAAATGTTTACTGAAGCATATTTAGAAGAGGAAAAGAAGGTAAATCCTCACTTAAAAATTTTTCTTGCCTTTTCCCTTAGTTCATTTTTTTTAACATCAGCTAGTATATGGAGAATAAGCTTTGACTGATGGATTTGTCTTATATTACAAGGGGTTCTAAAAGATGCATCTTATACGCACTGATCTATTTCATATTTTTAAAGATGATTCCATTAATATTGTTGCTTTTAATCCTAAAATATCTCTTCCATTGCCTGTGTCTCTCACGGTTTCTCTGAAGAGCGTATGCTTGTATGTTGTGTTAGGGTTACTCAGATTGTGAACTCACAGAGAACAGTCAGGAAGCAGCACCCTGTTTGTATAAAAGTGTCATAAGCAGATGGGACTACTACATATATTTTAGTAAAAGTTAAAAATATGTATGAAAAAGTGAAATAATGTCACTTCTGGCCTTTGATATGGGGACTGCCACTTTTTAAGTAGCAGATCAAAGAGAAATCAGTCAACGTTCTTTCGAAGGAAGAACTGACCCCATACAATTGCTGTTTTCTGGATCGAAACCAAAATCTATGACTATGCAAGTATGTAATGAGGTTTTTCTTTTACTTTATCACATAATCATCCTCTTTTCAAGACAAACCTCCTCTGTGTTGAAATCCAGACTTAAATGGGTGATAACATTAATAATTGAATCCAAAAATCAATCTAATAGGATTATTGGAGGACAATTCAGGGCTGACTTACCAATAATAGTGATTACTCTTAATTATGGCTAGCATTTATTGCAGTCTACAGTACAAAACACTTTAAATGTATTACCTTATTTCACATTCCTAGCAATACTATGTGGTAGATGGTACGAGCCCAATAGATTGGTAAACTGATATTTAAGCACTTAGAAAGTTTGCCAAAAGTCACACAGCTGTTAAATAGTCTCAGACTCATATCCCTTTAATGCCAAAGGCCACACTCTTGACCATGACACTGCTGTGGGTTGGCAGTTCTCATTTACATTTGTGTTTAAACTTATTTAGCAAATATTTCTGAAGTGATTAGTAATTGTTCACTTTGCATGGAACTAGGGTTTCAAAGCTGGCAGAATATGGTTTATAGTTCTTATCATTATGGATGGTATGAAACATCTAATTAAACATCTCAAATGATAACACTGTCCTGAGAAACTGACTGTTCAATCTTATGCTTTTCTGTAGTACTGCTACCCCAAAATAATAGAAACTATTAAAATAAAATCAAATATATTTACTGGTAATCTGAATTGTTTACCTTCCTTGTTTTCCTCACTATCATTCAAAACAGATTTTAACTCTCTCACGATGAGGTCAAATGTAAATAACAATAACAATAAATGGATTTTTACTTTCTGCTTATATATTTTACCTATATTCTTGGTTTCTTACTATTTAAAAAATATAAAATTTTCAGTAGCATGTATATATGTAGTCAAAAGTGGTATTTGCATAGTACCAAATGAAACTGGTGATTTGATTTAAAAAGATGTAATGTTAAAAAGTCATTTTGTTATGATTAGTGAAATAAGCCAAAGACAAATACTCTATGTTATCACTTATATGTGGAACCTAAAAAATAAAGCAAATGAATATATATAACAAAACAGAAACAGACTCAGAGATGTACATAACAAACTAGTGATTAACAGTGGGGAGGTGAAGGGGGTGCAAGATAGGGGTATGGGATTAAGAGGTATAGATTACTATATATAAAATAGGTAAGCTACGAATATCTGTTGACAGCACAGAGAAGTATAAACCACTATTTTGTAATAACTTTAAATGGAGTATAAGCTATGAAAACATTGAATCACTATGCTGTACACCTGAAACTAAAATAATACCATAAACCAACTATACTCCAATTTTTTTTAAAGTCATTTTGTTTCAGAGTAGGGAGACAATCCATTTAAGTTGACTATTTTTGATTTTCACTTATTACTGTGGCATGTGAAGAGAGCTGGATATTTTCTCTCTCATAATTTTAATATGTGGGTTGTAGTTAGTATATAAATATGATTATTCAGAAAAACATCACTTAAAAGACCTCTATGTATTGTTTTATTACATGCAGCTATTAAGTCTAACAGACTCCGTGTTATTTTTTGATACTATGCAAGCTTTACTGCATTATTCTGAGTTTCTTGGGTAAAATGTTCACTGTAAGTGAAAAGTATTATCATCATCCTTTTCATATCACTGTCATGTGAATATATTCAAATGTGTGTCTGTGAACTGTTTAATTAGATTTGTGAGGCTCTTATGAAACTGTCATCAGCAGAAATGAAAATGCAAAACTTGTAAATTATATTTTTTTATATGTGTTAAAGTTGAGACTACTATGTTTTGCTAAAGAAATTGCCCTATTAAAAAATAGCAACATGTATCCTTAAAGCAGAGGGTGTGTGATTTATAGGAGTAGCAAGCTTGCCTAGAAATGGGATGCCTGAAGTATCTTTACTGTTTATTTATTCTAGGTGCTTACTGACTTCTCAAGTTGCTGCTGGTCTAACATGAATGAATACAAGCTGAAACTCATAATTGTTAAGTTTCAAAATTTGCTAAAGTAATGTTTTTCTCCTGCTACTCTAAATATTTGAAGATGTATTTGAATAGCTCAGTCTCTTTTCATCCATCTTTAAAGCACACATCCAACTCTGTAAATTGTGTTGAGCCTCTCTTTTAATAGGATGGAGATGAGTGAGACTTATTTTCCTGTTTCTGACATGCTTGAACGAGAAAACAAAGCTTCTCCACCATCCCCCAAATGGAAAAACCTCACTATGCTAGATGGGTTTTGAAAAATAAACACACAAATCAAAACCTTCTAACAGCACATCTGTTCTTATTTACAGGAATTAGATGATACAAGTTGCAGCTCAGAATCAGAGGTAAGCATTACATTTAATCTGTCATGCCTGCAGGTTTTTATGGAGTTCAAACATTTAAAAAGGTTTGGCTTGACAAAACTCCCTCATTATGTTTCTTGAGGTAGCACTGTCATTCGTGCCCAGTACCTCACTAACAACATTTCCAGGTCAGCAGGAGCAGACATTGTTCATTGCATTTTATTTGATCTCAGGCTCTTTAATACTAGAAGATGTTGTGTGCACACCATTCCTTTAGGATTTTAAGCCACTGGGTTAAAGGTACACCCAATTATGTTATATCTTTAAGCCACTTGAAAGTGCAGTTATATATAGAAATTTACCACTGAACTATGCTTAAATGAAGTGAAAGTTGTGAAACACACTGACAAAAGATAGGGAATTCAAAGTAAAAAAGGACATTTTGTCCTTCGCTTGTGCAGCTTTAAAAATGAAGGAAGTTGAGTAGAATACAAGATAAACTTGAAGAGATCGGGGATATCAGTTTTTTAAATGCTTCTCTATAGACAGCATCATATACAAGGTCATAATAATTGTTTATATGATAACATAATAATCATATGTTATATGGGAATTTTAAAAACTCTTTCACATATGTCATTTCATTTACTTAAACTTAAAGTAGTTTAAGTAGTAGTTAAGTAAATTTACTGAAACTTAAAGTAGTCCTGTGGTATACATGGAATAGTTTAGGACTAGTCTGTTTTTCCCCTAAAGAATACATGGAGAATCTATGAGTATTTTCTTCACAATTATAATGCCAGTAGGAAATGTAGCTTCATATTGGACCCAGTTCTTTAGACATCAAGGTTGACCCTCTTCATACTACACAGTCACACTACTGCCATAAGGATACGTGTGTGCATACACCAGTACACTCATGTGCAAGCATGCGCACACACACGAAAACAGCAAGAAAAAGAATAAAATCAGAGAAAAAGCAATGTGTATTTGCTGGATGAATTAGGGTGCTCTCTGTCCTGGACAATTCAACTCTAACTCGTATAAACATTAAGGAGATTTATTGATTGATGTAAATATAAAGTCCAGAGCCACTGCTCTCATGAGTCTCCTAGGTTTGTTCTCAAATGTGTCAGATTAACTTGTAGGCGTCCCTTATGTTTGCAAAGGTCAATGGCAGTTTCGAGAAATCTGTGACCTAGAGTTCTCAAGCATAAATCCTGACTTTCCTGTAGGTTGGATCAGACTTGAAATCATCCTTATAGGCAAGGGTAGGACACTTAGATTTAGGTTAGCTACAGTGATCTTTGTTGCAAGGGTGAACAGGAATATCCTGTCTGGAACTGGCCATTTATGTCCTATCCCTTCTACTGGTCCCATTAACCACAAGAATGTTACACAATGGCAGGGGGAGGGGGGAGGTACCATCAATTCTATGGAGACAACCACAATGTATACTACAACTAAGTTTCAGTGTGTAACTGCTCTGTGTTGGGTATGTAGAATTCTAATTATTTGACTGCAGGCATACAGGGATGAATTAATGTAATCCTAAGTACACACAGCTTAATCTTATGTTACAGATAAACAAAACCATTAATTCACTTTTCTTCATTCATTCAGTTTTATCCCTATTCCTCACTTTGCATTATCTTTCCCCTAACAAAGCAACACTTTGAATGCATTTGATAGGTATCTCTTTGTTGATGTATGCTTCATAAAATTTGTTTTGCTGTTTTGCATTTTCATAAATAGTAGTGTTGATCTTATTCCATTTCTCACTTTTGAAGTTCACAATATGTTTCTATAATATACCTATACTTATACAGGTATACCCAGTTCATTGTTTCTTACTGTTGTGCAATTCTCTAATGTGAGCATATGTTGAATTTTACTTAATCACTTTCTCTGTAATGGATACCCATTTTGCTTCTAGCTTTGCACCATCACTAACATCACTGCAATAAATTCCTGCCAACATCTTCTTATAAACTTGTGTAAGCATGTATCTGACTTACATAGCCAGGACCGGAATTATCTGGAATGTGGTATTCATATACTGACTTTGACTAGGGACTCATGAGTGGCTCTCCAGAATGACTCTATCAGTCTATACTAGGAATCTATGAGACCATCTACCAAACTCAGCAATAGCCAGTGGTTTCAAACAGGTCACATTACAGAAATGGAAATTAATTTTTCTACTTTAGGAGAAAGGGGTTTAACAAAGGTAATTTCCATGCTTTCAAAAAATTATTGAATGGGATACAGAAGCAAGTCTAGGCTGGGTTCCTAGGAATGACACCAGAACGATATTCAAATACCTTTAAAAGGGTAGCTACAACCTCTGAGGCCACCCTGAACTACTGAGATTAAGAAGCTGTTGTACCTGCTATCTGTGTATCAGGAAACTCCAACTAGAAAGAAGGTCCCACCATTACTACAGATGCAAATACTTCTTGGCATCCCCAAAGGATGTTCAGAATGCCAGAGAATGGCACATAGCTGCAGAAACTACTCACAGCTCTTGACTCATTCCTGCTAGCAGAAAGCAGATAAAAAGGCAAGGAGAGGTCCTTTGTCATATTTTCATCTTCCAAATGCATGAGTGTTTACCTTACTGGTAGAACTTAATTTGTTTCCAGAACCTTAGCTGCAAAGGAGTGTGGGAAATGTGATTTTAGCTTTCTGGCTTCTGTAATACAGAAAAGCACATTAAAAGGAGGGTGGAAAGGATTTTGAAAGGACCAATCCACAGCATTTGTCATGCCATCTTTCCACATTTGACCTTCTAATGTGTGTAAAATTAGTTTTAGCTTTTTCTCTATGCATTTTAGAACCTAGAGTTTCCACTTCTATAAAATACCTATTCATATTCTTTTTTGTTTTTCTAGTTGGAATCTTGAATCTTTTGTTGCTTTCATTATATATTCTAGACATAACACACTCTGCCATTTTGTACAGTGCAAGCCTTCTTCTCAAACTGTATGCCTGTTTACTTGTTCATGTACCTATATTGCAAGCAAGATTTCCTTGCAGAGAGTTGGGGCTATGTGACTACATATGGGAAATGGAATGAGAGTAAAGTTATTATGAGTGACTTACAGATTATCTCCAACATATATACCACCTCCCCTGGATTGACCATAACCATTCCTTCCTTCCTGCTGACTGCAAATGACAATAACTGGAATGACTCCAGAAGCCATGGATCAAGCATGGAAGACCTAAGACACAACCTTGAACTGACCAGAATCTCCCATAAGACAAAAATGAACTTCCCATTTATTTAAATCACTGAAATTTGGGGTTTCTTCATGACTTCAGTTAAACCTTTATCCCAACTAATAATATTCTTGAAGTTTGGTGGTAAACCCTCATTCATCAGAATGTACTGTAAGTTGTGTAGATGCACTGCTGGATTGGTTTGGCTAATACTTTATTATTGGTATTTGCATTTATATTAATAGCAAAATGTGGCTAAAATTTTATTTTCTTCTATAATCAGTAGTATTTTCTTCTATAATCTGCTATAGATCATGATTTTTTTTTTTTTTTTTTTTTTACGGTATGCGGGCCTCTCACTGTTGTGGCCTCTCCTGTTGCAGAGCACAGGCTCCGGACATGCAGGCTCAGCGGCCATGGCTCACGGGCCCAGCTGCTCCGTGGCATGTGGGATCTTCCCGGACCGGGTCACGAACTTGTGTCCCCCCTGCCTCGGCAGGTGGACTCTTAACCACTGCGCCACCAGGAAAGCCCTAGATCATGATTTTTGAATAAAATTATGACATAAAATAATCTAAACAGCTTTTACTTTTTTAAATTTCTCAGAAAAAAAGTGTAAAATGTATGTGATCTGTATTGAAGTGTGTCCCCCCAAAAGATATGTTGAAGTCCGAACCCCAGTAACTGTGAATATAATCTTATTTGGAAATAGGGTCTTTATGGATGTAATCAAAGTTTGGAAAATTTTCAGTCTATCCATATTTCAAAGAATTACACAGTGTGCTGTGGAGAGAAAACACCAAGAGTGTGCCTGGATAAACGTTTGTTAGAGAGATTAGGTATATGACTCAGGGATGCAGTCAACTATCTCAGCAGAAATGCTGCTTGGACAGGAGAGGACAGAGATGGGAATACATGACGAAAGGTACTGGATTTGTGGGATGCTATAGGTAGGACGTGGGTGGCTAGAGCTACTCGGCAACAAACGTGTTATCTTTAAAGAAAAGAGAAAAAAGACTCAAACAGTGGCTCAGAGGCCAGGGGGATTCTCAAGGACTGAGAGATTGGGGTTGCCACTGCTGTGGGGGGAGAGGGCAGGGATGCTGCTGAGGAGGGCTGAAAGGGTGGGACTGCCCTGAGGGGCCCAATGGACAGAGCCACGAGGAGTATTTTCAGGCCTTGAAATCTAATGGAATTTGCCACGCTGGGTTTCAGACTTGACTGGTACCTGTGATTTTTGTCCCCCTTCAAATGTCTTTCTTTGGGAATGGGAATGTTTGTCCTATGCTTAGCTCACCATTGAATTTTGGAAAAAGATAATTTTTTCCCCCTGTTTTCGACAGCCATGGATGGGGAAGAATTTGGCCCTCACATGAACCATCTCCAGAATAAATGTAAAATATAAAACTATAAAATTCCTAGAAGATAACATAGGAGAAAATGTAGATGACTTTGAGTTTGGTGATGACGTTTTAGATGCCACAACAAAAGCACACTCTGTGAAAGAAATAACTGATAAACTGGACTTGAATAAAATTAAAAATTTTTTGCTCTGTGAAAGACATTGTCAAGAGAATGAAAAGACAAGTCACAGACTGGGAAAAAATATTTGCAAAACACATATCTGATAAAGGATTGTTATCCAAAATATAAAAAGAACTCTTAAAACTCACAAATAAGAAAACAAACAACCTGATTTTAAAAATGTGCCAAACACCTTAACAATTACCTCACCAAATGAGATATACAGGTGACAAATAAGCATATAAAAATGTTGCTCCACATCATATATCATCAAAGAAATGCACGTTAAAACACCAGTGAGATATCACTACATACCTATTAGAATGGCCAAAATTCAAAACACTGACAACACCAAATACTGGCAAGGATATGGAGTAATTCTTGCTAGTGGGAAAGCAAAATGGTACAGCAACTATGGGAGACAATTTGGCAGCTTCTAAGCACACTCTTACTATACAGTCCAGCAATCAGGCTTCTTGGTATTTACCCAATGGAGTTAAAAACTTACTTCCTACACACGGAAGTTCATAGTAGCTCTATTCACAATTGTCAAAACTTGGAATCAACTCTGACATCCCTCTGTAGGTGAATTGGTAAACTAGGTACATTTAGACAATGGAATATTATTCAGGGCTAAAAAAAAAAAAAAAAAAGAAAGCTATTAAGCCACAAAAAGACATAGAAGAAACTTAAATGCATATGGCTAGGTGGAAGAAACCAACATGAAAAGACTACATAATGTATGATTTCAACCACACAACATTCTGGAAAAGGCAAAAATATGGAGACCATAACATAATCAGTGGTTGCTGGGGGTTAGAGAAGAGGGAGTGATGAATAAGTAGACACAGAGTATTAAAAACTCAGTAAGACTGCTCTGTGTGATACTGTAACAGTGGATATATGTCATTGTGCATTGGTCTAAACCCACAGAATGCACAACACCAAAAGTGAACCCTAATGTAAACTATGGACTTTGGCTGATAATGATGTGTCAGTGCAGATTCATCAATTATAATAAATGCACCTCTCTGGTGGCGGATGTTGATAATGGGGAAAGCTATGTGGGCAGGGAGTGTGTGAGAATCTCTGTACCTTCCACTCAATTTTGCCATGACTCTAATACAACTCTACAAGATAAAGTCTATTTTTTTAAAAGAAGTTCACCAAAAGCTAGGAGAGAAAGCATAACCTTGCCAACATCTTGATTTGGGAGTTCCAGCTCTAAAACTTTGGAAACAAATTTCTGTTGTTTTGAGCCACATATTATGTGCTAGTTTGTTACAGTAGCCCTAGGAAATTAATAAGCATAGAATAAGTTATCCTGTATAGTTTGGTAATTGTCATCTGAATCCATGTAGGATTAATTTTTTAAAAAAATTAGGGTGGGTAAGGGATGCTGGAATGGAAACATGTCTTTAACTACCAATTCAATTTACTTCATGTTAAAAACGTCTGTTCAAATTTCCTACTTCTTGCATATTTTAATGAATTTGTCATGTCATCTCTTTTCATTACATATTTATTAACATCATATAACTAGCATGAAAATGATCTCTTCTTGTTTAACAACCCTTCCTTTAGTTTATCTCTCCTTTTAAATTTTCTTATAAGCAGCAAGGAGAAATCAAGGGACTCTTTAAATACTTGGCTCAGAAAAGTTTTCAGCAAGATCACCGAGCTCTTTAGGCACATTTTCTATCTTGTACATTACTACAGGCAACAGTATTGCTAAACTCCAGTTTTCTATAAGATTTTCTTCACTTTCCTTTAAATCCTTGCGTTCAAGGCACTTTAAGTTTTCATTAGCACACTCTCAAAATCTTTACATTTTTCTTGCTTCTTTCCACCCCTCCGTTCCAAAGTCATTCTCATACTTTAGAATTTTTGTTCTTGCAGCATTCCATTTCTAAGGTGCTAAAATCTGAATTTAGTTATCTATAACTGCATTAAAAATAACCCTAAATTTATCAGCTCGGTGGTTTGGGACCACCTAGAGGGGTGGGAAAGGGAGGGAAGGAGGGAGGGAGGGAGACGCAAGAGGGAAGAGATATGGGAACATACGTATATGTATAACTGATTCACTTTGTTATAAAGCAGAAACTAACACACCATTGTAAAGCAATTATACTCCAATAAAGATGTTAAAAAAAAATCCTAAATTTAGTAGCTTAAAACAACAAACATGTATTATTTTGCATAGTTCCTGAGACCAGATACCTCATTTCCTTGCCATATGGCCTTCTCTATAGGCTGCTCGAGTATCCTCACAACATGGCAGCTGGCTTCCCTCAGGAAGAGCTATGCAAGAGAGGCAACCCAAGCTAATCTTACAAGTGACATACCATCATCTCTGTTGTATTCTATGGTCACACAGACCAACCATGGTACACTATGGGAGAAGGCTGCATAAGGGTCTGAATAGCAGGAAGCTGGGATCATGGGAGGCAGGGGCGGGGGGTGGATCTTTAAGGCTAGCTACTATGGTTATTAAGGTATAATTTCCATCAACACCCTGGGGACTGGGCTTTGTCAAGAGTAACAAATTAAAGTCTGCTTGATCTTCATCTAACAGTGATAAACTGAAATGGCTATATTAAGATTTATTATATCATAAGGATTTCTATGATTTGACTATGTAGGTAATAGGTGCTTGTAATCAAAAACTAACAGACACATGATTTAAAAATTTGTATAAGTATGAGGTTTCACCTATAATATATGCCCACTATCCTGACCCTTGAGGATAATATTATAATGAAGCTCATTTTTATAAGTGACATCTTCTTAATCTTAGTTTCAAATGAAGCATATGTGGGACTGAAGTGCTCATTTGGACTAATGGTGCAGTCAGGTTATTTCACTTAGAGTCATCCAGCTACTAGTGAGCTGACTGTACTATTGGAACAGTTACTTTACTGACCAAGTCTTGCCAGACTCAGCAGGCAACATCTAATGTGATTACCTCCTAATGTGTTTCAGCAGTTAGGAAGTCTATAAAACAGTTTTAACAGGGCTTAGAAATACCACTTCTATAAAATGGACTGACATAAAGTTAATTCTTTAATGCATTTCATTAAGAGAAAAGTGTTTACTTTCCTCTATGCAAAAATCCACTCGTTAATCTAGGAAATATCACCTGAGAATGCTACTGAAGTCAATAATATCAAATAAAATAATGACAGGTGCTGACAAGGACTCAACAAATTCTACTCCAAAATATATTTCCCTATTAGAGTTGCTGTAAATTATGCTTGGATTTAGCCATCTTGGCAGAAGATTTGAAAAGAAAAGACACATTCACAGCTATGCAATTAGAGGAGAATCACACCAGCAATTAGTTGTAGAGTAGGTGTTACTTCTGTGTTGGTATCTATTTTCAGTTATTTATGCTTTGGCTTTTTTTCTTTGTTTCTATCTTTCTGAGTGTTTGCAGGCAAACATCAGCAGACTGAGCTCATCTTTGACAGGATCCCAGAATGCTGGTATTAGGAGGAAGTTTAACCTAACCCTGCTAATTTCCATTTAAAACTTATCTTCTTGCAAAGCAACTGATTTTTACATGTGGAATTTAATGTCTAGCCTAAACTGAAATAATTTTAGTGGTAGAACTCACTGTTTTCTGAGGGAGCCTGTCCTAAAACAAGTCAGTTTGTTCAGTTAGAAAGTTCTTCCTCATATTGAGATTGAGTTTATCCATTTGAAGTTTCTACATGGTGACAAACTCCACCTTTGTTAATATTTAGCATGAGTCTCATTCCTTTTCCACAGGACAATCCTCTACAGATGTATGATAGACCCTTTTGCATTTTTGTTGGTTGCTATCTTCATGAAGCTGAAGGATACCAGCCTGTTTTGACTTGCTTATCATCAAGGTATCATTGACCTTCCTAGGATGGGCTGGTGCTTGTGTTTTCATTCCGCATGCCCTTACAACATCAAGAAGATGCTTGATTGCTATGTATTTCCGGATCATGAGAGATTTGGTCCTGCTGCCCACTGACATGGAAGGGGTGACTTTACTCAAAAGATATCAGTAGTCTTCCCCAATAGTACACCTCTTGACCCACAGTGACACATGGGGTAGCTGAATAAAATCACCTTGACAGGCTGCATGCCAAGGTAAAACTAGTGAGGACAGGCATTGATCTTCAGGCTCATAAAATTTAAAATCAAGAGGAGTGCCTAATGAAACATGAAGAATGTAGCTTCTTAAGGAACTGACACACCTAGAGTGATGTCAAATCAAGAGACAGGAAATTAAGAGGGGGATTCTGACAGTCAAGGAAGTAGTATATTATCTAAACGTATACTGAACACTCAAAGCATTTACTTAATGCTACAGTTATGAGTATCCAAGTAGTACTCTTCCGGAATGTTAGGGAGGAAAATGGGTGAGAATGCCATAGAAATGCTGAACTTTTCACATAATCCAGCTCAGTATAGTTGAGCTAATGCTGTCAGTGAGCTTTGTAAACACAAACTGCTGTGTGCTAGATTTCTCAGAGACTAAGTAGTGAGGTGAGTCTCTTAGGTTTATACTGTAGAATTGAAAGCACATCATTGAGAGGAAGTCCAAGTACTATCCATCAGTAGGAGATGATATATTTTTAAAAGGAAAACAGCAATTTGTCTATGAAGAAATGTCTTTTTATTAACAGAGTTACTAGATACTGCAAGTGACGGCTAACTGATCTCTTAGAGTTCTTTTCTAAAAAATATATTTTAACTGATTCCCATGTCCAAAGAGATGGAGTAGACACATTTACCCTTTTCTTCCTGCTAAGTGAAGCTAAAAACCCTGGACATTTATACAAAACAAACAAAAGAAGACTCTGAAGGTGGAGGAAAGAAGAGAGGCAGGCAAAGGTCCTGAGACCCAAGGACAACATGGTGGTGAATTCTTTGTGTTTTCTTTTTGACTCATAGCACAGACTTAAAGGTAAAGGAGCCAGCAACTCAGGAAGGTCAATGTATATAGACAAAGTTGGCTCAAGAAAAGCCTGCTCTCTCTAGCCCAAGGAGGAGAAATGAAATAGCCTCAGAAGAAAGATAATTTTCAGACAATAATGCATTACTCTAGTCAAGCACCACTGAAAAGATTATAGTCCCAACCCCATCAGCAAAAGCCAAGTGCGGAGCCTAGACCGTGCTTACCAGGCTGCATGGAGGTGTTCAAAATCCAACCAGGTGGTGTCAGAAAAAGCAGAGTAGGGAAATGGATCTCTCATCCACGTCAGGCAGTGATAAGCTCCCAACTCCCAGGGCAGTGTCGGTGGAGACCACATATGCAGCCTGAACTTCACCATAACCCTGTGTTTAAAAAAAAAAAACAAAAAAACCAAAAACTGGGTAAGAGCTGGGAGGGCCTCCTCCTCAGACACTCATTTCCTTTTACTCCACTCTGACTATAAAGCTCTCCTGTTTAAATTTTTTTTAATTAGTTATTGAAGGAGCCAGCATTTAAACCAACAAGCAATTTGAAATAATAATTTTAAAAAGTTATATTCTCTTGACGAAATCAATAGATCTGTACACTCTAAGCCCAAATTCACCTGGAGCTTAGCATTTGCCACTTTAGATAGTCATGCATTTTCTAGTTAAACACAATCCCCAACACTTTCTATGACCCCCCAATTACCATTTGACATTGAGCTTGTACAGGTGTTTTTCTTATATATGGTGAAACAATATTTCTTACAGGCATATTTCAATCAAGAGTGAAAAAATAAGCAATAAGAGATAGCAATGTTATTTTTCTTATACCTGTCCTACTTCCTTCTTTTATGTAACCTTTTTGGCTCCCATAGGCATATAAGTTTCTAAGTCCTACAATACTGCCTCAGATCTGTGACAATACTGTTCCCAATCTTGGCTATACTTATGAATCCTCTGGAAAAATTTTTAAAAATCCCAGTGTTCAGGGTGCACTCCAGACCAACAGATGTGGGTGGAACCCAGGTGTCAGTTTTTAGACCTTCCCGAGGGTTTCCAAAGTACAGCCAGGTTGAGAACTGCTGCTTTAGACATTCTCTAAGATTTCTCCTGTTTCCTAAATGCCAAGACTTCTGTAATTCTGAAGTAGACTGTCTTAAAGATTGGAGGGGTTCAATATATTTTGTGTAGGCTGTAATTGGAGACCTCAGGTTGATGCAGGGACATTGATTATGAACTGCTTGCTGAGTTGAACAGATCATACTAACCCTTTAGATGAGCAGCCCAACCTACCAACAACTTCCACACCTAGAAGAAAAGTATCATAGACTAATCTTAGTTCTGGGCCAACATTCTATGTGAACATATTCTCATCCTACAGTTCCTTTTCTTTTTTCATCTATGACTCAACACCCCCTACGTACAATGCTTTGCTTAAGTCATACAGTTGTGGTAAAGACTGTGAGAAAATTAAAAGTACATAAACAAATATAAAACAACATATTCCAAACCTATTGAGTTCCTATTTAAATTCAGAAAGGTGATCAGGAATTTGAAATTCTTATTGCAACGCTCAGGTGAGAAACTTTTGCCCCTGGTCACCCTACAAGGTCCAGATAACAGGACTCTGGTGAATCACAAGGTTGATAAGTCCAAATTTTAGGGGTTCAATAAGCAGCTATGAAAAGACCTGCAATGACCAGGAGGCAGTGACAGAGCTCAGAGCCCTACATTTCTGTTATTTGTTTTCAGACTTGTTCATTCTCTGGAGAAGGTCAAAATATTCCATACAAAACTGTGTTCAGTTCTCAAGTGTGAAACTTCCATGACTGGAAACACATCAAGACTTTTTGACAGCAGATAACTTTTTACCTCCTCTCTGAGGGGCTCCCACTCAGAACAAAAATGAAATACAGCTCAGAGTGTTATCAGAGTTGCTATAAAATGCACTTGGGCATTCTGAAGATTCATGCTTAATATCTTTCCATAATTTGTGAGAATGTGTGCAGAGTCCTTATAGAGTGTTAATAACACTGTGTTATGCCACTGGCCAGCACCACAGGGCCGACTTACACAAGGATAAAGCTATGATGTTGAAGGGAAAGATGAAGACTAGAATTGCAAGTTAAAAAGCAAGGTTTTATAGAGACCACTGATGAACTGGGGATAGACTAACTGACAAACGTTAAAAATAGTGAAGATATTTAGGCTTATCTTAGAATGAAACTCCAGCAGCACTGTGAAGGCAAGCTTATAAGAAAATGAATCATTGTGTGAGCTGTTTTTGACTTTCTGCAGAAAAACATACTGAGATAAGTTTAAAGATATTCTGAAATGTGGGGTACCTACCAAAATAGGCAACCTGAGTTAGGGCATCACCCATCTTCTGAGTGTGTGTGTGTATGTTTTTCTTCCTAAAAATATTATCCTTATATCAGAAACCACTTCAGCTGAAACAAATTTCTTGTAACAACAGGACTTCTGTTTTATAACTTTACATCAGAGAATGAAGTCAGACCCAAATACTCGCTTTTGTTTGTGGCACTGCCCCTAATTTATTTAAAATCAATTATGTTGCTTGGGCTTGGAGTTCAAAAAAGTCGTCAGTGAATCCATATGTAATATTTAGAATACAGATTGATATATTGATAATGCGAATCAGCCCTGAATTAAAATTAATCTCAGGTGTATAGCAAATACGTTGTTTTCAGACACTCGTGAAACTGCTTCTTTCACAGAAATAATGATGAGAATGGCATGGTTACGTGATGAATAAAGTGCAGAATAAGTACAGAGTAAATCGTCATCTATTTCATGAAGAAAACCAGTGTTGGTGATAAGTAAATCAAGATATTTGAAAAAGAAAAAAAAATTTGAGTTTTACTTGAGAAGACAAAATAAAATGTTACAAGTTTCTCAGTAATTCCTGTAGATGCCAAGTAGGAACTGAGAGAAAATAATAATTATACAAAGCAGCGTCTTATTGGATAAATGTTTCTTTGTTGAACTATTATACCTGAGAAGCTATGACGTGTTTTGTTTGTATTCATTATTGTCCATTTTGAGATGGCATCGTGCCAACAGATTGTAAGCAAAACCTGATGATTATTCTCTAAGGTGCATCCATTATGCTATTAAATCACCTTTCCTACTACATTATATGAATAACTATAGAAACTTCAAGGTTTTAAAAATGATTTATGTAATCTAGTCATTCATGTATAATTAATTCTACTAATTTGCATGAGTGTTTCAGGTCATTTTGGAATAATGAGCCATTCTTGAGGGTTTTTTCCCCCATCAATTAAACTAATTGCTTTTCACAAAGGTGTAGATTGAATATTGATTCCCATTTTTTTCATCTAACTTGCATAAGCAAATTATGCCTAATTGTCAGCTTACCACATCATTACACAGTTGTCATCAATTATACAAAAATATACTCTACTAGACTAATGATTTCTTTGTGGCATTTTGAAGGGCTTTTTAACTGTGATGCTT
This sequence comes from Mesoplodon mirus, assembly GCF_964341445.2. Taxonomy (NCBI): domain Eukaryota; kingdom Metazoa; phylum Chordata; class Mammalia; order Artiodactyla; family Ziphiidae; genus Mesoplodon; species Mesoplodon mirus. Next base: position 15,157,834 of record NC_138988.1, on the reverse strand, counting down.
GAAACAATGTTATAATTTGAAAAAAATATGAAACACCATGTTTAAATGACTAACACGATAAAGCACATTATTGGTTAACAAATATGCCAGCTCCTGCCTAGACAGTCATTTATCTTCGAATGTAAAGAATTCCTTGAAACAAGTTGATTAATCATTATTATTATTAAATGTAGTGAACACACACATGCAAATATTGGATTACATTGGTTCTAACTTTTCAGCTCAATTCCTCCTGTTTCATAATTTATTTCTTTTCTACCTAATGAAACATCTCTGAGAGGATCTGAAGAGGTGGGGGATTTCAAGAATCACTGATAGAGAGCAGGAAGATATTTTAAAAAGTCAGGAGACAAAAGCAACTCTATTCATCATGCATTCTATGTGGTGCATTACTGTCTTTTGATGGTTTTACTGGGCATTTGCTTCACTATTTTCTAGGTTAGAAACAATATTTCTTTTTCGGAAACATTATTATTTAAGTTTTTTGGGGAAAACTTTAAATATTTATAATTTTTCACCAGGCTGGCATTGCCAAACTATTGTCATGATAATTTTATAATATCTGTAATAAATTTTGTTTAATCTAAAGTGATATGACGAAAATAACATTTAAGTTTCAACATCGTTTGACACTCTGGTATTTGAGGTTTATTTTACTTTTTATTTTTTAACGTCTTTATTAGAGTATAATTTCTTTACAATGGTGCATCAGTTTCTGCTTTATAACAAAGCGAATCAGTTACACATATACATATGTCCCCATATCTCTTCCCTCTTACATCTCCCTGCCTCCCACCCTCCATATCCGACCCCTCTAGGTGGTCACAAAGCACGGAGCTGATCTCCCTGTGCTATTCGGCGGCTTCCCACTAGCTATCTATTTTACGTTTGGTAGTGTATATATGTCCATGCCACTCTCACACTTTGTCCCAGCTTACCCTTCCCCCTCCCCGTAGCCTCAAGTCCATTCTCTAGTAGGTCTGTATCTTTATTCCCATCTTGCCCCTAGATTATTCTGACCTGTTTTTTTTTTTTAGATTCTATATATATGTGTTAGCATACGGTATTTGTTTTTCTCTTTCTGACTTACTTCACTCTGTATGACAGTCTCTAGGTCCATCCACTTCACTACAAATAACTCAGTTTTGTTCCTTTATATGGCTGAGCAATATTCCATTGTATATATATGCCACATCTTTATCCATTCAACTGTTGATGGACACTTAGGTTGCTTCCATGTCCTGGCTATTGTAAATAGAGCTGCAATGAACATTTTGGTACATGACTCTTTTTGAATTATGGTTTTCTCAGGGTATATACCTAGTAGTGGGATTGCTGGGTATATGGCAGTTCTGTTTTTAGTTTTTTAAGGAACCTCCATACTGTTCTCCATAGCGGCTGAACCATACATTCCCACCAACAGTGCAAGAGGTTTCCCTTTTCTCCACACCCTCTCCAGCATTTACTGTTTGTAGATTTTTTGATGATGGCCATTCTGACCAGTGTGAGATGATATCTCATTATAAGTTTTGATTTGCATTTGTCTAATGATTAATGATGTTGAGCACTCTTTCATGTGTTTGTTGGCAATCTGTATATCTTCTTTGGAGAAATGTATATTTAGGTCTTCTGCCCATTTTTGCATTGGGTTGTTTTTTTGATATTAAGCTGCATGAGCTGCTTGTGTATTTTGGAGATTAATCCTTTGTCAGTTGCTTCATTTGCAAATATTTTCTCCCATTCTGAGGGTTGTCTTTTCGTCTTATGATTTCCTTTGTTGTGCAAAAGCTTTGAAGTTTCATTAGGTCCCATTTGTTTACTTTTGTTTTTATTTCCATTTCTCTAGGAGGTGGATCAAAAAAGATCTTGCTGTGATTTATGTCATAGAGTGTTCTCCCTATGTTTTCCTCTAACAGTTTGATGGTGTCTGGCCTTATATTTAGGTCTTTAATCCATTTTGAGTTTATTTTTGTGTATGGTGTTAGGGAGTGTTCTGATTTCATTCCTTTACATGTAGCTGTCCAGTTTTCCCAGCACCAATTATTGAAGAGGCTGTCTTTTCTCCACTGTGTATTCTTGCCTCCATTATCGAAGATAAGGTGACAATATGTACATGGGTTTATCTCTGGGCTTTCTATCCTGTTCCATTGATTTTTATTTCTGTTTTTGTGCCAGTACCATACTGTCTTGATTACTGTAGCTTCCTAGTATACTCTGAAGTCAGGGAGCCTGATTCCTCCAGCTCCGTTTTTCGTTCTCAAGATTGTTTTGGCTATTCGGACTCTTTTGTGTTTCCATACAAATTGTGAAATGTTTTGTTCTAGTTCTGTGAAAAATGCCAGTGGTAGTTTGATAGGGATTGCATTGAATCTGTAGATTGCTTTGGGCAGTAGAGTCATTTTCACAATGTTGATTCTTCCAATCCAAGAACATGGTATATCTCTCCATCTATTTGTAGCATCTTCAATTTCTTTCATCAGTGTCTTATAATTTTCTGCATTCAGGTCTTTTGTCTCCTTAGGTAGGTTTATTCCTAGATATTTTATTCTTTTTGTTGCAATGGTTAATGGGAGTGTTTTCTTAATTTCACTTTCAGAGTTTTCATCATTAGTATATAGGAATTCAAGAGATGTCTGTGCATAAATTTGTATCCTGCTACTTTACCAAATTCATTGATTAGCTTTAGTAGTTTTCTGGTAGCCTCATTAGGATTCTCTATGTATAGTATCATGTCATCTGCAAACAGTGACAGCTTTACTTCTTCCTTTCCAGTTTGAATTCCTTTTATATCTTTTTCTTCTCTGATTGCTCTGGCTAAAACTTCCAAAACTATGTTGAATAACAGTGGCGAGAGTGGGCAGCCTTGTCTTCTTCCTGATCTTAGTGGAAATGGTTTCAGTTTTTCACCATTGAGGATGATGCTGACTGTAGGTTTGTCATATATGGCCTTTATTATGTTGAGGAAATTTCCCTGTATGCCTACTTTCTGGAGGGTTTTTATCATAAATGGGTGTTGAATTTTGTCAAAAGCTTTCTCTGCATCTATTAAGATAATCATATGGTTTTTCTCCTTCAATTTTTTAATATGGTGTATCACGTTGATTGATTTGTGTATATTGAAGAATCCTTGCATTCCTGGGATACATCCACTTGATCATAATGTATGATCTTTTTTTTTTTTTTTTTTTTTGGCGGTATAGGGGCCTCTCACTGTTGGGGCCTCTCCTGCTGTGGAGCACAGGCTCCGGACACGCAGGCTCAGCATCCATGGCTCACGGGCCCATCTGCCCCGGGTCATGTGGGATCTTCCCGGACCAGGGCACGAACCCGTATCCCCTGCATCAGCAGGCGGACTCTCAACCACTGCACCACCAGGGAAGCCCTAGAGAATTTTTAATTTCATTTATTGTGTTGTTCATCACTGTATGTTTGCTCTTTAGTTCTTCTAGGTCCTTGTTAAGCGTTTCTTGTATTTTCTCTATTCTATTTCCAAGATTTTGGATCATCTTTACTATCATTATTGTGAATTATTTTTCAGGTATACTGCCTATTTCCTCCTCATTTGTTAGGTCTGGTGGGTTTTTGCCTTGCTCCTACATCTGCTGTTGTGTTTCTCTGTCTTTTCATTTTGCTTAACTTACTGTGTTTGGGGTCTCCTTTTCACAGGCTGCAGGTTCATAGTTTCCGTTTCTTTTGGTGTCTTCCCCCAGTGGCTAAGGTTGGTTCAGTTGGTTGTGTAGGCTTCCTGGTGGAAGGGACTAATGCCTGTGTTCTGGTGGATCAGGGTGGATCTTATCTTTCTGGTGGCCAGGTCCACGTCTGGTGGTGTGTTTTGGGGTGTCTGTGAGCTTATTATGATTTTAGGCAGCCTCTCTGCTAATGGATGGGCTTGTGTTCCTGTCTTGCTAGTACTTTGGCATGGGGTGTCCAGCACTGTAGCTTGCTGGTCGTTGAGTGGAGCTGGGTCTTGGTGTTGTGATGGAGATCTCTCATTTGATATTACGTGGAGCTGGGAGATCTCTTGTGGACCAGTTTCCTGAACTTGGCTCTCCCGCCTCAGAGGCACAGCCCTGACACCTGGCTGCAGCACCAAGAGACTGTCATGCACACAGCTCAGAATAAAAGGGAGAAAAAAAAGGAAAGAAAGAAAGACGAAGATAAAATAAAGTAAAATAAAATAAAGTTATTAAAATGAAAAATAATTATTAAAAAAATTTTTAGTAATAAAAAAAAGAGAAGAAAGAAAGAAGAGAGCAACCAAACCAAAAAATAAATCCACCAATGATAACAAGTGCTAAAAAGTATACTAAAAAAAACAAAAAACAAAAAACAAAAAAAGGATAGACAGAACCCTAGGACAAATGGTAAAAGCAAAGCTATACAGACAAAATCACACACAGAAGCATACACATACACACTCACAAAAAGATTAAATGGGAAATATATCTATATCTATCTCGTTGCTCCCAAAGTCCACCTCCTCAATTTGGGATGACTCGTTGTCTATTCAGGTGTTCCCCAGGTGCAGGGTACATCAAGTTGATTGTGGAGATTTAATCCGCTGCTCCTGAGGCTGCTGGGGGAGATTTCCCTTTCTCTTCTTTGTTCGCACAGCTCCTGGGGTTCAGCTTTGGGTTTGGACCCGCCTCTGCGTGTAGGTCGCTGGAGGGCGTCTGTTCTTCGCTCAGACAGGACGGGGTTAAAGGAGCAGCTGCTTCGGGGGCTCTGGTTCACTCAGGCCGGGGGGAGGGAGGGGTACGGATGTGGGGCGAGCCTGCGGCGGCACAGGCCGGCGTGACATTGCACCAGCCTGAGGCGCGCTATGCGTTCCCCCTGGGGAAGTCTTCCCTGGATCATGGGACCCTGGCAGTGGCGGGCTGCACAGACTCCGGGGAGGGGAGGTGGGGATAGTGACCTGTGCTCGCACACAGGCTTCTTGGCGGCGGCTGCAGCAGCCCCAGTGTCCCACGCCCATCTCTGGGGTCCATGCTGATAGCCGCGGCTCGCGCCCGTCTCTGGAGCTCCTTTAAGCAGCACTCTTAATCCCCTCTCCTCGCGCACCAGGAAACAAAGAGGGAAGAAAAATTCTCTTGCCTCTTCGGCAGGTCCAGACTTTTTCCCGGACTCCCTCCCGGCTATCTGTGGCGCATTAGCCCCTTCAGGCTGTGTGCACACTGCCAGCCCCAGTCCTCTCCCTGCGCTCTGACTGAAGCCCGAGCCTCAGCTCCCAGCCCCGCCCGCCCCGGCGGCCGAGCAGACAAGCCTCTGGGGCTGTTGAGTGCCGGTTGGCCCCGATCCTCTGCGGGAATCTCTTCGCTCTGCCCTCTGCACCCCTGTTGCTGCGCTCTCCTCTGTGGCTCGAAAGCTTCCCCCCTCCGCCACCCACAGTCTCCGCCCGCGAAGGGGCTTCCTAGTGTGTGGAAACCTTTCCTCCTTCACGGCTCCCTCCCACTGGTGCAGGCCCTGTCCCTAATTTTTTGTCTCTGTTTTTTCTTTTTTCTTTTGCCCTATCCAGGTATGTGGGGAGTTTCTTGCCTTTTGGGAGGTCTGAGGTCTTCTGCCAGCGTTCAGTGGGTATTCTGTAGGAGCTGTTCCACATGTAGATGTATTTCTGATGTATTTGTGGGGAGGAAGGTGATCCCTGCATCTTACTGTTCCGCCATCTTGAAGCTCCTCCTCTGTGGTCCATTTTAAATCATTGCTTCAGTGATGGCAACAATACAAATGTGATATAAGGCTTAGGTGAATCCAAGATGGATTCAAATATTTTCAGTCTAAGTAAACAACTCTATTATGTTCAACATAATAATGTTCTTGCTTTCATTCCTTAGGACAAAAATAATTGATAACCTCTGTTCACAAAGTGTATTTGTACTCGATGTTATTTCTTCCTTCCTCACAGTTATTGAATGCCATCTTGTATTGTTTATAATGACAACCCATGAGCATTTCTAAAGGTTGACTCAAGACCTTCCCACATTAACTTGAATTAAAATTGAAAACAGTACAGGTCATGCCTGAAGTACCCAGCAAACATACACATTAACAGTAAATTTAAAACTCTACAGAACAGAAACCACACACTCTGCTTTAATTACTGCAGAAAGGTCAGTGTTTCAAACAAAATAGAGGTAAGAAACCATGCTTTTACGACAGGCTCATGCTATTGAAAAACAGAAAGCAAATGTAGGTCTGCCCTTCTTCTCCTACCTACTTACTTTTGATTACATCTTGCAACAGATTTCAAAACAGATTTCAAAGGGCAGCATCTGTTGTTTGAACTATCCATAAAAAGTTCATAGAGAGCTAAGTTTACAGATTGCTAAGACTTTAAGAAGAGCATGGGGAGATGCTAAAGAGAATAGAAGAGAATCTGGAAGAAAGGTAGTGAACTCATTCTCTACTTGCATAACTAACTTTGTCAATAGGAAGAAACTAGAGTAACATATATATTCATGGCTCCAACACATGTTCTCTTTTAATATCCTGAGGAGGGTTTCATTCAAGGCTTCCAGGGAGGGGACATGAGAGAGTAAACAGCCAATTTAGAATTCTTTTCATATTAACCATAGAGATGTATCTTTTGTTAAGCAATTAGAGTCAAATCTTTAACAAAGAGTTGGCCTGGTAGAGTATTTTGAAAGAGTTTCTGAATGTTAGCCTATAGCCTTGGTATTTAACAACTTTTATTTTTATCAACATAGAATTCTGTCAAATGCCTAAAGCAAGTAACTGTGGATTTTAAGCTTTAAAGATTACACTTCTATCTCAAAATGGGCAAACAACTGGGAGCTCTGAACATTTGTTTATGAATGACGAGGTTTATATGAAACAGTAAACTTTTAGAGCCCAGGATCTGCTATCATAACTGGCCCTGTATATTTGGTGACAAGTGATATTTTAAAAGTTATGTACTTCATTGTTATGTTAACAAGGTAAGTTTAAATATGAAAACAACCTTCATGATGTTTTTCTTCCTGTTTGTATCATACACTGGAAAGAAATTTCAGATTAAAAAGAAATCTTTGAATACTGACCAAAATGTTATTTTGTTTAGGAACTATGAAAAGTAGAATTGCTGAGCTAAATCATGAGAGAAAATATATCATGTTTGTAATAAACTACCTGCAATGTCTAATAAGATGTCCTTTTTTGTCAGCCAAAATTTAAATTATACATATATATACACATACGTACATATAAATGCATATACACATTTTCTTTTCAAAGTACAAGTGAATTAATTAATGCTAACCAACATCATAAATTCTCATAAATAAACCTAACTTTAAATTACAGGGACGTTTCTTAGAAACTGAAAGTCAGATGTTAAAGAACCCCACTCATCTATAAAGTGTATTAGTCTAAGAATATCTAATAATTTAGGCTAGAAAAGCATGGAGTGAGAACGAATAGGGTAGGGAGAAAAGACAGCAAGACAGGATAGCCAGATCTTTGTAAAAAGCACGTCATTGCTTTAATTGGAAAATTTCTCTACTGTATAGTAAAAAAGAATACAGTAAGAGTAAATAGTTTCAAAGCTAAAAAAAAAATCTGCTGCATCATGTCAGCATGTTCTCATAATAAGAACTAAATAAAGTCATTATAGCACTTACCATATTTCATTTTAATTTCTATGTCTTTCTCTTTCATTAAATTCTCCTTCAAGACACAGCCATATATCTCCAAAATCTAACACAGTGCCCAACATATAGGTAAAAATCAAATAGAATTTTTTTGTTGTTTTTAACCTTTAAGTTTTAACCATCATATATAGGATTCCTGTTTGCATAATTATACAAGTAAAATATCTACCTGGTGTGAAATGCTTTCTATATGCCAAAAATGTTTTAAAGCATTTCTGTATTAACTCATTCATTAATCTCAACAACCCTGTAAGACAGGACTTTATAATCTGTATTATATAGAGTGGAAGCAAAGGCATGGACCAGGCAGGTAATTTGCCCAAAATGAATGAGTGGAACAACCAACATTTGGATCCAGACACTCTGAGTCAAGAGTCAAAGCCCATAACCATCACAATGTACCATCTCTGTTATCAAAATCAAGCAATGCTTCAGGCCAAGGTAATTTTCCATAGGTGCAGTAATAATATACTCCATTAACAGTCATGGTTATAATATACATATTATCATTTAATTAGAAATTGTCAAAAGTTGGTGGCTGAGAGTGGATGCGGGTACAAACTTAACATGGTGAGTAAGCAATGAGAGCAACCTCTCTTGAGATTATAAACCACTGAGTCATGGGTGGCCAGAGACATCAGGAAATTGCTAGGAAAATGACGAAAGGAGAAAGGAGCCCAAATGGAAGGTATGAAAGATGTCACAGAGGTCAAATTTACCTGACCTGATCACTTAGCCCTAGGCTGGCCCTGCCATGTTCAGTATACACTAAGCATAGGTTTCACCTCACATACCAACTCCAGGTAATTGGGAATGGCTGCCTAGAATGTGGTATTGAGATGGAGTGTAAAGTCTTGTCTGGTCTCTGTTGAAGTATATTCTGCTCTCCCTTCTCAAGGTCTGTGATGAGCTTGGATGTAGACTATAATGCTCTACACTTCCCCTCCTATATGTGTTATCCTTGCACTACATTAACATTTTCATGGCTTGATGCTTGACTCTTAATATCCTAGAATCACTGATCAGTCCTGTAACAGAAAAGAAATGGGTTGACTCTGAGATGTTTGATATTCGACCCAGAAGTATATATAAATTTAAAGACGTGGCCTTTAAATTTAAAGGTATTGTCTACACATACACTAGTGTAGACTGTAGGAAAATCAGGCAATGGTCGTGTTCAGAGAAATCACCCTCAAAAGTTGGTACCTGAGTTATTACTGACAAACATGGCATCATAAAGCCGGTAGGTACACCCTACATGGGGGTTCACGCAGCTTTGTATCCAACCCCAGGTATTTTTCAATTCACCTCAGTAGTTTCACACTGAGAATTTCAGGTATGTTACGAGTTGAACAGTTTCCCTCCAAAAAGATATGTTGAAATCCTAATTCCCAGTACCTCATCATGTAACCTTCTTTGGCAAGAGGCTTGTGGAAGATGTAACTCGTTAGGATGAGATACTAGAGTAGGACAGACCTCTAATCCAGTATGACTATTATCCTTATAAAAAGAAGAAATCTGGACATGAAGAAAGAAATGCAGAGGGAAAATGGTGTGAAGACACATAGGAAGAAGATGGCCATGTGACTGGAACAAGGCATTTAGGAGCCAACAAACACCAAAGACTGCTGGCACATTCCAGAAGCAGAAAAGGTAAAGAAGGGTGCTCCCCAGGGCCATTAGAGGGAGTATGGCCCTGAAGACACTTTGATCTTAGACTTCTAGCATCAGAATTGAGAGTCAATAAATATCTGTTATTACAAGCCACTTACTTTTTGCTTCAATTGAACATTTTATAAATGAGAACATGAACATATACTCTCATTTTGTACAACGGCATTTTCATTTTCATTTTCATTGTTGTATAGTATTCCATTGTATAAATTGTCATGCTTTATTTATCTATTCAACCACTGATGGACCTTTGGACTTTTTCAGTTTGGGACTATCAGACATCACGCCACTATGGATGTTTCTGTCCTTGTCTTTTGATGCAAATCACATTTATATTAATTAGATATTGAAAGAGTGGAATTAATGGGTAACAGAGGAAACATATATGCTACTTTAGTAGACAAAGGCAAATAATTCTAAATCATGAGATAATTTCACACTGTCTCCAGTCTGAGGCTGCTGCCGTTTGTTCTAAAACTCGATGTTGTCAGTCTTTTTAATTTGTTAACTGAATTTCCACCATTGTGGTGGAAGCATAGCCATATCTCACTATACTTTCTAAGATCTCTGTAACTTGGATTCTATAATACACAATTATGTTTTGAAATTATTTAAGTCAACTTATTTTGGACTCAAGTATTTATTTGTTCTTGGTGTTGATCATCCATGAATTATGAGAATGAAAGACTACTTCTTGCCTAGCTTAGAACGCTAGAACTGATCAGCAAAATGGTACTTTCCACTGGGGAGAAACTTGCTACATTTGTTCTTCACAGCCCACCTTTGTGGTCTTGTGGTCATAAAGCATTATGTTAATCCTAAAAGCTATGTGTTCCCTATCCCATCAAATTGATATTGGATTAAAAAATGACCTCTAGAATGATTACTAACTCTGAATTGACCTCACACTGCGGTCACAGGTGATTTGGAGATTTACAGCCTTTTAAAACATGATTTCTGTATATCACAAAGAAGATATAAGCTCCCCAAGCTGCCTCCTGTAAATGTCTCCTGTCTTTATTGTTTCTTGTTGGAGAGGCTTTTCTTTTCCTTCTACAATCACAGATTCACTACAAAGCAAACTGGGGCTAATTGCAGATTTTAAATAGCACCACAAATTGAATGATCTCAGTTTTAAACCTGTCTCAAATATAATTTATGGTTTTCTGCTACAGCTATTGGTTTTTGTACTTCCTGGACTGCAGTTGCGAAAACATTGATATTCTCCAGACTGTCTCAGTCTACTGGCAGAGTGCTTCTCCCCATCATTAGAAAATAATTGGTTAAGGGAAACATGGTGTGAGATACTGGGAGCTAGTGGCCTGTACTTATAAAGCAAAATCTAGGGGCTTCCCTGGTGGTGCAGTGGTTGGGAGTCCACCTGCCCATGCAGGGGACACGGGTTCGTGCCCCGGTCCAGGAGGATCCCACGTGCCGCGGAGCGGCTGGTCCCGTGAGCCATGGCCGCTGAGCCTGCGCGTCCGGAGCCTGTGCTCCGCGGCGGAAGAGGCCGCGGCAGTGGGAGGCCCGCGTACCATAAAAAAAAAAAAAAAGCAAACTCTATTCTCTCCCTTCCAGAAACTTGATTTGGTTTCTCCCTACTTGAAATTCTATTTTGAATCTGAAAATGTTACCTAAACCCTAATTCAGAAATCCTTTGCAAGGAAGCTGAATAATTTGCTCACCAAAAAAAAAAAAAAAAAAAAAAACAAGAAGAAAGAAAAAAGAATCACAAGGAGAAGAAATAGCCAGCTACCTGCAGCTACCTGTAATCATAGCTCTGAATTGCTTTTACCTAAAAGGTGATTAGGAAGAAATTTTATTTTATCAGTTATTTCCAAGCAAAATTTCATTTTCTTATTGACAGAAAGATTCATAGATAAGCATACTAATAAGTAATGAACTATCCTGTACACTATCAAGGTAGCTTCGCACATTTCTAGGTGTGAAGAAAGGTATTGGGAACATTAAGTAGCTGTGACTATAACATGCCCCAAATGAGACCAGCTTTCTTTCAGCTCCTTTACTTGCAACTAAAAGTGAAAAATGTTTATCAGCTGAGGTCAGGCTCTGGAAGTGAGTAGCAAATGTAAAACACAAGCAGCACAGAATTGTTCTACATTGAATCTTATGGGTGGATATTTGTACAGTAACCCCAAGGGTCTACTTTAACTTTTCAGAATAACTGAACTGCAAAGCAAGACACTTATCTGTTCAAAGTTCATGAGAGAGACAGAAAAATGATGAACTCTTGCAAAAATTTCCCAGCCTTCTTTCGAAGAAGAACCACAAATAGAAATTTGCTGTAAAGATTAAAAAAGCTCGTAAAAATGTTAGCAAGAGGATGTGCTTCAGGCTTCAGTGTGTGAAAAATGTTTTTTACTTCCTCATTAACACAAATTTGGCAAAGCTTGGGATACACTCAGCCATTTGGAAAGGAAGAAAGGCTTTTGGTGTGTCTTATGATAAAGGATTTTTGAAGTGCATAGTAATTTTATAATAATTTAGAGTAAGTTTATGTTGTTTCAGTATGTGCACAGTGGAAATGAACAACTTTTATAAATAATAAAATAGTGACTAAAGTACTATTATTTGTTGCTCTTGTTAATATGTTTCAAAAAAAATCAACAGTTCCTAGCATATAGTGGAAACTTTTAAAACATTTGTTTCTTTCCATATGTCGTATCTTTAATTTGTGCCCAAATGTATTACGCTCTAGGTAATTTAAGTGAAAAAGGAATTTATTAAATAGATATTAAGTGCTTCTTGGAATGATTGGGAAGTATAGATAATGTGACTCAGGAAATAAGTAGTACACAAATGTTTCATATTTTCAGTTTTATGGTGAACTCTGCATTTTACCAAGTCTTTATTTAAAGACCTGGGAGATCCTCAAACACAAAAAGAGAGAATATACTTTTTGTTTGGGCAACAAATAAACAGGGAAACAAATGATGATGGAAATGGTATCTAGCAATAACAAGACCTAATATATATCCAGTAAAATACTAAAGGGTGTGATCATGTGGTTTACATAATTTGACAAGCTAAAAATTAATTTTGTTAATATAAACGTACTATCTGGGGTATTCAAATTAAAACCTCCTGTTTATCAAAACAGTAAGCTCTTTGTCTACTGAACCTTTAGTACTTCAGATTATTGGCAGATCCACTCTTTTGTAATGAGCACCTTTCTAGGAATGGGAAGCAATTCTAAAAGGAAGTCACTGACATCAGAGGAAGAATGAAATATTCTCCACATGGTAAAAAGGGAGGGTTATTAACAAGATCAATGACTATATTTTTGAAACACAGTGGAAATGTCTTTATTTTATAGAAATGTTTTATCCAAGAACCCACTTCATTTTAACTTCCCTACAACTTACTTAAAATGTTTTGGGAACTTAATACCACTATTCTTCATTTAACTTATATAGTCAACTTAAAAAAATGTTTTTTCCAGTTTTATTGAGAAATAATTGATATACATCCCTGTATAAGTTTTACAGAAACAGCATGATGGTTTGATTTACTTATATTGTGAAATGATTACCAAAATAGGTTAGTTTAACATCCATTTTCTGACATGGATACAATAAAAAGGAAAGAAAAAGGAAAATAAATTTTCTCCTGGTGATGAGAACTTTTAGGATATACTGTCTTAACAACTTTCCAAAATAGCATACAGTAGTGTTAGTTATAGTCATCATGTTGTACATTACATCCCCAGTACTCATTTATCTTATAAATGGAGGCCTCTACCTTTTGACCACCTTCCTCTAGTTTCTCTCCCCCCATGCTCCGCCTCTGATAACCCCAAGTCTGATCTCTTTTTCTATGAGTGTGTTTTTTTGTTGTTTTTGTTTTTTTAAGAGTCCACATTTAAGTGAGTGCAGACAAGTTGCACACATGAATCGCGTTCACACAGAACACAGAAGTTTTTTCATCTAAATTCTACCTTTTAAAACTTTTTTTTCAACTACTGGGCCACAATCATGAGACTCTGGAGCAGATGCACCTGTTTTCATCTTTGCATCTGCTTTACATAGCACAGCACTGGACACAAAATACATGCCTAAAATTACTTACTTGAATAACTGAATGCATGAAGCTGGTCATTTTATGACTATATCAAAAGCTATGCAATACCAAGTTTCAACTTTAATTCAGAAAAATTTCAGTAAAATAGTAATGATTTTCCCATCAATAATTTTATCACAGAATATTGCAGGAATAATAAAGGGATTAGAGACATTTTCAACCAAAGAAAAATGAGATTTATAATTCATATAATATGTATATTTTCTAATTACTTTTTGTATGTTACCTTATTTAACCCTCACAACTTGATGTGGTAGGTGTTATAATAAATTTCATAGATGAAGAAATAGGATAGATGAGCTATTTACCCAAAGTCAGAGAGTTGTAAGCAGTATATATTTTATGTGTATTAAGATATATGTCTTACATGGTACTGATGTACACATTATATACACACATATTAATATAAGTATTACTATATTAAGTAGATAATGCATGTCACTGAAGAAAAAGATTTATGGAGCTCAAAGCAGTATTATTAGTAGATATTAATTTAAAACATTTATAAATGCAAATCTTGCCCCACTTTGTTAATGTCAACAGATCCTCATGTTGTTCATAGTGAATTTTGTATTTCACAATGTCTAACCCATCCCAGTCTTCCAGTTCAAACAACTGATGAGTAGTACACTATCCCTTTTGTCTGTATAGCATCTGGTATCCTAAACATTTTTCTACTAAAGAAAATATTCTACAGAGAAGACAACTCCACTGAAACAAAAGCTGATGGACAGAATGTTGCTTTCCTTTTAAAGATCTGTTTTAATTTATCAGTCCCTGAAGAAGCACAGGTTCTTTTCCTCCCCCATTTCTTTAAGGCATATGCACTTGCTTCAGCTCTGCCTATCTTTAAAATTATCGTTGCTTCCCCAATGGCCTCTTTTGCATAATGATGTCATTTTTGCTGTCAATACCACTATAATGCTTTCACACAGAGAGTATAAGGAAGAAAAAAGTTGAGTAGCATTTTTCTGGAGTCTCATTTTCTCGTCCTTTTTCTCCTGGCTTTGTGTCTACCTGACCATATATGTGACGTGAAATCATGTGGCAGTTTTATATTAATCTTTCGCATTTGGGTTGGGTGAGTCATAATTCATTAAGAATAAGACTGTGTCTGCATGAAAAGATGCTCAACATCACTAATTATTAGAGCAATGCAAATCAAAACTACAATAAGATACCACCTCACACTGGTCAGAATGGCTGTTACTAAAAAGTCTACAAATAACAAATGCTGGAGAGGGTGTGGAGAAAAGGGAACCCTCCTACACTGTTAGTGGGAATGTAAGTTGGTGCAGCCACTATGGAAAACAGTATGGAAGTTCCTCAAAAAACTAAAAACAGAGTTGCCATATGATCCAGCAATCCCACTCCCGGGCATATGCCCAGACAAAATTATAATTCAAAAAGATACATGCACCTGTAGAAGTACTATTCACAATAGCCAAGACACAGAAACAACCTAAATGTCAATCAACAGATGAATGGATAAAGAAGATATGGTACATATCTTGTATATATGGTACATATATACAATGGAATACTATTTGGCCATGAAAAAGAACAAAAATAATGCTATTTGCAACAACATGGATGGACTAGAGATTATCATATTAAGTGAAGTAAGTCAGAAAAAGACAAATACCATATGATATCACTTATACATGAAATCTAAAATATGACATAAATGAAATTATCTATGAAACAGAAACAGACTCACAGACATAGAGAACAGACTTGTGGTTGCCAAGGGGTGGGGTGGGGGAGGGATGGAGTTTCGTATTAGCAGATGCAAACTAGTATGTATACAATGGAAGAACAACAAGGTTCTACTGTATAGCACAGGGAACTATATTCAATATCTTGTAATAAACCATAATGGAAAAGAATATGAGAAAGAATATATATATGTGTAACTGAATCACTTGGCTGTACAGCAGAAATTAACACATTGTAAACCAACTACACTTCAATATAAAAAAAAAGAAATAAAAAGAATAAGATGCCTGAGCTCAGTGGCAGAATTAACCATGAATTAGCACTGTTGAATGACATGGTTCATTTACACAGTGTCACAACTGCCAAAGAAGATTCTGTTTATCAGAAGACTTGTATAGCATATCTGTCGCCACATTTTCTGGACACTAGAGCATTCCCAATTTAAATAGGTCATTACATTCTTGTAATAGTTTTTCAGGAGCAGACTTTGGTTTTCTTAAGCAGGAAATAAATATATTGACATATAATAGATAGCTCAGAAAACTGAAGACATATTTGAAGAACAAGGCTGGGGATGAACAAAAACAGAGATAGTTCCAGTGGTCTAAGGAGCAGGAAATTATAATCAAAGTACTCAGGGCATTACCCCTGCGATGGATGAAGTGGCTAAAAATCTTTTCTGTTTTTGATCGCTCTGCTTAAGGTTGAGATTCTATAGTGAATAGAATAGGACAAATGTGGATTATGTGCCCACCTACTTGCAGGATACCACGGTGGACAATTTTACTAAATGACCAATCCATCAAAGCAAAATTGGGAGCTCTTACCAGAATACAGGAAAACTGATGTGGTTTGGCAAAAGCAACAAATTTCTATTATAATTCTATCATAATTGTCAAGAATTTAAACACAGTTTATTACAAAGCTTTTTCAATTCATAACACACCTGAGACCTAAGTTAGACCAATATTTTCAGAGCCCCTTACCTTTTTTTTTAGCCAGAAAATGATACCAATTCATACTTGAGAAAGTTAATCAGATGAAGACAATAGCTTTATTGTGGCAGAATAAAGCTTAATCTGAGATTTTAAGCATCTTCAACTAGAGCACAGAAGTTCGATTGACCCTGGCAGAATTCATTTGAAAGATTACGTGAAAACACCAGCTCAACACAGAAAAATAAACTGGTCCATGAATGAAGTGTTAACCGGTACTCAGTATCTCAGTCCTTCCCTGGAACGCAGGGTGGGTCACATACCTTCAGACACCTTCTCAGTCTCTCAGGCCACAAGCACTGAGGAAATAACGAGGATCCGGGCCTCATTGCTATGGCCCTGGAGAGGTTACTGCAGTATGTAAGATTGAAAACATGCAAATATATTCTGTGTTTGTCAAAGCTGCCTTCCCATTTTCTCTCTTCTGGACAGCAGAAAGCCGAGCAGAGCTGCAAATCTTGCACAGCAATTTGAAGACGATGGCAGGGCAGCCTCGTGTGGGAGTCCTAAACCTGACACTCTGGTCTGTCCGTGCTGGCCTCACTGCACTCTCAGCTTGTCCATCACATGGCTATGGAAGCAGAACAGGGAGCGAATGTTCTGTGTTCCTGGCCTCTAACCACACGTTTGCATCCTGGCGTGTTCTCCTAGGTGTGTCTGTTCGAGAGAACCGTCAGCTAAGTTTACACTTCTCTTTCAAGGAAGAGAGTCTTTATTTTTTACTCTTGGACTTAATTTCTAGTGGAAAAATCATGCATTAGAAGTACAGAAGGTTTTTGTTTATTGTGATTTGGTGGATTTGTTTCTTTGTTTGCTTCGTTTTTAGTAAGGAAGGATTACCGGGCCAAAATTGACCAGTATCATTTTAAGTAATATCTGCAAAACAATTAGGATCTTAAGTAGATAAAATACTGAATAGAAAAAGTATTCCTCTTTATCATATGACAACTTCAGCCTTCCCAGGCAAGAAGGAACTGGTTTTGTCAGGTTTATAATCCAGCAGGGCTCAAGTTACATCCCTGTGAATACTCCCATTAAAATAATATAAGCTCCCAATTTGAGATGGATCGCTAGTACAATCATTGTCTTCCATCCTGAGAATTGACTGAAATAAAAATATTGAAGGGAAAGCAGTTTACGGACTGTATCATATTTGTTAAACAATTTGAAATCGCCATTTCTGTTAAGTCAAAAATGGTTAAACATTAGCTACTTTCTATGTTTCAAGCTAGCATAGAATGATTATATATTAACAAGGGAGGTAACTGGAGGTGATTTATAACTGAATGAAAGGTAAAAACTAGAGGGGAGTGGATTAATCGATGAACAATATGAGGAACGCCACACATCCCAGAGTATGGAAGGCTGAGGGACTTTGGAGCCAATTGGGTCACTAGAGGCTGTGAAGTCAGCGACAGGAAACACAGTCAAGGGCAAGGGGCAAGTGGGGTCCCAAATCATCATTACACAAAACAACTAAACCAAGTAGCAATCCTACAGCCAATATCAGACCACTGGCATTGGCTAGTCAGGCAAAAGCCCGAGCAGGGTCCTTCTGCCAAGCACCCACACTTAGAGGAAAGTTAAGGCTTCAAATGTGGCTACTGGTATTAATTATGAAGTCATGGTCATTTTGGCATTTGGTGGAGGAAGCTTGATAGTCAGAGAGCTAACATGTCAGACTTAATTCTACCCCATGTAGAGATTCTGTTCAAAGTTCTAACTCAGTGAGGAGGATCAAAAGTAAACTGTACTATTTAACAAGCAAAATCGTAAGAGAACATTCTTTTCAACTTCACCTCTTAAATTCAAAACTTGCTTATGAGGAGAGCTAGCAGAATCAAGAAAATCAAGAAACTCAGACATAAAATCTATTTTAAGAGCAAAGAGAGATAACTCAGGGAACAGAACTTAAAATAATCCAGTCTATAATTTAAAATTTGGGAAAGTATGAAATTTCTAAAATAGAGTTTGCCATGTCAAAGGAGCAATCAGAGAACAAGGTCACTGTCAAGATAAAAATACTAAGGGCAGATTTTTTTTTAATAGAAAAAAAGATAAAAATACAAATAACTTGAGATACAAAGGACCAATAAAGGAGGTCCCTCAGAAATAAGAATTATATGAGAAAACAAACCAAAACAAGACAGAATGAAAAACCAAAGAAAACTATCAAATAAATAATGAAAGAAAATTTCCTAGAACTGGAAATAGGCACTAAAATGTAGATCGAAATGGCTTGTAAAGGCCCCAGAAACACATACTAAAAAATCAATTATATAGTACCTAATTATATTCTTATGAAGTCTTAGAACCACAAATTTTTGGAGAAAAAATATTTTTAACCTAGAATTCTATACTTGTCAAATTACAAATCAAATGTAAAGCTTAATAAAACAATATATGAAATGACATTGGTGCCTTTCCTCTCACAAAGCTTTCTTTAAAAGTCACTTCAGGGTAAACAATGCACACCAAAGAATAATCCAAGAAAAATTAACACATAGATCAAAAAACAGTGGGCCCTACCAGGAAGGTTATGATGAGAAGTACTAGAACAACAGCAGGACAGACAACCTGGATTATATAACAATTTTAGATTAAAAACAGGAGGAAGACTTGATGAAAGAGGCATCCAGAAAAGGGGAATCCACAGAATGGATAGTAGGATTAAACATTTAGAAAAGCATGAATGTATAAAGGAAAATGATGAATTACAAAAAAAAGGAGAGGGGAAAAAACAGTTATAAACTCTAAGAAAAACAAAGTTTTATATGACTGTCATATTCCAGTCATAAAGCAAACGAACCAATAGAATGGTTTTAGGCAATTAAAGGAGGTGATTTATTTGAACCTCATGCTAAGAAAATTCTCCTACACATAACACAGAGGGCAGATATTGGATCAGAGGACAACTAAATGCAATCTTCTTATAGTAGTACTTTGTTGAACAACCAAAAATTTATATAATCAAAAAACGTGAAACTACTTTTTAGCATCAACCTAAGGACAACACATAATAAACTTGTTTGTAGTTGCAATATAAAAATTAATATTAAAACATCAACAAAGTACAAATTAAAGCACAACTTACAGAAGATAGTACATTAACATGGGAGAGAAAGTGGAAAAAGAAAAATGGAAATGAGAGTAAGGGAAATTAAGTGCTAATCTTAAAAAGTCAAGAAATACTGCTGGATGTTAATGGAACCAGAAATTGAGTTTTAAGTATATTATTTAATGTTGAAAATATAATCATTAGAAGAATTATAGTACAGTATATTAAAACTAAAACTTTATTTTTCACATTGAGGAGTCAAGAGATATTTTCTACCTATGATAGGCTGAGAAACAGTCGTATAATTACATTATCTAAAAGCTGAGTTTTTCTTAAAAAGTGGAACTAGGGTTGAAGAGGAATGAGACTATAGACTGAGGGTTTTCTATAGTGAGTTTTTCTGTACAAATTCATTAGTTATCTGGGACATGTGTTGCTCTAATAAATATTCAAACAGAAAAAAATAGGGTAGAATACATAAGAATCATATTGATCTTATTGCTCTACTATGAGATTATTGGTGATTTCATTTTCTTGATTTTACTTTTTGTACTTAAAACGTTTGCTTTAAAGTAGATGTATTTTTTAGTAATAAGAGAAAAACTCAAAAATATTCATAAATAATGAAAATAATATGTGCCACTTATTGAATGTCTACAATGTACTCTGCTAGAAATTATATATGCATTTAATCTGTTGTGAAAAATGTTTAATCTATTATCATTTCCTTTCACATATGAATAAACTGGGGATCATTGTAATTTACTAACAGAGGTTCACAAAAGAATATGTCATGTTTCAAGCCTAGTCTGGGCCACCCATAACTAAGCTATTATTACCACCCCATACCACCCCAAAAGCTTATGATTTGTATGGGAATGTGGCTTAGGATCTTGAAATATAGGGACCTAAAAGATTTACTGTAATTCCCTTCAGTGGAGACTGACTTAAGACCAAGCACACACATTAAGAAGACACTAATATATTTAAAATAGATAACCAACAAGGACCTACTGTATAGCACAGGGAACTCTGCTCAATACTCTGTAATAACCTAAATGGGAAAAGAATTTGATAAAGAATAGAAACACGTACATGTATAACTGAATCATATTGCTGTACACCTGAAACTAACCTAACACTGTTAATCAACTATACTCCAATGTAAAATAAAAACTAAAAAAAGACATAATCAAAAAGAAGATGATAAAAAATAGTTTTGCCATAATTAATATAGATTTACAAGTCATCTTTAAAAATCTGGCCCCATTGATCCAACTGGTTTCTGTATACTTAGTTATCAGAAGAGCTGGACATTCTACACAGTCCTGGCTGCCCCTTTGTGGTCCTGTACCGTACTGCCCCTACCCTTGTTAAGAGTTTGGATTCTCAAACAGGCTTTTGAGCTTCAGATTCCTCTCTTCACCATTTACTAGCTGTTTGACATTGTTATTCTCCTTTTGGGGTCTTCATTTCTCAACCATAAAGTAAAAATTTTCAAAAAGTATTGCAACTAACCATGTCAATTGTCTTTTAAACATCCATCCCCCCCGTTCTTATTGGCAACAAAACCCCAGTTTGAGGCCTAGAAATATACCCAGCTAAATACTCTGTTTTTCTGGCTCCTTTCAAGCTAAGGGTTGCCGTGTAACAGTCCCAGCCAATAAGATGTAAATGGAAGCCACCTGTAGGTTGTGAAAGAAGGATGTTCTTTCTTGATGGAAAAAAAAAGGATCTGGCTTCTAGACTGTTCCACCTTCTTCTGTTGTATTTGCCTCAAACAAGGACACAGTGCAAAGAGCTAGGTCTGCAATCTTGTGAGCATGTGAGGAAAAGTTCTAATTTTGATATCAACAAGACATCAGCTACCAACACTTAGATTTCTTGTGAAGTGAGAAAAATTAATGGGTCTAAGCCAGCATACTGTGGTTTTCTGCCACTTGTTACCAAATGAATTCCCAACTGATGCTAATGTCTTTCTCACAGGGTTGTCATAAAGATTCAAAGAAGTAATGAATATAAAGAATTAAGATTAGATTCCAGCACAAAGTAATAATAATTATTAGCTGCATTGGGGGAGGAGAGGAAACGTTAAATAAGCATAGGATTTTTCAGTTTAAAAATCCAGCCTTTTGGGCTTCCCTGGTGGCGCAGTGGTTGAGAGTCCGCCTGCCGATGCAGGGGATACGGGTTCGTGCCCCGGTCTGGGAAGATCCCACATGCCGCGGAGCGGCTGGGCCCGTGAGCCATGGCCGCTGAGCCTGTGCGTCCGGAGCCTGTGCTCTGCAACGGGAGTGGCCACAACAGTGAGAGGCCCGCATACCGCAAAAAAAAAAAAAAAAAAAAAAAAAATCCAGCCTTTTCATCTCATTGCTAAGGAGAAAAAGACCCAGAGCATTAAATGACTTGCTCAAGATAACTCATATAATATTTATTTTTCTTCATCATTTACTATAGCAAAATGTGATATTTATTAAGCACTTGCTATATAACAAACATTCTGTAAGGGTCTGGGCAATGTCCTCTTAAAGCTTACATCCAATGACATATTTCAAGACTAAAACTAATATTCAACCCATTTAAGGTTTAATTGCATCAAATTACAAAGAGTTTTGATACTGAAGTTTAGCTTGTACCTTAGCAGAGAGGAGGTAGGTAGACTAGTTAACTAGCAGTTCCCTTTGCTCTTTATATCAGGTATGTTTATTGTAAGATCCCAGTATAGTTCATAGACTCAAACAAATGGCTCTGGCACCATAGAGGGGGCAGAAACAATGGCTATTCCGATCACCCAACTAGTAGGTTTCCATCTTACCTGAACACTGACAGTAGCATATATCAACTCCAACTCTTTATATGTTCTTGAATTCCTCCACTTGACTCAGAAACCAGCAGGAGAATGTTGGCCTGACCTGGTTTGAATCATATATTCACTTCTCGGTTAAGAGAACTACATCACCTTGACTGACAGATCCACCATACTGCTTACAGTGGGAGAGAAGTAATTCCCCAATAGGAAATTACTGTGCTGTCTCCAAAAGAAGGCAAAATGAATGTGGAATTGTAAAACAAATCACCTGTGTGCTTACTTAAACCAGGGCTCTAGCAAAAAGTATAGAATAAATGAGACTATGAAACTCAGATAACACCCTAGTTGTGGATGGGGTGTGGGGTTCAAAGGGAACACTACCAGATTCCTAGCCAAGTCTCAGAGTTGCCTTAGCCAATCCATATGTATCAGCATGTGGTATTTTGTGATACAAAAAATAGTAAACTTGCCTTCTTATTCTTTTCAGTATATCTTACCAATTCTCTTTTATATTCTAAGAAGTTCTTACCTGGAATATATAAAAAGTGTTGTTTTTCTCCTTGCTTATGCAGACTTGTGTTTTAAAAAAAAGTTTATGAAATAAAGTAGCTGCTCAGTCTTAGAAAACTGGGCCAGGCATCCAATTAGCATACCTCTCTTGCTAGCAGGACTATCAAGATGATTAAGGAGTGTTCCCTCTAGGAGAGGAAAAGGTGTGCTAAGCTGGGAATCAATTTGACAAACTAGTCTTCCATTGACCCTCATAAGTTTTGTTTTCTTCTACCCTTGATTCTTAAGGAACTTTACATTCACTGTTCTTTATATCCTCTTTTGCCATTGTTGTTGCAATTGATAATGTTTTGATTCCTCCTTTGTGTTTTCATTTGTTATCTTATACTCCATACTTATTATTCCAATTGCCAGCACTCTTTGGACAATTCACTGATGTGTAGCACTTTTCCTTTTGGCAGAGCATAGCTAAAGGGGAAAATTTTCAGAATAGATCATTATTAGAGATAAAACTCTATTTATATGGATGGATGTTACAAGACCCTACTGATCTACTGTCCAGACTCCTTCTTCCCATTTCGCATTTCAGAGTGGCCCTCCTCCAGCTTCAGTGTGTTTTTGATGTCAATTAGCTGTACCTGCAAGTCTTATTTGGTGGCCTCACCTAGGGCTATTGGAGACACTTTGCCCATAGGCACGAAGACCCAGAGTGCTTGGGAATTTACATCCCCCTGCTACTCTGAGGCCCTTTGCCAGAAGCTGATAGTGGTGTGAGTATGAATTCTCAGCATCCTGTAAGATCAGGATGAAGCTACCTTCAAAAGGACTTGACCTGAAACAACACCCTTGCTGGCTTCTTCTCCATCAATGTCATGTGTAAAGTCCTATGGCAAGAGTGGCTATTTTGTTTAAGAACCTGTGAGAACACTAGCACAGAGAGTTTGAACAAGAGGAAAAGTGGTATAAGATGAAGTCGGGGTAGCGGGGAGAGGTAAGGGTCATATCATGCAGACCTATAAGGAGCCTGAATATTATTCATAGTACAACAGTTCACACCTACTAACTCTTTCCACCTCATAGAAAAGACTATAATCAAAAATGGTAGCTGCAATGGGTGACTGCCATGGTAACAAGTGAAATTAGCTGATATTTACTGTATTTGTCATTGCTGATAAAAGAAGCCTGGGCCATGTAACTAATTTTCTACCAGGGTTCAGGCAATTCATGGCTAGATTGTACCAAAGGAATCTCCCTATTCACCACTAAAGGAAGATAATCCTTAATTGAAAGTAGGGAATCAAGGATCCAGAGGCATAGTGCTAATATCCAAAAGTCTTTAAGCATTAAGATTAGCTGGATAACACAAAATCATGGTTTAGTTGATCTAGGCCCTACCTAAGCTGGAGCTGTGGGTTGAACACATCAATAATAGGGTTTCTACAAAATGACCTAATCAGCAAAGACTTGAATATAGAGCATTCTAAACACAACCTACGGCAGACAAGCCAGATTGATGAGTTTCATATAAAATCATCTTTATCTGGTTCTGTTATAGTTCTACTTCCGAGAAAAGAGACAAAACTTAATCCTTATCTAGGATTTGTACACTTATCTTACATTAGCTTACCACCACTTTTAAAAGCTGGTAACTTTTCTGAAAATTATCCATAGAAGCTTTTATTTTTAATTACATAATTTTCATTACATTAGGAAGCACATTTTTAAAATAATATAAAATTAAATTATTTTGATATAAATATAATTTTCCTGAGACTTAAATTTTAATATACCAAGTTTTCTTTCAGTGCAGGCTAGACTTTCATGCTTACTAAAAACATGCTTAGCTAATCACATTATAGAATATGACTATTAGACAAGAATATGTTTTAAAAGCTGTGTTAATATCCTGTAATACAAGAAAAAAACAAACTAACAAGCACATGGAGATCAACTCTTACTGGTCTACAAAGTTTTTAAACATCAGATTTTGACACAGGATTACTGTTCACAGGATCAGATTTCAACTTATTACTTATTAGTAATAATGATATATGTGGTTTTATATTTTGTGTTAAAATATTAATTATGACTTAAGTGTGAGTGCCATATCCTGCAGTTTCTCAGACACTTACAAGTGATATAAGAAAATCATGTATACTTTTTCTGTTTACTGCAGATATTTAACATTGGAAAAAGATTAAGAAAAATGAAATACTCTCCATATATATGCATGCTTTTTTATGAGAAAGAAAGCAGTTCTGTCAACATGCTATTTGTAGCTACTAGCAAATTTAATTTTATGATGTTTTAAAATTTTTTTTGCAGTCCCACCTAAGATAACAGCAAGATAACAGCTTTCAGGCCTGGGATAAATAAAATCCAAAAGAATGTAAAATAAAACTAAGGATTTGAAGATGAGTAGAACCTGAGGTAAATAAATCTTTACCTTCCCAATTTTCTTGGTGTTCATAATGAGAAATCAGCCTTACTGTCCATAATCTGCATGGTATCATACAGGGGAGATATTAAATTAGTTTGATAGGATTTCCAGCTTCAAGGAGCTTTCAACAGGGGATTTTGAGAGACCTACCATGCATTGAGCTACTGTAGATTAAGTGGTTAATGGCATTATCTTATTTACTCCTAACAACAACTGTGTGCATTAGATACTAGTATTTCCATGGTATAGATAAGGCACCAAGTATTGAAGAGGTTAATGACTCACCAGCATAACATAACTCTTAATCAGCAATGGCAGATTTAAGGTCTGAATCCAACTCTCCAAACCACAAAGCTACACCCTCTCCTCTAGCACTAGCCTAATAACTGTGATATTTGTGATTAATAAGAAATCAGATCTATTTACAAAAACACTGTGTTAAGTAATCACATAATTGAAGCAGAAATCCTAAACATCTAGTCTGAAGCATCCTTCTGGTTTTGCACAGTGGCTGAAGCAGAAAATTCTAGACCCACAGAAAGAGGAGCACTTTTCAGAATCAATCTCGTGTGCTTAAGAAAGTAATCACAAACTGTTAGCAAGCAGATAGGCTGATTCGCTAAATAATTTATACTGCCTATCTGATCTTTTTCTAAGTAGAAGAATTCACAATGAAACTACTATTCCAAAATGTTATAAGAGAGCGACTTCAACCATGACTTTCCTACCTGATATAGTTCACCAAGTGCACACATAGTGACTGTAAGTCAATATTGATTTGGCAGCTCAATATGCTGTAAGATTTATATAGATAATTGCCAAGATTTATATTGATAATTTAATATATAAATTATCTATATCTATAGATAATTTTTCGTAAACTGACTTTAAATCGAATCATCCCATATATGGTGAGTTAAAACCAGGAAAAAAATAGGATTGAATGTTATTAATTTACTAAGAAAAGCCATGTGTCAAGAGCACATTTTTGAATCCAGAAAAACCTGATCAGAAATTTCACTTGTAATTTAATATTGCTTCCCCATTTGTTGGTAACAATTATATTTATAGCTGCCAAGAACCAACAGTATGATTACGAGAAGACTCTTTGACCTAGAACAAGAGAATAAGACATTTGTATGTAGCCTGGTAGAATGCTTTGCAGCTTGGGACCAAACAAATTCCATTATAAGCACCTCTGTTTCTTCAGCTTCTCTTTCTCTCTCTTCCCGCATCAATCTTACAAGCTTTGTTTCTCTCTTGCTCTATTCACGGATCTTTGCTCTAATAAAAAGCAAAATTTAAGAAGTTTTCTCACTCTGGCTATACTTTTTACTGCTCAAGTTACAGCACAGAGAATTAAGTTTTCAAAAACCAACTGATAAAAAAGGAAGAAAAAGAGATTAAAGAACATGAAAGTGCTACAGAGATAGACTCAATAAAAAATGTATAGTTTTTTTTTTCTTACTCTGAATTTTCTTCTTTTGAGGACAACCATGTTCTCTTCAAAGTGCATTTATCTGGAATTATTTTTTTCCTATTTTTATCAATTCTTCATTAAGTTATTGATATATATTTTAAACAACACACATTCCCTGTTTTACTTCTTTCTACAAAATATAGATAAAACCCTCCTTCCAAAGATATTATTCTCCCAGTACACAGGATATGAAATCTTCACAGAAAAGTACAAAGGGAAAAGAAAGCTAGTAGGCTGGTAATGGGACATAGGAGAAAAGCTTGGACAAGTGTACAAGCATACAGTTCATCTTCATTCTCTTCAGACAAAAATAATACTAACAGCAAAAGGAAATGCGAAAGTGAACAATCCCCTCAGAATCCAGAAACAATCCAAGGAAGTGTGGATAATGATGAAATCTTCCATCTCTTGTAATACCCATCAGTAAGAAACAACTGAATCCTGCTATAGCCTTAAAATAAAGGGTTCTTATTTAAGATAACTTCTGCATTTAAGGTAATATTTACCATAATATGCCACACTTGGTATTCAAACACATAATAAGCTAAAGTAAGTCTGTCCATGCCTCCCTTTCCTTAGTCTCTCTCTTTAACAAAATCCATCAAATAAATTTATAAGGTAATAACGACTCAAAAATAGTATTGCCACTTGTCTTTAGTCATTGAAAATTTTGTTTAGGATACTATAAGTTCAAATATCAGATTTGTCTATGGGCACTACAAATTTATATAAATCATGCTTCTCTTTAACCATCTTAGTGGAAATATCAAATACTGGGGATTAATTAAACTATGATTCAACTATTCAAGACAAAGCATTCAGCTAGAAAGAATATCTAGTGCTATGGGAAAATAGTCATTTTATTTTGCTAAGTGGAAAAAGCAAGTTACATAATTTTATATTCCATACACCTTAATTTTGCAGAAGTGTGCAGATACATAAAAAGACCAGAAGGTCATATAACAAAATATGAATAGTGATTACTTCTACATGATGGATTGTCAGGTGTCTCATATGGTTGATTTTTCACTTCTTGTGATCTCAGCCAGTGTAGCTGAATTGTTCTTTTCTGAAAGTATACAATACCTTTCTTTTTACCTATGCCTTTTCTCTCTTTCTACATCTTAACTCTTTTGAACAACTGTTCAGATTTTGTTGCCTTCATACCTCACTTTCCTGAATGGATGAGCTAATGTGAACAATCTCTCCACAGAACTCTTAAAACCAAATCTAAGCTACTTGAGGGCAGGATCCATAGCTTATAATTTGTAGCTTCCATAGCAGTAGAAAGTGGTTTGGTAAAACCCCCACAGAATTAAAAATGAATTCTCCAGAAAATACTCAGACGTGTACATATACACACACACAAACACACACACACACAGGCACACATACACACTTTTTTATCTCTTTTTTTCAGTGGTGGCTCTTGAGTCTTATTTATTTGACCTAATCATCACCAAGTCAAATCACAAAATCTCAGCTGAAAGTAATCTGGAGTACCCTCCATAGTAGTGCTTCTGCATCTAGCTGGGCTAAGTATCTCCAGCTGCAAAGAATTCACTTAACATATGGGACTTATTCTATTGCTACATATCTTCTAAACATTGAAATTTTTTTAATGCTTTGGCAAAACACATACATGCTTAAATTTTTAAAAATTCCTATCATACCCACTAGATAATATTTTAATACTTTATAATAAAATTTTAAGCTCAAAGAAATTGAACATATAGAATCCTGGTTTCTTCATGTTGACTGCTTTCCTTACTTTCAATATCTATCTGAATTACTTAAAGTGTGTTATTTAAAATTTATCTGATTACAGAAAATAAAATATGAAAACAATGCAAGCTATTATTGTGTGTTTATCGACTCTTTAATTTACTCCATCACTTGAATCCTAGGTCCTTATGTCTTGAGATCTTTTAAGCTTTAAGTTCATATGGATAAAGACCAAAGTTACATTTTCACCATGGTAGACAACATGGAAAATAAATATACTGGAGTACGGGACACCAAACTTTTCCTGGAAAGGGCCAGGCAGTAAATATTTTTGGATTTGAGGACCATAGGTCTCTATGGCAACTATTCAACTCAGCTACTCTAGGACAAAAGCAGTCACACACAACATATAAATAAATGGGTGTAACTATGTAGCTGTTCCAGTAAAATTTTATTTATAAAATCAAGCAAGATCTGGATTTGGCCTGATGCAACCATTGTTTGCTGGTCCCTGTATAATTGGAGAATTACTCATGCTGCTATCCTAATGAACTGCATGAAGCAGATCGCTATCCCAACAGTGGGGCTATGAAGATTACTATTAATCAATTGAGTGTGTATTTATTAAGCCCATCATGTGACTTTAGCATTGTAATCAGTAAGGCTTTACAAGATTATAATTTAAACATTGTCTAAGAAAACAGATTTAAGAGTATGCAACAAAATCAAGTAATTCAGCACAAAATATCTATTTCAGAGTATGAAGTACCATCTGTGTATCCATGTGTGTACACACTCACACATGTACCACTATTCTTGGTTCCTCCACTCCCCAGCCCACTCCCCAGGAAAATATAGATAAAATATTTAAATGGCTCTTGTAAGAGTAGAAGACATGCCAAGTTATTTCATTCCCTCATTCTTAAGTTTTCCAGAAGAAATAATAATAGCAGTTTCTAGATGGTCTTCTGTGAGCGATCTTGGCTTTGACCAAAAAATAAAAAATCTCCCAATGTGTCTCCAAAGTGTGGCTTGGGAGTAGTGGGGGATGGAGAGTAAAAGTTGACTCACAATCTAAAAGTAGACACACTTTCCATGATCCTTAAAAAGTCCATCACTATTAGTTCATAGCTTTGACACACATAATGATTATTTCCCAGCAGTTATGAAAGATTTATTAAATTCAGATAATATTGAAGATTTGTGTTTTGCAATCTTTGTATATCATTAACATTTTGTTTAAAAAAGGATTAATACTGTAATTCAGGAAAAAAATGTTTCTAGCCTATTTAAAAACAATTTTTAAAGACAATTTTTTGAAAGCAGTTTTAGGTACACAACAACATTGAAAAGAAGAAACAGAGACTTCCCACACACCCCAGCCCCCATGTGTGCATTAAGTCATTATCAACATCACTCACAAGAGTGTTACATTTTTACCAAGGATGAACCTACATTGACACATTATAATCACCCAAAGTCCATAGGGTTCTCTCTTGATGTACATTCTTTGGGTTTAGACAAATGTATAATGACATATATCCATCCATCATTATAGTATCATACAGAGTATTTTCACTGTCCTAAAATTCCTCTCTGCTCTGCCTAATTATCTTCCCCATTCCAACCCACCCATGGCAACCACTAATCTATGTACTGTCTGCATAGTGTTGCCTTTGCCAGAATGTCACCTAGTTGGAATTTTTCATTATGTAGATTTTTCAAATTGGCTTCTTTCACTTAGCAATATGCATTTAAGCTTCCTCCATGTCTTTTTTTTTAATAATTATAATTGTTTATTGACCATTTATTCTTTTTCTTTTTTGTACTGAGATGCAGCTTTGTTTATAAGATAAACATTAAATATTATACTATTTGGAAACAACCTAAATGTGTCATATTAAGTTATGTAAATGTTGATATGTGACATATGACAATGGGATATTATTTATCCATTAGAATAATAATCATGAAAAATTTTAATAGCATGGAGAAAGGCACGTTTTATGCTAAAAGAAAAACATAATACAAGATGTAATAAAAATACTTAAAAAATAAAAGAAAAAACATGTATCAAAATGGACAGTGTTATTTTTGGTTGGTAAATTTTTTTTCCTTTCCTTCAACTATTCTTTTTTTTTTTTTTAGCTAAAACAGTGTTGTTTATTGTACCTTTATAAATATAGGGCAAACACTTCAGTCTCACATAATGATTTTTGTTTTTAATGACATTTTAATATTAATATCATGCCTATCCTTTCTGCGTTTTCTTCTTTTTTAAATTTTATATTGGAGTACAGGTGATTAACAATGTTGTTAGTTTCAGGTGTACAGAAAAGTGATCCAGTTATACATGTATTTATTCTTTTTCAAATTCCTTTCTCTGTAATAATTTAGGTTATTATAGAGTACTGTAAGCAGAGTTCCTTGTACTATATAGTAGGTTCTTGTTGGTTGTCTATTTTAAATATAGCAGTGTGTACATGTCAATCCCAAACTCCCAACCTATTTCTGCCCCCACTCTTCCCCGCTGGTAACCAGAAGTTCATTCTCTAAGTCTATGAGTCTGTTTCTGTTTTGTAAATAAGTTCATTTGTATCATTTTTTTAGATTCAAGATATAAGTGATATCATGTGATATTTGTCTTTCTCTGTCTGACTTACTTCACTCACTATGACAAGCTCTAGGTCCATCCATGTTGCTGCAAATGGCATTATTTCATTCTTTTTAATGGCTGAGTAATATTCCATTGTATATATGTACCACATCTTCTTTATCCATTCATCTATTGATGAACATTTAAGTTGTTTCCATGTCTTGGCTATTGTAAATAGTGCTGGAGAAAACCATAATTCAAAAAGATACATGCACCCCAATGTTCACTGCAGCACTATTTTCCATGTCTCTTCATGGCTTGATAGCTCATTTCTTTTTAGCGTTGAATAATATTCCATTATCTGTATGTATCACAGTTTATCCATTCACAAACTGAAGGATATTTAATTGCTTCCAAGTTTTGGCAATTATGAAAAAAAATACTACTATGAACTATGATGTTCAGGTTTTTATGCAGACATACATTTTCAACAACTTTGGGTAAATACCAAGGAGCGTAACTGCTGGGTTGTATGTATAGTAAGAATATATTTAGTTTTATAAGAGACTGCCAATGTGTTTTCAAAAGCGGCTGTATCATTTCATATTCCCACTATCACTAAGAGTTTCTGCTGCTCCAAATCTTCACCGGAATTTGGAGTTGCTAGTGTTCTGGATTTTGGCCATTCTAGTAGGTGTGTAGTGGTATTTCGTTGTTTTAATTTGCATTTCCCTAATGACACATGATGTGGGACATATTTTCATATGCTTATATGCCATCTGTATATCTTGTTTGGTGAGATGTCTGGCCTTTTTTTTTTTTTTAATAATCCAGTTTGCAAAGGGGAGTCACTCTTTCTCTGCACAAGTTTTTTTTAAATACATTAGCCAGCTTGATCATTTAAAACACGTATTCCATCTTTTCATGTAATACATACAAGCATGTGATTATTAATATGTATCTGTAATGTGGGTATTACACGGCCTCATGTAACTTGATTCACAGGTAAATATAACTTCAGGCATACCTGGTTTTAGTGGCTTAAAATGTCACCAGGACTCAGCTTTTATTATATCTTACTTCAGTTTTCCCCCATGCTGGCTTAATTTCAACATTCTAAGTGATGAGAAATGGCTACCCACAACCTATCAAGTTAGTAGAAAAAATATAACATCTCACTTTCAAGAGTCTTAGAAAAAGTTTCTACAGTTTATCTTGTGGGCTATGAGGGCCCTGTGCTCATCCCTGAACTAATCACTAGGGACAAGTTGCTGTCATGCTCAGATTGCCTGGGCCAAAGTTTTAAGTAAAACCCTAGAGTCAGGGGTGCAGCCCCAAGTACAGCAGAAACATATGAAGAATAGAAGGTGAGTGTTTTCCCAAAGGAAAATTTTACAGTAGTAAAAGAAGGAGCATTTTATGCTGAATGGCTAATTCCAGCAATGCCGCAACTAGTCCAGCATTCTCATTGTACAGATGAGATAACAAAGAGATTGGTTAAAGACCAGTCGTTACTTAAGACCAGTAATTGGATATGGAAGAATTGATATCAGCACCAAAGTCTCCTGATTTTTAGTAATTTTCCTGTATCCCAGCAGCTACAGATTTTGTTTAGTTTCCACTTCAAGGAAACATCCACCTAGTCTGTTTCATTTCTTTCAGAAGAAACATCTAACACATGGCTATGTAGAGTTTAGGCAACTTTCCCCATTTATCTAACATATTGATTTTCCTCTTCCATAGCATTTCTGAATAAAGAAGATACATAGAATATCATAAATATATTAAGATATAACATATTAAAATATCAGAGACTTCAAGACCTCAAGTCTATGAATGTAAGTTATCCTGTAAGCTAATGTATTATAAATGGGATAATAAGACATAATTCCTAAAAATATGGACTTTAGTATGTAGACTTCAATTACTTGGTTTTTGTACTTAGCATTTAACTGAGCCAAATAAGTGGTTTTAGAGAGTACATAAGAGGTTTAAACCATGTATGTTGTCCTGGTTAGCAAAGGGTCAGGGGATGGAGGAAGAATTGACATATAATGAATAATATATGATAGGTAGTATATTGAGTATCTTTCCATGTATCTATCTATATACATACACATTATTAGCATATAATAGTAATTCTCACTACATAGGTTTGTTTTGTGGCTAAAATGAGACAAACCTACGTGATGGAAATTTATTAACATTATGATCATTATTTATTTATTTACAGGATGATGCAAATAAGCTAAATACAATTACATGAGATCAATCAACATATATAACAGAGCTCTTATTTAGCCTGTTATCTTACTCCAATGCCCAGAGCTTCTCCAATAAGTCATGCTACCACCACAAAGACCTGAGTTCTTAAAATGTCTATTAGAAGGCTGTACTTTCAGATAGGTAGGGGTAATTACAATAATAATAATGCACTGTAGCATTAAGTATTAAATTTTATAGAGTAAAGTATACATAATAAAAATAAAACAACATTTCTTCATTGTATGGAGAATAGTATAAGCTAAAATAGATGATAGATAGTTGATGGATGGATGGATGGATGTTTAGATAGATAGATAGACAGTAGGTTCCTTGGTGAGATGCCTTCTTGTCTTTCAGAAGAGAAAAGTAGATAGGTTTACCAGGAATGATGTTTCCTTAGCGACAGCAACCAGAGGAAAAATATAGCACACATTCCTTCTAATCATATACCCATCTATGGAATGATCCATCCTACATGCTTCAAATAGAGAAATTATTATGCTCCATATACTTATTCATTTAACTCCTCAAAATCCTCAAGTAGCTCCCCAGCACGCCCAAAATAAAAATCAAAACAGGTTTTCCCATCTCTCAAACGCCTCAACAACTCACCTCCTAGCCACACTTCATTTTTAAAGACAGGTTATTGCACGCATAATTTACATAAAGGAAAATTAATTAATTAATTAATTAATTGGTGTATAATTCCATAAATTAGACAAACTTACAAGTTATGTAACCACATCACAATCAAGATATTTCCATCACCTGAAAATATACCCTATGCCTCTTGTATCCAAAATGAATTTTAAAACTCAATAAAGACAAACTTATGCATCAAACTCTTATAATATTTAAGAATTATTTGCCAAACACAAGGTCACAAAGATATTTTTCTCTATGATTTCTTCTAGAAGTTATAAAATTTTTGGTTTTATATTTAAGTATACAATCTATTTGACTTAATTTTTGTATATGATGTAAAGTATGGAGAAGGTTTTTCCTCTTCTTTTTTCTTTTCTTTCTTTCTTTTTCTTTCTTTTTTTTTTGCATGTGGATGAACAATTGTTTTAGCACAATTTTTGATGATCATTCTTTCTCCACTGATATTCTTTGTATCTTTGTTAAATTTATCATACAAAGGTGGATCTACTTCTGGACTCTTTATTCAGTACCACTAATATCTCTCTCTGAACTTTTGCAAAAACCACACTGTCTCAATTACCATAGCCTCTTAGTAAATCTCGAAATCATTTAGTGTGAGTCCTTCAACTTGGTTCTTCGTTTTCAAAACTGCTTTTTCTATTCTAATTAAGTGTGTATGCATCTAACAACAAAATTTAAAAATTGCAACAAAATGATGCAAAAACTGATAGAACTAAATGAGGAACTATAATGCAAATTCTTGGGAACTGTAGCACTCTCTTCTCAGTAATTGTTACAACAGACAGACAGAAAAATCAGCAAAGATATAGAAGACTTAACACTTGACCTAATGGACATTTATGGAGCACTCAACCCAACAATACATGTGCTTTTCAATGGCACATGGAATGTTCACCAAATGGGTCACATTCTGGGGCAAGGGAGGCTGGTTCAACTTTCAAAAACCAATCAATGTAATCCATCCTGTCAGCAGACTACATAATATAAAAGAACATATAATCATATCAATAAATGAAGAAAATGTATTTGACAAAATCAATATCCATTCATGTTAAAAAAATATGCTCAGCAAACTAGGAAGAGAAGGTGACATTCTCAGTCTGGAAAAAGAATATCTCTAAAAAATTAAACAAAACTACAGCTAACATCATACTTAGTGGGGAAATACTGAATGCTTTTCCCCTATTAGTGAGAACAGGTCAAAGATGTACACTCTCACTACTATTATTCAACATTATACTGCTCTCAGTCCTAGCAAGTGCAGTAAGGCAAGAAAAATATATAAGTGGCATGCAATTTGAAAAAGAAGAAATGATGAAAGACAACATGATTGTCTATGTAGAAAAATCTCAAGAAATATCCAAAATTTTCTTAGAGCTAATAAGTGAGTTCAGCAAGTCTGCAGGATACAAAATTGACATAGAAATACAATCATTTTTCTATATACGTACAATAAAAAACTGAAAACTAAAATTTTAAAAATACCATTTACCATGGTCCCTCAAAAATGAGATGTCCTAACTCTAATTATAACAAATTACATGTAGGAGCTATATGATAAAAACCACAAAATGCTGATGAGGGAAATCAAAGACAATATAAATTAATGAAGGGAAATACCATGCTCATGGATTGACTCAGTATAATTAACATGCAAATTTTCTAAATCTATTTTCAGATTTCATGTAATTCCAATTAAATGCCTAGCAGGATTCTTTGTAGATATAGACAATATAAACAAAGGTAAAACTATTAGGAACAGAGAACAGACTGCCTGTTGCCGCTGGTTAGGTTTCAGGGCAGTGTCTGTGAATCCCTTGGGTGTTGGAATTGTTTTTTATCCTGTTATTGGTGGTGTTTACAAAAATCTATGTATGTGTTAAAGCTCATAGGTCTGGATACCATCATAAAGTGAGTTTTACTTTAACTTAAAATAATAATGTTTTAATATATAATAATTATATATAATAAACGATAAAGAGGAACTTGTGACCCTGAGGTCATTTAAAAAAAAATGTCTAAAAGCCAAATGGTAATAGTTTAACATTATAAGCCTGAAATGCTTAATAATTCCACTCTCTTCAGCATAAATAAGTTCCCCAAAAGAGCACATAATAGTATAATCTACCTTTTAAAAGTGAAAAGAGAAGGAAAAGACCTATAATAACAAACCCCAAAACAATTAAGAAAATAGTTAATAAGACCATACATATCGATAATTACCTTAAATGTAAATGAATTAAATGTTTCAATCAAAAGACACAGACCGGTTGAATGGATACAAAAACAAGACCCATACACATGCTGTCTACAAGAGACCCACTTCAGACCTAGGGACACATACAGACTGAAAGTGAGGGGATGGAAAAAGATATTCCATGCAAATGGAAATCAAAAGAAAGCTGGAGTAGCATTCTCACATCAGACAAAATAGACTTTAAAATAAAGACTATTACAAGAGACAAAGAAGGACAGTACATAATGATCAGGGGATCAATCCAAGAAGAAGATATAACAATTGTAAATATTTATGCACCCAACATAGGAGCACCACAATACATAAGGAAAATGCTAACAGCCATAAAAAGGGAAATCAACAGTAACACAATCATAGTAGGGGACTTAAATACTCCACTTTCACCAATGGACAGATCATCCAAAATGAAAATAAATAAGGAAACATAAGCTTTAAATGGTATATTAAACAAGATGGGCTTAAGTGTTATTTATAGGACATTCCATTCCAAAACAACAGAATACACTTTCTTCTTAAGTGCTCATGGAACATTCTTCAGGATAGACTGTATCTTGGGTCACAAATCAAGCCTTGGTAAATTTAAGAAAATTGAAATCATATCAAGTATCTTTTCCGACCACAAATGCTATGAGATTATATATTAATTACAGGAAAAAAATCTGTAAAAAATACAAACACATGGAGGCTAAACAATACACTACTAAATAACCAAGAGATCACTGAAGAAATCAAAGAGGAAATCAAAAAATAGCTAGGAAAAAAATGATAATGAAAACATGACGATCCAATACCTATGGGATGCAGCAAAAGCAGTTCTAAGACGGAAGTTTATAGCAATACAATCCTACCTCAAGAAACAAGAAAAATCTCAAATAAACAACCTAACCTTACACCTAAAGCAATTAGAGGAAGAAGAACAAAAAAACCCCAAGTTAGCAGAAGGAAAGAAATCATAAAGATCAAAGCAGAAAGAAATGAAAAAGAAATGAAGGAAACGATAGCAAAGATCAATAAAACTAAAAGCTGGTTCTTTGAGAAGATAAACAAAATTGAGAAAGCATTAGTCAGACTCATCAAGAAAAAAAAGGAGGACTCAAATCAATAGAATTAGAAATGAAAAAGGAGAAGTAAACATTGACACTGCAGAAATACAATGGATCATGAGAGATTATACAAGCAACTATATGCCAATAAAGTGGACAAGCTGGAAGAAATGGACGAATTCTTAGAAAAGCACAACCTTCCAAGACTGAACCAGGAAGAAATAGAAAATGTAAACAGACCAATCACAAGCACTGAAATTGAAACTGTGATTAAATATCTTCCAGCAAACAAAAGCCCAGGACCAGATGGATTCATAGGCGAATTCTATCAAGCATTTAGAGAAGAGCTAACACCTATCCTTCGCAAACTCTTCCAAAATACAGCAGAGGGAGAAACACTGCCAAACTCATTCTATGAGGTCACCATCACCCTGATACCAAAACCAGACAAAGATGCCACAAAAAAAGAAAACTAAGGCCAATATCACTGATAGACATAGATGCAAAAATCCTCAACAAAATACTAGCAAACAGAATCCAGCGGCACATTAAAAGGATCACACACCATGATCAAGTGGGATTTATCCCAGAAATGCAAGGATTCTTCAATATACACAAATCAACCAATGTGATACACCATATTAAAAAATTGAAGGAGAAAAACCATATGATCATCTCAATAGCTGTAGAAAAAGCTTTCAACAAAATTCAACACCCATTTATGATAAAAACCCTCCAGAAAGTAGGCATAGAGGGAACTTACTTCAACATAATAAAGGCCATGTATGACAAACACACAGACAGCATCGTTCTCAAGGGTGAAACTGAAAACATTTCCACTAAGATCAGGAACAAGACAAGGTTGCCCACTCTCACCACTATTACTCAACGTAGTTTTGGAAGTTTTAGGCACAGCATTCAGAGAAAAAGAAAAAAATAAAAGGAATCCAAATCGGAAAAGAAGAAGTAAAACTGTTACTGTTTGCACATGACATGATACTGTACATAGAGAATCCTAAAGATGCTACCAGAAAACTTCTAGAGCTAATCAATGAATTTGGTAAAGTAGCAGGATACAGGAGCAATGCAGGGAAATCTCTTGCATTCCTATACACTAATGATGAAAAATCTGAAAGAGAAATTAAGGAAACACTCCTATTTACCACTGCAACAAAAAGAATAAAATACCTAGGAATAAACCAACCTAAGGAGACAAAAGACCTGTATGCAGAAAACTATAAGACACTGGTGAAGAAATTAAAGATGATACAAACAGATGGAGAGATAAACCATGTTCTTGGATTGGAAGAATCAACATTGCGAAAATGACTATACTATGCAAATCAATCTACAGATTCAATGCAATCCCTATCAAAGTACCACTGGCATTTTTCACAGAACTAGAACAAAAAGTTTCATAATTTGTATGCTAACACAGAAGACCCCGAACAGTCAAAGCAATCTTGATAACGAAAAAAGGACCTGGAGGAATGTGGCTCCCTGACTTCAGACTATACTACAAAGCTACATTAATCAAGACAGTATGGTACTGGCACAAAAACAGAAATATGGATCAATGGAACAGAATAGAAAGCCCAGAGATAAACCCACACACATATGGTCACCTTATCTTTGACAAAGGAGGCAAGAATATACAATGGAGAAAAGACAGCCTCTTCAATAAGTGGTGCTGGGAAAACTGGACAGCTACATGTAAGAGAGTGATAGTAGAACACTCCCAAACACCATACACAAAAATAAATTGAAAATGGATCAAAGACCTAAACGTAAGGCCAGACACTATAAAACTCTTAGAGGAAAATATAGGCAGAACACTCTATGACATAAATCACAGCAAGATCCTTTTTGACCCACCTCTTAGAGAAATGGAAATAAAAACAAAAATAAACAAATGGGCCCTAATGGAACTTAAAAGCTTTTGCACAGCAAAGGAAACCTTAAAAAAGACGAAAGACAACCCACAGAATGGGAGAAAATATTTGCAAATGAAGCAACTGACAAAGGATTAATCCCCCAAATATACAAGCAGCTCATGAAGCTCAATATCAAAAAAACAAACAAACAAACAAAAACCCAATCCAAAAATGGGCAGAAGACCTAAATAGACATTTCTCCAAAGAAGAATACAGATTGCCAACAAACACATGAAAGGATGCTCAACATCACTGATCATTAGAGAAATGCAAATCAAAACTACAATGAGGGGCCTCCCTGGTGGCGCAGTGGTTGAGAGTCCGCCTGCCGATGCAGGGGATACGGGTTCGTGCCCCGGTCTGGGAGGATCCCATATGCCGCGGAGCGGCTGGGCCCGTGAGCCATGGCCGCTGGGCCTGCGCATCCGGAGCCTGTGCTCCGCAACGGGAGAGGCCACAACAGTGAGAGGCCCGCATACCGCCAAAAAAAAAAAAAAAAAAAAAAAAAAAAAAACTACAATGAGGTATCACCTCACACCAGTTAGAATGGCCATCATCAAACAATCTACAAACAATAAATGCTGCAGAGGGAGTGGAGAAAAGGGAAGCCTCTTGCACTGTTGGTGGGAATGTAAACTGATACAGCCACTATGGAAAACAGTATGGACGCTCCTTAAAAAACTAAAAATATAACTACCATACGACACAACAATGCCACTACTGGGCATATACCTTGAGAAAACCATAGTTCAAAAAGAGTCATGTACCACAGTGTTCATTGCAGCACTATTTATAATAGCCAGGACATGGAAGCAACCTAAGTGTCCACTGACAGATGAATGGATAAAGAAGATGTGGCACATATATACAATGGAATATTACTCAGACATAAAAAGAAACGAAATTCAGTTATCTGTAGTGAGGTGGATGGACCTAGAGACTGTCATACAGAGTGAAGTAATTCAGAAAGAGAAAAACAAATACTGTATGCTAACACATATATATGGAATCTACAAACAAAGAAGTAGTTCTGCAGAACCTAGGGGCAGGACAGGAATAAAGATGCAGATGTAGAGAATGGACTTGGGGAAAGGGTAAGGGTAAGGGTAAGCTGGGACTAAGTGAGAGAGTGGCATGGACATATATACACTACCAAATGTAAAATAGCTAGCTAGTGGGAAGCAGCCACATAGCACAGGGAGATCAGGTCAGTGCTTTGTGACTACCTAGAGGGGTGGGATAAGGAGGGTGGGAGGGAGACCCAAGAAGGAGGGGATATGGTGATATATGTATATGTATAGCTGATTCACTCTGTTATACAGCAGAAACTATCACACCATTGTAAAGCAATTATACTCCAATAAAGGTATTTTTTAAAAAGTGAAAAGAGGTTCTAGTTCCTCTAGGAGGAAAAATTGTACAACCAGCCCTACTCTGAGCAAAGGTCACTGAAGTGAATGAATGCCACTATCATTAAAATTTTTAGCTTTAAATAAATGTCAATTTCTTTTTATGCAGTCAAGGAAAAGTATGTCTTAAAGATTATTTAAGATTGAGTACTTTATTTAATACTTACGTTACTTAAGGGTGACTACTAGTGAATTGTCATTATAGATATTCATACTTTTTTTTACTTGAATACTGGCCAAGTTCCTGGGTGATTTTGGTTTCTCCAGAGGACTTAGATACTTAATTACCTAAGCATCTCTAACATGTATTAACATGAGGTTAGTAAAACATCTATTGTTACTGGTAAATAAGGAGGAAATACTTTTTTTTCAGAATTGTTGCTCTTTGTGGATTCTTCCTTAACATTATAATCTCCTTTGATTAAAAAAAATAATCTGGATGACTGAGAGGTAACTCTGCCCTGAAGGAGAACTAAGGCACTAATTCCGTTTTCATAGATTTTATGCCTTTGTTAATACCCAAGACTAGTCAGGGAGACTGTACTTCCAAATCTCTGGTCTATTTTCTTTGTTGCTAAAATAAAAATATGTCAGAAATGCCTTTCTGAGGTCTCCGGTTTTAGGATTTGATAACACTCAGGGAGCAGTAGGTGAGTAACTAGAGATATAATCCAAGACATCATATTTCTGTGAAAATCTAACATGTGAGACCTGATGGTGCTTTCTCCTTTCTCTGTGAATCTCCCCAGCACCTACACACCATGGATGTAGCCTTTAAGAATCCACATTTATCTGTTCTGACAATAAGAGCGATTCAAAATACAGAACTTGTCCTGTGAAGTGCATTAGGGAAAGATAAATAAGATATACTGTCACCCATTATTAAATACTCTGTTTTAACTTCTAATTGTAATTTTTTCAATATATTAGATGTATGTATAAAGTATGTCTGATTCTCTGTGACACAACTCCTTACTAATAGGTTCTAACTTAGAATTTGTATTAATACTTCTATCCAGTTCAATTTAACAAATATTTTTTTAATATCCTTGCTGGACCAGGCATTATGCTATCATACAGGAACATAAAGATGACTAGAAAAATTCTTATCTTGAAGGAGTTTGTAGTTTTAAAGCCGAGATGCATCTATTATGCTAATTAATACCATGCAAAGCAGAGGATGTTTTACATTCACTAAATGAGATTAAAGCACTGAACACAATTAAGGGAGAAAAACACTGATTTTAATTGGGGAGATTAATAAAGATTTCAAGGAGGAGGTAACATTGGAGATGGTCCATTAAGGATGAGTCAGACTTTAGTGGATGTGAATACAAAGTAAAGGAGATGGGAATAGTGATCCTTTTGTTTAACTGAAGCATGGAGTGCAGCTATGGGAATAGAAGGTGAAAAACTAAATCGTGGAGCCTAGACCTTAAATACCAAGTAGAGTTTTGTGCTCTCTTAAGACAATAAAATTGTCAACAGTAGATTTTAGAAAGAATTGGGATATGATATTTTCAGGGAAAAAAATGCACACACACACACACATACACATATACACTCATGTACATACACATATAAAAAACACATACATATAAATATATTTACGTACATACAGAGTGCTCTTAATTTAAATGAGAGAAAACGACTTGTGTTGTAGTTGGTAAAGTTAGAGACACCTGAGAATCTTTGAATCGCTAGCTGTAAGATAAATATAAAACTATATTTATGGCAAGTGTAGCCACCAAAATAACACTTGGAACATTCACATGAACGTGGAATAATCACATAATGTCAACGTTCATGCTATTATAGAATAACATAACTCTACTTATTAGTATTAGTATACTAATAGGCTGAAAGTATGACTAGTACTGGTGCCTACATTTTTGAGAAACTGGCTAAGGTACCAGAAAGGGAATTTATGCAAACTAGACTAAGGTGAAAAGTACTGCTACCTGTTGTTTTTATATAAAATGTAATGATTTTTTTGAAAGAACAAACGTTATAAATTATTTAATGCCTGCCTCTTTCCACACATTGTAGGTGAAACCAGTTGATTTTATGTTAACATCTAGCCCAATCAAGAAAGATATTTCTCTAAGCTTCAGTTTTGTAGAATTTAAATTTTTCACAGAACCACTGACTCAAAGAGTAAGTCTCTAAGACTTTTTCATTTTCCCTAGTAAACTGCTAAATGTGTACTTCTAATGGCTTATAGACAACGGATTTAGTGTATGATGACACACACGGTGAATGATCATAATAGCTTCCTAATAGTATTTTGTGGTTAGTGCCCATCTAATATTTTTCTACTCATAACAATAATCACATTGTTTTCATGTATATAAGAAATGATGTTTTAAAGCTGTCAGACGATAAAGTACCTAGTTATGAAAGCACATGGAGAGAACTGATGAGAGGAATGACAAAATCAAATGAAAATGGCTATTGTGTAAGCCAAGGAATAATGCTTTTAACATACAGTAATACAGAGGACTTTTTTTTTTATTCAAGGCAGTTGCCTTCTTATATTTGTTTAGTACAGGACACATGCATTGCAGAGAAGATAGTTTTGAAGGGTGAAAAGTTATAGTGATGTAGGCTAGAGAGAAGACTATTTCAACTTCGCAGTTGAGGGATAATGATGGCTGATACTATATACCGTTAAACATGGAGTGTCCTCTATGGATGAACATGCTATTTTGGACCCATCCTAACAAATGGTCTCTGTTATCTTTTTTCCATCAGTGGCGTAGGGTTTTACTCATCTACCCAGATCTTCCTTTCCTATTTCTCTGACAGTTAAGGCCCTCATTAAAAAGATGGCCAGAGTGGGAAATATCATGATAATGGCATGGATAATGTCTTTGATGAATGGGATCTTAAAAATGAGGGGGTTTAAATTCACAGTACAGAATCCAAAGGCAAATAACAAAACTTAATAGATTGAAAACCATGACTTTGGCCTCACTAGTACCAGCTGGGAAATCTAGCCTTGAATTGTAATTAATTCTTGAGCTGGATCAGTCATACATACACATGTTATTACCCAAAGAGGTATTTGGGGGCGGGGGGACAAGCTGAAATCTTTTCAATAGCAGGTAACTTTGAATAATTGTTAGTTAATTTTAAACAGTTAGCCAAAGTAGCATTATCTGATTAGAGGAAATTGGAGGGACACATACAAGTTGATAAATACTTTGCACTTATTTTCTGCAACAACACATTTTAATTATTTTTTCTATGATATATAATAATTTTAAGAACAATAACTGACATTTTGTTTGCTATAAAATGCTTGGATTGGACTTAAATTTTTAAACACCTGTATGTTTTGGTCTTGGCATGATAATTTAATATGCATCATATTTTTATATCTCTGGACTACTATAACATTATAAAATATCTGATGTTTCTTTTACTATCTACCTTCCCTTTTCCATCCTCTTTTTGCATTATGAAATTAGGATCAGTCTTATTATCAACTAAGTAGTCTTTCTTGTACTCACAATTAAAGCAGCTTCATCAAGCAAACCTTTCCCCTTACTGAAAACTTTCAAAGCATATTTTGACCTTACTACTCAATTTTTGAGATTCTTAATTAAATCCTTGGGAACAAGTGGATAGAATTTAGAAGGCAATGCAGCTCTGTGGACTTATACAGATGTCACAAAAATCATCTTTGAAGGATTAATTTCAGAAAAAAAATGAAGGCACCATTAGCTAGAATAGCGTAGAGAAGCACAAGTAAAAGCCATTATTATTTTGACAGTATTTGAGTTAACATAGAGGTTGCAGGTAAAGCCTGAATATCCCTGTTAACTTTATCAGTATTCACAGTACGAATTTCTTGGAGAAATGCAGTATTTGCTTTGGTTTTATTGAAATGACAAACATGAATATGTCAGCTGCCTGCCTTGGTGAACAAAATGCTGTGGAATTTCAATGCAAAAAGC
The DNA here is from genome assembly GCF_964341445.2 of Mesoplodon mirus. Taxonomy (NCBI): domain Eukaryota; kingdom Metazoa; phylum Chordata; class Mammalia; order Artiodactyla; family Ziphiidae; genus Mesoplodon; species Mesoplodon mirus. The sequence continues at coordinate 15,113,545 of NC_138988.1, read as the reverse complement.
ACCTGTGGGTTAAAGGGAAACAAAACCCCTTTGTATGCCTGAGTGTTTTTAACAAGGATCTAGGGAACAGTTAGTGTGATTCTTACTAATGTTTTCCTTTGTTTAGGCAGAATCAGTAATTCTGATGAATAAACAGAATATTCAAAGTGACATTCTAAGAGGAAATAATAGAAAGTTTAGTGCAAACTTGAAAAATATGGGCTTATAATAACCTATGTTTTCCATGTAGATAGATAGATATAGACACAGAGTAGAGATAAAGGTGGATTGATTCTAGGTCTATAGCATATCTTCATTTAACATAAAATAAACTCATCAATCAAGGATGAAAGAAATTTTATTTCAAAATCCAAATATTGTTAGGAATGATTTTAATAAAAATGTTTTGCCATAGGGCTGTCTGTGGTATATTAAAATGAAAAAACAAAAATTCCCAGTTTACTAATAGGTCAAGTTGCTTGCTTTTAGCGATGATAATCAATTGTTCTGGAAAAGGGAGAGAAGAAATAAAGAGAGGGAAAAAGACCACTCATACATGTGTGTTAACAATTAATAAAGTTTTGTGCTGGTGGTTGCTACTTTCTTTTACATAGATTCAGCATAATGAAATTTGTACTACCTTTAGGCAGAATTAAGATCTGTAGAAGAAAAATGTAACATAAGGTCTCAAAATTTTTTCAAGACAAGAATTTTTAAACATTTAAAACATGTTTTATGTTTGTATAATTTACATTTAATAAAATGCACAAATCCTATGTGTTCATTTTGATGAGTAATGATATTGTATACACCAGTGTAACCAAGACCCTAAGACATAGAATATTTTCATCACTCTAGAGAGTTCCTTCATATGTCTTTCTATTCAATTTCCACCCTCAAAGTGGCAACCACTTTCTGATTTCCAGTGAACCGATTTGTTTTGCCTGTTCTTGGATTCTTATAAATGAAATCCACAGTGTGTAGTCTTCTTTCACTCAAAATAATGTTTTTAAAATCCATGCATGTTGTTGCATTTATCATTAGTTTGCTCATTTTTATTGCTAAGTAGTATCCCATTGTAGGAATATACCAAAACGCATTTATATAATCTCTGATAAATATTTTGAGTTATTTCCAGTTTTTGTCTGCTATTAGGCTGCTGTAAGCATTCTTATGTAAGCCTCTTTGTGTATATATATTTCATTTTTATTTGGGTAAATAACCTCGATTGGGATTCCTAGGTCATAAGGTATAACTATATATGCTTATCTTTATATGTATAAAAAATCGCCAACCTATTTTTCAACGAGGTTGTGCCACTGTATGTCACCATCAGCATTTTTGAGAATTCATGTTGCTCTGTGTGGTAGGCAAGATAATAGGACACCCAAATGTCCTACTCCCCCAAACCTGATAATATATTACCTTACATGCCAAAAGGGACTTCGAAAAGCTGATTAATTTAAGGATATCGAAAGAGAAAGATTATCCTAGATTATTCAGTGGATCAAGGGTGATCATAGGGTTCTTGTTATAGGGAGGCAGGAGAGTCAGAGTCATAGAAGGAAATATGATGATGAAGGCAGAGACAGAGGGGAGGGAGAGAGAGAAAAATCAGATGCCACAGTGCTGGCTCTGAAAATGGAGGACGAGGCTATGAACCAAGGAAACAAGTGGTGTCCAGAAGCTGGAAAAGGCAGGTAATACATTGCCTTGTAGAACCTCCAGAAGGAATATGACCTTTCCAGCACCTCGATTTTGGGAGTTTTGACTGCCAGAACCTATAGTTTAAAAGGTTGTGTTGCTTTAAGCCACTAAGTGTGTGGCAATTTGTTACAGCAGCAATAGGAGACTAATATAATCTACATCCTTGCCAACTTCTGGAGTTTCCAATCTTTTTAATTTTTGTCATTCTAGTGAGTGTGAAATGGTTTAGAACTGTCATTTTAATTTGCATTTGCCTGATGATACAATGATGTTGAACACATTTTCGTATGCTTTTTGGTCACTTGTGTATCTTTCTCTGTGAAGTATTTTTTCAAGGCTTTTGCTCATCATTCTATTGAATTGTTTTCCATTTTGTTGTTGATTAGCGGGTGTTTTCATATATTTTTGATGCAAGTTCTCTGTCAGACAGATGTGTTATAGATATTTTCCAATCTATGACTTACCTATTCATTTTCTTAATATTGTCTTTTGATGACATATAACTTTGAATTTTAGTAAATTCAATATATATTATTTTCTTTTATGGTTATTGTTTTTGCATCCAATGAAATTATTGCTTCCCTCAATGTCACTAAACTATTCTCTTATGTTTTCTTTTGGAAGGTTTATGGCTCAAATTTTTATATTGACATCTATGATTCATCCCAGATTCATTTATGTCTATGAAGTGAGTTAAGAGTCGAGGTTCATCATTTTTCCAATATAGCTATCCAGTTGTTTCAAAATCATTTATTAAATATTTTCTTTCTTTTATTCATTGAACTTCCTTGGTACCAAAGCATATTAACTCTTGGTGAAAATACTTGGTCTAAAAGTAGGCAGCACCTCTAGAAAGATCCCCTCAAATCTTCTGAGGAAGTCTTTTCCATTTTGAAATACGCCTTCATTTGACTCCCTCCTTTGCATTTCCATCATTGGGTCTAATTCTTTTACTTGAGATGATACCAAAGTCTTCTCTGTCTTTTATATAATAATCCTTTAATATTCACCTCATTATTTCCCCTTCACCTCATTGTCAAGTTGTCTTTATTCCATTTTAAACATCACCAGATCTTTAATTTTATTTGCTACTATAAACAGCAGGTTTATTAATTACTTAATTAAAAAGTGATGATCATTGACTCTTAACCTAAACTCACTGTGTTTTAGAAATTATGGCCTCACTTTAAGTAGCTTGTCCCCAATTGTAATAAACTATAGGCTTCTTAAATTTATGTACAATCAGTTTAGATATCACATAAAGTTGCCCATGATTTATAAACATTAGCATTTATGATTTTCTCCTAACTTCTGCAAACTTTCTTAAAATATAACAAATTCCAATATTGAGTGTTATTTTAGAATATCGAGATTCTTAATGTGAAATATTTTCATTGAAGTTAGTGAGAATTGTACAATCGTGTGCATTTATAAAAAAGTACAAATGTACAAATGTGCATTTGTAAAAAATAGCACAAAATATTCTGTATACACTTTACCCAGTTCCCTCCATGTTAACATTTTGTAAAACTATAGTGTAATATCACACCAGGATACTGACATAGATACAATCCATTTATCTTATTCAGATTACCTGAGTTTGACTTATACTCACGTGTGTGTGTGTGTGTGTGTACATATTAAGTTCTATGCATTTTTGTTACCTGTGTGGGTCTGTGCCTCCACGAATGTAGTCAAGATATTGAAAAGTTCCATAAACACAGGATCTCAGATGTTGCTCTTTTATAACCATGTGATAGCACTTTTAGCATAACTATTTTTACATTTTACATTTGGGAAAGGGTCAAAAGTCTTCCTGTCAGCCCAGTTCCTGTCCAGATAATTTAAATTAATCATCTCCCTGTTCTTCTACAGATGCCATCGCTACTTGAATTATAGAGCTCCAGGGTGCTCCTTCTCTCGCTCCTTCAGAATTGTGATCTATTGCATGTCGGTACATCATCAAAGCAAATTGCCTCTTCAATGATGTGTAAGTATAATACATCATCAAAATGGGACACGGTGATAATACATTACTGGGAAAAAAAATGACTATCATACTTGCCAGACAAGGTCAAGGAGCAAATTCAGGCAGCTCCAACACAGTACATCAGCAGCATTCTGGGTCTGGAAGTGAGTTTGTTTGCTTACAATGATCTACTTGAAATGTGGACAAGGCTAAAGACGTTTGTAATGCTCTGGGTTGATTCCTTTGGTAAATTAAAAATGAGGTGATTGAACTTCCATTAAAATGACATCTCGATGACATGTGAATAGGTTTTCTGTCCACAGGGTGTTCTGAATCATGTGTATTTCTGACTCATTCAGCAGCAAATTGTTTTCCAGAGGAAGCTCTTCAACAAGATTTCAAACTCCTTCAGGGTAGTAACTGTCTTATACTTCCTTTGTTTTTTCCATGGTGTCTAAAACATTGCTGAGCCCATGGAAGACACTCAATAAATACTTGTTTAATGGAATTGAATTTGTAAGCACCAGAGACTCATGTTTTTTCTCAACATAGCTTGACGCTCGGCTGCCCAGAAACTTTGTGTGCTAGGTGGTAAGGTTACAGTGCTAGAATTCTATTTGCTGTCGGCTTTTTTTATTCTTTCTTTCTTTCTTTTTTTAAGTAGAGCTTTTTGTCCAGGAGCTATTTTTATGAAGGATTTCATTCCTCATTCATGTGGGATTAAACTTTTTAAGTTTGGCTTCAGGACTTGAGAGAAGTATAACTCGGCAAGGTTGTTCTGCACTGAAAAAAGGATAGGATTTGAGGAAGCGCTGTTTTTGACATTGGCACAGTATTGTTTCCTCCTCAATTGCTTTCAAATTAGCTTCTTTAAAAAAAATACTGTATTTATTTCTCTAGTCCATGGCTCACAGCAGTTTTATTTCAATGTCACCAGTGAAGGAGAGTGCGGCAATATTCTGTCCAAGAGTGAGATCTAAAAATGAATCCTCTGAGGATACATTAGAAGAAAGATAGCATTATATGCTGGAAAAAAATAGATCATTTCTTGATGTTGCTGTAGGACACGTATCTGTTTCAAAAATACACATACGACAATACAGTGAGTGTAGTTCATTTTGGTCAGCTCTAAAAATAGCCATACTAAATTTCTCATGATTGATAGTGACAATGGGTGTTCAAGTGGGAATACACCATACTGGTCATCTTGACAAGTGTGGTGAAATAGAGAGGAAGCCAACAGATGTCATCTCATGTGCCAGTTCCAATTGCTCAGGGGCAGTTATACCAAGAGTGTGTTGATAAAAATTGTGAGTCAAGGATCAATTAGAATGTCTGCCAGTGGCCCAAGACATAAGGCCTGGGTCTAATAAAGGCAGTGTACCTATTAAAATTTTGGGCCACGGGTAAATCACTTAATAAAAATATATCATCAGGTTGTTCTGAAAATCACACTATAATTTGCATAAAGTATGTTTTTATTATAATGCTAACTGTATATGTATTATAAGAATAAAATAACAGTAAATATTTAGAAACAAAAGGAACAAAAATACTTAAGTGAAAACTATAATCCCATCCACCCAGAGGCAACAATTTATTGACTGATTAGTATAATACATTATCAAAAGGGGACATGGTGATAATGCATTACCCTGAAAAAAAATGACTATCCTTGACATTCTTTCACCATATGTATTATTTTAATATCTTCTTTCCTCTCTCTTGTATGCCATAAATATTTTTCATATCAAAAGATAAGTTTTGCAAAGCTATTTTAATATTTTCATGGAAGTAGATTATATGGATATACCATAATTTATTAAACCAAATACCTACATTTATACATTAAAGTAGGGTTTAACTTAGGTGTATTTAAATTTATCCTCACACTAAATGTTTTTGAAATGAAATGATTTTAACTTCCTTAGTAAAGTCCCAAAAGTTGATATGTTGGATTAAATGGCATACAGATCTTACAGGGTTTACACGATATTAAAAGGAATTGTACTAAACTACACTACACAAAGTCTCAGCCAACTTAAGCACCTGTAAACAAATGTATCCTGATTATAAAGAAGGTGTAGGCAGTTCTGCTAAAATGCTTGTTTGAAAGAAGTGAATTTGTTCCAATACTATTGAAATATTAAAGGACAGTTTAAGCATAACACAAATTTCACATTTGCTTTTATGCTACTTCGTCTTTGAGAAACACTAGGTGGAGGCACAAAACAGCACCTGGTTGAAATAAGCCCTGTAGGAATATATACATATACACAATGTAAACATGCATACACCCAAACACTTGCAGATACCTCAGTTCAGCACGTGTTATTATCAATAGCTAACCCACTTACAGTCTGTGTTATGACTTTCTGTCTCATTTCAGATAACCCATTTCCCACCATTTCATAGTCCCTCAAAAGCTGAAACACTTTCAACACTCACTTCCACAGGGAACTTCAGGTCTTTTTAAGGGCAAAGTATATATTTATTCTTGTAATTGTGTATTTCTTAACCATTTAACATGCATAAAAATGTGCTAACATTTTTAATGTTTTCCTATTTTGTGTGTGTGTATGTTATGTCACTGACAAAGTTTTTAAAGCATTATGTTCCAACTCCATTTATTCTATAAGGTCTTTATTTTTTATTTCATGACTTTGCATAGTGTGGTAATTTTTAGAAACACTTTTGTCATATTATAACAGAGTTGATGTGTGTATGTGCTATGTGTGTGAAAGAGGACTTTCTAAAAGACTCCCCTAATTCAAAACTTGCATCATTCAAGACTAATCCTGATAAAGAATGGTAGCTATTACTTTTTATTCACTAAAGAGTCAGAGCTAAGTGGCAATTACATTAAATCCATTTATAATCCACTCAGCACAGAAGCTTTGAAGTTCTATGATCCTTAATACATTTTTTAATACCTTTATTGGAGTATAATTGCTTTACAATGTTGTGTTAGTTTCTGCTGTACAACAAAGTGAATCAGCTATACATATACATATATCCCCATATCTCCTCCCTCCCATCCTCCCTATCCCACCTCTCTAGCTCTTAGGGAGACTGACTCAGTTGAGGTGAGTTTTCTAGCACCTCTCTCTTCTCATCACAAAACTTCCCTAACAGTTTTATTTTTTTAATTAATTTTTTATTTTAACATCTTTATTGGAGTATAATTGCTTTACAATGGCGTGTTACTTTCTGCTGTATAATAAAGTAAATCAGCTATACATATACATATATCCCCATATCTCTAGGTGGTCACAAAACATTGAGCTGATCTCCCTGTGCTATGCAGCAGCTTCCCACTCGCCAACCATTTTACATTTGGTTGTGTATATATGTCAATGCTACTCTCTCATTTCGGCCCAGCTTCCCCTTTCCCCACCCCTATGTCCTCAAGTCCATTCTCTACATCTGCATCTTTATTCCTGCCCTGCCACTAGGTTCATCTGTACCATTTTTCTAGATTCCACATATGTTCACTGCAGCACTACTTACAATAGCCAGGACGTGGAAGCAACCTAAATGTCCATCAACAGATGAATGGATAAACAAGATGTGGCACATATATACAATGGAATATTACTCAGCCATAAAAAGGAACGAAATTGAGTTATTAGTAATGAGGTGGGTGGGCCTAGAGTCTGTCATACAGAGTGAAGTAAGTCAGAAAGAGAAAAACAAATCCTGTATGCTAACACACATATATAGAATCTAAAAAAATGGTACTGATGAACTTAATACATTTTAATGTAGATATTTTGTATTATTTTCCACAATATGTTAATAAAGTGTGATATTATTCAGAATGATTTTATTTTCGAATTTACAAATTTGAATGTATACCCTGCATTAAACTAGGCAGTATCATTTTCTTTCTGTCCTCTTTCTTCTTGAATTTTCCCAATTTAATAGGAAAAAAATACATAATCCAGCTATGATAAACTATTTAATACATGGTTACTTTGTCACTTGTTTTTCTTTTATTTATGGCCTGTGCCATAAATAATCCCTTTTCCCATTAAGTAGACATGCATCTAGACTTTTTTTTATTGATTTGTATGAGCTTTTTGTACACATGTTATATGGCAATTCTCTGTGGGCTAGGTAACTAGTTCTTAGAAATGAACATGTAAATATTCCCCCAAATTTTCTAATAATACAATTTATAATGTTTTATACACATACATATAAACACTGAGTGAACCCCCAAAAATACGTGCCATGAGACATAATACTTAAGTTACTGAAAACTAAACATAACAAAAAAGAATCTTGAAAGTATAGAGAAAAATATCTTCCTTTAGGGGAAAAAAAAATACAAATGACAGCAGATTTCTTATTTAGAAATCATGGGAGGCAGAAAGAAGTGGCACAATAATTTAGAGAACTGAAAGAAAAGTCCTTTCAATCAAGGATCCTACACCAAGTGAAAATATCCTTCATGACTGGATGGGAAATCAAGATATACTTAAACAAAAGGAAAATTATTTTGTCACCAGCAGAACCACACCAAAAGAAGGGCTAAAAGAAGTTTCTCTCTAAACAAAAACAGAAGGATAAAACGAGTAAACTTGGGACATCAGGGAATAAAAATGAATATGGTAAGCAAAATTATTATAAATACAATAGGATTCCTTTCTCCTCTGAGTTTTCTAAACTATGTTCATCATTGAAGAAAAATATTATAACTTTATCTGATGTGGTTTTAAATGTATGAAAGAAACTATTTGAGACAAGTATTTATAAATATGAGAAAGTAAAGGGGCATAAAACAGGTGAGGTTTCTGTACTTCAGTCAAATGGGTAACATTACAACAGTAGACTGTGATAAGTTATATATGAATAATAACCCAGAACTATCATTAAAATATCTATATTACAAAAACACTCAAAAACACTATAGATAAATCAAAATGGAAGTCTAAAAATTTTTCAATTAACCAATAGGAAGAAATGAAATACACCTGAGAAATAAAACATGGAGAAAAAAATAGACAATAAAAAACTAAATGGCAGACATAAGCCCTAACATATCAATAACTAGATTAAATGTAAATGGCAACACACCAAATAAAATACAGAAATTAGCAGAGTGGATTTTAAAACATCATCTAACTATATGCTCTTTATAAGAAATTTGTTTCAAATATGATGTAAGTAGATATAAGAATAGGAAACACTCCCCATTCCCCATGCAAAATTCCTCAACAGAATAGTAGCAAACAGTGTTCAGTGATGTATAAAAAGAATTGTACACTCTGACCAAGTGGTGTTATTCCAGGGATACATGGCCAGTTTAATATTCAAAAATGAAACAATGTAAACTACTATATCAATAAGCCAAAGAAGAAAAATCATATAATTGCATAATGTAGAAAAAACATTTGACGAAATACACCATTCACATTAAGACTTTGGCACTAACATACACACACTACTATATATAAAATAGATAATCAACAAGGACCTACTGTATAGCACAGGGAACTCTACTCAATATTCTATAATAAACTAAATGGGAAAAGAAGCTGAAGGAATAGATATATGTATGTGTATAACTGAATCACTTTGCTATGCACCTAAAACTAACACAACATTGTAAATCAACTATACTCCAGTATAAAATAAAAAATTTTTTAAAACCCCTCAGAAACACAGAAATAGAACTTTTCTCAACTTGTTGAAGATCTAAAAAAAAAAAAATACCCTCAACTCTATCTCTATACATAAGCTAGGAACACATGGACACCAAACGTAAAAGTACAATACCATTTACAGTTGTTAAAAATGAAATATTTAGGTGTAAATATAGGAAAACATGTATAGGACTTCTATGTTAAAATTATATAATGCTGATGAAAGTAATCAAAGACAATCTAAATAAATGGAGGAACATACTGTTTTAATGGATTTGAAGATTCAATATGGTAAAGAAGTCAACTTCCCCCAAATAATATATAAGTTAACACAATTTCTATTAAACTCACAGCAATATTTTTGTAGACTTAAAACATTATTTTAAAATTTATATGGAAAGGCAAATAAAACAATTTTCAAAAGAAGAATAAAGTGAGAGGTATCAGTCTACCTAATTTCAAGACATATTCAAGTAATCAAGATGACTTGGTATTGACAGAAAAAGAGACACACAGATCAATGGAACAGAATAGAAAACCCTGAGTTTGACTCATCCTAACACATGCAACTGATCTCATACATAGGTGCAAAAGCAATTCAAAAGAGAAAAGACAATCTTTTTAACAAACAGTGCCAGAGAAATAGAACATTCATAGGGGAAAATAAAAATCTCTACCTATGTCTCATGTCTTTTATAAAAATTAACTCAAAATAAATAATGGACGTAAACATAAAATTATAAAACTTTTAGAAAACATACAGGAAAAAAATCTTCGGAATCTAGAACTAAGCAAAGAATTCTTAGACATGACACCAAAAACATGATCCACAAAAGAAAAAATAAATTAAAACTCTTTTCTTTGCAATGGTCCCTGTCAGAAGTATTGAAAGAAGAGCTACAGATAGGAAGAACGTATTTGCAAATCACATATCCAACAATGGACCGCTATGTAGAAAATACAGAGAATGCTCAAAACTCAACTTTCACAGCGCAACCAATCCAATTGGAAAATGAGCAAAAAAATAAAAAGAAAACTTCAGTGAAGTATGTATACATATGATAACATAAGCTGATGAAAATATGTTCAATAACATCAGCCATTAGATAAGTGCAAAGTAAAGCCACTATACAACTATGTGAATGACTAATATTAAAAATAATAAAATAAACATAACGTGCTGGTAAAGATGCAGAGAAACTGAATCACTCTTATACAGTCAGTGAGAATTTAAGAAAGGAGAGCCACTTAGGAAGAGTTTGTAGGTTGCTTAAGTAAACATATAACTATTGTGTAACCCAGCAGTTGTTCTTCTAGGTCTTTATTCCAGAGAAGTAAAGACATTTTCAGGCAGAAGTGTGCACAGGAATCTTCATAGCAGCTTTATTCATGATAGCCCCAAACTGGAAACAACCTAGATGTTCTTCATCTGGTGACTAGCTAAACAAACTGTGGTGCATCTATACTTTGGAGTGCTACACAACAGTGTGGATTATGCTTAATAAAAACAGCCATTCCCAAAAGGTTACATACTGTATGATTCCACTGAAACATCATCCTTGAAACGTTGACCAAGTTATAGAAATGGAGAACAGATAAGTGGTTGCCAGGACAGAAGTGTGTGTGGTTACTACAAAGCAAAATGAATGATCCCTGTGGTGACGAAAGTTCTCTGTATCAATGTCAATATCCTGGTTGTGATATTGCACTCTAGTTTTTCAAAATGTGTTCATTAGGAGAATCTGGGTAAAGGGTACAGAAGAGCTCTCTGTATTAGTTCCTGAAACTGCATATGAATGATCTCAAAAGAAAATGTTATACACACACACACACACACACATACACACCACCCAAAATACCAAGTGTTTCCAGAGCACTTTTCCATTGTTATCCTATGCTTAAACGTTTACTAGTGACAGGCTTTATGGGTGTGTGCCCCATGCGGACAGAGCACCCCACGCTTAGAAAGTCTCTATCCTGGACTTAATTCTCTGCTGCTGCCATCTTGAAATTCTTAAGAATATTTGAACAAGGGGCCCACATTTGCATTTGCAGCAGATGCACAAACTATAGAGACAGTCCTGGTGGCAGGTAATGAAAAGTTTACAGGTAGCTTTTTTTTCTCATAAGGATTAGATAAGTTAGCTGTTAAAGATACAAATTCAAATTATATGATTGATATGAGTTAACCATATTTTAAAAGGCTAGAGTGAGGCCTGAGGCTAGTCTGAGCCCTCCTTTAAAAATTTTTTTAAAATACATACCTATATAAGCCTGACTCCTAAATTTCAAAAGCTAGTGTTTCACCAGATTTGCAATACGTTACCTGACCTTTCACAAGAAAATGTGGTTATTTTTCATTCTTCCTCTCCTAAGCAATTTGCTTATTGTGCAAGGATTTACAGGAAAAAAAACAAGTTACTATTCAGATTTGAGTTTTTGCAAAATGTACCAAGCTACAAATTTATCATACCATGAAGGATCATCATAAATCATAAAATTGTGGTTGTTAGGAAAATGAATAAGAAATGTAGGCAAAAGAGAAGATTGTATTTGTCTAATTTTAAAAGGTTAACGTAATACAAAATAAAGTTTAAAAACTTTTAAAATTTTTTTAAAAATTGGCCAAAACGCAGGTAGTGAACTTTCCTAAAATAAGTGTCTTCTGTCCTCCCTCCCTCCCTCCCTCTCTCCCTTCCATCCATCCTCTTTCTCTCATATGCCTTTCAATATGTTGTACTGTTTCCCATTGCCTGAATGCCATGTAACTTTCAAAATTACATACAAGAAAAACCTACAAAACAAGAATGATTCCATAGCAAAGGAGATGACCACTGAATAGAATCTAGTACCTGCATTTTACAGAGCAGATAATAGATATTTGTTGAGTGAATGTGTTAACTTGAAAGTAAAATCTGATGCAGATATTACCACCATATAGATAATTTACTAATGATTGATGACCATCCAAAATTCATTTGTCCATTTAAAATATGATCAATACATGTAATAATTATCTTAAAAATTCAGAAGACCTTTGAGGAGTCCTTTATACTGTCTTTCTCTATAAATTTATGAAGATCAGTCTGATGCAACTTCTTTTTAGAAAGAAATATTCTCATTTCAATGAGTATACATTGGAAAAAACATTATACTATTATTTGACTAATTGTCAAAATAAAGTGGAACCTGCTAGCCCAAAGTGTATCTTGGCTAATTTATACATACGTGGATAAAAGGAAAGATGAGTTAAACAAATTCTTACTATTTTAGAATATTTCAGAGGTTTATTTTTCCCCACCTTTTAGGTATACAAAGAGGATTTTTAACTAAGAGTGTGTTTTCATTTTAGATTCACAAGGAAAAGAACAAACTGAATTATCAGATTTTGTATCAGGTGTTCTGTTTACCACTGAACAGCTACCATGGCTGTAAGTGAATTGTTTAAATAACAGAATAGATGGATGAATGCTGAAAGGTAATTAAAACTAAAAGCACTAGTATGCATTGTGTTAGGATAGCAAATGCCATCCAGCAGATACACTGGTGTTGACTCCAAGTCTTTACTGAGACAACTCTAGAACAGGAATGTAAATTCAGATGCCTTAAACGCAAGTCAGGGAATATACACAAGTGAATTGGATGGGGGAGAGGAAAGGTGAGAATGTGAGGAAGTGAAACAGGAGAAAAAAACTCCTTGAACTAAGGTGCAAGCCCCTTCCCACGGCATCCAAATTACTGTCTTTTTACCTCTAAACTATTGTATTAGCCAATCAAAGCAACTTTGAGGTCCTATTTAGATTCCATCAGCAAGTAGTCTGAGCTCTCATCCTCAGAACTCTACACTAAACAGTTGCAATATATAATTACAGAAACAAAACAATACAATGACAACAATAAACACTCTCAGTTATAGTTAGCTGGCTAAATAGTGAACATTAGTTATAAAGTTAATGTGATGTATTTACCTTGTGTTTTCAGACCAAGTTTCCAATGGAAAAAAGAGGCACCACTGCACAGTGATTTATTCATCTGCTTTCATTCAAAAGCAGGACAAGGAGGTGTTATGCGATCCAAGCTATAGGTGGAATCTTTTCATTAATTGAACAACACCCCTAGCGAAAAAGTCACTGGTAACAATGAAAATAAGATCAAAATTGCCATGTTTGGCTATTTTCTTTTTTTATTCATAAGAAGGAGATGAATTAAAGCAGAATTCACAAACTAGTGAGGTTTTCTCATTCTGTCTTCCTATCCTGTGAGCGAGATTATGTCTAGTTATACAGAACATAGAAGTAGATGTTCTCTACATTACATCAAATCTTTCATACCATAAAGCCATGAAGACTAGGATATTTACCTATCCTTCACTTTACTTGCTTATTCTCATTTCCAAGAGTAAAATAATATGGCAAAATAATTGAAACAGTTCTTGGTATAATTTTATGGAAATTACCCATATCTTCAGAGTGAAATTTAAGTGTCTCTTCTCATCATACCCACTTTGTATTCCTATACATTCACAACTCCCATTGACTTAATTTTTTAATTTGAAACAAAACAACCAAACAAAAACTAACCCAGTCACCTATGTGCTTTCTAGAATGTGTGTGTGTGTTTGTGTTTAGTCCTCAGTTACTTACCACATCAGTGTTGCTCTGATAGCCATCATTAGTAATTGGGAGAAGAAAAAATTAGGACTGACACCTTCCAGTGTTAGGCTAATGGCAGAAGGCTTTTAATATAAACCTAATATAAGGTAGAAGATACATGCAATTTTAACACAATAATCTACTAAATTTATGCTAAGGATAATGGTGGAGAGAGAGAGGAAAGAAATTTAGCTTTTGAATAAGTCTGGAGAGGGCTGTTGGGAAAAGGTGAAATTCATATGGTAACATGTCTGAACATATATATTCATTCAAAGGAAATAAAAATGATCTTCTAAGATAAAAGAAGCTAGAGGGTATGTTAATTGCTATGGATAAAGTAAGTGGAAGGACAAGAGAAGGAATTTTTTTAAAAATCGATGAACTAGGAGAAGAAAAGAGGTTGACATTAAGAAACCTCTGTCGTTGTCCATGAGGGATGCCCTTCTGACATTCTCAAGACTTGGGCATTGAAACTCTGTATAATTGTATGGTGCCTAAAAATACATTAGCTAGACCCTTGCCACTCTAAGCATGATTTGCAAACCATCAGCATTAGCATCATCTGGGAAATTGTTAAAAATGAAGACTCTCAGGCCCCAACCCAAACGTATTAAATTGGAATCTGCATTTTAAGAAGATCCCAGGTGATTCCCAGGCACATTAAAATTTGAAAAGCACTGGAGCTGGACTATAAAATGCAAAAACTTGGCCTAAGATACAGTACTCCTGACTCTCCTCATGATTTTAGCCTCTCAAGATATTGACTGTGGACAAAAGACAAACCCAAAAGCCTGGTTTACAGCAGTTTTACATAAACAGCACACAGAGGGAAAGGAGTACAGAAGAAAAGAAAACCAGGAGCTCTTGAACTTTCACCCCTTTTCAGAATTCTTAAAAATTCATACAGCTGTCCTTTTAAAAGGCATTTTCTCCCTGGCAGTTGAATCTTTGTAGTCCGACTAGTGAGAGGATCTCAAAGACTCCCTCGTGCACAGTTAAGCTGGGCGGTCTGTGTCAGGCAGCGACGGGTCAATTTCCCTGCCATCCCAGCCCACCTGCTTGACGAGCTTGTTCCCACATCTCCTTTAGCAGAGAAGCCTCAGAAGCACAGAAGACAGTCAGTGACTTGACACTGACCATAAAATCCTTAAAGAAAGTCAATTTACTATTGCACTTCCACACGGAATTGGTATTTCTGAGGTAGGGCTAGGACAGCACTGGATATACCAAGAACTTTCTTCCCAGAAGCAAAACGCTGTTCTGAAAGTAGTGTTGGGAGGAGGCTGTTCCTATTTCTTGTGGTCAGAATATTCAGACTGTGCCTCTATCTGCCCTGCTGAATACGTTTCCAAATCTCTTAGGCTTTTGTCTCCTTCCTACGGCTAGAGTTTACTTTACAAAGCAAAAAGTCCATTCAAACTCATTTTTCTCTCCCCTTTACGTGGATTAATTTTGTAATCAATTGAATGGCATGGCCACGCAATATCTATTTTAAATCTGTGTAGGCAGAAAGTATAAATGGGCAGTGCTAATCTTTTAAAAGCAAAATGAAGTTTTCATTTTGGAATTGATTAGATTGTTAGGGTATTAAGCCCTTTCTGGTAATTCCCTGAAGCTGGAGGCAGTTAGAAGGAGAGGAGATTGGGGTTTCTGCTTTGTAAATAAATCTTTAAAGTGGACTTGCTATTTCTGTGGGGAATTACCATGGATTTGGTGGTTGGCAAGATCTGGCATTTTTCTGCTTGGGAGGAGTGAAAGCTAGACCTCAAATCTATATCCTATTTTCCTCAGATTATCAACATGTTTCGAAAAATTAATTGATTCTTTAGCATAAAGTTAGAATGAATATTTGGTAAATGTTATATAGGACAATAAGAGTAGATACTACAGTGCAAGGAGGCTGTGAAGATGATTATACAGAAAAAAATATATGCCGTTTTAAAAAATTTTAGAATAGTTTTCATTTACAGAAAAATTGCAAAGATAGTACAGAGTTCCTCTTCACTCCCAATTTCCCTTATTATTAATATCTTACATTACTAGAGTACAATTAATAAGCCATTATCAGTAGCTAAAGTCTATAATTTATATTCAGATTTCTTTAGTTTTTATCTGGTGTCCTTTTTCTGTTTCCAGATACCTCATCACATTTCTTTGTCATGTCTCCTTAAGCTCCTCTTGACTGTGATCATTTCTTAGGTTTTCCTTGTTTTTGATGATCTTAACATTTTTAAGTAGCACTGGCTAAGCATTTTGTACAACATTGGTCATCTGAGGTATGTCTGCCGTTTTTCACATGATTAGACTGAGATACAGGTTTTTGAGAGGAAGACCATAAAAGTAAAGTGCATTCCCATCACACCAGTTCAAGGGTGCATAGTATCAGCATGACTTATCACTGCTGAGGTTGACCTTGATCACTTGGCTGAGGTAATGTTTGTCAGATCCACTGTAAAGTTTCTTTTTCCCCCTTTGTGCACTACACAGTTTGGAAGGAAGTTACTAAACAGCCTGCATTTATGAAGCAGGGCATTATGCTTTGCCTTCCTGAGGTAAAAGGGGAGAGTATCTATATGATTTATTTGACATTCTTCTACACTGAAAACTTGTTTACTCACCTTATTCATTGATTTATCTATTTATTAAATAGAATTAAATCATCACATTTCATTTTGGACTCATTAATGTTTATGTTAGAATTTGACTTGTAATCCAATACTTTCATTTTGTTACTCACATCGTTCTGGCTTTGGCCATTTGGAGATCTTTTGGTTGGCTGCTGGAATACACCATTCCTGAAAGGAGAATGGTACAGAAATGAGAAATGAGAAGGCTGGAAAACAGTTGTTGTTGTTGTTGTTTTTAAAGCAAGCTTTTTTTTTTATTTTTTATTTTTTTTATTTATCTGGTTGTGCCGGGTCTTAGTTGTGGCAGGTGGGCTCCTTAGTTGTGGCATGCTTGCGGGATCTAGTTCCCCGACCAGGGATGGAACCAGGGCCCCCAGCACTGGGAGAGCAGAGTCTTAACCACTGCGCCACCAGGGAATTCCCAGGAAAACAATAGTTTTTAAGCCACAAGGTGTAGTGAAAAGAGCCTAAGATCTACAGACAAAAGTTTAGTTTGGAGTCCCTGGTTGACTAGGCTTTGTCAACCACTAGCAATAGGATCATGCCTCAAGTTACTGGTCTGTACACCGGGAATAATATAAATGTTTGGCTTCACTCAAAAATGAGATTAAAAAATACTTTACCCTTCTGTTAAAATAGAATGAGTCACTGTTGAAACATACTAAGTGGGAATTCATCATGCAAAGGTGATATTTTATAATGATATCCAAAAATCAGTAAGCATAACTGACAGAGAAATGACTGTAAATCTCAACATTGCTTTTCCACAGGATTGCTGATAGAAAAACAACAAAAAAGAATAAGAATTAACTGAGCCAATAGATAGGGAGTCTTTCAGATATCTCAGAATCATGTTAGGCCTGGAGAGTGGCAGTTCAGATTAGCAAAGTTCAGAAGATTCCACTGTCAGGTCTGTAGAGCAAAGCTTTGCACTCAAAAGAGCTAGACTTATTTGGTAGCAAAAACATGTTGTATATTTTTAAAGACTATTGATATTTTAATCCCACCAAGAATATGTAAAATTTAACCTCAGTTTTTTTCAAGGTTCCTCCAAACTTAAAATGTGTTGTGGGTACATATGGAATCTTAAGTAGTGCCAAGATGGAGTAAAGGTCAATGAATCATCGGCACCAGTCAGTAATGAGACAATAATAGCATCAAGGCTCATGGTTCTCTGAGTTGTCTATGGCTTTTGCCTCTGTTCATCTCTATGCACCATCTACCCTTTTTCTCAGGTCTTGATGCCCCTTCAGAAGTTCAGCCCTGGACCTACTATCCTCTCTACTTTCATCATTTCCCATCATTTCTGCTATGGTTCTATCTCTGAGGCAAGCACTTTCATTATGTCCATTGCATTGCTTCTGTTTACTGAGGCTTAGAAAGAGCGAGGAAGCCCTTTTGGCTGTTTCAAGCATGTTCCCTGCTGTATCCATCCATTAAGCCAATAAGCACAATCTCAATGAGTGGAAAAGTGCAATATACAGAGAGAGAAAAACAAAACATATCTAAAAATTACTCAACATTGTTAATATTAGAGAAATACAAATCAAAACATCTCATAACAGTTGGAATGGCCATCATCAAAAAGTCTACAGATAATAAATGCTGGAGAGGGTGTGGAGAAAAAGGAAGCCTCCTACACTGTTGGTGGGAATGTAAATTGGTGCAGCCACTATGGAAAACAGTATGGAGGTTCCTTAAAAAACTAAAAATAGAGCTACCATATGACCCAGCAATTCCACTCCTTGGCATATATATGGACAAAACTAATTTGAAAAGATACATGCACCCCAATGTTCATAGCAGCATTATTTACAATAACCAAGACACAGAAGCAACCTAAATGTCCATCAACAGACGAATGGATAAAGAAGATGGGATACACACACACACACACACACACACACACACACACACACACACACTGGAATACTATATAGCCACAAAAAAAGAATGAAATAATGCCATTTGCAGCAACATGGATGGACCTAGAGATGATCATACTAAGTGAAGTAAGTCAGAAAGAGAAAGACAAATACCTTTTTATCACCCTGAATCATTTACTCTTGAAGTAAATTTACTCACAATTCCATAAATGCTTATAATGGCCTTCCATATTAAAAGTAGGCACTGTTGGGCCTCCCTGGTGGCGCAGTGGTTGAGAGTCCGCCTGCCGATGCAGGGGATACGGGTTCGTGCCCCGGTCTGGGAGGATCCCATATGCCACGGAGTGGCTGGGCCCGTGGGCCATGGCCGCTGAGCCTGCGCGTCCGGAGCCTGTGCTCCGCAACGGGAGAGGCCACAACAGTGAGAGGCCCGCATACCGCAAAAAAAAAAAAAAGAAAAAAAAAAAAAAAAAGTAGGCACTGTTAGGCACTGTGGAGCATAAGTAGGATCACATGGCTATTTTGATGAAGCACCTTCATTTTATAGATGACAAATTTGCATTCAGAATCATTAAGGATTTTAAATATGATCATAGAGATTGGTAGTGACAGTCAGCATTCATAGTCCAGTTCAAAACTCATTAAATTCTATATGGCTTCTTTCTATCCGAACAAAACATACCCCTGCACTTCAAGGAAATTTGATGATGGTTTGAAGAGATAAACAATTGTTAGTAATATCTACAAGATATTGGTATATATGAAATATCTTATATGAGTGACATGACATGATGGTGAAGTTGAAGGACATATCCCTCCAGCTAGAGGGATCAAGGGCATGGTCAAAGTTGAAGTGAAATTTCATTTAAAACTGAGGAACATTTGGGATTTCAACAAGTGAATGTTTTAGCCAAAGACATTCACAGAAGAAAAGGCAGGAGCACGAAGTTCCACAAAATCACCCCAATGAGTGAGAGTTTGGGTACCATCAATGGAAGCAGAGAAAGAAATTAAATGCTTCAGTTCAGGGTGAATATCTAAAAGAACATTAAGTAGTTACAGTGGGATGTATGTGGCCACACAGCATCAAGGACAAGGGGGTTGTAATGGTCTTTAGGGACTTCTAGCAGTTCTTGTTGGTCTCAGATGAACTTGAAGATCTGGAGTAAGTACTTTGTCCTGCCTCTGGCTTGCTAGACCTACTTTTCTTTACCTTTTCAAGGCCTCTCTGGATATCTCTTTCTTCCTGACACAGTCTCCATCTTCTCAAGGCTTAGTTAAAATATTTTTGCATCTCTTAGTACAGTTGAAAGAAACACAAGGAAAGGATTTCTCATGAATTACCTTTCCCTCTAGAGATGGAGGGGAGACTTCTGACCAACTACATCTTTCAGAGAAATTATATAGTCCCAAGTATAATTTTTTTCCTCTTGGGAGGAAAAACCTGAATATGTTCATCAAGTAAAATAAAAAATTGAGATCTTCTGTCATCTGATTAATGCTGTTTTAAAAATGCAAATGGTATGTGCTTAGTATTTGAACATGGGCTCCATTTGCCCCCCATTTTCTCTTTTATTGTCATCCTTTTGCAAAACCAAAATAGAATGGAAGCTCCATGAAGGAAGGTGCATTACCTATTTATCTACCTTGTTAACCACTATATCCCTGTGGCCAAAAATATACCTTGCACACAAGGCCAAGCGATAATTAAGCTGGCTGTTTTTAGCTCAGTCTGTGTTATATTTAATGCTTTTCTGTGAAAGTCTGAATCTAATGGTCTAATCAATTGTTCAGACAAGACATGCATAAATTAATTGAATTAGATAATCCCAGTGATCTCTCAAAGATTAAATAACAAAACAAAACTATAATTGTACTCCATTAGAGATTCTTTCATACAACAGCATATTACAGTGACTCTGGAATTCAGTTAAATGAAGAAGCAAAACGTGGTATTTGATGGCTGTACAAGTCCTTTATTGTTTCAAATACACGCCAACACCAAGCGCATCATTTCGATTTTATGACAAGATGCAATATCCAGCTACCTCTGAAAATAAAATATATTTTTCAAACTAAATTTCTTTCTAGCAAGCTTTATTATGCATATTCCCTTTGTTGTCTTATACTAGTCACAGATGTTACATGTCAGGCATGATGAAGAGAATATCTTTAGATATTTTTTTAAAGGGAGTTTGACAAGGGAGACTGTATCACAAAGAAAGGATTTATGCTGAATAATTATGAAATGTACTGACTACTCTGATTCATTTATATCAGGACTGAGGTTATAGACAACTAAGAGAGTAGTATAATTAAATGATCAATCATAATTAGTCTAATTGCATATACAAAAATCAAAATAAGGTGCTTCTGTTGGTTGGGCTGAAGTTTTTCAGATCAAATTGACATTTAGTATCAAGTATCTTTTCCGACCACAATGCTATGAGACTAGACATCAATTACAGGAAAAGATCTGTAAAAAATACAAACACATGGAGGCTAAACAATACACTACTCAATAACGAAGTGATCACTGAAGAAATCAAAGAGGAAATTAAAAAATACCTAGAAACAAATGACAATGGAGACACGACGACCCAAAACCTATGGGACGCAGCAAAAGCAGTTCTAAGGGGGAAGTTTATAGCAATACAATCTCACCTTAAGAAACAGGAAACATTTCGAGTAAACAACCTGACCCTGCACCTAAAGCAATTAGAGAAAGAAGAACAAAAAACCCCCAAAGCTAGCAGAAGGAAAGAAATCATAAAGATCAGATCAGAAATAAATGAAAAAGAAATGAAGGAAACGATAGCAAAGATCAACCAAACTAAAAGTTGGTTCTTTGAGAAGATAAACAAAATTGACAAACCATTAGCCAGACTCATCAAGAAAAGAAGGGAGAAGACTCAAATCAATAGAATTAGTAATGAAAAAGGAGAAGTAACAACTGACACTGCAGAAATACAAAAGATCATGAGAGATTACTATAAGCAACTCTATGCCAATAAAATGGACAACCTGGAAGAAATGGACAAATACTTAGAAATGCACAACCTGCCAAGACTGACTCAGGAAGAAATAGAAAATATGAATAGACCAATCACAAGCACTGAAATTGAAACTGTGATTAAAAATCTTCCATCAAACAAAAGCCCAGGACCCGATGGCTTCACAGGCGAATTCTATCAAACATTTAGAGAAGAGCTAACACCCATCCTTCTCAAACTCTTCCAAACAATATCAGAGGAAGGAACACTCCCAAACTCATTCTACAAGGCCACCATCACCTTGATACCAAAACCAGGCAAGGATGTCACAAAGAAAGAAAACTACAGGCCAATATCACTGATGAACATAGATGCAAAAATCCTCAACAAAATACTAGCAAACAGAATCCAACAGCACATTAAAAGGATCATACACCATGATCAAGTGGGGTTTATTCCTGGAATGCAAGGATTCTTCAATATACGCAAATCAATCAATGTGATACACCGTATTAACAAGTTGAAGGAGAAAAACCATATGATCATCTCAATAGATGCAGAGAAAGCTTTCGACAAAATTCAACACCCATTTATGATAAAAACCCTGCAGAAAGTAGGCATAGAGGGATCTTTCCTCAACATAATAAAGGCCATATATGACAAACCCACAGCCAACATTGTCCTCAATGGTGAAAAACTGAAACCATTTCCACTAAGATCAGGAACAAGACAAGGCTGCCCACTCTCACCACTCTTATTCAACATAGTTTTGGAAGTTTTAGCCACAGCAATCAGAGAAGAAAAGGAAATAAAAGGAATCCAAATTGGAAAAGAAGAAGTAAAGCTGTCACTGTTTGCAGATGACATGATACTATACATAGAGAATCCTAAAGATGCTACCAGAAAACTACTAGAGCTAATCAATGAATTTGGTAAAGTAGCAGGATAGAAAATTAATGTACAGAAATCTCTGGCATTCCTGTACACTAATGATGAAAAATCTGAAAATGAAATCAAGAAAACACTACCATTTACCATTGCAACAAAAAGAATAAAATATCTAGGAATAAACCTACCTAAGGAGACAAAAGAACTGTATGCAGAAAATTATAAGACACTGATGAAAGAAATTAAAGGTGATACAAATAGATGGAGAGATATACCATGCTCCTGGATTGGAAGAATCAATATTGTGAAAATGACTGTACTACCCAAAGCAATCTACAGATTCAATGCAATCCCTATCAAACTACCACTGGCATTTTTCACAGAACTAGAACAAAAAATTTCAAAATTTGTTTGGAAAAACAAAAGACCCCGAATAACCAAAGCAATCTTGAGAACAAAAAACGGAGCTGGAGGAATCAGGCTCCCTGACTTCAGACTATACTACAAAGCTACAGTAATTAAGACAGTGTGGTACTGGCATAAAAACAGAAAGATAGATCAGTGGATCAGGATAGAAAGCCCAGAGATAAACCCACGCACATATGGCCAACTTATCTTTGATAAAGGAGGCAGGAATGTACAGTGGAGAAAGGACAGCCTCTTCAATAAGTGGTGCTGGGAAAACTGGACAGGGACATGTAAAAGTTTGAGATTAGATCATTCCCTAACACCATACACAAAAATAAGCTCAAAATGGATTAAAGACTTAAATGTAAGGCCAGAAACTATCAAACTCTTAGAGGAAAACATAGGTAGAACACTCTATGACATAAATCACAGCAAGATCCTTTTGGACCCACCTCCTAGAGAAATGGAAATAAAAACAAAGATAAACAAATGGGACCTAATGAAACTTCAAAGCTTTTGCACAGCAAAGGAAACCATAAACAAGACCAAAAGACAACCCTCAGAATGGGAGAAAATATTTGCAAATGAAGCAACTGACAAAGGATTAATCTCCAAAATTTATAAACAGCTCATGCAGCTCAATAGCAAAAAAACAAACAACCCAATCCAAAAATGGGCAGAAGACTTAAATAGGCATTTCTCCAAAGAAGATATACAGACTGCCAACAAACACATGAAAGAATGCTCAACATCATTAATCATTAGAGAAATGCAAATCAAAACTACAATGAGATATCATCTCACACCAGTCAGAATGGCCATCATCAAGAAATCTAGAAACAATAAATGCTGGAGAGGGTGTGGAGAAAAGGGAACACTCTTGCACTGCTGGTGGGAATGTGAATTGGTACAGCCGCTATGGAGAACGGTATGGAGGTTCCTTAAAAAACTACAAATAGAACTACCATATGACC
Source organism: Mesoplodon mirus (assembly GCF_964341445.2). Lineage (NCBI taxonomy): Eukaryota > Metazoa > Chordata > Mammalia > Artiodactyla > Ziphiidae > Mesoplodon > Mesoplodon mirus. Next base: position 15,089,811 of record NC_138988.1, on the reverse strand, counting down.
CAGCAATCCCACTACTGGGCATATACCCTGAGAAAACCATAATTCAAAAAGAGACATGTACCAAAATGTTCATCGCAGCTCTATTCACAATAGCCCGGAGCTGGAAACAACCTAAGTGTCCATCATCGGATGAATGGATAAAGAAGATGTGGCACATATATACAATGGAATATTACTCAGCCATAAAAAGAAATGAAACTGAGCTATTTGTAATGAGGTGGATAGACCTAGAGTCTGTCATACAGAGTGAAGTAAGTCAGAAAGAGAAAGACAAATACCATATGCTAACACATATATACGGAATTTAAAAAAAAAAAATGTCATGAAGAACCTAGGGGTAAAACGGGAATAAAGACACAGACCTACTTGAGAATGGACTTGAGGATATGGGGAGGGGGAAGGGTAAGCTGTGACAAAGCGAAAGAGAGGCATGGACATATATACACTACCAAACGTAAGGTAGATAGCTAGTGGGAAGCAGCCGCAGAGCACAGGGAGATCAGCTCGGTGCTTTGTGACCGCCTGGAGGGGTGGGATGGGGAGGGTGGGAGGGAGGGAGATGAATGAGGGAAGGGATGTGGGAACAGATGTATATGTATGACTGATTCACTTTGTTATAAAGCAGAAACTAATAAAAAAAAAAAGAAAAAAAAATTGACATTTAACATAATTAATTAATTAATTTCAATTCCTTAAATCAGGGCATGCTTAAGATAAACACTAATTACAAACCTAATGGCTACAGAGGGGTTTGAAATAAAATAAAAGTAATGGTAACCACAGTCTCTCTCCCACCCTTTTCCTCTCCAGAAATAAAGTCTTCTGTTTCTGATTTTAGGTTGTTATGAGGGCTATCTCTATAAAAGGGTAGGCAAACAGGAGATTATTTTCTTTCTACTTGGGTGTCTGAAAATGTCTTTTCTTTCTTCCCTTTCTCCCTCCCTCCCTCCTTTACTTCCTTCTCAATCCTCCCAAATTTAAATTTATCTGTCCGTAACTTTTAGCATTCACAATAGGTGATGAGACTTTGATGCTCTTCTCATTAGTAGTGAACTTGCTTTTCTTTTCTCAGGACATTTTTGGGACTTTCTTTTTATTTTTAGTGTTATTTCAAGATATTTTAGTGTTATTTCAAGTGCAATTTCAAGATAACTTGTCTGGGTTCTTTAAATTTTTTTTTGCTGCATGCTCTGGGTTCAATTCTGAAGGTTTAGGTCTTTCTTCATCTCTGCAAAATTATCTTCTATTACTTCCTATTCTTTATTTCTAATGTTCTCTCTGCAATATTGAACCTTCTGAGTTTGTCCCATTTTTGTATTTTTTTCCTTTCCTCATACATCATAAGAATTATTCAACTTTATTTAGAAGTTCTATTGTTAATTTTTGACAATTATGTTCTTACTCTCTAAGAGAACTTTCTTGATTTAAAAATTTTATAGCATACTATTCATTTTTTATGGTTGTAATAGGTTTTTAAATCTTTCTGTATAGATTATAACTTTAAATTTTTTCCTATAAATTAGGTCTGTTTCTTTTGAAAAAAGCTTGTCTATTTATTTCTCTTGTTTCTACTCTTTCAAGTTGCTGCTTTTAGTGATCTTTGGTTGTCAGTTCATACTTTAAAAGGACAGTGATACTGGCCACAGATTCCCTAAAATGCTCAGATAAGAAAAGAACCAGTGTCCTCATTAAAGACCTTACCTTTTCCTAAGGAGATAATCCAGTTCTTTTAGAGAGGAGTCATTTGCTTTTGGGATATTGTTTCCTTCATGGTAAACATCTTTGCCCTTGACCCTCTATGCTCCTTTGGGAGAGAAAATATTATCGAGCTGTGACAATTTATAGGACCTTCCAATTAATTTCTGGTTTCTGCTCCCATTGTGTTCCCAAACTTTCAGTACCTGATTACTCTGAAGTCAAAGGCTGGAAAGGGGTTTTGTTGGGCAGATTCTCCCACTTCTAAGGAAAATAATTTTTCTACCTATTCTATCCATTTTACAACACCTAGAAATTTGTTGAAATGTTTCCTTTTTTTGGTATGCTTTCTTTTCCTTTGCATTTCTAAAGTTATTTCCATTATTACTTTTTTTTCCAGTGGACTCTCAGTAGTGAAGTAAATATGTAAGTCTAGTTTACCATATTGAATTCAAACTGGGAGTATGCTTTTAAAAATAAATCCTGTATGACAACTGTTCACAGATCTAAGAATCTAATATCCGTCTCCTAATAACCCTCCAGATTTACTCAAAAAGTTTGATTTTCTCTTATTTCCTAACCAAGTACTTTTAGACACCATATTTGTAGGGTCAAGATTATCTTTATAAACAATGATGTATCTAGAGTGGATCTATTTGGATTGACTGTATTTCTCAAGTTAGAATTGTTAAAATTTTATATGAAATCTCTGTAGCTTAAAATGGTAAGCTAGTTTGAAATAGGCCAGTTCTCACACTAAAAATCAGTAGAAAAGAAACGTAAACTTACTCTCTCACAGTTTCCACTATCAGCACAGATTATATGGGTCCCTTGTTCAGGGTCTCCAATGTTGAAATCAAAGCATCAGCCATGGCTGTGATCCCATCTGAGGCTGGGGGTCCTCTCTTAAGAATGTTCGGGTTTTGGTTCTGTGTGGCTACAGGACCAACGTTGCTGTTTTCTTAGTGACTATTGTCTGGGAGATACTACAGGTCCTTAACATATGTCCACAGTTTCTTCCCATGTGCCCCCCCTTCCTGGTCCCTCTCACAACATGGAAATTTACTCTGTCTTCAATGCCAGCAAAGAGCATCTCCCTTGCCTTAAATCTCTCTGACTTCCCTTGTCCTTGAGCTCTAAACCCAATTTTAAAGAGTTTATATAATTAGGTCAAACAATCCTGACCTACTCATCTGATTTAGAATGAATAAGAATAAAACCTCTTTTGATTAATTTAAAATCAATTACATTTGTAATTAATTACATTTGTAAAATCCCTTTGTCACAGAAAATAATAGAATCAAGGGAATAATACCCCATCATAGTCACAGTTCCGTCTCTCATTCAAGGGAGAAGATTACACAGGGCATATACACCAGGGGCCAGGAATCTTGGGAGCTGTCTTAGAATTCTGCCCACGGCACCAGTAGACAAGTCCATATAATCAAAACCAAGAGAAAGAAAAATAAAATAAAACAGATTCCCTGGATAACTTCCAGATATTTGGATACACAGATTTTTAAATACCAGTGTTTTATATACTAAAAAATTGTGTAGTCATAAAAATGTTTAGTAGAGAACTGAAAATAGGATTGCCAGCTTTAGCAAACAAAAATATAGACTTTCAAGTCAAATTTCAACTTCAGATAAACAGCAAATACTTTTTTTTAGTAAAAGTATGTCTCATAAAATATTTAGGACATACTCATACTAAAAATTATTTCTTGCTTACCTGAAATTTATATTTAACTTGGAACACTTTCTTTTATTTTGCAACACTAACTGTAAACTATAAAATAACTTAAAATTTTGAAATGTAAAATATAAAAAATATAATTAAGGACTCAGATTCAAAGAACCACATGTTAGATACAATTGACAACAGGATTAATGAACTGGTAAGTAGGTCAAAAGAGACATGTACTGAAGCATTAAGAAGAAAATAAAAATAAGGAAAAATCCAGAAAAGAACACAAGAAACGGTATGGGAATAAAAGTCTAAAATATTTATTATTGTGGTCCCAGATGGAGAACAGAGAGAGAATAGGGAGGAATACTTAGGCACTGCTTTCTACATACCAGGGACCATGCTAAGTGCTTTACATGTATTAACCCATTTAATCCTTACAACAGTCCAGCGACATTATTATGTCCATTTTACAAATGAGATCCACAGAGATAAAGCAAATCCCACAAAGTCACCCAGGTAGTAAGTGGTAGAGCCAGACATTAATTCATTCTCTTAATCACTGTGCTATATTGCCTACCTATATCATGAGGAAACCAGTGTTGGAAAATAAATTTTTGGCCACTGTTGTTTTGTTTTTACTCATAGGAATTGTAGCAAAAGAATCTTGATCCCTACTGCAAAAATATAAGCAAATAATTTCAATAAAAATTATAAGCATTGATGTATTTGGGTTACTAAGGGCACAAGGAGGAGGGAATTTGGTCAATAAGAAGGATTTGTTAATAAGTTCCTGTAGGAGATGAACATGAGCTGGGCCTCTAAACCAAAAGTTAGGTTGGTAGTTCTAAGACTTGACCATGCATTAGAATTGACTGGAGGGCTTGTTAAAATGCTAAATGCTGGACCCCAACCTCAGAAATTCTGATTCTGAGGTCTAGGCTGGAGCCATAGCATTTGCATTTCTAATAAGCTCCCAGGTGGTGGTGATACTGTCAGACCTCATTACCAACCAGAGTTAGGTGGAAAAGAACAAAGTTCCAAACACAGGGCAAGAAGAAGGGTTGAGTGGAAGACTAAACACTATTAGTATAGTCAAGTCACACAAGAGAGAGGTAAAACAGAAGTCAGATTATAAAGTAACTTATAGTCACGCTTAGTGGTATGGATTTAGATCATAAAAATGCAATGAGGGGCTTCCCTGGTGGCGCAGTGGTTGAGAGTCCACCTGCCGATGCGGGGGACACGGGTTCGTGCCCTGGTCCAGGAGGATCCCACATGCCGCAGAGCGGCTGGGCCCGTGAGCCACGGCCGCTGAGCCTGTGCATCCGGAGCCTGTGCTCCGCAATGGGAGAGGCCACAGCAGTGAGAGGCCCGCGTACAGCAAAAAAAAAAAAAAAAAAAAAAAATGCAATGAGCCAGCCTATAATTCTTTTGAAACCTCAAAATTTTATTCAAATGTAATAATAACAAAAACAACAAGGCTTGATAAGAAAAAAAATAGGGGTTTTTGTGTGTGTATGAACAGTTTGGAAGAGAGGGTCAGAAGAAGCTAAAAAGCTTGCATTCCTAGACCCTTGGGTGTACAAATATCTGTGGCTAACAATGGTTATGTCTTGCCTCTTTCCTCCCTTTTCCTTGAATACACACAAACTTATACTCTGAGTGACACTATATCTGCTGATCAGGTCCATCTGGCTCAAATAAAATGTTGAACATCCTTGCCAAAAGCTTGAAGAGAATAGTGTTGCCCTTCTAAGTCTGGGGACATATTTTTATTTATGAAGATGGAATCACTTTGCATGAAATTTGATCTGGACTTGAATACTAGATTATGAGACGGGGTGCCAACAAAAGCAGCATTCCATGTCTCAGGTAGAAATGTAACCTGCCACCCCCTTCCCCAACCATACTTTCTCAATCCCTGTGTATGTGCAGGTGCGTGTGCCCATGCACATACCACAAACTGAATTTGACTCTTTTTCTTTCTGACTCTACTGATTGAGTACATGATTAAATTAGTAGACATGACTGATGTTTTCTTTTTTCCTTGAGTAGTTACAGATTTCTTATTGAGAGAACTTTGAGCAGACATTTAGAAACTATAGGGTTTTTTCCCTCCTTTTTCTTTGTGCCATTCTATCTTAATGTTTCAAAACTGCATTACACTAAACTATGCATTTTATACATACAAACGATTTGAATAAATAATGTGTATGCATTCTATTGTTTAATTAATTAATTCAGGAAAACCATTTCATTTAACATGAGAGCTAATCTCAAACCAATGTAATCTGGTTTCTAACATTTTATCCCCTATATTTGAGACTGGAAAGCATTCCAGTACATTCCTTGGACTCTTCCAACATCTGCCTGCTAGAAATGGGAGGGTCTATTTAACATTTGATCTCGCAGTATTTATCACTCATAAACCAGAAACAACTTAAGCCCTATGAAGTATGGAGATTTAAAGCAAACCTTTATTTAACATTTTCTGTGTCAACCTTTCTCCAACTTGACCTGCCAAGCGGATTTCATAGCAGATGACCCTGGAACATGAAAAAGTGTTTGCTCTTATGTCTCAGCCATTAGTGTTAAATTAAAGACTACAAGGTTTGGATCACATGGCAACCTTTGGTGCCTTATGCTGCTAATGCTGGCCAAGAACAGGAGCATCTGAATATTTATATGTTTATTCCTGTGGAATACTAAGAAAGCTTTGGACAGTTGACAAATATATGCCTATAGCACTAAACCTAAGGGAGCATCCAATTCACTTGCAGGCAGCTTTTCATGGATATGAAAACTATGTTGATGCTAAAACAATGTCATATGAACTGTTTAAAAATAACTATCCTGGAAACTCATTTTTCTGAAAAAAATCCTTTCAACTAATATTTATGGCAAAATATAAGATTTGTCTGTGGAGTGGTGAGCACAGTAGGAGAATGCATTTAGATTTCCTGCACATTCCCCATAAGTATAAATTACACCAGTCTCTTTACATGTGTTATCCCATTTTGTTCTTCTAATGACCCACTAAAGTGATAGCTAATACTACCTCCATCTTTAACCTTCACTACAATCTATCCACTCATGTGTACGCATATAGCTGCTCATGTTTATCGAGGGGGCTGGTGTGGCTTGCCCACAGTCTTATTCTACCTTCAAAATTAAGTTCAAAAATGTCTATTATTTCTTATCTTTACCAACAGCAGTTTATCTTTAAATCAGTTTATCTTCTGTCCTTCCTTTGGCTACCACAATAGACACTTAATTGTTCTCCCTGCCTCCAAATTTCACCCCCTCTCAACTTATTCTCCATTTTTAAGCTCTTGCTGATGAAACTGCAGAGACTTTTTGAACATAGAAACATAGAATGACATCTGAACTACCTACCATGGTCTAAAAGGCTCTGCATGGTATCTCAGGTTGCCAGATTAAGAAAAGAATTATATATGTAACAAATATATATATATTTATATATGTTACAAAATTTTGTTTTAGACATTTATAAATTATATAAAATATATAAGTGTAAATAAATATAACACACACATAGATATATATTCAGTCCACTTGTGCGTGTGTATATATATTTACATATATATGCTGGATATACAGTTGATTCTCATTACTCACAGTACTTATGTTCTATAAAATTGCCAACAACACTGAATTAGCAAATATAGAACCATTGTTCCCGGGAAAATGGAGGGTTAGGTTTCTGAGAGCCTCCAGTTGGAACACTGTCATCAACCAATCAATACATAATCTTGTATTATGTGTGTTTCTGTTTGAATATACATAAATATATTTGATTCACTTAATATTTGAACTCATGATCAATAGCAATGTAACTCATGCCTGAAAGAAGTTTATCTAGCACACATATTTTCCTCCTAAGGCAAATGTGATCTTCTTGGGCTTAGGAAGAATAGACAGCACTACAGCTTGGGGACCACTCTGAACAGAAAAATCACCAGCAAAAGCAAAAATATACAAGAAATATGTGGTGCTAAATAGACTATGAAAAGGACACATGTATAGTATGAGAGCTTAAAGGAGAAGGTAGAGCACTGCCTTGACTTCAGCTAGGACAGTACGTGTTGGGTGAGTTAAACTTTCTGATTCTCTGCACATGTCCATGAATGACTGTGACAACAGCATGCATATTGATTTGGGGGTTACAAGTAAATGTTAACAAGGAGGCAAATTCATAAGTTCATAAATATGGAATCTATAAATAATGAGAGTCAACTGTATATATATAAATGCCCAGTTATATTTGAATTTCAGATAAACACCAATTAAGTTTTTAGCATATCTCACAAAATATTTGGGACATACTTATACAAAAAAATTTACTATTTATCTTTTTTTTTTTTTTTTTTTTTTTTTTTTTGCGGTATGCGGGCCTCTCACTGCCGTGGCCTCTCCCGTTGCGGAGCACAGGCTCCGGATGCGCAGGCTCAGCGGCCATGACTCACGGGCCCAGCCGCTCCATGGCATGTGGGATCTTCCCGGATCGGGGCATGAACCCGTGTCCCCTGCATCGGCAGGCGGACTCTCAACCACTGCGCCACCAGGGAAGCCCTACTATTTATCTTAAATTCAACTGGTTGCCCTATATTTTATCAGGCAATCCTATCTGATAGTTTTCTACCTCTCCAAACTTACCATGCTTCACTTTCTTTATTGATCACTGTATTCCAGCCTCATTTTCTTCCTTTATGCTCCTGTGAAATCCCAAGACTGTCCCTTCTTGGAGTCTCTTACTGACCCCTGACCTCATTCCCAGGCGCTCATAAATCATTCATGATCTCCATCCAAATCTTTCTTGACTCCCATGTCCTTCTTTATCCTATACATCAGTAGCCAATTTGGCTACCATACGCTATTATTATAATTTATGACTTTTATTTATGTGTGTTTCTTATTTTGGTCCTGCCTCCCTTAAAAGGCTGTTTTCCCCAAAGACTATGTTTATTTCCATTTTGCTACACAAAGCCTAATACAGTACCTGATACATAAAGCCTTTTTAAAGATATTTGTTGAAGAATAAATGATATAAAGAATAAAGGGAAAGGGTATGAGGATTTACAGAACAGAAGCCTTAGCTACATATCTGAACCTAGTCTACTCATTAACCCGTTGACTAATTTTCCAAATATTTATGGAGCACCTTGAGCCTTGGCACTGTGCAAGTCTCTGAAGTGAAAGATAAGAAGGACAAGGTTCCTGTCCTCATGAACGTATACTTTGCTGGGACAGACAGGAAGTAGACAAATAAGTAATTCAATAATAGCTTGCATCATTGCCAAGAAAGAAACAAGCACAGGAATTATATGGAGAATAACTGGGGAGTTATCATGGATAGAGTGACCAGGATTTCAAATCTTTTGCTAAGACAAGAATAAAGTCCTTATGCTATATGATCTCCGTGTTTAAAAACATTTGAAATGTATATCCTAACATTCTAAAGACTGCTCTAAAGAGATTATCTTCTTGACCTTATAAATTAATGTGTGGTGAGACAGTGCAATGACTAGAACACTGACATTTTGACCCCCTGTGCTGCCACTGTTTCACAATATGATGAATAAATTATACACATATGTACACACATGTATACACTATATTCGGTTAATTTTCACTGCTTTATATGCAGAGAACTAACAGTGTAAATGACATAACCATTGACATAAAATGCAATTAAATTCAAAATAATCAGTATCTTCATAATCACACTTTTCAAAGGGTTTATGCAGTCATATTTTAATTTATTTCATGACACACAATTTTATTGAGCACTTATTTTAAGCCAGACACTGTTATAGGATACAACAACAAACAAAAGCAGAAAATCTAAAATTTTACTTTAGGTATGTGAAAGGCTTCTAAACAAATTCCAACATCAGTATGTCTGATTTATAGCAGCAAGAACATAATACATTAATGTGTTAGCAATCTTTATCCTAAAAGTATTTGTGCAGCTTTAACTAATTAATCCTCATGATACTAACTAGTGGATAAAGCTTCTGTACTAAACATTACACATTCTTTTTTTTTTAAATATGACAATTCTTATAAACAGTGTGTCCATTGCCAAAAATCCACACAAGCATTCTGGTTTTAAACTCTCTAAAGCTAAGAGAACTGCAATCCACTGCTGAAAGTTGACTTTTTCTCTGTTGCTCAGGACTTATGCATTTTGACAGTAGAGTTTCAGAAACTGTTTAGCTATTTTTAAACCATGAGGTACTCATTCTCATCTTAAAGTTTATCATGGATATTTCCACCAGGCTAGGCAGGGAAACCTGGATGAGAAGTTTGTGACTAAAGGGCTGTATAACTTTGGCAAGTTACCTAAGCTCTCTGCATCTCTTCATACTCTAGCCCACCAGCCATCATAATACTTGTCTTACTTATCTACCAGCACTGTTAAGAGTATCACATAAAATAATGATGCCATTCTTTCCTGGAAACAATACACTGACTTCCTACTGAACCTAGAATAAAACGTAAACTCCTTTCACAACCGGCAATGCTTTCCTTCTTCTAGCCCCTGACCACATTTCCAACTTCTCCTGACATCCTCTCGCTCATTATTTCCATTTTCATTGCAGTGGCAAACTTTCAGTTTTTCAAGCATATCAAACCCTTTCCTTGCCACAAGTTCCTTTGGCCTGCAATCTTTTTTCTCCCACTTTTCATATACTTGGTCCTTTCCATTTTCTAGGTTTCTGCTTAAATTTCACATCATTAGAGATAGCTACACTTACTATTTGTCACCTCAAATAAGACATACCCATATTATTTGTCTAAGAGCACCCTGCTTATTTTTTATGACACTTGTCTTACATGTTTTGTTATTTTTTTAGACATTTTTTTGCTACTGTTTTCTCTATAGCCAGCTAGGCTCTAAGTCCCAATAAGGGAAGGACAATTTGTGTTTTATTCACCACTATACACCCAGTACTAGCATAGAGTGGATACAGGATGTGTCTCAATCTTTACTATTAACTGAATTAATAAATGAATATTTATGTAAGCGATTAGAGTTTGTTAATTAAAGGAAAGAGGAATTAAATCAGGTTGACAAGACCTGACTTCACTCTTGGTTTTTCATTGTCTCTTTAACTTAAGCCAAGTTGTTCCTCATCTCTGGATTTCATTCCTCATTGGTAAAATAAAAATAATGGAAATGTAATACACGCAATGCATGTAATACATGTGGACATATACTGTATAATGCCAGCCATGTACAAATATAAGGTGCTATTATTTATAAGATCAATAACATTTTTAAAAAGAAGATAATTCCATAGATACTTACATTTCTTTAGAGACTTCTAGTCCTTCACCAAGAAAGTTCAAGACAGAATCAATGAAAGTAAATACAATCTTTGTGACCTGTTTTGATTTTCCAGTTCCAATTCTCTTTTGCCTCCTGGCCTGGTGATGTCTTTCTTGCCATTACTTCTAATTTTCACGTTTCTCCAATAGTGTAAGTAATATAAAATTGCAATATAAACTTGGTAAACTTGGTTAATGAGAAAACTTATGAAAAGAGTGAAAATAAAAGTAATGAAGAAAAAAATTTTTCTCATTTCTTTCACCACTTCTGAAGACTGTTAGTTAGTAGAATGATGGAGTTGATCCTAGAGCAGGGACATTTTATTCACTGTCCAATCACAATGTCTAACCAATGGGATCATTAATATGTAATTACTATTATAAGAAATTACTTATATTTGCATCACAGTTTTTGAAATCTGAAATCTAATGATATTTTGAAGAAGAAAAAAGAGATAAAATATCTGCCTTCCCAAATTGCACTATTCTCTATATCAACCAGGTATTTAGTCAGGGAGAAATCTTAGGGAAAACTATTAAAAATTAGAGGAATGAGGCTCTTTCAGGAGAATTAATTTACCTCTCCCCACTATCCTTTTAGAAGCATAATTGACTTAGAGGCACAGGACATGCCAATCCTATTAAACACGTGAGCCTATAATGTACAGGACTGCAGATCTAAATGTCACCTCTTAAGCTCCCTTATGACACATACTTGGATGCCACTGAGTCCTGACTGTGGTGGGATGTGCTTCTTGAAGGAGGCTTGGAGGTCATCTGTTTATTCTGGCATGAGTTTCACTTATGAAGACTTGGTAGCAATTAGTTTCTGGTTTGTTTTACAGTAATTAAAAATGAAAATAAGCTTGAATTTCTATGTGCCTCACATACATAACCATTAATCCCATTTATAATTCAGAAGCTCTATGGGGTAATTAGGGCTCATACACTGTTTGTATAGGTTGAGTCTCAATCATTTTGGGGCTGCTATAACAAAGATACCATAGACTGGGTGGCTTAAACAACAAACATCTATTACTAACATTTCTCAAACCTGGAAAGTCCAAAATGAAGGTTTGGGCAGACGTGGTGTCTGATAAAGTCACTTCCTGTTTGGCAGACAACCATGTTCTCTTTCCATTCTCCTAGCAAACTCTTGCAAGTCTCGTCTAAGGGCACTAATCCCATTCATAAGAGCTCTACCTTCATGACCTATTTAGCTCCCACTTCCTAATGCCATCATACTAGAGGTCAGGAAACCAACATATGCATTTTGGGGAAACAATTTAATTCATAATAAGTTATCAGCATCCTGATGGGAGTTGCAAAGCCCAAACAGAGATAAAAACAGGGATCACTACTGAGAAAAGATGAGCCGACTGCACAAACCTTGCTTGGGAAGCCAAATGGAGTTAGGGTCAGGGAAAAGGTCTGCATCAGTAGCCAATGGGAAGTGGCATATTTGAATAATGCAAGAAGGGAACCTTGATTCCATGGGCCAATTGTAAGTCAAAAATCCAGGCACTGAGTAAGAATAAAACTGTCGTGAGAGTAGGCATCTGATTAAACCTCATTCCAGACAGATTTTCATAGTTCAGATTTTTTTTAAGGTTCAAGGTCCCCTTTATATTGAAAACACTCCAGTTAACTATGAAGAGTCAGTGCTTTGAGTCCTAGTTCATATGCTGGTTTCAGAGTTTCTTTCTGTACCAGTTTCTAGCAATAGCCCACAATGGTTAGAATAGCGGGATTTTAACATGGTTTACTTCAGTATTAAGACATCTCAAAGGAATCCCTGTAATGGTCTCCAGATACAAAGGTCAGGGGACTAACAGTCCAACGCTCTCACATTCTTTTTTTAAAAAAAGGTCTTGATTTGTAGGATTTGCTTATTACTCTGTAGTAAATACTCACAGCATGGCCAATTTCAAGTTATCAAAAGTTAAAATTCCTGGATATCTTACACTGGTGCTCTCTAGCTGTTTCAAATGGGCTCTAGAACACCACTAACTATTAAATAAGGTTTCCAAAAGAAGGAAGAGAAGTGACTTATCCAAAATCTCCAGATTCTGAGACAAAGTCAGTCCTCACCCCCTTGTGTTGAGGATTTGAGCCCATCTTTCCTTGTTGCAGCATTGAATTCTTACATGTATTCTCTTTTTCTTCTGCCTACCTTGGTTCTTCCCTCTCCAATGACTCATTCCCAACAACTAATAACCATGTTCTATCATCATTCATTCTTAAATGAAAAGCCATCACTTTAGCTCATATTTCACTGTGACCCAAATTTTCTACTTCCCTACCCAGACAAACTTCGTAAAACAATTGTCTTTTATTGCTATGTCCACTTCTCACATTTCACAGAAATTCAACTATTAGTCCTCAAAATATCCTCCACATTGCTAAATCAAATAGCCTCATTTTTAGCCTTAACTTAATCTTCTAGCAACTTTCAACATGGTTGGCTACACATGACTTCTGGAAATCACTTCTCTTTGCTTCACTGGCACTAAATTATGATGATTTTTCCTCCTGTCTCTCTGATTGCTCCTTTTTTACCTCAAAAGGCCAAATATTGGAGTGTTTCAATACATTATCCTGAGTCTCCTTTTTTCTTTGTCTGTACACTCAACATTGTGGCTCAAATTCAACACATTCTAAATGCTGAAAAATCCCAAATCTCAACCTGAAGTCTTGACCTCTCCTCAGAACTCCAGTAGTAAATATCCAACTTGGTACTTTCATTTGGATGTCTGAGACACATTTTAAACTTAATAGGACCTGGACAAAATTTTTTGTCTACACCATCTGTTGGCAAACTACAACTAAAATCTGATCCTCCACATAATTTTGTTAAGTAAAATTTGATTGGAGCACAACCACATAATATATATATTTTTTTACACATTTTGTCTATAGCTTATTTCACACTGCAGTGGTAGATTTGAGTAGTTAAAACAGAGGCTGTATAGTCTTCAAATACTAAAATGCTTACTATCTGGTCCTTTAGAGAAAGTTTGTCAACATCTGGTTGATATACTCAACCTTCTCTTATTCCAGTAAGTCTTCACCTGATTAGATAACACCACCTTCTGTCTCATTTCCCGAGCCAAAATTCTCAAAATTATGTTTGTTTGTTTTCTTTTCCTTACCTACTACATCCAATGTATCAGGAGTTCCTCTGGACCTTACCTTTAAAATAAGCCCTTACTCTTTCTATTTTTAAAATCTCCATGGCAACCACCATTGTCTGGTGTATGAAGCACTGACACAACTTCTTAATGCTTTTTTTTTTGCCCTTTTATAATCCTTACAATCATCTTAAATTTTAGAAAGTTCTTCCTAAATTACATATCGGAGAGCCCTTCCCCTGCTTAAAAATTTCCAATAGCTATCCATTTCATCTAGAATAAAATTCAACTCCCTATTTTATCTTACAAAGTCCTAGATGATTTGCATTCTTCCTCTTTCTGCTGTAAGCTCTTTTCTCCTGCTTACTCACTGCATTCCAGCCTCACTGAGTTTTCTGTTCCTCCAACATGCTAAGTTCCCATTTCTGGACCTTTGCATTAATCACTGCCTCTGCCTGGGATTCTCTTCCTCCATGAGTGCCTGCCATGAAAAGCTCCTTCTCATCAATCAGCTTTCAGCTCAAATGTCACTTCCTTCAAGAGGCTTTTTCTTAATCACTCAACCTAATACCATCACCAAGGCATATGCTATCATATTATCACTTACCCAGTTTTTAATTTCCTGCAAAGCACTTTTCACTATAAGATAGTTCTATTTATTTATGTATTCATGTATTTTCTAGGTAATTGTCCGTCTCTCCAAAGTAGAATATAAATTTCTCGAGAATAGGGATCTTTTATGTTCATTGAAGCATCCCTAGTATTAGGAACAGTGCTGAATAGTGGTGTTTGAATGAATAAAAACCTCAGCTTTAGTATGTCAGAGAGGTTCACAAGGCTGTTTTAAAAGATGTAGACCAGGTTGGCTTTCTTAGACTAAATATGAAGGCAGAAGGCAAAACAATGAACTGTATCAAGTAACATATCTATCCTTGTTAAATATTTTGTTTTATTATGTTTTTCTTAAATATTTATAAGCATAAAATTGGTTATAATTAGTCATGTAACTATACAACAGAAACAAATTAAGTAAATTAATGAAATTAAGCATTTACTTGGATGGTTTTGTTAATTTCTGTCACACTCAAGCTCTTTGAGGGTATGGTCCATGTATAAATTTTGCTCTTTAATGCATTGTCTATGCTTATACAGTGCCTGGGACATAGATGTAGCTTAACAAGTATTGGTTGTCAACTAGTGCTGAAGAATAAATAAAAGCATTGCTTTTGCCATCAAAGGACCTGTGTCTAGTAGGGTAGACTTACAGAGACAAATCAGCTGTCCATTCATCTTCTAGAAAACTCCTCTAACCAATTCTGAGCTTCAATATTAATAGTTGACATTTGTTGGTGCTTACTGTGCCACACTCCTACTACACATATTACAGTAACTCATTCAACCCCTCTATCAAGCTTAGAAAGTATATACTATTTATTACTACTTACTACAAAATGAGGATAAAGAGGAACATAGAGATCATCTGGCCACAGCTAGTAAGTAGCAAGCGCTGAGATTTAAAGTCAGTCTGTTTGTATCAAGTCTGAGTTCCACTCCCTCCAGCTGATCAAGGAGTGAATGATCCTTTGTGATTAACAGTGGCCAGGATCTCAGAATCAGAAGTTATATCCCACTACAGTAGAATAGATTTGATTTATTAAGCTTGCATTTTCATAAACTAATCCCCGCCTGCTCTTTTATGCAGTGGCTTTAAATAAACTCCGTTATCTAAATTACAAAAATTTGAAAGTAAAAGGAACTTTGTCAGTACACTTGTTCTACTCCTTCATTTTACAACTGAGGAATACAAAGTTCTAGGGAGATTAAGCTCATATGGCTAGATAGAGGCAAAACCAGGAGAGACTAGAATCTTTTTCCTTTGTAGCACAAGCTACAGAGGAAATTCTGCTCACACTTAATGTCAGGGGGGAAAATGTTTTCTTTCCCTTAGGAAAGAAGTAAAAGCAGATACCTAAATATTTCTCTTTTTTGTCTTACTTTTCCTTCCCTTTAGAACTATTGCTGAAATGTGGCAACCTGCTTAAGTCTGATGTTGAAAATATAATCTTTCTGCATCTTTCAGATGATCCAGAATGCTTTTCATTTATGCATGCATACTTCCACTCATCTTTCCATTCCATTATTTATTTATTCATTAAGGATTACTTGTATGTGAACTATGTGCAAAGCACTCGACTAGGTAAGGGGGGAAATGTTAATTAAATGTGATTTTATTCATATTGACTCTATGCTCCCTTAGGTTTTGTTTTTTTTTTTTTTTTTGGTAATTTGTCTAAGGTCCTTTCAAAGGGAGACAGGCTGTAATTCCTAAATGAAATGAATATAAAGCATATAAAGCACTCACAAACAAAATCTTATAACATCAATATGGCAATATACTGCTGATTGTAACACCTAGCAATTCTTGTCTTAAATTTGCTTTGTTTTTACTTTTATCAATATTACTAGTTAATTTTATTGCATGCCTAATACATGCCAAGCATTCATTAAATGCTTCAAATATATTACCTAATTTAATCCCCTCAACAGTTTATCAGGGAGGGAAAATTTTCCTCTACCCTTCCCAGTTCTTCTGGCTGGCCTAATAATTAAACTGACATGATACAGATTAACAGGACAAAATAAAATTTAATTTTTTGTGTGTGTGTGGTACACGGGCCTCTCACTGTTGTGGCCTCTCCCATTGTGGAGCACAGGCTCCGGACGCGCAGGCTCAGCAGCTATGGCTCACGGGCCCAGCCGCTCCGCGGCATGTGGGATCTTCCCAGACCAGGCCACGAACCCGTGTCCCCTGCATCGGCAGGCGGACTCCCAACCACTGCGCCACCAGGGAAGCCCCAAAATATAATTTTGAAGTTACAAGGAATCCACATAAAATGAGAGATTCCAAAGACAGTGAAGTAAAAGGAAGTATACATCTCATCCTGGATTACGGAAAAGTGGGTAGGGGTCTAGGACTTAAAAGGGAAGGGGAGTTAGCTTCAAGATGGCAGAAGAGTAACACGTGGAGATCACCTTCCTCCCCACAAATACATAAGAAATATATCTACATGTGGAAAAACTCCCACAGAACACCTACTGAACGCTGGCAGAAAACCTCAGACCTCCCAAAAGGCAAGAAACTCCCCCACGTACCTGGGTAGGGCAAAAGAAAAAAGAAAAAACAGAGACAAAAAATTAGGGACGGGGCCTGCACCAGTGGGAGGGAGCCGTGAAGGAGGAAAGGTTTCCACACACTAGAAGCTGCTTCGCGAGCGGAGACTGCGGGCGGCGGAGGGGGAAAGCTTCAGAGCCGCGGAGGAGAGCTCAGCAACAGGGGTGCGGAGGGCAAAGCAGAGAGATTTCCACACAGGATTGGGGCCGACCGGCACTCACCAGACTGAGAGGCTTGTCTGCTCACACGCCGGGGCAGGCGGGGATTGGGAGCTGAGGCTCGGGCTTCTGTCGGATCACAGGGAGAGGACTGGCGGCGTGAACACAGCCGGAAGGGGGCTAGTGCGCCACAGCTGGCCGGGAGGGAGTCCGGGAAAAGGTCTGGAGCTGTCAAACAGGCAAGAGACTTTTTCTTCCCTCTTTGTTTTCTGGTGCGCGAGGAGAGGGGATTAAGAGTGCCGCCTAAAGGAGCTCCTAAAGGAGCTCACGGGCGTGAGCCACGGCTATCAGCGCGGACCCCAGAGACGGGCATGAGACGCTAAGGCCTCTGCTGCCGCCACCAAGAAGCCTGTGAGCGAGCACAGGTCCACACCTCCCCTCCCGAGAGCCTGTGCAGCCCGCCACTGCCAGGGTCCCGTGATCCAGGGACAACTTCCCTGGGAGAACGCACGGCGCACCTCAGGCTGTTGCAACGTCACGCCGGCCTCTGCCACCGCAGCCCCGCCCCGCATCCGTACCCCTCCCTCCCCCCGGCCTGAGGGAGCCAGAGCTCCCGAATCAGCTGCTCCTTTAACCCCGTCCTGTCTGAGCAAAGTACAGATGCCCTCAGGGGACCTACACGCAGAGGCGGGTCTAAACCCAAAGCTGAGCCCCGGGATCTGTGCGAACAAACAGAAGGGAAATCTCTCTCAGCAGCCTCAGGAGCAGCGGATTGAATCTCCACAATCAACTTGATGTACCCTGCATCTGTGGAATACCTGAATAGACAACGAATCATCCCAAATTGAGGAAGTGGACTTTGGGAGCAATTATATATATGTGTGTGTATATATATATCCCTTTTAATCTTTTTCTGAGTGTGTATGTGTGATTTTGTCTATAGCTTTGCTTTTACCATTTGTCCTAGGGTTCTGTCTATCCGTTTTTTGTTTTTTGGGTTTTTTTTTTTTTTTTTTAGTATACTTTTTAGCACTTGTTTTCATTGGTGGATTTGTTTTTTGGTTTGGTTGCTCTCCTCTTTCTTTCTTTCTCTTTTTTTAAATATTAAAAAAAAAATTACTTGCAAATGAAGCAACCAACAAAGGATTAATCTCCAAAATTTACAACCAGCTCATGCAGCTCAATCACAAAAAAACAAACAACCCAATCCAAAAATGGGCAGAAGACCTAAATAGACATTTCTCCAAAGAAGATATACAGACTGCCAACAAACACATGAAAGAATGTTCAACATCATTAATCATTAGAGAAATACAAATCAAAACTACAGTGAGATATCATCTCACACCAGTCAGAATGGCCATCATCAAAAAATCTAGAAACAATAAATGCTGGAGAGGGTGTGGAGAAAAGGGAACCCTCTTGCACTGCTAGTGGAAATGTGAATTGGTACAGCCACTATGGAGAACAGTATGGAGGTTCCTTAAAAAACTACAAATAGAACTACCAGATGACCCAGCAATCCCACTACTGGGCATATACCCTGAGAAAACCATAATTCAAAAAGAGTCATGTACCAAAATATTCATTGCAGCTCTATTTACAATAGCCCGGAGATGGAAACAACCTAAGTGTCCATCATCGGATGAATGGATAAAGAATATGTGGCACATATATACAATGGAATATTACTCAGCCATAAAAAGAAACAAAATTAAGCTATTTGTAATGAGGTGGATGGACCTAGAGTCTGTCATACACAGTAAAGTAAGTCAGAAAGAGAAAGACAAATACCGTATGCTAACACATATATATGGAATTTAAGAAAAAAAATTGTCATGAAAAACCTCGGGGTAAGACAGGAATAAAGACACAGACCTACTAGAGAATGGACTTGAGGATTTGGGGAGGGGGAAGGGTAAGCTGTGACAAAGTGAGAGAGTGGCATGGACATATATACACTACCAAACGTAAAGTAGATAGCTAGTGGGAAGCAGCCGCATAGCACACGGAGATCAGCTGGGTGCTTTGTGACCACCTAGAGGGGTGGGATAGGGAGGGTGGGAGGGAGGGAGATGCAAGAGGGAAGAGATATTGGAGCATATGTATATGTATAACTGATTCACTTTGTTATAAAGCAGAAACTAACACACCATGGTAAAGCAATTATACTCCAATAAAGATGTAAAAAATTTTTTTAATAATTATTTTTTATTTTAATAACTTTATTTTACTTCGTTTTACTTTATTTTATCTTCTTCTTTGTTTCTTTCTTTTTTTTCTCCCTTTTATTCTGAGCCGTGTGCATGACAGGCTCTTGGTGCTCCAGCCAGGTGTCAGGGCTCTGCCTCTGTGGTGGGAGAGCCAAGTTCAGGACACTGGTCCACAAGAGACCTCCCAGCTCCATGTAATATCAAAGGTGAGGTCTCCATCTCAACGCCAAGACCCAGCTCCACTCAACGACCAGCAAGCTACACTGCTGGACACCCCATGCCAAACTACTAGCAAGACAGGAACACAAGCCCATCCATTAGCAGAGAGGCTGCCTAAGAGAAGAAGACAAGAAGACAAGAGAAGGAAAAGACCTACAATAATAAACCCAAAACAATTAAGAAAATGGTAATAGGAACATACATATCGATAATTAACTTAAATGTAAATGGATTAAATGCTCCAACCAAAAGACATAGACAGGTTGAATGGATAAAAAAAAAAAGACCTCTGTATGTGCTGTCTACAAGAGACCAACTTCAGACCTAGGGACACATACAGGCTGAAAGTGAGGGGATGGAAAAAGATATTCCATGCAAATGGAAATCAAAAGAAAGCTGGAGTAGCAATTCTCATATCAGAGAAGATTGACTATAAATAAAGACTATTACAAGAGACAAGGAAGGACACTACATCATGATCAAGGGATCAATCCAAGAAGAAGATATAACAATTGTTAATATTTTTTCACCCAACATAGGAACACCTCAATACATAACGCAAATACTAACAGCCATAAAAGGAGATATCGAGAGTAACACAAAAATAGTAGGGGACTTTAACACTCCACTTTCACCAATGGACAGATCATCCAAAATGAAAATAAATAAGGAAACACAAGCTTTAAATTATACATTAAACAAGATCGACTTAATTGATATTTATAGACATTCCATCCAAAAATAACAGAATACACATTCTTCTCAAGTGCTCATGGAACATTCTCCAGGATAGATCATATTTTGGGACACAAATCAAGCCTTGGTAAACTTAAGAAAATTGAAATCATATCAAGTATCTTTTCCGACCACAACACTATGAGACTAGATATCAATTACAGGAAACAATCTGTAAAAAATACAAACACATGGAGGCTAAACAATATACTACTTAATAACCAAGAAGTCACTGAAGAAATCAAAGAGGAAATTAAAAAATACCTAGAAACAAATGACAATGAAAACATGACAACCCAAAACCTATGGGATGCAGAAAAAGCAGCTCTAAGAGGGAAAGTTATAGCAATACAATCGTACCTTAAGAAACAAGAAACATCTCAAATAAACAACCTAATCTTACACCTAAAGAAATTAGAGAAAGAGAACAAAACAACCCCAAAGTTAGCAGAAGGAAAGAAATCATAAAGATCAGATCAGAAATAAATGAAAAAGAAATGAAGCAAATGAGCAAAGATCAATAAAACTAAAAGCTGGTTCCTTGAGAAGATAAACAAATTTGATAAACCATTAGCCAGACTCATGAAGAAAAAAACGGAGAACGTTGAAATCAATAGAACTAGAAATGAAAAAGAAGAGGTAACAACTGACACTGCAGAAATACAAAGGATCATGAGAGATTATTACAAGCAACTATATGCCAATAAAATGGACAACCTGGAAGAAATGGACAAATTCTTAGAAATGCACAACCTTCTGAGACTGAACCAGGAAGAACTAGAACATATGAACAGACCAATCACAAGCACTGAAATTGAAACTGTGATTAAAAATCTTCCAACACCCAAACATGAGGTAGATAGCTAGTGGGAAGCAGCCGCATAGCACAGGGAGATCAGCTCGGTACTTTGTGACCGCCTGGAGGGGTGGGATAGGGAGAGTGGGAGGGAGACGCAAAAGGGAGGGGATATGGAAACATATGTATATGTATAACTGATTAAATTTGTTATAAAGCAAAAAAATAAAATAAAATAAATTAAAAAAAAAAAAATTAAAGTTAAAAAAAAAAAAAAAAAAAAAAAATCTTCCAACAAACAAAAGCCCAGGACAAGATGGCTTCACAGGCGAATTCTATCAAACATTTAGGGAAGAGCTAACATGTATCCTCTCAATCTCTTCCAAAATATAGCAGAGGGAGGAACACTCCCAAACTCATTATATGAGGCCACCATTACACTGATACCAAAGCCAGACAAAGACACCACAAAAAAAGAAAACTACAGGCCAATATCACTGATGAACATAGATGCAAAAATCCTCAACAAGATACTAGCAAACAGAATCCAACAGCACATTAAAAGGATCATACAGTATGATCAAGTGGGGTTTATCCCACAAATGCAAGGATTCTTCAATATAAGCAAATCAATCAATGTGATACACCATATTAACAAATTGAAGGAGAAAAACCATATGATCATCTCAATAGATGCAGAGAAAGCTTTTGACAAAATTCAACATGCATTTATGATAAAAACCCTCCAGAAAGTAGGCATAGAGGGAACTTACTTCAACATAATAAAGGTCATATATGACAAACCCACAGCCAACATCGTCCTCAATGGTGAAAAACTGAAACCATTTCCACTAAGATCAGGAAAAAGGCAAGGTTGCCCACTCTCACCACTATTATTCAACATAGTTTTGGAAGTTTTAGCCACAGCAATCTGAGAAGAAAAAGAAATAAAATGAATCCAAATCAGAAAAGAAGTAAGCTGTCACTGTTTGCAGATGACATGATACTGTACACAGAGAATCCTAAAGATGCTACCAGAAAACTACTAGAGCTAATCAATGAATTTGGTAAAGTAGCACGATACAAAATTAATGCACAGAAATCTCTTTCATTCCTATACACTAATGATGAAACATATGAAAGTAAAATTAAGAAAACACTCCCATTTACTCTTGCAACAAAAAGAATAAGATATCTAGGAATAAACCTACCTAAGGAGACAAAAGACCAGAAATGCAGAAAATTATAAGACACTGATGAAGAAATTAAAGATGATACAAACAGATTGAGAGATATACCATGTTCTTGGATTGGAAGAATCAACATTGTGAAAATGACTCTACTGCCCAAAGCAATCTACAGATTCCATGCAATCCCTATCAAAGTACCACTGGCATTTTTCACAGAACTAGAACAAAAAAATTTCACAATTTGTATGGAAACACAAAAGACCCTGAATAGCTAAAGCAATCTTGAGAAAGAAAAACGGAGCTGGAGGAATCAGGCTCCCTGACTTCAGACTGTACTACAAAGCTACAGTATGGTACTGGCACAAAAACAGAAATATAGATCAATGGAACAGGATAGAAAGCCCAGAGATAAGGTGACAATATGTGCGTGGGTTTATCTTTGATAAAGGAGGCAAGAATATACAGTGGAGGGCTTCCCTGGTGGCGCAGTGGTTGAGAGTCCGCCTGCTGATGCAGGGGACACGGGTTCATGCCCCGGTCCAGGAAGATCCCACATGCCATGGAGCGGCTGGGCCCGTGAGCCATGGCCACTGAACCTGCACATCCGGAGCCTGTGCTCTGCAACGGGAGAGGCCACAACAGTGAGAGGCCCGAGTACAGCAAAAAAAAAAAGAATATACAGTGGAGAAAAGACAGCCTCTTCAATAAGTGGTGCTGGGAAAACCAGACAACTACACGTAAAAGAATGAAATTAGAACACTCCCTAACACCATACACAAAAATAAACTCCAAATGGATTAAAGACCTAAATGTAAGGCCAGATACTATAAAACTCTTAGAGGAAAACATAGGCAGAACACTCTATGACATAAATCAAAGCAAGATCCTTTTTGACCCACCTTCTAGAGAAATGGAAATAAAAACAAAAATAAACAAATGGGACCTAATGAAACTTAAAAGCTTTTGCACTCAAAGGAAACCATAAACACGATGAAAAGAATACCCTCAGAATGGGAGAAAAGATTTGCAAATGAAGCAACTGATAAAGGATTAATGTCCAAAGTTTACAAGCAGCTCTTGCAGCTCAATATCAAAAAAACAAAAAACCCAATCCAAAAATGGGCAGAAGACCTAAATAGATATTTCTCCAAAGAAGATATACAGATTGCCAACAAACACATAAAAGAATGCTCAACATCATTAATTATTAGAGGAATACAAATCAAAACTACAATGAGATATCATCTCACACCGGTCAGAATGGCCATCATCAAAAAATCTACAAACAATAAATGCTGGAGAGGGTGTGGAGAAAAGGGAACCCTCTTGCATTGTTGGTGGGAATGTATGATACAGACTTTATGGAGAACAGTATGGAGGTTCCTTAAAAAACTAAAAATAGAACTACCATATGACCCAGCAATCCCACTCCTGGGCATATACCCTGAGAAAACCGTAATGCAAAAAGAGTCATGTACCACAATGTTCATTGCAGCTCTATTTACAATAGCCAGGACATGGAAGACACCTAAGTTCCATCAACAGATGAATGGATAAAGAAGCTGTCGCACATATGTACAATGGAATATTACTCAGCCATAAAAAGAAACAAAATTTAGTTATTTGAAGTGAGGTGGATGGACCTAGAGTCTGTCATACGGAGTGAAGTCAGAAAGAGAAAAACAAATACCGTATGCTAACACATATATGTGGAATCTAAAAAAAAAAAGAAAGGTCATGAAGAACCTAGGGGCAAGATGGGAATAAAGACACAGACCTACTAGAGAATGGACTTGAGGATACGGGGAGGGGAAAGGGTAAGCTGGGACAAAGTGAGAGAGTGGCATGGACATATATACACTACTAAACGTAAAATAGATAGGTAGTGGGAAGTAGCCGCATAGCACAGGGCGATCATCTCGGTGCTTTTTGACCACCTAGAGGGGTGGGATAGGGAGGGTGAGAGTGAGGGAGACAAAAGAGGGAAGTATATGGGTACATATGTATATGTATAACTGATTCACTTTGTTATAAAGCAGAAACTAACACACCATGGTAAAGCAATTATACTCCAATAAAGATGTTTAAAAAAAAATAGGACAGCGAAATGGCTAATCCATCATAAAATTTATAAGTTCCTCACCCCCCAAAATTTCATCTTAAGATGGTTTTATTCATCTGAACAATTCAGCCCTGCAGTAAAGAAGGCAACTAATGTGAGCTAAAGCCCCATATTTGCATTAGCATCAGTCTATACAAGAAAACAACATAACCTATTTTTAATTACATTCATGGTGTTCATCCTGTTAACCTGAAAATTAAACATGCAAAAATGAAAAAAATAAAATAAAAGGGAAGGAAGGGAATTCACAGGAAGGTGAAAAAGAGCAAATATTTGGTACACAAATGTTTGCTGGGACACAAAGAGGAATTTTAAGAAACAGACTTTTCTAGGTTCCTCCTGGTCTATCACACCTAATTCATATTATACTATAGTCATCTTCAGTGATGGCTCCCTCCGTGGAACAGGTCCTCCATCTAAATTCTTTTAGGCAGTAAGAATGGAGAGACGAAAGCTCTACCTGAGCATTTTTTTCTTAAAAACAACATGCCTAAAATAATCCTCAGGCCAAAGAGACACATTTTTGGGTGGGACATTTTGCCCTCTTTCAAGTTCCACAAACAAATGTTTTATTATCCACATTTACAGCTTTAGATTACATTCCTAGTAATTGGTGGAGCCAGGATTCAAAACAAAGCAATTTCCTTAAAGAGTACATGCTTATTATATCATCAAACTGTCTGTAAATTGATAGCTTATATAGAATACACCCCAGAACTTTGGCCAAGAATGTTTAGGAGTCTGTAAATTATTCCACACTGAAAGTAGGAGAACATATCTCTTCTCATTTTTGTCTAACATATACACCTCACTTCCTCTTTGTATGATTTTCCACAGAATTCAACCCCATTAGAAATGTTGCCATGATTTTATTCAATCCACTAATAAGCAACGCTAACAAATTTGGAAATCATGGAACTTATGCATTGTAAATTTTGGTTTTTTTCTTAAATGTGATCCTCTTTTAGAAAATGGTTGTTTTAAAGTTGTACTCATTCAGATTCTGTATCATTTTTGCAGAGTTCTATTTTGTAAGGGCATTAACAACTCAAAAAATGGTATGAGTAAACATGGCTGTTCTCCTGAGCTTGGCTGAGGATTGCAGAAGGCATAAACAGCAATTTGCTCTCTGATTTATTCTGAGCTCTGACACAACTGAGGCCCAAGTATATTATAAAGTGGTTGGCTCCAGTGGTGTTATTAAATTCCTAATAGGGTGCAAACGTTGCTCATTAGATACTCTTGGGTTTGAGTTTCATTTAAATGATGAAAAGATATATATATTTATGTATCATTTCAACTTCATGAGTAAGACTCGGAACAAGCAACTTCCACTAAACCTCATAGACCTAGTCTGAGATAAGCTGGGTCTACCCTGTTTATCAAAATATTGGTAAATTGACCTATATATTTTAAGCCCAAAATATAAACTTTATTTTATATTGGGAGACATATACTGTCAGTTACCTATGCACTTCTCAGTGCTAAGTAGTTGTATTATGAAAGATGAGTGATTCTCTATAAACACAAGATAAATGTGACTACATTTGGACTTTCTCAAAGAATTATAGGTAATGCATGCTCAGAAACTCCCTGTCTCTTTGGAAATAGAACACCCTTTGAAGTTAGTTGATGGTAAAACATTGTAGATTTTTTCTAAGGCAACATAGATGTAACTAGGGTTTGGCTGAGGATAAGGACATTTTCCTACACCACCACCAACTGCTTTCTAAATACTTATTCTACTTATATACAGTATTCATACAATATGTGAGAAGTAATTTGATGCCCTTTTAGTTGCACTGCGCGTTTAACGTGAACTCCAGGATAAAAAACACATCTAAACTTCATCATCTTTCCACTTACTGGTTAAAGAGTCAGAGTTGAGAAGACTCATGTGGGATTCTTGAGCTCATTTTCATTCTTGTGTTTCATAACTTCTGGCCTTCAGTTCCTGATCTGCATAGATGTTAGTGCCTAGTAATCAATCAACATGTTGTAAATTCTATAATGACCATGTAATTAGCATTCCCTCTGCATTTTTTCTGATCCCCTACAGAAAGCATAGAGATGTTGATCACACTGAAAATAAGACATAGGACTTTGGGAACACTGTAGGGCAAACTGAAAAGTAACTGTTCATACTGGCTCCTAGATTTATTGTTTCTGTTTAAGGAAAGATAAACTTAATTCCCCATTAGTTGTTGGAATGTTCACTTACTTTTCAAAGCTCTTTGAAATTAGAAAGGTATTTCACTGTTCACTAAATCTTACCTGATTATTTTTTTACTGGAGAGAAAGTAGTATAGATTTGGAATCCATTATATACTACTTAATTTATTATTTTATCTGTATGTAGAATTAAATGTCACTTTTAGTTTTTATCCATATTTATCATATCTTAGAGCATTTTCTCAAATACCTTAGTTACTTTCAGATAAGCTCCTTCCTAAGGGGTACACATTAACTCCTTCAAAATCACTGATATTATTTAGTAGCTGCCTTAAGGGCATCTCTGAAGTACCTAATGCATGTATAAGGATTGATTTAGATGAAGCATGAAGACTCATATAAAATACCAATATTGACTAATTAATTATTCCTTGCTTTAGGATGCAGATATTTACCATGACATACCCTTGCTCCCTTCATTGCTGGAGGTACTGGCATAGATAGTAAAATAAGTGAAATCAGAATTTGTTCCTACTTCCAATTTCCATCATCTATCATCTAAAGTGCACTTGTTTTTTGTCATATTTTGCTATGAAATTATTAATGTGGCTTTGACTGAATAAAATATGTCATTTATATCTGAAATAGAAAAATGAAATCCCAGAAGAATGATGAGTTGCTGGAAAGATAATTGGAATGAGTGTAATACCTTAATTTATCATATTAAGAAATTTATTTCTAGGCTTTCGGTCTCTATCCATATATACTGGTTCCACAAGTAATGACATAACCACCCTTAGCATTAGAAATTATGATTTCTTTGAAAAGAATATGTTTTTATCTAACTCTTATTTTATGACTACAGGAAGAATGAAAAAAATGTGTATTGATAGAGACTGAAACTAAACCAAAAAATAGTTCAAGAACATCGTCCATGCTATATAATTATTTCTAAATGATATGTATATAGAAAATGGAGACCATGTGTGGTAGGCACATTCCCCCCAAGACTCCCATCCTTTGCTTATTTAAACAAACACTAATCTACTTACCACTGTGGGAGGGTTTTTATAGTTAGAATTAAGATTACTGATCAGCTCATGTTAATTTAAGGAGACTATTTTAGATTATCTGGGTCGGTTCGAATCACATGGGTCCTTGAAAGCAGAAGACCAAGGCAGAATATTGAGGCAGAAGAGATGCATTGGAGAGATAAGGCAGAAAGAGAAGCATGTGAGAGATATGAAGACACCATTATTGGCTTGAAAGGGGCCAAAACCCTGGAAATATGGGCTCTAGCAGATGAGAATGAATGACCCATCTGACAGCCAGCAATGAAATGGCAACCCTGTTTCTACAATTGTGTAGCACTAATGGAACCAGACTAGTCACAATTTTCATGGACTTCAGACCTACAGAACCATAATAAATTTCAGTTGTTTTAAGCCGCTAACTGCGTGGTAATTTGTTATGATAGCAATGGGAAAATAATGCACTATGTTTACCGCAACTGAGATGCTTAAGCAGGCAAACCTCACATTTCTAACCTCTTTGGAGAAGTTAAACCTCTTTGCCGTACTAACACAGTTCCGCCTTTATAGTGATATATCATGCAGTAAGCTGACTTGTGGAAAAGATAAGGATTCCAAGTAGATTCCAAATGACCATTTTTATTTCACTCTTGAGATCAAGTCTTTTCAATATTTTTAACAAATAGGCTATAGCTGGAGTGGCCTCTTCAGAATCCACGTCTCATCCATCATCCCATCGTCTGTCCCCCTTGCTTAAACCCTTTCAATGACTTCTTTTTGCCCTGAGGAAAATAGGACATTTTTTAAAAAGCCCTTGCCTGGTTTGGACTTTACTTGCCTCTCCAGGCTCATGTTCATTTCGCTCTGATTTCTCCACATGGCATGTTTTCTTTGTATCTGCACCCTTTTACTTATTTGATGCCTAGAAGCTCTGTAAATGATTAATAGGATGGGTTCTGGAATCGTATGTGCTAAATTCAGATCCTGGCCCTTTTACCTCCTAGTTCTATGACCTCAGGCAGCACACCTAACTTCTCTGTGTCTCGATTTCCTCATCAATATAATGGAGACAATAAGAGTACCAAACATACTAGTAGCATAGGCTGACATAACAAAATATCATAGACTGGGGGCCTTAAACAACAGACATTTCTTTCTCACAGTTATGGAGGCTGTCCATTGCTTTGGTTCCTGGAGAGACATCTCTTGCTGGCTTGCAGACAACCACCTTCTTGCTGGGTTCTCACGTGGTCTTTCGTGGGTTGATGTGTGGAAAGAGAGAAAGAGATGGCTCTCTCTTCTTCTTATAAGGCCACAAATCCTATGGGATTACACACCTACTCTTACTATCTCATTTAATCTTAATTACTTCCTACAAGCTCTATCTCCAAACACAATCAGTTTGGAGGTTCGGGATTTAACATTTGAATGGGGGGGCACAATTTAGTCAATAGCACCTACTATAGATGGTTGTCATTCACAGAATTTACTTATTTGCATCCCTTCTATTTTCTCTGTACTGTATTTTCACTAACATATTTAATGAATATTTGTGTCCATAAATAACTGTCTATGCAGAGCTCTGATCCCAGACATAGGCAGTAGGCACAAATTCAATTTGGTATTATACTTCCCATAGGACCTAGTTAACTGTGTACCTATAGCTGCAAACATAAACTAATATAGCTATTATTTCATTCATTAAACAGACATTTATTACATACCTACTGAATTTCAGAAATCAAGGATACTTCCATAAATGAAATATATTTGCTTTTAAAATATATTTTCTATTACTAACAGTATGTTTGATCAGATTTAGCAGGAAATTTAGTAAATTTGGCCAAATAGCCATTTGTTGATAAATCAGTCCTTGGAAATATTTCAACCAGTAGAGTTGGGTAGATTTAACTAGAATTCAAGCACACCCTTACACTGGAAGAATATTTTGTTTTATTTTAACAAAATTAGTTTCATTGAGTGTTTATTATAAGCTAAACCTATTGAAGAATTATAAGAAAAATACATATGAAGCACCTTGGATTGTGCCTGGCACATAAGTGCTTATTTTTTCAAAAAATATTGTTTGAGCCCTACAAACTGCTAGTCATTTTTCATGGAAACAGGAACATAATCAGAAACATGACAAGATTCAGTTCTAATGAAGGAAAGGGATGTTTAAGAAATAAAAAGTGCATAACTTAATATCAACCAGGATGGCTACTCTTAAGAATGAAGGATAAGAGGAAAGAAAGCGGTGGAAACATGGCAGGGCTGAGCTACTTTTGATGGTGGGGCAGGGGTTGAGGGTTTGTGGAGGAGAAAGGGAAGATTTGGTTGAGGGAACAAGTAGCTTATCTCCTGGGGTGCAGGGATCTAAAAGAAGCTTGCTTGAAGCCAGGGTCCTCAGCATGACTCCTCCTTTTTTCTTAAAAAAAACCCTCTCCCTCTGCAATCCATTGTAGTAATTCTTCCTTCTCAACTGAAGGTATGTCAGAAAACTGGACTTAATCTTTTGATTCAGTATTAAGTATTCCAACTTATCAATTAGTATTACAAATGCTTATGTTATTTTGTCCACCAAAAGGGACAATTAAAAAATTTTCCAGGAACTTCCCTGGTGGTCCATCGGTTAAGACTCTGCACTTCCAATGCAGGGGGCGTGGGCTTGATCCTTGGTCGGGGAATTAAGATCCCACATGACACACAGCACAGCCAAGAATAAACAAATCAATAAAATAAAATAAAATTAGGAGTTTATTAAAAAAAAAATGGGGGACTTCCCCGGCAGTCCAGTGGTTAGGACTCTGCGCATCCAAGGCAGGGGGTGAGTGTTTGATCCCTGGTCTGGGAACTAAGACCCCACAAGCCACGTGCGTGGCAAAAGAAAAAAAGTTTTCCTCTGGTTGTGGTAATATCACACAAAAAACAGAATCCCAATATTTATTCTTTTTAAATTTTTTTCAATATGTATTCTTTACTTCTCTATTCTTTGGCATGAATTGCCTATTTACTGTAAAACCCTAGCTAATTTTCACAGTACAGAATTTTGCAAGTGGTGCTTTATGTGTTTAATTACATCAATTAATTATTCACATGATTTAACAGCCCATAGGCCACCAAAGAAATCATCATTTTAAAAGCTTGAAGTTGCTGACTATTTCTGAGGCAAAAGTAGAAAAGATTCAACCTGGAGAATGATTGATTTCTTAGTGATGTCTTTCTGTCATAAACCCAAGATATCTGAGAAAGACATGCTATAATTTTCCCACAGCATAGTGTACTGCCAAATACCAAACTTTTAAAAACTTGAAGATATGGCAGAATTGTGTATCAACAGTAAAACTTCACAAATGTCCTACAATTTCTATTTTAAATAAAATAACTTGGAGAGGTCCTGGCAGTCAATGGGAATTTCAAGCTATTTTATTCAGTAGTTCAGATAACAAAGAGAGAATTGTTTAAATCATAGGCACACTATGTTTATGCAGGAAGGTTTTTCTAAAAAAATTTACTGTGCTGAGCATTCTAATGAAGGCTGTCCAAATAATAAACAACATCTACAAATATGTTTGTTTTCTTTGCAATATTGAATGTTTACGTTCTTAAAACATTCCTAATTGATAGCTTTTACTGACTTTGTTTTCTCCTTTCTCAGCTATTTCTTTACTTGTTTTGCCTTATGTTTTTCTTCACATGGTGTTTTATTTATATATTTCATTGTTGATATGGGGGAATATGTTGTCCTCTTTTTATTAACAGCTTGAATTATCAGCAGACACTGAGGCTTAGGGCCAAGCAAGGAAGACACAGACAAGCAAATTGTTTCGAGTACCACTTTCAACCTTGAATACAGACCTCTGGGTAATGTCACACTGGATTCTTGCTGAATATTTGCTGAGGGCTCCTTTTATGCTTGTCTCAGCATTGGTTTAAAACAAGATCAGTACCAAGAAGAGCCAAGTTGCTTTCGCAAAGGTCTTTCTTCATTTGCCCTTTCCCTCCCAGTCTTTGACTGTATGTGTGTAAGGACTTGGTGATATAAAAATTTTGAACATGTCACATGAGCTCAGCAAGCCTCGATTCAACCTATAATATCTATACGCAAGCCTTCAAACCTGGTCTCCTTCAGAGTAATCTTACCAGGGAACAAGGAAACCACCACCATCCATAACTTGTACAATATAAGCCAGAAACCCCAGAATCATCCTTGACACCCTTCCTTTCTCTCTCTCACTGTAAAATTCAACAAAAAATTCTGTTGCTCTTTATTCTTAAATTCCTACATATATACCCACTTCACTTCATCTCCATGGCCATTACCACTTCTTAAGGCTAAGTGTTCACTATCTCTTGTCTGGAGGTGGAAGCTCTCTGATTAATACACAGCACTTTTCCAACTCTTTCAATTGTTCTCATGCTGCACTTATCTAAATAAATATGTAATGATGTCACATGCTTCACCCCATGAAACACTTCAGTGGATTCTGATCACATTTCATATGACTTAGGAAATCCTAAATGTTTTAGCTTCTTTATACAGCCTCAACTCACCCCACACTCTCCCACCTGTTTGGTTTCTCAATTAGACCATGTCCCTCCTATTATAAGACCTTAGCATACGCTGTTCCTTCTACCTAAACAACACTCTTCCATTCAGCCATACCTTCAAGAACATACACATACACACATGCACTAAATGATTATTTTGCTAAGTTAATTCCTTCTTATTCATTCATATTCCAGATTCCAGTTCAATGGTTTCTTCCCCAGGAAACAATTTCTGACCTCTCTAACTAGATTAATTTCTCTCCTACAAAGAACTTATCATACATTTATTTCTAGGATTTATTAGGTTCTGGCCAAAAATTTCTATAAAGGTGGGTGTTATATTTCTTTATGCTCAATATCTGATCTATGGCATCTAAATTATGGTCTGACATATAATATCTACTCAGTAAATATTTACAGAAGAAATGAGTAGACTTCCTTTAGTCTACATAAAAGAAGTGTAACTGAATTTCTACCTAATGTTTCTTTGGATATTTGAGAAGCATCATGCTCCTTACTCTGACTTGGAGGTCCTCACTTCAAGAATAATGACCTTCATTTATTCAATCAACCTTTATGTTAAATGTTTTCTGACCCCAGAAAACCCCAATCACTCCTCCTTGAACAGGGTTTTCATTCTCTAGGTAAATACAAAAAGCTCTGAAAATGATGTGACCAGAAATAAACCCAATACTTTAAGTAAAAAAATGTATTTTTCTCTATATATATCACTCAACTCCCCTGTTCATTCAATTCTGTAGAGAGTAGATTAGCTAATAAAATAGCCAACATGGAAACATTGCTAATAATTATAAGACCACCACTCTAATCTGTTTTACCAAGCAACTTATTACATTATTTGACATAATTCTCAATATGTTTTAGTGTATAATACAACACTTCTATTTTATCCATTTCACTTGATTTCAACTATAGTATAAATAGAATTATAAATCTCATCACAGAATATCTGAATATAGAGTTCTTTTATTTGATCTTTTTGTTTTTGAGGTGAGGAAATGGAGTCCCAAGAAACCAAAGTTATTTGCGTAAATCTCTGGCAAAGATCAAAGTTAGAACTAAAACATAGCACTCCTGAGTCCAAGGCCAGAATTTTTTATAAATATACCAAATTTGGTTAATGATTAGAATAAATCTAGGGAGGATTTTTTTTTTAAAAAAACCTACTCCATTTTTCACCCTATTTTGTACCTCTTCTGTACTCACTCTCGAAGATTCTGTTTCAGTTTGTCTGAGTTGGAAACTGGCTATCAGCAGGAAGGAATAAAAATTCCCTAAGTGATTCTTTTAATCTTACAATTTATGGAACTACTGTACTAAGCAACTAGTATTTAATTATGCTGCTAATATAGTAGCTATTAAAATAATGATGATAAGATAAAAAAGAAGAAAATCATTCATTAGTTATACAAAAGTGGAAATAACTCTAAAGTTTAAAAATTCAGCCTTAAATGAAAATTTAGGAAACTCATGCTTCTTTTTAAAATTAGGATCCTTCCACATTGGTACCCCTTTCAAATTCCTTTATTGTTGTTGTTTATTTGATTAAGAGGAGTCAAACCTCCACTTTCTATTTCTGATGTTCCCAGCCGCCAAGTGTGAGAATGTATGCCATACCACCCATATGTTCGTCTCCAGATGGCTAGCCTGCTTCTCTCAGCTCCTCCACCTGCCTGGGCCAAAGGCATGCTGTGCTCAGAACCCTGTGTATAACATGGAAGATGCTGGTGCCTGCTGTCATCCATACAATCACATGTCCACAGTTTCACTAGAGGACAAGAGAGGAAAGAAAGAAAGAAGGGAAGCAAAAAGAGAGTTGAGGAGGGGGTCGGGGTGAGAGGAGAGAAGAAAAGGAAGAAAAGGAAATGAGGAAGGATGTGAGGAAGAAAAGATTATGATTCAGTAAGAAAAGTATAGATATTTTATGATAGCCAACCATTAATTTGGTAAGTTTAAGAAAATTAAAACTGCACACTCAAATATAAAAATGTGTCCCTTAAATACAGGCACATGAAGTCGAATACGGATTCATTCTTGATCTGACATGAGAACTGATGCTGTATTAAACGGGCGTGGAAGTGGATGATGGTGGATGAAAAGCTGCAGGTGGTCGTCTGTTCTTTTCTGGCGAAGACACCCTGTGGATTTGTGGGAGGTGTCTCACATTCATTACTAAGCAATAACACCCAAGATGGAAAACACATGTTGCTGATGTATATTGGCATCATGTGTTTCTATCGAAACTCAAGCAGAAACCCTCGGGTAAAGGTGAAATGACCAAAGAAGTCACAAAAGGGATTTTCCCCTCTTTCTATCTTTCTTCCCTGTCCTTATCTCAGTGTTTCAGCAAGTACCATCTTCAAGTACCCGGCATCAGAATCACCTTGAGTAGTCCAAGAGACACATGACATAAATAATTAATCAGCCATCAAAGGTCTATCAGGCAATCTCTAAAGAGTAGCCCATTCTTTCATTCATTAAAAAAAATATATTTATTAAGAGTCAATTATGGGAGTTTCCACACGGGGAGCTACTTCAAGGAGGCAGCCCCGAGAGAGCACTGTGGTGTTCAGACCATCTGGATACAGTACACGTGACTCAAGGCAGAAATGACTTAAGGTCATTTCTTAAAGGGAAAAATAACAAATAACATACAAAGGAACTCCCATAAGGTTATCAGCTGATTTCTCAGCAGAAACTCTACAAGCCAGAGGGAGTGGCACGATATATTTAAAGTGATGAAAGGGAAGAACTTAAAGCCAAGACTACTCTACCAGCAAGGAGCTCATTCACATTTGATGGAGAAATTAAACACTTTACAGACAAGCAAAAGCTAAGAGAATTCAGCACCACCAAACCAGCTTTACAACAAATGCTAAAGAATCTTCTCTAAGTGGGAAACACAAGA
The DNA here is from genome assembly GCF_964341445.2 of Mesoplodon mirus. Taxonomy (NCBI): domain Eukaryota; kingdom Metazoa; phylum Chordata; class Mammalia; order Artiodactyla; family Ziphiidae; genus Mesoplodon; species Mesoplodon mirus. The sequence goes on along the minus strand of NC_138988.1, from coordinate 15,054,651 downwards.
GTAGAAAAAGACCCACAAAAACAAACACAAAACATTTAAGACAATGGTAATAGGAACATACATATTGATAATTACCTTAAATGTAAATGGATTAAATGCTGCAACCAAAAGACATAGACTGGCTGAATGGATACAAAAACGAGACCCATATATATGCTCTCTACCAGAGACCCACTTCAGACCTAGGGACACATACAGACTGAGAGTGAGGGGATGGAAAAAGATATTCCATGCAAATGGAAATCAAAAGAAAGCTGGAGTAGCAATTCTCATATCAGACAACATAGACTTTAAAATAAAGACTATTACAAGAGACAAAGAAGGACAATATACATAATGAACAAGGGATCAATCCAAGAAGAAGATACAACAATTGTAAATATTTTTTCACCCAACATAGGAGCACCTCAATACATAAGGCAAATGCTAAAACCATAAAAGGGGAAATCAACAGTAACAAAATCATAGTAGGGGACTTTAACACCCCACTTTCACCAATGGACAGATCATCCAAAAGGAAAATAAATAAGGAAACACAAGCTTTAATGATACATTAAACAATATGGACTTAATTGATATTTACAGGCCATTCCATGCAAAAACAACAGAATACATTTTCTTCTCAAGTGCTCAAGGAATATTCTGCAGGATAGGTCACATCTTGGGTCACAAATCAAGCCTTGGTAAATTTAAGAAAATTGAAATCATATCAAGTATCTTTTCAGACCACAATACTATGAGACTAGATATCAGTTACAGGAAAAAAACTGTAAAAAATAAAAATATGTGGAGGCTAAACAATACACTACTAAATAACCAAGAGAGCACTGAAGAAATCAAGGAGGAAAGCAAAAAATACCTAGAAACAAATGACAATAAAAACACAATGACCCAAAATCTATGGGATGCAGAAAAAGCAGTTCTAAGAGGAAAGTTTATAGCAATACAATCCTACCTCCAGAAACAAGTAAAATCTCAAATAAACTACCTAACCTTACACCTAAAGCAATTAGAGAAAGAAGATCAAAAGAACACCAAAGTTAGCAGAAGGAAAGAAATCATAAAGATCAGATCAGAAATAAATGAAAAAGAAATGAAGCAAACAATAGCAAAGATCAATAAAACAAAAAGCTGGTTCTTTCAGGAGATAAACAAAATTGATAAAACACTAGCCAGACTCATCAAGAAAAAAAGGGAGAAGACTCAAATCAACAGAATTAGAAATGAAAAAGGAGAAGTCACCACTGACACTACAGAAATAAAAGAATCATGAGGGATTACTACAAGTAACTCTATGCCAATAAAATAGACAACTGGGAAGAAATGGACAAATTCTTAGAAAAGCACAACCTCTGAGTCTGAACCAGGAAGAAATAGAAAATATAAACAGACCAATCACAAGCACTGAGAAACTGTGATTAAAAATCTTCCAACAAACAAAAGCCCAGGACCAGGTGGCTTCACAGGCAAGTTCTATCAAACATTCAGAGAAGTGCTAACGCCTATCCTTCACAAACTCTTCCAAAATATACCAGAGAGAGGAACACTCCCAAACTCATTCTGTGAGGCCACCATCGCCCTGATACCAAAACCAGACAAACATGTCACAAAAAAAGAAAATTACAGGCCAATATCATGGATGGACATAGATGTAAAAGTCCTCAACAAAATACGAGCAAACAGAATCCAACAGCACATTAAAAGGATCATACACCATGATCAAGTGAGGTTTATCTCAGGAATGCAAGGATTCTTCAATATATGCAAATCAATCAATGTGATACACCATATTAACAAACTTAAGGAGAAAAAACATATGATCATCTCAATAGATGCAGGAAAAGCTTTCGACAAAATTCAACACCCATTTATGATAAAAAAATCTCCAGAAAGCAGGCATAGAGGGAACTTACCTCAACATAATAAGGGCCATATACAACAAACCCACAGCCAACATCATTCTTAATGGTGAAACACTGAAACCATTTCCTATAAAATCAGGAACAAGACAAGGATGTCCAATCTTACCACTATTATTCAAAACAGTTTTGGAAGTTTTAGCCACGGCAATCAGAGAAGAAAAAGAAATAAAAGGAATTCAAATCAGAAAAGAAGAAGTAAAACTGTCACTGTTTGCAGATGACATGATACTATACATAGAGAATCCTAAAGATGTTACCAGAAAACTACTAGAGCTAATCAATGAATTTGGTAAAGTACCAGGATACAAAATTAATGCACAGAAATCTCTTGCATTATACAACCACTATGGAGAACAGTATGGGGGTTCCTTAAAAAACTAAAAATAGAACTACCATACAACCCAGCAATCCCACTACTGGGCATATACCCTGAGAAAACCATAATGCAAAAAGAGTCATGTATCACAATGTTCATTTTAGCTGTATTTACAATAGTCAGGACATGGGAGCAACCTAAGTGTCCATCGACAGATGAATGGATAAAGAAGATGTGGCACATATATACAATGGAATATTATTCAGCCATAAGAACAAACGAAATTGAGTTATTTGTAGTGAAGTAGATGGAAATAGAGTCTGTCATACAGTGTGAAGTAAGTCAGAAAGAGAAGAACAAATACCATATGCTAACACATATATATGGAATCTAAAACAAAAACAGAAAAAATGTTCTTATGAATCTAGGGGCAGGACAGGAATAAAGATGCAAAACTAGAGAATGGACCTGAGGACATGGGGAGAGGGAAGGGTAAGCTGGGACGAAGTGAGGGAGTAGCATTGACATATATACACTACCAAATGTAAAATAGATAGCTAGTGGGAAGCAGCTGCATCACAAGGGGAGATCAGCTCAGTGTTTTGTGATCACCTAGAGGGGTGTGAGGGGAGGGGGGGAGGTAGACTCGAGAGGGAGGGGATATGGGTATACATATAGATGATTCACTTTGTTATACAGCAGAAACTAACACAACATTGTAAAGCTATCATATCCAATAAAGATGTTAAAGAAAAAAAGAGTCAATTATGGGTCATATGCTACGTTCAGCACTGGGGATAGATAATTGTGGAGTAAAACATAGTTTTGGATGTAAAAAACATGGCAGAGTAGAAAGACAGTGTGCTCACCTCCTTTCACAGGCACACCCAAATCACAACTGTTTGCAGAACAACCACTGATGGAAAAGACCGGAACCTATCAGAAGAGATCTTCTATAACTAAAGATATAAATAAGAAACCACAATGAGACATGTAGGATGGGCGGACTCGTGATATAGTCAAGTCCCATATCCCCGAGTGGGCAACCCAGAAACTGAGAGTAATTACATTGTAGACATTCTCCTACAGCAGTGAGAGTTCTGAGCCACACGCCGGACTCCCCCGCCCGGGGGTCCTGAACCAGAAGACAAGCCCCCAGAGCATTCAGCTCTGAAGGACAGCTGGACTTAATTTTGTGAGTCCCAAAGGATGGGAGAAATAGACTTCACTCTTAAAGGGCACACACAAAATCTCACACCCTCCAGAGCTCAGGGCAAAAGCAGTAATTTGATAGGAGGCTTGGCTAGACCTACCTGCTGGTCTTAGAGTTTCCTGAAGGAACAGGGGTCGGTGCCAGGGTTCCTCTTGCAGATGTGGACCCTGGCAGCAGACGTGCTCGGAATTTCCTTCTACTTGGTGCAGGTGCTATGGATTCCTCCCTCTATCTCCTTAGCACTGAGACCTGGCCCCACCCAACAGCCTGCAGATGCCAGTACTGGGATGCCTCACGCCAAGCAACTAACTGGATGGGGACACAGCCCCACCCATCAGCAGACAGGCTGCCTTAAGTCCTCCTGTGCACACAGCCTCCTCTAGACACAGCCCTGCCCACCAGAGGGCCCAGGACCCAGCACTACACACCAGTGGGCAGGCAACAGTCCCAGAATCCCTTAGGCCCTGTCACTGCCCTCCAGGGAGCCTACTCTAGCCTCTGGATCAGCCTCAACCACCAGGGGGCAGACATCACCTTCAGGAAAACCACAGTCCTGACTCGGGCTCACAGCAGGCCAGATACTGTCCTGAGAGCAGCTGGACTGGGGCCCTGCCCATTAGCAGGCCAACACAAGCTTTGGGACACACTGGACCCTGCGCACCCCCCCTGCCCCGCCCACCCAGAAACTTGACACCAGCTCTGGGATCCCGGGGCCCTGCAACCAGACTCCAGGACCCAACTTTGCCTGCTAGTAGTCTGGCACTAACCCTAAGACCTGGCTTCACCCACAGGTGGGCGGGCAACAGCCCCAGACTTTTCTGGACCCTGAGTCTACCCACCAATGAGCCAGAACTAGTCTGGATGGGTTGGTCGGGGCCTGTGGTTCCACAAGTCAGTGGTTTCATGACCCAGTCCCACCAACCAGCAAGTGGCAGCCTCTGCACAAGGCAGGGCCTGGCAACCAATGGGACGAAGCCTACCAGACACCCACATAATCAGCCTTCCACAGGAAGAGGACTCGTGAAGCCCTCACGGGGGAACCCCTAGAGCATACAGCTCGGGTGACGTGACGAGAGGGGAGTGCACTGCTGGGACGCATAGGACATCTCCTACAGAAGGTCACTTCTCCAGCTTTGGGAAATGTAACCAACCTACCACATACATAAAAATAAAAACAGCGACTTAGGCAAAATGAGATGCACAGAGCAAGAAGTTAGAAGATTTTAACAAAGAGATAGAAAGTATAAAGAACAACCAGAGATGAAGAATATACTAAATGAAATGAAAAATACTAGAGGGAATCAACAGTAGACTAAATGGTACAGAGGAATGGAAGACAGAGTAGTGGAAATCACTGATGGTGAACAGAAAAAAAAAAAAAGATAAAAGAATGAAAAGAAAACAGGACAGTTTAAGAGACCTCTGGGACAACATCAAGCACACTAATATTTGCATTATAAGGGTCCCAGAAGGAGAAGAGAGAAAGAAAGGGGCTGAGAACATATTTGAAGATTTAATAGCTAAAAACTTCCCTAACCTGAGAAAGGAAACAGTCATCCAAGTCCAGCCATCCCAGAGAGTCCCATATAGGATACAGCCAAAGAGGAACACACCAAGATACACTGTAATTAAAATCAAAAAAATTATAGATAAGTAGAGAATATTAAAAGCAGCAAGGGAAAAGCAACAAATAACATACAAAGAAACTCCCATAAGGTCACCTCTGGCTTTTCAGGAGAAACTCTGCAGGCCAGAAGGAAGTGGCACAATATATTTAAAGTGATGAAAGGGAAAAACCTACAACCAAGAATACTCTACCCAGCAAGGCTTTGTTCATATTTGGTGGAGAGATCAAAGTTTTACAGACAAGCAAAAGCTAAAAGAATTCAGCACTACAAAACCAGCTTTAAAAGAAATGTTAAAGGAACTTCTCTAAGCAAAAAGAAAAGGCCACAACTAGATATGTGAAAATTACAAAATGAAAAGGCTCATCAGTACAGGCCAACACACAGCAAAGTTATACCCCATCTTATTGAACTTCACAGATGCTGCATGTTTTACAAATTGAAGCTTTGTGGCAACCCTGCATACAGCAAGTCTACCAGCATCATTTTTCCAACAACATTTGCTCACTTTGTGTCTCTGTGTCAATAACAACAACAACAACTACAACATAGTTCTGGCTTTTTTTTTTTTAATGAACTAGTATTTATTGAAAAGCTACTGTGTACAAAGTTGTTTTAAGCTCTAGGGGTATAACATTGTAAAAAACATGCAAAGATGCCTATTTTTATGGAACTTACATTCTTGTTATGGAGAATCATAAGAAAAAATAAATAAGTAATCTGTACATTATATAAAAAGACAGAATGTGCTAGAAAGGAAATAAAGTAGAGAAGGGAGTGTCAGGACCAGGAGTTATTCAATTTTTTGAAACGTGACGAGTAAAGGCTTTCCTGAGATGGTTATACTTGAGGAACAACTTGAAGGCGGTGAGGGAGTGAGCCACATAGCTCTCTGACAGATCTCTGGCAGAAGAAGTAGCCAGTGCACAGGCTTCGGTTTGGAGGATGCCTGGTGGTTCAATGGTAAATTGAGCAAGAGAGATACTGGTAGCAGATGAGACCAGAGAGTGATAGGAACCAGAGTTTGTGGGTAATTAGAAGCCATTGTAAAGGCTTTGTCTTAATACCCCAAAGCCTCCCTTTCTCAAGCAGAGTAAAAGCCAAATTCTGTTATATAGAGAAGAACCTGAAATGGAGTAAAGAGGAAGAAGGGAAACCAGTTAGAAGACAACTGCAATAATCCAAGTGAGATGTGATAAAGGACTGGACCAGGACAGCAATGATGGAGTTGGGGAGATGTGGGTGCATTCTACATAGTTTGAAGATACAGCTGATGGGATTGGCTTATCAATAGGACCTGGAATAAGAGAGCAAGAGATAAACCAGGGTTAACTCAAAATGATTTGGCCTGAATAGCTGGACAAATAGATGTACGTTTAATTGAGATGGGAGAGAGTATGGATGGAGAAGGCTTTGGAGGAGAGAGGGGAGTGGAAACAGATCAGGAGTTTTATTTGAACATGTTGCTTTTCAGTTCCCAGTGAAGATATCCATTAGGCTATAGTTGGAAGTACAAGTCTGGGCTGTTGTCATCATAGATATTATTTAAACAAATTAGACTGCATGAGATCCCAAAGGGACTGAGTGATGTATCAAGAAATGAAGAGATATAATGACTGTGCAGTGGGACACACTGATGTTAAGAGATTAAGGAGCTGATACGGATTCATCAAAGGGGGTTGAGAAGGAGGAGCCAGTGAATAATAAGAAATTATGTGGTGTTCTGGAAGTTTCTAAGTTTAAAATTTATTTCAGGGATGAGAGAGTCATAAATAAGATATTAGTTAAGTAAGAATGCAGTTAGTCATATTATTAATAAAAGGATTAAAAGATTATTAATAAAAATAATAAAGTCAGATATTATTAATCAATAATTATACAGGGGCTTCCCTGGTGGCGCAGTGGTTGAGAGTCCGCCTGCCGATGCAGGGGATGCGGGTTCGTGCCCCGGTCCGGGAAGATCCCACATGCCGCGGAGTGGTGGGCCCGTGAGCCATGGCCACTGAGCCTGCGTGTCCGGAGCCTGTGCTCCGCAATGGGAGAGGCCACAGCAGTGAGAGGCCCGTGTACCACAAAAAAAAAAAAAAAAAATTATACAAATGAATGTAAAATATAAAACTGAGATAAATGCTACAGAAGAAAACACACTGTTTTCGAACAATAAATAATAACAAATAAGGATAGGGAAGACATGGGGTTGGGAATGCTTCTCTAAGGAAGTGATCTTGAGATGAAAGATTTGTACGTTTAACACTGATGGTGAAATGAGGAGGGTTTGGAACTGTTACAACCAGAGTGGCTGACCTTTGCAACGGCCCAAGAAAACAGTATAATCGAGTGAAAAGAATGGTGTGGCTTGAAGCCCACATGCGCGCGCGCGCGCACACACACACACACACACACACACACACAAGACATCAATGTGGCAACGTAGGTACGGAATCATTTATGTTTAGGAAGAGCTTTCTTGAGATGCACTCAAGAAATGAGTTAATAGGAATTAATACATCTCAAAAAGAAATAGAGAGAGAGGTAATTCCAAGGACGGTTTTAGTGACTTTTTCATATCAGAGCTCTAGATAACTTCTATATGACTCTCTTAATCTTCCCCTCATAGTCACAAAATGGCTGCTGCAGCTCATAGCATATAACTTCTAAAAAAATATTTAAGGCAGGACAGAAGAGGCAGGGACTTTCTTCTCATACAACTCTTCCTTTCTACCAGTTAATAAATTACTTCTCAGAGGCCTTCAAACAAGTTCACTTTACTGTAATTGGGCAGAACTGGGATAAATGGCTATTCCTAGTTGCAATGGCAACTGGGAATACAAGTTTCTGTTGATTTTACATTCAATTTTGAAGGCTGGTAATGCTGGTAAATGTTTAACAAATGGCTTTCTGAAGGGAGGGCACATGTTTATACATATATAAGTGTATCATAAATTTCATTGATATAAAGGATGTATAGTACACTATTTACAAATAATTGATAATGATCTATACAGTATTCTTTACTGTAAATTCCATATACCTAATTGGTACACACAAAATGTGTCCACTGACTTTTTCGAAACATTATATCTGTAGCCAAATTGTGGTTGCAGCTCCTGAGAGTAGTTCACCTTGAATGTTAATTGCTAATTTCATTTGAGTTAAAGAGTGATGTGAAAGTGAAACCACACAAAAGATGTACGTCAGAACCTAGTGGCAGGGCAGGAATAAAGACACAGACATAGAGAATGGACTTGAGGACGGTGGGTGGTAGGAAGCTGGGGCGAAGTGAGAGTAGCATCGACATATATACACTACCAAATGTAAAATAGATAGCTAGTGGGAAGCTGCTGCATAGCACAGGGAGATCAGCTTGGTGCTTTGCGACAACCTAGAGGGGTGGGATAGGGAGGGTGGGAGGGAGGCTCAAGAGGGAGGGGATATGGGGATATATGTATGCATACGGCTGATTCACTTTGTTGTACAACAGAAACTAACAGCATTGTGAAGCAATTATACTCTAATAAAGATGTATTTTAAAAAAAGTTCACCTGTTTATCAATGATGTGAGGACATCTTTGCTGAATCTTTGAATACCAGCAGGATTTCCGCAATGTTTTGCAGTTTTCATAGTATAATTGCTATTGACATGATATTTTAAAATTTAATTTACATTATTAACATTTTTCCATCACTCTCTTAGGTCTAGACAATCAAAAAACTTATTAATCAATTCTCGATTTATAGCATTTGCCTATTTCCTTGGTGTAAATACTCCTAGCTTAGCTAAGTTCATGCTACCAACATGACATCCTCCATATGGGACCAAGAAGCGATGTACAGTAGTAAGCAGCATACCTCTATATATAATTTCCACTATACGGATGCAATAAATGTAGAAAAACACAGGAGCAAAGATAATAGTACAAGGTAGTAAGATACTTGGAAATGATGAGTTTTGAGCTTTTATTCCCTTGTTTTTAATGTAATTAATTGTGAGTTTATGTAACTTGGTTTTTAACGTCTATGTTTAAAAAATGGTTGGCAAAACTCCTGGAAACTGAGCAATTGGCTCTCACAGGCGTCTTTGGATCACGTCCACCAGCAAGGCATAATATCAGCAAGGAAGGAGAAAAGGGATGGCTGTTGGGTTTATAGACTTTAAATATTTTAATTCAGTAACATACAACAGCAAGAATTTTTTCCTCTCCCAATTGTGTATAATAATTAGAGATCTGTTAATTACATGGGCCCCATGGTATTTCTAGATTCATGAAGGAAAAAGGCATCTTTGAATCTTTTTTCATTTTCTCACCAACTTTTGCCACCTCTTCCTTACTTCCCTCTCTAGTTTCTAATATTCCTATATTAAGAGCAAAAATAATATTGATTTCCATCACAGACAAAATGTCCAATGAAAGGTAAAATAAAACTTCAGTGAATTGAATATTCTCTATTTAATGCCTGATTGATTTTAAGCCTCCCAGATAATGAATGGTATAAAAGAATTTAAAGCTGTCCTGAAAGGAGATAATTCCATTCAAGCCCCTCATTCTATAGATGTGAAAATGGAGACACATCATGTTCGAATGTCCAGCCTAAAGTTACCAAGCTAGGTGGTGGCAGAGAAAAGATGAGAACTTTAGGCTCCTGGTCGTAAAGGTCATACCTTTTACACTGCTCTACACTAAACCTTAATTTCTGGGCCATCTTTGTCAGGAGAACTGTTAGCATATTATTTGGGTGTAAAAAGAAAGGACTGTCCCATCAATCTGGTTTCCATGCCCAGCCTGTTAAATCCACCACTGGCACAATCACAGTGAAGTGCTGCTCCAGCTCATTGTGCTGGAAATAAACTGAGGTCTCATAGCAGCCATTAAAGTCTAATTATATTTGACAGCTAACCTGACAGGTTTTGTTTATTTGTTTTTTTATACTTTCAGTGCCTATGGCTTGAAAAAATGAATCACACTGTCAAAACCATCTTACCCTTCAGGAGTTCTCTCTTTGCTTCATTGAAAAGCTTACAAAAGCATCTATTTTCAACATGCCTGGTGAAAATAATAAAGGAAATAATTTTACTGAGAAGTCTGTTTAGAAATGCATGACTCATGTGATACCCAGTAATGGTCAGCTGCCACTGGTGCCCTGTGGTACCCTGAATAAGGGCATGAGAATCAGGAGCATCATATAAGAAATCACATATGACATCTTTTGTGAACAATGTGAGGTAGGGTATTATTTTTTTAATTGAAGTATAGTTAATTTATAATGTGTGTTTATTATTTTTAATCCTCCAAGGATGAGGCAACAAATATGTCTAGAAAATGTGGGCAAAGTAGCACATAAAATTGAATGAAGTTCATAATGTCATTATTACTAGTGGATGATTAGCAGATTACATTTGACTCTACCTTAATTTGTTTTTCCCCAGATCACTTCCCTCGTAGAAATATCAACAGTATATACTCAGATTTGATGTAATAAACAGAAATTGATCATTTTAGAACAGAGTCCCTGGCTAAAAATCTCTGGTTTCTTTCCTATCTCTTCCTAATTTTACCAGTGCTTTGGCTAAGACCATTGACATCCTGAGTGGCTCAAAGCAAAATAATAAAAAACCACTTTGACTAGTAGTGTTGAGATCCAATTCCACACCAATATGTTGAAATAATAATTTGATCCTAATAAAATGAAGTATAGTAAGGATGAACATATTTGAATTAAGAAGGAAAAAAAATCAAAGCAAAAGAAAAGAAAAAAAAAGCCAATAAGGAGAAGATAGACTCAAATAGCAATAGCAGTCTGTGCAAGAAAAGGTTGTAGTTGGCTGCAAACGCGTCATGAGGCAATGCTGTAACAAGACTGTAAAGAGCATGTGTGTGTGCACATTGATCTTCCCTTCCTCTGAGAAGTACAGATGCAAGCTTGTACTAGCTCCTCTCCAGCCCAGATTTGAGAGATCATACCTGGAGTGCAATCACCTTCAGTAATACTTGTTTTCATTTCCCATGGCTTTGTACAAGTTAAGTTTCACTTGCGTACCACTGGAACTCAATTTTGAGGGTTTGGGCACCATTGCATTTGCTCATTCATCATGTGCTTATAGAGTTCCCTCTTCTAAGTTATGCTTCTAACTCTCTGTTCTAATGTGACTGTTGACAATTTGTTATATTGCTGTTTTTGCCAATGTGAGAAGTGGAGAAAGATATTTTATACCTCCATTTTATACACTTTTGTATACAGAGTGATTTCAAGAACTGAAGCTTTCTAGCTTAATGAGAGTAGACTGCACTATGTTTAGTTGTAGGCAGGACACAAGAGGAAGAAACACAAAGGGGAAGAAACACAAAAGGGGAAGAAACACAAATATATGGTCGGTTTTATAAATGGGAGTAATTTATCAGATAGAAGATTCCAATAAGTAAGTTATAATATTTCTTTTAACTCAGAGAGTCTATGATTCAGTGTTGAATCATTGCTTTCTTCACCATTTATATCTAAAATCGCCTGACTGTACGTAATTTTACTCGAGATGATGAAGAGAGAACTCCATAACTTTCATTTAGGTTTCTATTAATTTGTAATCTCTCTCTCTCTCTTTTTTTTTTTTTTTTTTTTTTTGGCGAGTGGCATGTGGGATCGTAGTTCCCTGACCAGGGATCGGAATCTGCACCCTCTGCAGTAGAAGCATGGAGTCTTAACCACTGGACTGCCAGGGAAGTCCCTGTAATCTCTCATTTAAAACACAGCAATGACTGAAAAGTTTTGTTCAAGTACTATTCCTTTCACTTGTTAGCATTAATCACTCAACCTGGAAGAATGAGTAGTGGCTATTTACAAATGTATACCTATTCTTTGATCTTAATTTTCCTACCTAGGTTTTCATACATTTAATTAGCTTACAGATAATTCACTTATTAGATCATAAAATTTATGTGTGGATTTAATATTGCATAGTCTTTACATAGGGATGTTTAATAATGGAGAATTCTGTTTAATCAACAAGTTGAATGTGAAGCCAATTCATAATTTGAAATGTCGGCAACAAAGTCCATCATCCATCCTGATTTAATCAGTCATATTTTATTAAGAGCTACTCAAAAGCAGGTGAGAACATCCGCAAAAGGATTAGTTCATAATATTTAAGTTACCATTCTAAAACCATCACTAACCATAGTGTTCTGATATTAATTATATAGAAGTATGCCATTTTCTAAAGGAGCACCACAACTCCTTAAAAATTAACACTAAGATTAGTTATTAGAAATGTAAAATCAAATGGAAGTGTGTATGAAATCCACCCTTCTTTATGAGGATGTCAAAATGATAGGAGAAAACCCCCTAAAAGATAGACATTGCATCATTGATCTCCAAATAAAATATCTCAGATTGTAAATCCCTTAGGACACTCCATTATTTTGAGGTGAAGCGATTAAATGTTGTCTTTTATTTTCCAAGTTGCACTGACTGCCAAAGAAAACTTCTGAAGGTGCCCTTTAAGCCAAAATATGCTTGTTGTGTTACATTATTCTTTCAACCACCACTATGTCTATTTTACCCATTATATGGGGTTCATATGTGATTGATAAGTAGGGGAACGATGTCAGCATTATACAAAATTTTATTGGTTCACATGTGATTTTTCTCAAGCAAAAGGAGCCAGACAAAAGTAAATAGATCATACCCTATAGCAGAAAAAAGCCATCATCTCAGCTACTGCCCTGGCAGTGAAAACCCTTCTAGATCATTCCAGCTGAATGCAAGCAGACAGGGCTTCCACCCTAGACAGGCTCACCGTCAGACTTATTCAACCAGTACAACTTGTGCTTCCTTCCAAGTCCACATTATCAGCCTCACTGACTGAGATCTCCGTTTCCATCTGCTTTTTTCAGTACTTATCACAACTCCTTACTTAAAGTTTTTTGGACATTATTAAAATATTGTATGGCACCATTCAGCTACACTAAGCTGTCTGCCTAGTTAATTCCATAGGCAATTGTTTTTTTTTTTTTTCTGTTTGTGTTTTGGTTAAAAAATATATTCACTTAAAATTGGCTTTGTCATCCCCTGCTACTATGCAGAACATGAGGTCTTTTGGTAACATATGTTATTATAGACAAATATTCTACTATGATAGGCACAGGAGATCTAGAATTGAATAATACACAGTCTATGGCATCATACTGCCCAGAGTTTAGGGAGAAGGGCATGCAAATTATGAGTTTTAACACAATGTGATAAGTGCTATTGTTATACTAGTCAATTTGTGCTTTCAGAGGTTAAAAGGGCCAAATATGATGGGGTTTACTACTTTCCAAATGGCGCATTCCATGATAAGAAAGTTAGGTGATTTTCAGAAACTTGCTATATTGAACTAGAATTCTTATTCATTTACTCAATCAGCACGCATTAATGGATAGCTCCTGTGAGTGAGAAACTTTTCTGGACAACTGGAGTTGAAGTGGTGAGTGAAACTGGACCTGGCCTTACTGTTATAAAGTTTAGATTTTACAGGCAAAAACAGACAGTCAACAAATACAGAAGAAAATGAATGAATCTGGGAATAAATAAATTCATGTCATAAGTTTCCCTGAAGTTAAACGGGGCAATAGGACAGAGAGTGACTGTACAGATTAATTCTCTATAGGGTAGTAAGTGAACACTTATGTGGTGGACTGGGATTCAGCAAATAGAAGATAAGGGAGAGAGTTTTGTAGGCTGAAGAAACTAAATATCAAATCCTTGAGGCAGTCAACAGTACATTTGGGGGACAGAAAAGGTAACAGGGATGCTGGTGGGGAAGGTAAACAGAGGTCAGGCAACATATTGGTCTTTGGGAATTTGGATTTGATTCTGGGTGAGATGGGAGGATACTGGAATGCTTTATGAAGGGAAGGAATATGAGATGGTTTATGTTCTGAAAATGTCGGTTTGACTGCCATGTGAAGAGCCAATTGCTGGACTGCAAATATGGAAGCAAGGAGACAATTATAGCGTGCTAGGTGAGGTATGACAGTGGCCTGATGAGCATAGAGGGGGCCATGAGCAATGGAGATGAAGTAAATAGACCAGGATATGGTTTGGTGTTAGGATGTGTAGAACTTGCTAGTGGATGGAATGTGTTGGTGATGAATCAACAACAACAAAGAAACCCATCAAGTAAATATGGACCATTCTCTATATCCCTCCTCCATTTGTTCCTTCACTCTTCATTACTGGAGATTTTCAAGTTAAGTTGGATGACAGCTTTTTGTGGCTATTATAAAAGTTTTTCTACCTCACTTTCTGTATTGGAGCAATTTCATCTGTAAAGAGGCAAACATCAAATGATTTGATTTGACAAAATCAAAATCAAAATCAAAATCAAAATTTGACAAAATGGGACATTTTTAGAGAATATTATTCATTTAACAGAATGAACTGTTAGGGAAGAAGTGTGTATCAATGACATTCTTTCTGTAATCCAAAAGGCCAAGTCAAAAGCTTTCCATTATATACCTGTAGATAACCTCTCTACACCTTCATGTCCCCTCTTTCGAACATATATCCCATACTTGTACATGTATGCTCTTCAACCTTCAACCTCCCTCCAGAAAAATAAAATGATCAGTAAGCACTCCGATCCAAAAGTAAGAGGCAAGGGAAAACCATTGATTTATATTAAATCACTGAATGCAAATGTGGTGTGAGAGGATAAGAATGTTTGGCTAGAGCTACAGTATAATAAAATAGATGATATGCTAGTCATTGAAAGCTCTTGTCCATGTAAGTGAGCAGAAATATATAGTATTTACTTATTATCTCCAACCCAAGTAGTAAATTATCACTGAAATGGCAAAGGCTGAAGTGGACATAAATTTGGAGTTTGTTGTGCTGAGAAGTTTGGAGCTTGGTATATATTTCAAAAGCCTTTGGAGGCTACCGATCATCATGATATGCAGCCCAATGCTGCAGTATAAAGGTGATTTCTAGTTTGAAACTTAACCAAGGCTCTCCTGACTTACAGTGAGAAGATTCTTTTTCTTTTGTAGAGTTTACAGATTATGTTTTCTTTCTTTTCAGCTTCAGATCTATTGCTAAAATACCAAACTACTTATATTTCACTATCCTCTGGGAAAGAGTTTAAAAATATTAATCTATCCACCATTTATTTTTATTTTGGTTACAGATTGATTGATTCAACAATTATCTATTAACTCACCATACAGCAGACACTGTTCCAGGCACTAGAGAGTGATGAACAAAAGTGATGTAGACGCTACCTCCAGAGAGTTTATAAACTAGTGAGGGTCAGAAAGAGAATAAACAAATAAATATGTATGTAATCAATAAACTAAAGAAAATAGGAGTGGTAAAAGAGGAGAAAAATTTGACCTATTTTTCATGAAAGTTTGCTTAAAGTAAGTTATACATGTATACTGGAGTTATAAATTAGCTTAGTCTATTGGGCAGCTGACTTTAAAGAGAACACAGTTGTGAGTTTAATCTTTGAATAGTCTAGTTAGCATTTCACTCAGTGGTGGTTATTTGCTTGCAAACAGTTGTTTAGCATAAGGGAGAAAGGATACATTGTTTGCATGGCTGAGTCCAGACCTATCACCACTTCTGTTAAGGACATGTCAAGTATATGGCTGACTGTTGGTGGCTTAGTAGTATCATTTTACCAAGTAAAACAAGTTCTGTTTTCTTCCACTGGTACTCTATTATAGATTCAGCACTATATGTTTGCAGTCTTCTATCAAGGCTGCTTTACTTATGTTCCGTGTATGTGAAAAGCAATTTGTTTTCTTTTAATGTTGGTGGTAGTTAATGGCTTCTTCCATTGTGGCAATGCCATATGGTGCCATTTTCTCATCGTTTTGCTCCCATAGCTACCTCCTGCCCCATGCAGAGTTTCTCAAAAAGCAGACGTACATGATTACCTCAGGAAGCCAGCTCCAGTAATGTCACAGAAATACAATACTCTATTAAACTAAGACAATCTAAAGCACATGGGAATGAAAAATGACTGGAAACTACATTCCCTGGTTGCTCTTCAGACTCACTGAGTTTTCAATATCTTTCTGGTGATATTACAGAGCTTTTTTGGATAACTTGTATTTCTCTGCTCTAGTACCCTGCCCAAAGAGAGAGGTGCAGAGAATCCTGATTCTTTTGCAAACATTAAAATGAAAATTTATTTTGCTGAAATATAGTATATCATATCTAGGCTGACACTGAATTGTTTTAAAATTTTTTAACATTTCAACCCATTTTCATGTGTGTACTATCATTCATTTATGAGCCTGTGAATTCTCTTTAGCATTCTAATTCCTATTCCAGGGAACAAATTGCAGATCCTTTTTGTTTTAATCATCAATTATCTTACTCTATTGCCTTAAGCACTCTGCAAACTAAACCTAGTGTGTGTCTTGCCAGGTTTAATTATTGAAGAGTTTTTGAAAGCACCAGGATTTCATTAGTGATCAGTATAGATTGGGCCAGTCTTCAACCACTCTGTGTTCATTATTAAAGCCTGTGGTTCCAATGTTAACTTGGAGACAGAGAACTGATGAAACTGGTTAAACAAATGCCTAAAGAGGCAAGTAGATGCTGCCTCTGATCTTAACCTGCCTCTGGGCTTTGAAAAATTTAAATGGCCCCAGTGACAGAGTATCACACTACGTACTGCCACTATCCATCTAATGACTATTTCAAGCTGAGTTGAGAGGCATAAAATAATATAAGTTAGGAATTCCATGAAATATACAGTGTTATAGGTAATTATGCTTACCAATCATTAATATGCTGAGTCTCAATCCTACTGTTTTGACCTATCACAAAAAACAAAGATCAGAGGCAACAGAAATCTTCAGCAAAAAACCATTCATAGGGCGTGAACATTGTGAGATTCAACAATAAATGACCTGAAACTCCAACAACACAGAATGACACTCTAAAACCTTTATAACAATTACAAGGTATCTTGGGGACATAACTCCCCTAGCAAAAGGTACTCATTAGCCTTCTCACTAACATGGATAGAGGATGTAGGGGGATGTATACCACTGGAGTTAGGTCAAGAATGGGACAAGTTGGCTTTTC
The DNA here is from genome assembly GCF_964341445.2 of Mesoplodon mirus. Taxonomy (NCBI): domain Eukaryota; kingdom Metazoa; phylum Chordata; class Mammalia; order Artiodactyla; family Ziphiidae; genus Mesoplodon; species Mesoplodon mirus. The sequence goes on along the minus strand of NC_138988.1, from coordinate 15,037,497 downwards.
CTGGTTGTAGAGCATTCAAGGAGAAGATGGTCACTTTGGTCTAGTGTGGGTGAGTGCTACAGAAATTATTCCAAATAAGAATTAGACACCTGGCCAGGGAGAAATACAGCAACATAAGTAATCCCACTTCTGTTAAAGGAGAAAACTTGACCATTGCCCTTAATTAAAGGAAGACATTTTGAATGTCTTTTTAAGTTCTCTGCTACTGGAGCTTTTGTGTCATAAATCCATGATAAGTGGTTATGTGTGTAGAGAGTTACATAATCTTATTGTATATCAGTTTCATAATCACTAAATTGAGCTGAGAGAGAAGATCTGGTGAGAATTAAGATTCTTTTCTGTTCTCAAAGTCTGTTGGTCTAGAAATCCATGGCAAAATGATAATATAAAGAGTTTTAATAATATTTTGAGATACGGTAGCTCTCCCTCAACACAGAAACAAAGAGCTTGCATTGAAACCAGGTTTGAGCTTGTTAGTAATGTAATTTCAATAGCCATTTTTGATACTGTGTTGGTTACTACTGAAGTTAATTTGCCCAGTACTGTTAGCTTTTGGGGATCTTTCTTGCCCAACCACTATAATTAGATGGACAAGACTTGGAGAAGAAAAAATAATAAGAAGAAGAAACTGGGAGAGACATGCACTTTTCATCTTCATTGATTTCAAGTCTCTTAAGTTTGTATGAGACTATTTCCCCAAGAGTCTTACCATCAGGTGATGGGTAAGTAGATTTTTGAGTATGCAGAAAAATTAACTTAGCAAGTTCAACACAGCAATATTTCCTTGATGTAAAAAATATATATTCATCAATAAAATTCAATTTCATACACATTTATTGAGTACCTACTAACAGCAAGGGATTATGCTAGATTCTGTTGAAAAGACTAACCCAGAAATAAGTACTTTACCTCAAGGACCTTTTAACTAGTGGGAGGTACAGAAATACAAAATAATGTAGATTGTGAGAAAAACATGTTATGTGGAAGAGATTAATTGCAAATGTAAGAAATGATTAGAATTTAAGGAAAAAAGGAGTCTTTCAGTAGGTATTGAAGGATGGATGTAATTTCAACAGGAGATTAATACACACAAAAGGGAAGATCACTTTTTAGTAATGTATACATAGAGCTCCGTGTAAATAATTTAGTGTTCAAAGAGTAAGTTTATGCTTAAAAACTCACCAAAAATATAAAAGGAATAGAAAAGGTTTCTTTTCAATTAGTAGTTTTGGTCTTTATGCAAGTTCAATAAAAATATATTTTTCCTTTGATAAAAACTATGGATGGTGAAGAAACCTAGCTGAACTGTTCTGATGGAAATCCAAGCAACAAACTTGTTCTATCAACTCAAAACCAGAAAGTACTGATGAAGCTCTCCTAGCTCTTGGAAGTAGGTGTTTCAGAAGTGCAAGTAACAAGAGCAATCTCATTTTTTGCCAGCTGGCTTTTTGTTTTGCTTACTGTATTTATTCAGTTTCATTTTTTTAAACTAGGCTTGGATATTAATTTTCCATTAAAAGCTCTTTTCTGAGTCCCAAGAGTAGACACAAGTTTATAGATTATGTAAAAGTCTAGGTTTGGTTTCAGAATTCTCCTCTCCAAGGCTCCAGCACAGAAGAAAGGGGGATGTCTAAATCCAGAATCTGACACAAATAACAGGACAGATCTCAGATGGGCAACTGGCAGGGAGAATTTCATGAATTCCCAGCTCCTTTCTTTGACTTCAGCCTTCTGAAAGAAAGGCTACCCTAACCATGGCTTGCCTCACTGCATTCAATTTTTCTTCTTTTGTCATTTACTGAAAATTATTTTCTACATATTTCCAGTAACTATCTAACAGTCAGATCCTCTGTCTTCATCTTCTCAGTTACCCTGAAGCATGAAACCTATTGACCTTCCCAACCTCCAACATGGAATTCTGTTTTCTCCTTTTCCTAATAACTATGGCAGATAACATTTATTGATGGGCCACACAGTTAGTAAGGGCTTTACACAGATTATCTCATTTCATCCTCATAACTCACCACAGGAGTAGATGCTATTATAATCTGCATTGTACAAAAGACAAAACAAAATAAAAAAGAAACCAGTAAGGGTTTGGAGACATTAGGCAGTTTTCTGAAGGTTACCTTCTCATTACTTTCATTCTTTTTTTCCATAAAAATGAGTGGTTTTCACAGTTTCTCTACTCTTGTTCTTTTTGTTGTTGTTCTTGCTTCTTCTGTGATTTTACCTATTCTCAAAACCTTACATAGTAATCATGGGCAAATGATTTCTGAGTCAATGTCTCTAATCTCCCAATTGCCTAATATCTTCTAAGAATGCCAGCCAAGCTCAGATTTCCAAAAGTGTCATATCATTAAATCAGGAAAATAGTGGTCTTCTTTCCATCTGGTAGTCAGCATGCATCCCTTCACCTTTAGGCAATAGCTCCAGATTTGAGGGAACTAACCCTGCCTCCACTGGCTACAGTCTGGTGGGATGTCAGTCAAGGTAGCCTGCCCTGTAGTGGCCAGATGGTTGGTGCATGAACCCCATTTAATCCCTCTTGATCTGATTAACACAAAGTTTAGAAATAGTAGGAGTTTATTCATTCCAAATACTTAACCTAAAAAAGATAGCACATCAAGTCATATAACCCAGACCCCTAGAGTTATACTAGTCCTTGTCTTTTCTAAGCCTACTTTTTCAGTCTCCTCTCTGAGTCTACAAACTCTCCTATTTGCCTAATTCATCTCTTTCCTCTTATGCTAGCTAGAGTCAGTCTCTGTTGCTTACAAAAACAGACAAACACACACACACAACTAATATCTTCAACAATTATTTATTTAGTATCCACCATGGGAGAGGTACTCTGTTAGAGATAAGGGTGCAAAGATGAATTCTTTAGAGTTCTAATAATAAATCCTAATAATAAGCCAATTTTACTTTTGTAGGAAGATAGACACACATAAAAGATGTAATTATAATACACTGTGTTGGTGCCAGATCCTATAGGCAACCATGAGGGATCTCTGTAAAACTTCAACTTCCTAAGTTCCTGTCTGAGATTTAAAACTAAAACTTAAGACACACTAGCACAGGTATGCAGCCTCATACGATAGATACAAGACAGTTTCCATGCCATCAAGACATAATGGAAGACTAAAGAACATATTTATCAGAAGATGTGTTGATCAATGTCGGAAGAATACATCCTAAAAGAAAAGGTTGGAAGTGTCCATATAAGCATTGATCAGTGGAGAGAGAATACCTTCACCAGTGAGCTTCCAATAGCAGAGTGAAATGGTAAAGTTGAAGAACCTGGAGATGAAGGAAGGAAAGAAGGAAGGAAGGAAGGAAGGAAGGAGGGAAAGAAAGAGGGAAGGAAAGAGGGAAGGAGGATGGGAGGGAGAGAGGAAGGAACACAGACTCCAGTTGGTCCTACCTGTGTCAGATGATCACCTGGACCATTCACTTTGTCCAGGGATTTGGGAAATCGATTGGCTAGTCTGAATAACCCTGGGGGTGGTATGGCTTTTTGATTGACAGCCCAGCCAGGAACAAATGAAGTAAAGGGGCATTTATAATACAATAGGAAGAGAAAACAAAAAAGCAGTAAGTACCCAGAATAATACACTTCCAAGGGCACTAAATTGAACCTTATAATTCCCATTGTAATTTAACTTTGCCCATGGGTTCTTAAGTAACCCTACCTTATGTTATTAGCCTTAGAGTACTTATCTAATCTTATTTTCTACATTGTCAACTCCTTTAGTATTCTCCTCATCTTTGTGTCTTTAGCATCTTTCACAGTCCTGGAACTATGGGTGCTTGATATGTATTTGCTGGGCTGAATTATAAATAAACCACTAAAGAATTATTTGATAAGATGAAAAAGATGATGCTTGGCTTGGTGCAGACACCACCCTTGGCTATACCTATGATCACCTCGTTGTTACCACTTCCAGCCCAGGAGTGGTTGAGAATCTGGTAGATTAGTCAGTGGTAGAAGCAGACACAACAGTCTGAACACCACCATATAAGCACATGCTAGATTGTTTACTGGCCACATATGTCTCCCATTCCTACACACATGCCCCTTTATAGTGTGACTTTACTAAGCCTTCATTAAGAGAATTTTCTACCCTTTTGAGTCTGGGTTAAAAGTGTGACTAGCTTTGAACAACACAGTGTACCAGAAGTGGCAATGTGTGTGTTCCAGAGCCTAGACCTCCAGAGGCCTTGCACATTCTGTCTTTGAGTTCCTAGGATGCTGCCCTGATACTACCATGCCTTGGAGGGAAGAACCACACAGAAAGACTCAGCTGTCCCAGTAGTCCCATTTGAGCCTATTCCTTAGGCAACCCACCTGCTAATGCTCCATCATTTGTGAGTACAGGGAAGGCCAGCAGAAAAAAACACTCAGTTAACTCACAAAATCATGAGAAATGATCACTGGTTATTATTTCAGACCACTAAGTTTCAGAGTAGTTTTTAACACAGCAATAGAAAACTTAAGTGGAATAAGACCAAGCTAACTTTCCCAGGTGAGCCTTGAGGAATAGTCTCTAAAATATTCTAGCTACTGATCTTACTAGTATGTTGTGCAAATAAATCCAAATGAGAATAAGCAAAGGCTATTTATTCATAACTTTGTATAGCAAGGGAGTCAGCCACCATCACTTGCGTTTCGGCAGAATCAAAGGCAGGCAGAGGAGTGGGAAAGCTCTATAGTGGAAAGGTATGTGCTGATTGGAAGCTGTTGACATTGGGAAGCTGTATACAGGTAACTAGAAGCCAGGTAATCCATGTAATTGGTTGAAGGTACATAATTGGCTATCTCCTTTTGGTCCTAAGTTGAGGTGAGGACAAAAATTAGGGAATTGATAAAAATTTGTGGTCCATTTGAGCCAACAGTTATAAGCGTTCTTGTTTGGCTTCCTGGACTGGTTACTGTAAATAGTACATTGAGCTGGTTGCAATAGATTGTGGGGCAGAGTTCTGTTTTTATAGATGGTCTAATTATTATCCATTTGGAATATTCAGTTCCTCAAAGTTTTACTTTTTTTTTTTATAAAGAAAATATCTCTCCAAATTGTTCAGAACAGGAGACCCAGGCTGAGTTTAACCAAGATCAACTAAACTGTAGGACAAAGACCTTTGTAAATAATTTTTTAAGAGGAAAAGATATGGGTAAACGGAGCTTGGGGTATGAATCCCCTGAGGGTAAAGGGGTCCTGGTATTTCATGGGAAAAGCAGTTAAGACAAATCCTCTAAGCTCAATGCTATCAAAAGTCAGCAGAGCAAGAGTAAAAGATATTGCTGTCCATCTTATAAAGCTGTCAAAGCCCCGAGGCAGTGTCACCAAGAAGTCTCTTTCTAAATGAAGACTCCTAGAATGAGAATAACTCATTAATTCATTTACCTCTATGATCATAAACCAGTTTATTAATTTATTAAGAAAGAAAAGAGCTCAATGAAGGAATGAAACTTGTGACAAACAAGTTTTGATGATTTCCACAGAATTGAAAAATGAAACACTTCTCTTATTTCACTTAGCAAAATCCTATCAAGCACCTGCCACATGTAAATCACTATTTATCAGTGAGAGGGCAAAATGGACAAGCTGTGGCTTTTCTTCCCAAGGAATTGGTAGCCTAGCAGGTTCATGGACACTAAAGCATGCATATCCACCCCTAGGATATCATGTAAAGGTGCTAAGTGTGGTAACAGCAATAGGCTGTGGGAGTATGAAAGACCAGAAAGTTCTCCTCTATACTTAAAGGATGGAGAATGATGTCATAGAGTATGTGTTGGTGAAGGAGAGGCTTGAAGGAGGATAGCATTCATATCTTAAAAAATTAAGTTGTGGGCAAGTTCAAGAGGAAGAAAGAATCCTTGGGATCCTGAAACAAATGAGTAAAGCTGCAGGGTAAAGACTATTTGTCTGAAGTGTAGAATTTGATTAAAGAACAACAACCCAAAAAAAGTAAGGAAGGAAATTTTCATCCAGAAGGTGGAGGATCTTGAATGCTTACATAAGAAATTTGAAATTTATTCTATAGGATAAGATTCATGAAACTTTCGAGCAGTAGAATGACCTATTCAGAGCATCACTCTCAAATGAGTAATCCAGCAGTGGATTTTTCAATGAAGAAACAAGTTTGGATACAAAGGTACCAGATTGGAAACCACTGGCAAGATCTAATTGGAGCATCAGGAAGAAAGTGAGGGGGCAAAATAGATTGTCCCAAATTTATTTATAAGTATATGACTAGATGGGGGTTTGGAATTGAAAAGAGAAAAGGAGAAAAGAGAAAAGGAAGTATTCTAAATATAAAATTAGAACACTAAAATTTGCCTGTTGCTAACTCTACAAAAGAGTTATCACCCTGTACAATTTCAAATGCCCACTTTACCCTGTGAAATCATAAAGGGGCACACAGAAATACATTTTGAAAGGACATATGACCGTATGATTTATCATCATACTTGGAAATTAGGACTCAGATTCATTTTTTTTCCTTATCATCGCTATTTCCTTGAAGAGCTTCCCATAACCCAAATGTTCTCTCAGTATATCGATGTATTTATGAAATGGTGATGATTTGGGCCACTGTCTCACAGATTTAGAGAAGAAACAAATTGAATTCATTTCTGCAATGCACATTGAGTATTTCAGTGGTTTTCTTTTATTTCAGAAAAAATATATGCTTTTAAAATACTCATAACAGCCAAGGTTGGGCAACTGAAATTGCCTTCTGCTCTATAGAGACTGCATAATATGAACTGGAGGAAAAAAAATGATCCTGAAACATGAGGTTTCATATTAAAAAAGGAAAAAAAATCTAGAACATAAATTGTAGTTTTCTTGCAGAATATATAACAGCTCACTTGTAGTGCTCCTGTCTCTTGCTGAACAGGGCCAATGGAAAATATTTCTCGATTCAGCATTTTGTTTGATCCCTTACTACACAGTGATTGATCACAGCAATTTCTTTCACATAAACAGAAACCTCCAGATAAGCTTGTTGGAGACACTCAGGGCTATGAATACACTGCAGACCCAAAACTAATATTTTGCTTGCAGTGTTTAAACTCAGTGCCAATAGGGCTCAAACTACTTGTATCATAAAAGCAAAACTCTTTTAAGCATCCTGATTTAATCAGGTTCTAGGAAAAGGGCATTGCCTAAACATGCTTCTCCTGTAGTGGGGTATCTGTCTTTTCACTAGAGCCCCAACGTACAAGCAAAAAAACGTATGGTGTAATGCTGGCAGCATCTTTAATCATTAGGAAATGATCCAGCAAGTACTCAGCTATCTCATTTTGGAGAGCAGAAAGCTGTATTGGGAAGGAAGAGAAATGGAGGACAGCATTTCCTGTGATCCTGTACATTTTCTCACATTGAAGATGGTCATTTCTGCCACTGGAGTAGCCAGAATTGTAATTTGAGAGGAGTGTCATTTTCTGCAGATACAAGCTTTGTGTAATCCTCCCATTTAAATGACATGATCCTGCAGGCTGAGGATTTCATGGCCCACAATTTGTCACTTCTCCACCGCCTGAGAGTGAAACAGTAACTGAATGACAATCAATAGACTGATTTTATTATGCCTGCCTGTTCACCTTGTTTGAACCAATTTTTAGTTTGTTAATTATGTTTTATTATGCCACCAAACATAGAAGTGATCATGATTTTCCAACAAAAGAAAGAGATCATCAAATGAGGAGAGGTTTAAGTAAAATGGACAGAAATCTATAACTGCCCCCCCTCCACTACCATAGTACAATATCTGTATGAGAAATAGGCTATTTGCATTTAAAAAATCTTTTGAACTCAACTGATGGATTTCTTTTACTTATTATAGTCAGGTTTTATTTTTCATCTAGATTTAAATGACTAAAATCTTTTAAATACCTACATAGATGTAAAGAATATATTTTTGCAATTTTGATGTAGATAAATAAATTTTTAGAAGTATGGAGCAAATAGATACTATCCCTTGAGTTAAGTGTTTGGAGCCATGCCTGGTACAATACTCCCTTTTCTATTTAATAATCTGTAAGAAAGTTTGGAAAGAAAGATTTTAGAGTTTTAGAACATCAGAGTTTTGGGACAAGGGCAGGTATTTAATATAAATAGACTTTAGGAAAATCTTGGGACCCATGAGTGAATGCCATTTTCAAGATGTAGCAATGATGTAAATCTGGGTGTGGGTGACTGGAGTCATCTGGAACGAATGCTGTGTTTAATCCTCTGAATCCTCCATTGTAAACATTAATAGGTAGTGGCCTTGGAAGATGGACTCACCATGACGTGTCTTCTTTGAAACTCTTTCCTCTTCTCTTGGCATCTGGACTTCAACTTTTTTAGGGTGACCTTAACATTCTTCATCCAACTGAAAGGCTTTTGAGAATGAAAGGGGGGGTTATTAATAGATACACTAGGAATATTGACAAAAACCAGGGTTGTCCTACAAACTGACATGTATGGTCAACCTCAACATCTGGACTCTGGACTCTTAGGTGGTGTGGTATGAAAATTCCTCTTATATCCCTTCATAAATATGTAATTATGAAGAGATTATGTAATTGCTGGAAAGAATGTTTGCATACATAGCATAAAGTAGGAGAGGTGAGACAGGAGAAAAGAGAAGATGAAGAAAGTAGCATGAGAAATCCTTTGCATAAAGATGACATCTAGATGTTATCACCATGATGATAACATACTAATACTTTCCTAAAACTGGATAAAATTAATCACCCTTTATAGAGAATTCATCTCTCCCCATTGTTTTTGGTTCTGTACACCATTTTCTCAGGATACTTATTAATTTCTTCCTAAATTTCAAATGATGAAATGAGGCAAAAATATGGTCTGACTTTGACTCACCCAATTATTAGGATTGTTGGTATTGTTTTTGACATAAGCTTGTTTTGTGTTCACCCCCCTTGAGTGGTTCTACCTCTGGATCCAATTCAAATGCTAGTTAAATAATTTTAATATCTTCCTTTGTCGCTCCAAGAGCAAATCTGTGATTGAGTTGATGAAGCAAGATGGTTATCTTGCCCTGAACTAGGTATAAGAGGTGATAGGTTCTACATAGGCTCTTCCAGTTAGTCAGCAGACTAGAGAGAGCTGACTCTCTCTGTTCTGTGGGTTCCATTTCTGAGGAAGGTGATTACTGGATATCTGTGGCCCCTATTTACAGAAAATTGCTTCTATAAAATAAAAGAATACAAAAACAAAGTGTGTCAGAACAAGCACCCCAGGCCTATTCATATCCTCAATGCTATGCTTATTTCGAATATATAATTAAAGCTATTTTTTTCTTCTTTTGAGGAAATGTTTACTATTAAAAGCTCTAAATTTGTTGTTATAGTTTAAGCTAGAAAAGGTTAATGAACTACTCATGGAGCAAGAACATTTTCATCATTTTCATAATGTTACTATTCCCTTAAAATATTTTAAAGCTTATAAGCAATACATTCATTTTTCCTTTCCCTTCCATTCTTCTTTTTTTTTGAAAAGAACAATTGTATTTTCTTCCATTCTTTATTTTCTTCTTACTCCTTTCATTTAACAAATATTTATATAGTGTTTACTGTATTCCAGGCACTATTCTTGGCACTTGGGATATACTAGAGGAAAATACTGACATAAATTTCTGTCCTTGAGGAGCTAATATTCTAGTAGAAAGAGACAGAATTTAAATAGAATAAATTCTCAGGTTAGGGAATTAATGTCATGGAAAAAAAAAAGTGCTGGAAGTACTGGGTCAAGATAGGAGAGTATGGATATCAATTTTAAATGAGATAAGCCTTATTGAGAAAGTGACATTTGAGCTACATGGTATTGTATAAACAACACTGGGAGTTATTTTTATTTTTTAATAAGTTGTATTATTTCATATAAAGATTAAACTCTGTAGTACTTCGGCATGCTTGATATAATAAAATAATAAAATAAAAAATATAATATTGCATGCTCTGATAATGACTTAGTATAGGTCATTTCATTTAACCTTCATGACAACTCTATGCAACAGGTGCTACTATTATAACTCCTTGGGGAAAGTTAGACCAACAATGATCAGTTTGTTCTCGCACACAGCTAGTAAGTGGTGAGGTTGGCATTGATACCCAGGTAGTCTGATTCCAGATTCCATTACCTAAACCACTAGTCATATTCTCTTGAATTCTTTCACACTAAAGAAAATGTTACTCTTTTTCTTGATGGATCCTCATTGGTCTCAATAATAATTTGCACTACATAAGGCAGTTGAGAGGGAGGAGGACAACTCTTAACTTTCCAATAAAAATGTTGGTGGTTGGTGAAATGAGTTAGGCATGTGGAATAAAGAAGGCATGAGACTCCCTCTTCCCTCTAAAAATGGGTTATGGGTGATCAGGTGCTTCTTAGGAGAGCATGCATGATTAGTATGAATGGGAATTTAAATGTATATATAAAAGGGAGGAAACATCCCGTTGAATTTTAAAGATTGCAAATAAATATAGTTTAATCTGTTATACATATCCATATTAGCAATAACTACTTCAAAATTAATGTCGACTAATGCTAAGATTAGTGGATGATGTCTCTGAAGCTTTACTGCAGGCTATTCTCACAGAAATTCATTAATGCCTTTATGGCTAATTTCCTGAGGCTTAGTTTTTGGTCTTTCCTGATGAGATATTAACATCTCGTTTAAGAAAGAGATTTATTTGAAAAAAAGAAAAAGCAAAGTCTCGTTCAACCCAATACATAGATTTTTCTTTAAGATAGGCTGAGGCTTTGCATAAAAACTGGAAAGACTGCAGAGGTCTGGATAACACTTGAGTATCTGTGGAAGTTTTTTTCTTCTTGAACTTGACCTCTTCCTCTTCAGAACACTCTAAGTAAGGATGTTAATATCATCTCCAAAATATATTTTATTGCTTCAAATATTGAGAAGACTGTTAATCTTCTACTTACAAAATCTCAAAAGGCGGAAAATAATTGGAGAATTTGGTACTCAACAATTTTAATCTCTAATTTAACTACTCATCCCTTTCTGATATTAAGGGTTATATCAAAATTAAAGATTAGAAGTTTTAAAAAGAAAAAGACAAGTGTCTTGTGCTGTGGTTATTCTTTCCTCCTCTCTCTGAAAGATGGCAATGTTTCTTAAAGAGCAATACAGAAGTATCATCTTTAATTTAACTTTTCTTTGCTTTTGGTAACAACATTTGTTTTTTTAATCAAAATTTGAATATTTTCCCCAAAATAGTGTTCAGTGATATTTCTAATCAATCAAATCTTCTCTCAACTTTCCTCCTCTTTATATCAAAAGTCTTAAAGCTTTTCTTTATCCTCTTCTATCACCTCTGTGTCTGAAGAGAAAATTATGTTTGCATCTTTATAGATATTAAATTTAAATCCTATTAATTGTCTTTGAGGTTTTGTTATACACCTATAAACTAGACTGCATACTGAATTCTTTCCTTCTAGCTTCCTCAAATATCTGGCTACGAATCTCCAAACTAACATTTCCAATTTTCTCCCAACTTTCTGATTTGGGATCACTAAGAACAAAGACTATCCTTGAATCTTTCTGGAAGGGACTATACCAGATCCTCTTCACTACCAGATGGAAGCCAAACTGCAGGGACCTGAATCTTGGGTCCATATATACCAATTAAAAAGGGCTCCCTTAGGCCCTAGGAACTGCTCACCAGCTGGAGACCATAAGATCAAATTAACTATGAAAAGAGGTAGCCGACATCAAGGTAAACTGCTTCCTCTCAATTTGTCAGATCAAGAGGATCAAGAATGTTTCCTTCCTTTCCTCCTTCCTTCTCTGACCATCCTCTTCCTAATTCTTACATCATGAAGGCATTTACAATTCTTTTGTCTACCTTTTGCCTTGTTCTGGCTTGGAAAGATAATGCCAATGCTCATATATCTCATATTACTCATTGTTGTGTAATACAACCGCCAAACTGTTGGATTTACCACAATGCCAGTGATCATAAAGTTCTGCTCATCACAAACTTTTTCCTGATTTCCGATGCCTCAATGTCTCTGGACAAACACATCCCCTCTCTACTGTGTCAGATTCCCTAACCCTGGGGGTTCATTTCCCTGTCTCTGGTTAACAACTCCAAACCTGCGGAAACTTACATCCAGGCTCTATACAAAGAAAGGGACACAAGGCAAGGGTAACCAGAATAAAACCTCCTGTGTGGTCTACAGATCTTTACATTTTACTGTCCCCCATGGCTGTCATCTTTCCAGTTCTGAGCCACAGACTCAAACTGGAGTTACCAGGAGTCATTCATGATTCAAAATGTGCCTCCTTTGGCAGATCCCTACTGCCCTGGTTAGGAGTAAGTACAAATGAGACTATGATCAGGAATCTCTCCTTAGCTCTTGAAGATATTGCAGAATGTGCTGCTAAAGCAATAGCTGCCCAACAAAATCCCTAGACTGTCTGGCCAAAGTTGTTTTTGATACTAGGATAGGCTGGATTATCTTTTAGCTGAGCAAAGAGGTGTTAGTGCTGTGGCCAACACCACATGCCGCTCTTGGATAGACACTTCTGGGGAAGTTGATTCTTAGCTACATAAGATCACTGAACAAGCCACTTGGCTTAAGAAAGTGACTCCTTCAACAGAGCACTTTCTTTGATATATTTGATTCTGATTGGTTTGGGTTTTGAGGACCATGGCTCCAAAGTGCACTCCAGACATTGGGAATTATCCTGTTTATAATAATCATAGTAGCGTCCCTTATGGGATGCATTCTCTCAAAAGCTTTAAATGCATGTTCCAAGCTGGTAGCCACCAAGAAAATAATCTCACTAAGAACAGAACATCCGAAAAGAAATGAAAAGAATGACTGGCTTAAATACGAGCCCAAAGTTGTGACCCATGAATACCACAGAAAGGATCAGCAGAAAACTGCAGGAACCTCAAGGTGATAACTGGGAGCAATGCTAATGCCTTAAACTTTGATCACATCTCTCAGGCTGAGAGTCTGATGAAAAGGAGGGGATTGTTGAAAACAAGACAACAGGCCCCAAATGGAGTCACGCTAAATCCCATGTCACCAATCTCGGACTTAATTACAGTTTCAGCCTCTTCAAGAGAAGAATCTTGAACCAGTCAAACAGGAATCACTTGGCCAGCATTAGTGAGTTAATCTGCCTGATAGACCCCTGCCACCCCTAAAGGAAGGTGACCTTGCCACAACTAATCCACTTTTTGCTGGCATAAATTCCTTGTTCCCACTATCTTCTACCTATAAAAGTCTTTCTTTGTGTACAGCTCCCTGGAGCTCCTTTTTATCTGCTTGATGGGATGCTGCCTCAATCACTGAATAAAGCCAATACAATCTTGAAAATATACTCAATTGAATTTTGTTTTTTAACAGCATTTTCCTTCTTGGCAGCCAAATGCCATGTGGTGAGGAAGCCCAAGTTAGCCACATGCAAAGACTAAGTGAAAAGAAGTGATGACTGGTCACCCCCCAGTGGTTCCAGCCACTTAGCTAAGGCACCACATATGTGAATGTAGCAGTATGTCAGACATTCCAGGCTCAGAAGACATAATGTGGAGCAGAAAGACTGTCCCAATGAGCCAGCATTGATTGCTCAATTATGAGATATAATATTGTTGATTCAATTCATGAAGGTTTGCAGTAGATTTTTGCACAGCATTTGGTAACACACACAGCTTCTAATGGGCTTAGGCAACCCACCTCAACTCACTGATCCATCCTAATTTATAAAATGAGACAACTGAACTAATTTCAAAGACCACTCCCTGCAAAATTCTGGCCATCCATGATTTTTACATATGCAAGTATTCTTACTGATAAAGGTGAGAACATGAGTTAAAAAATCTTGGCACTTCCATTATTTATTTTGTGAATCTTGTCCTCTCTTACTGGTATTTCTGCTTTAATTAAAGATGATCTAGAACATAAACTACATTAAAGGAGATAAAAAGTATAGAACGTGATTCTGGAACATGATAAGTACACCAGCAATGTTACCTTTTATTATTAATGGAACAATCAGGAGAACCCACAGCCTAATCCCAGAGTTATTCACTCTAACCTTCACCAACAGTGGAAGAGAAAGTACAGTTTATGAGTTCTAAAGATAATTTTTGTAGATGTTTTTGAACTTGGTAAAAGCTCTGTGTTTCCAACCTTAAAAACCTGAAAATTAATAATCTTCACACTTCTCTGCAAAAATTAATAAAAAGTAATGTACAGAAGCATCACATCTCTATTCCTTTAAAAATTATCTTTACTGGAAAATCAGAGCAGAATATCATGAGTAATTAAAATTAAACTCTGCCTGAAAGCATGTTAATAAAAATTGTGTTTGGTATCATTAGTATTGTTACAAAAAAATTTTAGAACTATCCAGAAAGAAAGAAGACAAAAAAGGAAAAAACAGAGTTAAATAAATAAATAACCCCAAATAAGAAAGAAAAACATGTCTGGAAATAAACTGAACAAAAAAATTAAAGGACAAACACAAGAGGAGGAAAAGACTTACAATAACAAACCCAAAACAAATAAGAAAATGGTAATAAGAACATACATATTGATAACTACCTTAAATGTAAATGGATTAAATGCTCCAACCAAAAGACATAGACTGGCTGAATGGATATAAAAACAAGACCCGTACATATGCTGTCTGCAAGAGACCCACTTCAGACCTACGGAAACATAGAGACTGAAAGTGAGGGGATGGAAAAAGATATTCCATGCAAATGGAAAACAAAAGAAAGCTGGAGTAGCAATTCTCATATCAGAGAAGATTGACTTTAAAATAAAGACTATTACAAGAGACAAGGAAGGACACTACATAATGATCAAGGGATCAATCCAAGACGAAGATATAAAAATAGTAAATATTTATGCACTCAACATAGGAGCACCTCAATACATAAGGCAAATGCTAATAGCCATAAAAGGGGAAATCGACAGTAACACAATCATAGTAACACCCCACTTTCACCAATGGACAGATCATCCAAAATGAAAATAAATAGCGAAACACAAGCTTCAAATGATACATTAAAAAAAAGATGGACTTAATTGATATTTATAGGATGTTCCATCCAAAAACAACAGAATACACATTCTTCTCAAGTGCTCATGGAACATTCTCCAGGATGTTTTGGGTCACAAATCAAGCCTTCGTAAATTTAAGAAAATTGAAATCATATCAAGTATCTTTTCCGACCACAATGCTATGAGACTAGATATCAATTACAGGAAAAAATTGTAAAAAAAAATCAAACACATGGAAGGTAAACAATACATTTCTAAATAACCAAGAGATTATGAAGAAATCAAAGAGAAAATCAAAAAATACCTAGAAACAAATAACAATGAAAACACGATGACCCAAGACCTATAGGATACAGCAAAAGCAGTTCTAAGAGGGAAGTTTATAGCATTACAATTCTACCTCAAGAAACAAGAAACATCTCAAATAAAAAACCTAACCTTATACCTAAAGCAATTAGAGAAAGAAGAACAAAAAAACCCCAAAGTTAGCAGAAGGAAAGAAATCATAAAGATCAGATCAGAAATAAATGAAAAAGAAATGAAGGAAATGATAGCAAAGATCAATAAAACTAAAAGTTTGTTCTTTGAGAAGATACACAAAATTGATAAACCATTAGCCAGACTCATCAAGAAAAAAAAAAGAAGACTCAAATCAAGAGAATTAGAATGAAAAAGGAGAAGTAACAACTGACATTGCAGAAATACAAACAATCTTGAGAGATTACTACAGGCAACTATATGCCAATAAAATCGACAACCTGGAAGAAATGGACAAATTCTTAGAAATGTACAACCTTCCAAGACTGAACCAGGAAGAAATAGAATATGTAAACAGACCAATCACAAGCACTGAAATTGAAACTGTGATTTAAAATCTTCCAACAAAAAAATGCCCAGGACCAAACGGCTTCACAGGTGAATTCTATCAAACATTTAGAGAAGAGCTAACACCTATCCTTCTCAAACTCTTCCAAAATATAGCAGAGGGAGGAACACTCCCAAACTCACTCTACAAGGCCACCATCACGCTGGTACCAAAACCGGACAAAGATGCCACAAAAAAGAAAATTACAGGCCAATATCATGGATGAACATAGATGCAAAAATCCTCAACAAAATACAAGCAAACAGAATCCAATAGCATGTTAAAAGGATCATACACCATGATATAGTGGGGTGTATCCCTGGAATGCAAGGATTCTTCAATATATGCAAATCAATCAATGTGATAAACCATTTTAAAAGATTGAAGGAGAAGAACCATATGATCATCTCAATAGATGCAGAAAAAGCTATGGACAAAATTCAACACCTATTTATGATAAAAACCCTCCAGAAAGAAGGCATAGAGGGAACTTACCTCAACATAATGAAGGACATATATGACAAACCGACAGCCAACATCATTCTCAATGGTGAAAAAATGAAACCATTTCCACTAAGATCAGGAACAATGCAAGGTTCCTGCCCACTCTCACCACTATTATTCAACATAGTTCTGGAAGTTTTAGCCACAGCAATCAGAGAAGAAAAAGAAATAAAAGGAATCCAAATTGGAAAAGAAGAAGTAAAACTGTCACTGTTTGCAGATGACATGATACTATACATAGGGAATCCTAAAGATGCTACCAGAAAACTACTAGAGCTAATCAATGAATCTGGTAAAGTAGCAGGATACAAAATTAATGCACAGAAATCTCTTGCATTCCTATACACTAATGATGAAACATCTGAAAGAGAAGTAAAGGAAACACTCCCATTTACCACTGCAACAAAAAGAATAAAATACCTAGGAATAAACCTACCTAAAGAGACAAAAGCCTGTATGCAGAAAACTATAAGACGATGATGAAAGAAATTAAAGATGATACAAATAGATGGAGAGATATACCATGTTCTTGGATTGGAAGAATCAACATTGTGAAAATGACTCTACTACCCAAAGCAATCTACAGATTCAATGCAATCCCTATCAAAGTACCACTGGCATTTTTCACAGAACTAGAACAAAACATTTCACAATTTGTATGGAAACACAAAAGACCCTGAATAGCCAAAGCAATCATGAGAAAGAAAAATGGAGCTGGAGGAATCAGGCCCCCTGACTTCAGACTATACTACAAAGCTACAGTATAGTATGCTACTGGCACAAAAACAGAAATATAGATCAATGGAACAGGATAGAAAGCCCACAGATAAACCCAGACACATATGGTCACATTTTCTTTGATAAAGGAGGCAATATACAATGGAGAAAAGACAGCCTCTTCAATAAGTGGTGCTGGGAAAGCTGGACAGTTACATGTAAAAGAATGAAATTAGAACACGCCCTAACACCAAACACAAAAATAAACTCAAAATGGATTCAAGACCTAAATGTAAAGCCAGACACTATAAAACTCTTAGAGGAAAATATAGGCAGAACACTCTATGACATAAATCACAGCAAGATTCTTTTTGACCCACCTCCTAGAATAATGGAAATAAAAACAAAAATAAACAAATGGGACCTAATGAAACTTAAAAGCTTTTGCACAGCAAAGGAAGCCATAAACAAGATGAAAAGACAGCCCTCAGAATGGGAGAAAATATTTGCAAATGAAGCAACTGACAAAGTATTAATCTCCAAACTATACAAGCAGCTCATGCAGCTCAATACCAAAAAAAAAACAAAAAAAAAAAACCCAATCCAAAAATGGGCAGAAGACCTAAATAGACATTTCTCCAAAGAAGATATACAGATTGCCAACAAATACATGAAAGGATGCTCAACATCACTAATCATTAGAGAAATGCAAATCAAAACCACAATGAGGTATCATCTCACCACAGTCAGAATGGCCACCATTAAAAAATCTACAAACAATAAATGATGGAGAGGGTGTGGAGAAAAGGGAATCCTCCTACACTGTTGGTGGGAATGTAAACTGATATAGCCACTATGGAGAACAGTATGAAGGTTCCTCAAAAATCTAAAAATAGAACTACCATATGACCCAGCAATCCCACTACTGGGCATATACCCTGAGAAACCCATAATTCAAAAAGAGTCATGTACCACAATATTCATTGCAGCTCTACTTACAATAGCCAGGACATGGAAACAACCTTACTGTCCATCAGCAGATGAATGGATTAAGAAGATATGGCATGTATATACAGTGGAATATTACTCAGCCATAAAAAGAAATGAAAATGAGTTATTTGTAGTGAGGTGGATGGACCTATGTTCTGTCATACAGAGTGAAGTAAGTCAAAAAGAAAAAACAAATACTGTATGCTAATACATATATATAGAATTAAAAAAAATAAACTAATAAATGGTGCTGAAAAACCTAGGGGCAGGACAGGAAAATAGATGCAGACATAGAGAACGGACCTGAGGACACGGGGAGGGGGAAGGGTAAGCTGGGACAAAGTGAGAGAGTGACATGGACATATACACAGTACCAAATGTAAAACAGATAGCTAGTGGGAAGCAGCTGCATAGCACAGGGAGATCAGCTCTGTGCTTTCTGTCCATCTAGATGGGTGGGATAGGGAGGAGGGTGGGAATGAGATGCAAGAGGGAGGAGATATGGGGATATATGTATAGCTGTTTCACTTCGTTATATAGCAGAAACTAACACACCACTGTAAAGCAATTATACTCCAATAAAGATGTTAAAATAGATAAATAAACAAAAAATAGAATTACCAATGATCCAGCAATTCTGCTTCTGGCTATTTACCCAAAAGAGGTGAAAGAAGGGTCTTGAAGAGATACTTGTACAACCATATTCATAGCAGCATGAAAAAAAAAGTAAAAAGACATATGGCTCTGTACCCTCTCACAGGCTCACAAAGTTCATTTCTTCTTATAGATACTTGTTATATGGTGAACCCTGATGCAATTACTCTTTGTATCCAGAGTTGCTTACTTCAAAATAATATGATTTCCAGATGATAAAGTTCCTGACCTCAAGGTGAGCTCAGTCTGATATTGCTATGCCACCTCAAACTAGTCAAATTTACAACTCAGATGTAAAAATTTAACCACAAAATCAAAGAAACTCCTTATAAGCCCCAAGGTTAAGCATCAAAGGCAGAACTTCAATTAAAATGTTATTAGGACTTTGAGATATCATACAATCAGGAACACTTTCTAGTTTGAGAAAAGAGTCTAAACATGAAAGCTAAAAATTTTCCCTTGCATCAGCACATTAACAAAATAAAAAATCAACAAATAAAATCAACTAATGTTTATTCATTTATTAAGCAGAGATTTCTTGTTTTGCAGATCACATACAAGTCAGTCTGTGAAGAACTGTGGAGATAAAGGGGAAAAAATGACTTTAATTTTAAACTCAAGAAGCTAATAATTTTAAAAGGGAGCTAAAATATACCCAGATATCAATGGTAATAGGTAGAATGTAAAAAAATTCTGGAAGAGTGATGCACATAACATGAGACAGCTGTTTAAGAGAGGAGAAACTCCTCCTCCTTTTAGGGATGGTAATGCTTTTAAGAACTTTTATAAAACATCTGACATTTGCCTTAGACTGAAGATACACACCCTACACAGACACACTGGTACACATACATTTATTTATTTCAGTCACTCCAGAGATTTTTGTGCACACTATAAAACAAAGAATGCTGCCCACCATTCAGTTCATAAGGATTAGTGGCTGCAGTTGCTGACCAATGTTGCATCCAAAAGGAATTCAGGACAAAAACCAGGATGAGGTACTTGGTGCTTTGGAAAACCAGTCCCTTTAGATAGTTAGATGTACATCTCAGGAAGAATTTTAATGAACCCAGATTCTTGCATCTTCCCAAATGTAAAAATATACCATCAAAACAGAAATAAACAAATGGGACCTAATTAAACTTAAAAGCTTTCGCACAGCAAAGGAAACCATAAACAAAATGAAAAAACAACCCTCAGAATGGGAGAAAATATTTGCAACTGAAGCAATCAACAAGGGATTAATCTCCAAAATATACAAACAGCTCATGCAGCTCAATTTCAAAAAAACAAACAACACAATCAAAAAATGGGCAGAAGATCTAAATAGACATTTCTCCAAAGAAGACATACAGATGGTTTAAAAGCACATGAAAAGATGCTCAACATCACTAATTATTAGAGAAATGCAAATCAAAACTACAATAAGGTATCACCTCACACTGGTCAGAATGACCATCATCAAAAAATCTATGAACAATAAATACTGGAGAGGGTGTGGAGAAAAGGGAATCCTCCTACACTGTTGGTGGGAATGTAAACTGGTATAGCCACTATGAAGAACAGTATGGAGGTTCCTTAAGAAAACTAAAAATACAGCTACCATACGATCCAGCAATCCCACTCCTGGGTATATATCCATAGAAAACCATAATTCAAAAACATACATGCACCCCAATATTCATTGCAGCATTATTTACAATACCCAGGAAATGGACCATGGACCTAAATGTCCATCAACAGAGGAACGGGTAAAGAAGATGTGGTACATATATACAATGCAATATTACTCAGCTATAAAAAAGAACAAAATAATGTCATTTCCAGCAACATGGATGGTACTAGAGATTGTCATACAGAGTAAAGCAAGTCAGACGGGGAAAGAAAAATATCATATGATAGCACTTATATGTGTTACCTAAAAAAGGGTACAAATGAACCTATCTATGAAACAGAGATAGAGTTAAAGATGTAGAAAATAAATGTATGGTTACCAGAGGGTAAGGGGGGGTTGGGGAGGGATAAATTGGAAGATTGGTATTGACACATACACACTACGATATATAAAATAGATAACTATTGAGTTGGCCAAAAAGTTCGTTCAGTTAGTGACTACGTTGTTCAATAGATCTTCATGAAAATGAAAAATGTCTTTTATTTTTACCTAAAGCCAAATGAACTTTTTGGCCAACCCAATAATAAGGACTTACTGTATAGCACAGGGAACTCTACTCAATACTCTGCAATGGCCTATATGGGAAAAGAATCTAAAAAAGAGTGGATATATGTATATGTATAATAGATTCACTTTGCTATATACCTGAAACTAACACAACATTGTAAATCAACTATATCCCAATAAAAATTAAAAAATAATAATACTCAAAGAAAAAAATCCCAAAATCATTAATTGAGATATCTGTTCCTTGAGACTAGCGGTGACCTTTTAGTGAGATGTATGCTTGACCAAATGTATTCCCTAGCTAAAACCATGTATATGTATATACTGCCTTCTCCCCTACCTCCAAGGAGCAGCTCTCTCAGTGCTATGGAGAGGCTGCTCCCTGGGATATAGTTCTCAGTAAATAAAACTGAAACTTTTACATTGTGCACTTTTGTTTCGGTCAAAAACACCTATCTTCTAGATACTGATAAGACAGTCACTACCGTCAGGTGGCATACTATCTGATTAGAGAGAAAAGGTACAGATACTTTATTTAAATTAAAAGTGTAAACCTTATTTACAAAATATAAAGGCAAAACATCAAATGAGCAGAGTATATAGGGATTGATGAGTTATAAAGCAGAATTGTGTTAAGAGTGGGGAACTGGGAGTCAGGATTCCTGAGTTTGAATCCAGTATCTACCACTTACTAATCAAAGGGAGCAGAATTTGCCTGCACAAAACATGTCTCTTTGGCATAAGGATTATTTTAGACTGATTATTTTTAAGAAAAGGCAGACATTGGAAAAGTCTGGAAACTGAATTGAAGTTACCTTTTTATAAGAGACATGTACAATTTTAAGGGAAATCTCTACTTGCAAGGGGGGTCTCCCTCTCTGTAACAGGAAGAGGAGGATGACTAAATTTCTAGACACTCTTATTAATAGAGAAGGAAATGACTTAAATCTGCTTAGCAACCATACTCTAGTTTGTTTTACCCGGTAACCTTCCAGAACTGGCTTTCCTCTCCACCAACATCTTCTTTTGTCTGTAGCTGGAGATGTTATTTAAGGGATGGATTGGGCCATTTTGGAGAGTTACTCAGCCTTTCTGAGTATCTCTTATGTATACAGGAGGTATATATGTTATTAAAGTTCTGTTTGTTTTTCTCCTTTTAACCTGTCTTTTATTACCAGGGGATGTGTAAGCCAAGAACTCAGAAGGGTAGAGGAAAAATTATTTGTCTTCCCTACACTGAACAAACTCAACTTTCTCATCTATAAAATGGGAATAATAAAATTAATAACTCCTGCCCTAGGAATGCTGTAAGTATTAGATAGCATAGTGCCTAGAGCATAGTAAACACTCAATACCTGCTAACATCATTCAGATCAGTGAGAAACTACCCAGGACTGAAGAGTTTGATAGAGGTTCAGGGAAGAAGAAAGATTTGAACTAAGCTCAGAATAGTCTGTAGGAATAAATTTCTTCCTTTATGATGAAATAAAGGAAGAAATTTAGTCCAAAGAAGGACAGTGTTGGAGCTAGCAATCAATAAAACTTTGAAATTTTCTTACTTAGAATTATTAGGTTCTCATTCATTTTTGGAATAGATTTGAGATTTACCTACACTGGCATTGTATCTGTCTTCTTAATAGAAAGTAGACTCAGAGAACTTGAGAAATTCATGAAAGTCAGAAAGGAATTTTGACCTAAAATAGTAAAACAGCCAGTTATTTTATCAGAAAGTTTTGTTTGTTTTGCCCTTTTTTTGTTTTTTTCAGGGTAGCAAAGAATTACAATCTAGATGTACAAACTATAGCAAACCACAGGCAAGTCCAGAGAACAAAGAAAGGGAACTGCTTTAATTGGGAAAAAAAGGGGAGTTGGGATTGGCTGTTCCAAATGAAAGTTCATTTGCAGAAAGTAGGAGTTTGGGGGCTTCTCATTGGCTGAGTAGCAACATTTCTAATTGGCTGGGCTGTTTCTGGGCAAGAAGAAATTCTACCTTCCAGATAGTAAAGTAGTTGCACTTCCTTTTTGGTAGTGCAAGGTATACTTCTTCCTGTGGGGCATGCAAATGAAGGTCAGTGCCTACAAATGATGGTGAACGATAGTGCTGGAGAGCTCCCTTTACAGACCATTCCCAACTCTAGTTTTAGTTGAGGTTTCCTTTTTTTAATTTTCAGAAACTAACTTTCTAATCTCAGCATTTGGTGCCTTATCCATCTGACTAAAGAAATAACAAAGAGATATCATAACAATTCTAGCTTGGGAGGTAGACCCCAGTCTAAATGATCTGATTTCTGGTGTACTACACTTAACTAGTTCTGTCACTTGAATACAAAAATAAAGGAATAAAAAAACAAAAAAAGAAAATAAATGGTGATTTTTGTACTTTAATTTCACCATAGATAAAAGATAACTAAAAATTATCTACCCCTCCATATTTCTAAGAAAAGTTTGAAATAAGTATGAACCATGGAATTTTAAATAAAAATCTGGGAAAATAAATGATCTAATGAATTCTTCCAAGGAAAGGTGCTACATAAATATGATGTATTTCCATTATTAATAGCAATAAGCTGTGAATCCTTGAGCAGATGAGACCTCTGAGCAATTCTGTTGTCCTTTCATGGCTCTGTACAGGTCATCACATTTGATATAATACAAACAATTAAAAGATAAACATGTTTAGAAGTTAAACAAATGATAATTGGAAAAGACAATGTGAGGGACTGATTTAGTAAATCACATCTGAGATACATCAATCTCATGATGTTATGTTTAGTCCCTTAGCTTACATAGTTTACTTTCTAATACTTTATACTGAGTATTCATTATTCTACTTCCTCTCAAAATAATCTGTATCCTCAGGTATCAAATTAACTTAACTCTAGATTTAATGTATTTTTTTAGCTAAGTATTTAAAATTTTACATATTTTGAGCATGGGTAAATCTCAGTTAACAAATATATTCAATTATCTGAAACATCCCAAATCATTATATGTGGGTATGTATTAATTGATAAATAGCACACATGTGAGAAGGAAAGGGGGAAGAGGCTATAGGTGTTTAGTCAAGTATTTGGTTAGACTCAAATAATATTATGACTGGAAGAAACCTAACTGACTGTCTATTGCACAGTTTGCATTTTTTTTTCTTTTTTTGTATAAAGGCCACACAGTAAATATTTTTGGTGTGGTGGGCCACATAGCCTCTGTTGCCACTACTCAGCTCTTCCATTGTAGGGCAGAAACAGCCCTAGACCACACAAAAAGAATGAGTATGACATCTTCCAATAAAACTTTGTTTACACAAACAGGCAGCCCACCAAATGTGGCCTTAGAGCTATATAATTGGCCAACCTCTCATCTACTGCAACTGACCTATTTCATATGTGAAAAAATTGAGGCATAGAATATTTAAATGCCATTATTAACTGAATTTCATGGGAAGAAATACCTTTGTCTGCTTACAGATTTTTATTTTGCTTTGTTCATGAATCTACCCTTCCTAAGGCTTGCTGGAATATTCTTTCTGAAATGTAAAACAAGATATGCCTTCTTCATGTTTAAATCCCTTCAACAGATCCCTACTGACTTCCATGTGAAATTTAACTTTGGGGTCCAGCATTTAGGATCTGCATTCATGAGGTTTCTGCATGTCTGCACCTATTCCACATTCTGCCCCATCTTCCAGGCCTTCTTCACTAGTCCCCCAACATATGAAAAGCTGCATGATGACAGGAACTGGGTCTGTTTTGTTCACTTCTCTATCTCCAGTGCCTAGAACAGTGCTTGACACACAGTAGATTCTGAAGAAATAGTCGTGGAATGAATGGACAAATGAAGAGCTGGCAACTGAAAAAAGCCTTCGGACAAATTTGACAGAATACCTCCTTCCTGGTCCCCACTGAAGTCTTCCAAGTTTCACCAAGTGTACACGGCAAATGGAAGAACCAGGGATGAAGAAACACCCCTTCTTCATCTGGGCTCCACTTCATCAGTGGGCTCCATGGTAACCATCTTTGTATTAACTCTTGACTAGTCGGGGGCTCCATCGATACTGCTAAATTTACAAAAGTATTTCACAAACTTTCTATAAGAAAGTTGCTATTTTATTACTCTGCAGAGTTTTCATCAGGCAGTCATATTTCCCTCTGCTTCTTCAACTTCTTAAAGGAATTAGATTCTCCAAACGTGCCAATGTGTAAGTTGGCACAATCTGGACTTGTAACTTGTGTTCCTAAGGACATCATGCTGACTTTCAGTAGGGGGACATTTTGACACCTAGGTCCCTGAACCCACCAGGAATGCTAATATATATTTCAGTGTAATGTGTGGAATTATTACCAGAAGGGAGTGCTCCCCAAGACAGCATTGCCCTGCTACACTGAAAATGCTGATTTTTTTATCAGTGTAGTTCCACACCAGCAGCATCTCTTCAGAGAACATCTCCAAGTTGTGGCCAAAAAAGAACATGCTATGATGTTCATGACCCACACTTTCACTAAGACAGGTAATATTTCTTGTTCTGCAATTGTCCTTCAAACAACCTTTATAAGGACTGTGCTTCCTTCTACCTTTAAAAGCATGACTTCTGAACTGTCTCCATTCTAGCTATTATATTAATAATTACATATGTTTACTAGTCAAATACTTTCTAAATTGTCCATTTGATGTGCAGAATGTCAAGGGGAAAAACTTTACCTCTACTCTCTTATGTAATTGATTGGGGGTGTCAATGAGAAAAAAAAAAAAAAAAAACGTTGCCTGCCATATCAGTAAACAAAGGATGTTGCAGCCATCAAGCCATCACAGTACAGCCACCCTGATGGTGAGCCCTAAGGGGACTCAAGATAGAAACAGGATGCCTGCCTTCTAGCAGTCAACCCCTGTAGCCACCCACCACCCTGAGGAGACTCAGGATGAGAAAGCACAGGATACTGGGCCCAGATAGCTGAGATGCATATCAAAGGAATGTTTTCAGGGAGCCCAGACACTTGCATCTTCCCATACATAATAAAGTGCTAAATTCCTTAACTTGAGATATCTGGTTTTGTTAAATTAACAGTAATCTTTTGAAGTTCTGCCTAGGTGGTCTTTGCTGCAAAAACTCCTATATATCCTGGCTCCTCCCTTACCTCTCTGGAGCAGTCGTTCAGACTCAGAGCTATCCAAGATGCTGTGTCTCAGGCTTAAGTCTGCAGCTGTGTCCGCCAAACATAATTCTCAACTTTCAGGTTGTGCTTTTTTTTTTCAGTCGACAGGGGTCTGCAAATTAAACTAACAAAAGGCAAATTAGCAAGAGAAGAGACAAAGTTTATCCACTTATATAGACCTGTGAGTAAGAAAGAAAATATGACTCAAAGAAGCAGTTAGAATTTGGGGTTTATATACCAGCTTAACAAGGGGAGACAGCTAGAATTTTAAGAGAAAATAAAAGGCAGAAAATGACTGAGAAATATATGCGGAAAACTAATGGAAGACAAGGTTTATTTTAATAAGGTCTGTTTGTGCAATTTTTCGTCCCCAGTGACGGTAGTCACTCTTTCCTCCGGTATAGGAATCCTTCCTTAAAGTAGGGTTTATTTATGGCAGCTGAATTCTTCTGGAAGTCTCTGCTATTAGGCAGAGAAGGGGGGTACAGAGAAAGCATCTTCCTGCATCAATTGAATGTCTAATGCCTTCAGCTCAATATAACCTTTATGCCACAGTGGCATATTCTGGACCCCTTGAAGAAAAACTACACGCCATAAAGTGGAAAATCAAAGCAAAGAACCATATACTCCTGGGAGATAAAATTTCTGAGTAAAGTATCCAAATACCATGGTAGGTGTGTCTTTGAAGGCCCTGAGTTAATGTGACTAAGTATTCACCTTTTCACTTAAGCAGAGCCATTACATTGGAAGTTGAAACCAAGCACACTCTAATTGAATGCCTCCTCCCAGAAGATTAAGAATTTCATATTAACTTTTTATTTCAAAATGAATCAATTAACTGTTCAGTACAACCTGTGCTTTTTTATATAGAATTGGGTAAATTTATTATCCAATTTAGCAGAGCTGAACTCTTTAAAAAGGAAGGGCCTTCTGTTAGTATGTGGCAGCATCCATACATTAATTAGAACCTTAGAATATAGGGGCTAAAAGATATTTTAGTAAGCTCACCACCTGATCGCTTGATTTACCAGTAGAAAAATAGAGGTTCAGAGCAGTTAACTCATCTGCCCAAGGTCACGTAGCTAGTTAGTGCCCTAACTGAGACTTGAGTCCTGGGCTCTGTCCCACTGAAACACTTGAAAAGAGAGGAATCTAATGACTTATAGGTTAATGAATAGAAGTATTTTCATTAGGTTAATGCAGCAAAGCTCTGGATATTGAGAAAACGCAAAATGATTTAGAGCTAATTAAATATAGAGAGAAATTAGAAAATGAGCCTTAAGACAGAATTTGTAATAATTTCAGGTAGACATCTCATCTTTATGTTCTCAAAGTGCCCTATGCTCTCCTCTACCACAGTGTATTGTCGCTCTGTTTTCTTTATGTTATAGATTGAATTGTTCCCTTTACCCCCTTTATATGTTGATGTCCTAAACCCCAGAATCTCAGAATGTGACCTTGTTTGGAAACAGAGTCTTTACAGAGGTAAACAAGTTAATGAGAGGTCACTGGGTCATTGGACACTGGTGTCCTTATAAAAAGGGGACATTTGGGGCCTCCCTGGTGGCGCAGTGGTTGAGAGTCCGCCTGCCGATGCAGGGGATACGGGTTCGTGCCCCGGTCTGGGAGGATCCCATATGCCGCGGAGCGGCTGGGCCCGTGAGCCATGGCCGCTGGGCCTGCGCATCCGGAGCCTGTGCTCCGCAACGGGAGAGGCCACAACAGTGAGAGGCCCGCATACCGCAAAAAAAAAAAAAAAAAAAAAAAAAAAAAAAGGGGACATTTGGACACAGATCCACAGAGAGGGAAGACAATGTGAAGAGACAGAGAAAATGGCCATCAAAAGGACCTGGAACAGATCCTTCCCTCACAGTCTTGGAGGGAACCAAACTTGACCTCGGACTTCTATCCTGCAGAACTGTGTCTAAGCTGCCCAGTTTGTGGTGATTTGTTAAGGCAGCTATACAAAACCAATGCACATTATTTACTTAATTTTCCCCTATGCCAACCCTCACTGCCACCCTGCTCACCACCAATGGGCGTTGTGCTAACTCATCTTTATACTGAGAATCTTGCACCATATCTGGCCTATCATGGGTACTCAGTTAATGCTTATAAATAAATCACCTTGCACACAATGGAGATCTTGTATGTATATTAACTCAACTGATAATCACAACAACTCAGTGATTTGGGTGGAGTATATATTATTATTCTTATTTAACAGATGAATCTCCAAGAAGATAATGGCTTTCTCATCCAAGGGTACAAAGTGTTATAAGGGAGAGTAATAGGACTCTAGGCAATGCTTTTCAACTGTCATAATCCAGTATTCAAAATCTCAATTTATTTCTGTTGAATCTTAAACTGACTTTAATCCACCACATGAAACTTGAGGGGTCCTTTCAACTAAAACTGGTTCCATCAGAAACAAAAATAAAATAAAAAATCTCACAACTGATTATTCAGCTTAACAAAAAAAAACCCAGAAATCCATCAATCAAAAAAGAATTTAAAACAACAAATTCAGTTTTGAAAAAAAAATTGATGTTTGCTTTTCACTATTCTGTTTACTGACAAACTAAAAATAGCAGGTCTTTATGTTGTGTCTTACAGAGCTCTTTGTCTATGGACGTGTTGGAAGAGACCAACATAGACTAATTTAGGGGTTGTTTTCAGGCGTAATATACT
Source organism: Mesoplodon mirus (assembly GCF_964341445.2). Taxonomy (NCBI): domain Eukaryota; kingdom Metazoa; phylum Chordata; class Mammalia; order Artiodactyla; family Ziphiidae; genus Mesoplodon; species Mesoplodon mirus. The sequence goes on along the minus strand of NC_138988.1, from coordinate 15,008,685 downwards.
GACACCGATTAAAAATAATAATAAATGAATAATTATTTCATCATTCTAAATATTATTTTGTTATAAAAAGCCAATATTTCTTGAATGCTGGCTACTGACAGGCATTGTGCTATATCTTTTTTGCATCAATCAGCACTCTGGCAGAAAAAAAGATGGCTTAATTAAAAGGGTTTAACTGAACAGAATTTAATGAAGGGACAATTTTACAGAGTATGGACAGGGTCAAATGGATCATTGGTGGTTGGTGAGGTGCCCAAAATCTAGCAAAACTGAGAAGCTGTTACTACCCTAGGCCTCAAGGGGTGGGGAGGTATCATCAGAGGTCTCATGAGGATTGCGGAAAAGGGGTGCCTGACAGAGACTCTAGCCAGAGAAAAATAGTGTCACTGACAGAGAAGCGGTAAAGCAAAGGCTGCTGTCTGCTCAGGCCCTCCTTTGACCTGCCAAGCCCACCCAGAAGCCTGAGGGCCAGGGAGGCCAGCAGAGGCCTTCTGCAGGACCCAATCCCAGATAAGAGGTAAACAATGAATGGGAGGGTCAGCGGCAAAAGAATAATCAGATTATTTAGTATGCATTACCTAATTTAATCATCCCCACCCTCGAGATACAGTTTACTAATTTAGAAGAAGCTCAGAAGAGTTTAAAACATGTCCAGTTTTTCATGAGCAAGTAAGAGTGGAGAGGAAGGAAAATTCCAACTTTCTTCTGGGTCTAACAAAGGAAGAGAAAAGAAAATAATCATTTTGTTCTCAAACCAAAGCTTTCTTTAAATGAAGCAAGAGGGGAGAGGGCATTATGTTAAGCTATCGAGGAAACTGTAGGTAAATGTTATATCAAAGGCATTGGTATTTGGTTCAGAACACGGAATGATCTGGTGTGGGAGGGGAGCAGGGAGGGATGGCTGTGAGGATGGAGAACAGGCTGGACTAGTGATGAATAAACGGGCATGTGTTTATGGTGATGATTAAAGATGAAGAAATGAGGGAGACAGGAGGTTAAACATGTTAGCTAACTCCTTCAGAGCACTATGTAATTTAGTTAACATTTTAATTTATTTCATTTGGCTTGATACCCAAAATATCCTGGAGAAATATAATTATCTTTCTTGGTGCTGTTACTGTGATTTTTTTTCTTGTTTTATAGATTAAAAAACAAGCTCAAAGAAGCTAAGTGGTTTGTCCAAAGCTACACAGTTTGTGAGTGGTGGAGATGGAATTTGAATGCTGGCCTGAAGATTCTGTCTTGTGAACCAAGAATAATTATTTGTTTGCAGAGGTCTGGGAGCAGTCTGTGATGTAGTATGGCACCAAACTAAAGCACCTCCAGAAGTAATGAAGTTACAATTTAGTTTTCTTTAGTCATTTTTCTAATCAAATCTCTATTACTACCATGGCATGCTAGATATCCACACATTTTAAATCCATTTTTTGGGGGGGGGGGACTGGACTCCCTGTGCCCCAAATAAGAAAGCTAATAAACCTGAGTGTAGCCCAGTGTTCTGATAATTTTCATCATCATCTCCTTAGTTTATCTAAGGCATCACCTGCCAAATAATTCTGATTAACAACCTCACTCCATAATTATTTTCCAACACATTCAACTGTTACCTCTAGAGGTTAATTGCCAAGCTTTTCTATCCAACTAAAAGTAGGTTGACATTTAACATCTTGGATTTATAGATTTCCTGGTATGTTATTGGACTGTTTTCTTTGTATAGATTTCTCAAGCATTTGAAATTGTATTTCTCCAAGGACAGGTCTATATAAGTAGAGGAGCTTATCACATCATTTCACTTCACTATCTTCTCAGGGAACTTAGTTTATTACAGTCTTGGAAACTCTTGGGATGTTTCTCTGACTCTGAATGTGTCTGCATGTACCAGTTAAAATCATGACTACTGTGATCTATACATTGACTATAGATTACTTTCTCATTCCATATAAGTATTTTTATGTTGTATATAAAAATATTACAGAAACGTAGTGACAAGGAGCCCCACCTACTCATTTACAAGGTCAGGGACATCTTATTAATCTCTCTGTTCTCACCAAACTATCAGAGCGTTATACATTCTAGGTGATTAAATGAAATTGATAGCATGGTTTATTGACTTTGAAAAACACTAAGACTAGTTATTTAATATTTCAATGCACATATACTTCAGGTAAACTGCAGTATTAGCAATTGAGAAAGTAAGTTTTGTGGCCTAATTATTTGAGTAGTGTTTTTTAGGTAAAATCTTTTAGTTTCCAATGATAAAACCCTTTCAAACTCAGTTAATAAAGGAAATTGCATGGAATAAAGGACAAAGACAACAGAGAGGTCTTCACTTTTCTCAATGTGAACTTTATTATTTTCTCTCTAAAGAACTTTAATTTTTTCTGTGTCAATGGCCATTATTATGCTTGATTTTACATGTACCCCATTCAAAGTCATCTGCATAGACTTAAGGCTAACTTGCTCCATTTCCAAACTCCTAGGAAAAAGAATCTGATTGGTCCACCCTTGGTTACGAATTTACATCTGAGGCTGCACAGCTCTGGCTCTCAAAGTTGATTCATGGCTGCTAGGGCAGCTGGGTAGAGGTAGCTATTCCCTGAGAAAGATGAACATACCTGGTCAACCCCCAAATGTTTCTGCAGCACCTAAGGTGTCCACTTCGATGGGCTTCAGGAACTAGTTTCCCTTGCATCTTGTCTTCTCTACGTTTAACTACAAACTACTTAATATTTAACTCTGACCCCAGGCTGTGAAACTTTCAAGCTGGCCAAAATGGTGACATGCTTTTAACAACAGCTTGACTTCTCTGGGAAAGATTTATCTCAGGATTGCTGCAGGGGGGGAAGGGGTAAATCCTAACTGTTTCAGTTCTAAGTACAGGGAGCCTGAACTGTATTATTATTTAGATACCAGGCTTTCTGAACTGACCCTGGGCAAGAGTCAACTACATCATTTCAGTGGGACTTTAAAACACAGTGGCAATTTTTAGAGGTGAAATTTGAGGAGACTGTTCTTTTTTCTACAAGATGGGGGAGAATAGGGTGAGACAATTCTATATTCACACAGAAAGATATTTTCAGTGAATCTCTTCTCTATTCCTCAGCTAAAGACATTTTAACTTTTTCTCTACAGCAGAATCATCACAGTTAAGATATCATGCTAAGCCCTCAACCTTTTTCTAGCAAATATAGGAGGTAACAAAATACAGGTCAGATGAGCCAGAAATTCCATTTAGGAAACAGTTAGAAAAAATCTACCCCTTAATGAGCATGCTGTGTAGTTCTCTGTTCCCCCCCCCCCACTTCTTCCTCAAAATAAAATCTGAATAATAAAGCCATCAAACCCAGTTAATAGTTGTGCCTTTAGGAGAACAACAACATAAAGTCACAGAAGGAAAAACATCATATGACAAGCTTTCCTTGGTTTACAAGGACTTGAAGTTAAGTAATTTCTTCTTCCGTTATAGTTTTAAAATATTTACTTCAGGAGTTGTCAAATCAGCCTGTCATGGTGCTTGTTACAAGTAAATAGGTTCCTTCTGTCAAGGCTCTAGCAATCAGCTTTCCCAGGGATTAGGTGATGATATCCCAAGGCCAGCTTTTCTCCCCACTGAATTTATCTATTTGTGTATCTGTGCACTTAGGCAGACAATGTAATATATCTATTTATCATCAGCACCTGTGTATCTAAAGCTATATCCAAAGGCACGTGTTCTCAATAGTGAGAGAGGCACATTAGTCTGGCTTGATGCCACAGTCACAGGCTTTATCTTGCAAGTTATCTGAAGATAAGGGGCTTGATTGTTGTCAGACAACACAGAGAGTCATTACTGTGTGATTGCAAGGAGGCTGACAACTCAACTGGGTAAAACTCTCAGCAGGTTCTGCATCAGAACTCAGAGCAATGAAAGTGACAGAAGGAGGGGTCCTGGTTCTCTATTATTGTAAAATAGACTGTTTTCCATCAGGCCATGAGTTCTTTGAGGTCAGCAATTGGGAATTTATTTATCATTGTACTCGATGATTTAAAAAAAAACCAACAGAACACAGTATGTGATAAATGTTTATGAGCAAATAAGATGCATGGATAAATAGATGGATAGATGGATGGATTAATAGATGCATGGATGGATGTACTCATGCCTGGTTGCATAGATGAATACACTGATACATGGAATCATGGGTGGATGAGCTAGACTACTTACTTTCAAAGCCTTCTGAATAATATGCTGTGCTAGGTTTTTAAGAATGCATGACTTGTAAGTAACTTCCAGTGTGGGCCCTGCCTACCTATTTGACTTCTTATAACCTCCCTTCCTTGCCCACCGAATTCTAGCTATACTGGGCTTCTTCCTGTCAGGACCACTGCACAAACTATTCTCTTTGCCTGACAGGCTTTTCTTCATAATATTCACACACCTAGTAGTTTCCTAATATGCAGACATCACATTATATGTTATATCATTAGAAATGATTCTTCTAACCACCCAGTCTGAAGTAGCAACAAGGTTCTTCTCTGTCATAGCTCTATTTCAATGGTCTTCTTAGCATCTATTGTACTTTTATGTGTTTATTTGATGGTTTTATTTTGTATGTGTACCTTTACTTCCCTTTCTCCTCCCAATAAAATCTAAGTTTCATGAGTATTTCCTAGATTATTTAGGACTATATCCTGTGCATAAGTATCTAACCACATTTTGACTGACTGACTAAATGGATGAATGGGAATAAAATCAAATGATTTTCCATAATTTTAATTATTAGAACTTCTGTGTATAATACACTCCTATAATACATTTAGAATAATGTTATTTACACAATTTAGACATACACAGCCTTTAAAAAGATTAAATCTCCTATTTAAAGAAAATGATTATGCTGACCTGTTTAATCCACCAGCCTTGGAAATATATAAAAGGATAAAAATACATTAGTGTCACTTTCTTAAATCTTTTTGGAATGAGGTGAGGTATAAACACACATGCCTCCCCCACCCCATATCCCTATATTTCAGGAATTTATTAGTTCAAGCTAATGAAAGTTATATTCTCTTGCAAATAGACCATTTTTAGTACACATTTTTTGCTCTATAATTATTTAGAAAGGTGGAATTTTTCCAAGTAAAAAGGAGGTTGATGTCTTCTAGTGCAGGGAATTTTACTGGGGCAGTATGGTTTTCTAGGTAGTATTTTGGAATTTGATGGGATGTGATGGCTATTATAATTGGGAATACTAATGGTATTTGGTAGCCAGCATTGCTATAAATCACAAGGCATGGAAAAGTCTTACACAATGAAGAGAGCTTTTCATATCTCACACAACTTTCAAAACTCTGTTCATAATCACCCAAGCTTTGTATATAATTCTGCTTTATTTTTAAAGTCAAAATATTTTGCATTCAAAAATACCAACTAGACTCTAGCCCCAAGTGCTAATATATGGGATAGGGCCTATTACCTTGTACCCCTTTTTTTCTGAAAATTTATTAAAACTCAGTTATGAAGGCTGCCTTTAAACATATCAAAAGGGACCTATGAAAGAGGACCACAATGTGAGGTCCTTTCAAATACCGTTATCTTCTTTAGCCAAATACCTTTGGGAATTTCTAGAGTATGTCAAAAAAAAAAAAAATCCAGAGTTAGATAAAGAGAGATTTTATTCAAAAAGACTATTGCAATAGGAAGAGGGAGAATATTGCAGTAGAGAGAACACTTTGATTGTAAGGTCTGCAAGAGTCTCAAAGGTCAGGCAGAATGGCTCTTCTTTTATAAGTGGACAAAGTTGAAGAAACTGGATGTGGGAGTTGGGGAGAAGCCTGACTAAAGTTTGGTCCAGTTAAGTCAGCAAGTGTTTTGTCCAGATTGATCAAATTATATGAACTCAATAAATCAAATCTATTTTCCTACCTCAAAGTTAAGGGTTGTTTGCCATTTGGGGAAGTCACATCACTAGTAGTCACACCACTTGTGCAATATAAACTGCCAATACAATTATATCAATCTGTATTTGTGGCCACAAAATTCATGGTAATTCTGGGGAAACAGGTGCAAAAAACAGGTAACTATTGTATTTTATCTTCTAGAGTAGTCATACTAAAGCAATTACACAGTGAAAAATATTTCATCAATTGGTTTCCTTCTGTTTCTCCATTATGTCAATTTAGAGCATTATATAACTTTTCCATTTTCCTAGATTATGTGGAGAGAGAGACAATAATGTCTGTGAACTTAATTTCAGGATAATAAAAGAGGCATTATAAAATATTTGTTCTCTAAAAGGGGTGAAGTTCCTTTAGAATTGAGCACCACTGTTCTACCACCAGATTATTTATGGATAATGACACTGAAACTAATAGAAGTTGAGAAATTTGCCCAAAGGTACAGAGCATACTGATACAATTACACATACATACTCTCAAATTGTTAAACTTTTTTTGGCATGACAAATATGGGACTAGGACTACAGATGCATAAACAATCTCTATTCTTTCTAATAGGAGAAAAAAATGTTCACACATAAATGATAAAGTGATTGGTTTAGGAAACACAAATTTCTAGAAAATGTCATTTCTGATAAGCACACAAATTAAACTTTGCCTGGCTGTGAGATTCTTGCTGTATTTGAAACACATGGGAAAGTAAAGAGAAATTCTCTGAGGATCTATTTCTTGATCAGTAAAATGGGGATAAAAGTATGTACCTAATGGCATTGTGAGACTTAAGCCAAGTGGTGTGATCCATGATTTCCAAACATTAAAATTCTCATAAATTACTTGAGGATATTATTAAAATGTCAACTCTTAGTCATTAGATTTCAATGGGGCTTGAGATTCTACATTTTTAACAAAATCTCTACTAATTACCAATGATACTGGTTGGACCACTTCGAGTGGTGGCAAGGATGTAATTATGCTGGCACATCAGAAGGAGCCAGTTCTGGGTGCACCTCCTTCCCCTCTCCTCCCTTCGCCTTCTCTTCTCTTCCCTTCTTGTTCTCTTTTTGAAACTATAAGAAGAATTGGCTTTGTTTCCTTGGGGACTTGATTGTTTTTTGTATTTTTAAATCACTGCCATTTCACTCATTTATAAACTTTTGGAAGAAAGGAAGTGATAAGATGTAGATGGTTTGGGGTAATAGGAATTAAGACTCATTTGAAAGAAATTACTGAATAAGCTTCTTTCCTCCTCCCACACTCCAAACTTATGATTCTTAATGTTATTGGGCAATACTTTACCCAAGTTCAAAGGAGCCCCACTGTATCAGTACAGCTAGTAATAGAAAGGGAGATAGGAGTTACTGTTATTTTATTCTACAATAGCATCCATGTTTGCTACATAAATATGTATCCATTTATCTAAAACAGCCTCACATTTCTAACTCATTTTGCAAAAGCAGTTTTGCTATTGTTCAACTATGATCTAAAAGAGCACAATTTTTTTAATGAGAAATGATAAAATGAAGCACAAAAGAGCTTTATTAGCCTCAAAATCCCACAGATGCTTCCTCAATGTATCTTACTTATAAGGATGATAGTTTTTTTTAAAGAAATCTAATTCTAAGATATCTTGTAATTTTCAGTTTCACCAACAGATGACACTAGTGATTTCTGTAAACTTTTTTTTTTTTTTTTTTTTTTTAAATAGCATGTCAAGGAAATTCTTCAAGCCTGCAGTTTTGAGAATGAAAGTCCAAGCTAAATAAACTATTAACTCTGAAATGTTAACGTATTAAAATTACTCTTTCATAGAGTTTTATTGTTTTTTGTTGTTATTTTCATACAATTTGCAAAAGCATAATCAAAGATTGCTCTTGTGGCAAATGACTGAACATCTCAATTTTGTTCACCAACCCATAGTTATAGCAATAATTCTGAAATAAAAGAATGTCTGAGGTATTTTCATAAAAGAGATATATAGATATATATTTCATATTGTAAAAATTGGATGTCTGTTCTTTCATCTATAAAGTAAAATAGTCTGAATATATTCTCAGGTGTCTTTCCACTCTTTACTAAAGGCATTGAACGGAGTAGCAAGAATGCGGCATAGCAAGAGAGGACACTACCTAAAAGAATGGTCAAATCAAGTCATCTAATAAAACTAGTTATGTAATCACTGGGGCCGAAGTGCCTCAGCAGTGACATGGGAGTTTCTGAAGGTTGTCATGCCTTCTAGATGTTTGTAACCTGTAAAACAATGTTAATGTGAATGTCTCTTTTCTTTGACTGGTCTCTCTAAGAGTGATTCACACTCTTGATACGATTCTGGGACTGGAGATATTTAGTTCTGAACACTTGAAACCTGTGCATTACTGGGTATATTTAACACCTGCCTTTTTGGTTATTCTTACAGTCACACAAACTGATGATTCTTGTCATAATTGTAAATTGGCAATGGGCCAGATGCTTTATGGAGCTCCTCCCTTCCCCCAGTAACTCCATGTTGGACACAGACATTAGTTTGTGGAATTAAATTTACAAAAAGGAGACACAAAAAAGCAACAGGTGTGTGGTATTACTTGCTGTGATGTGCATTTAAAGAAAGATTCAAAGGGAGTTGTGAGCACCAGCATGACATGCTTTCCAAAGGGCGCATTCAGAAAAATCTAATATAAGGTTACCTGTCAAAGGAAAATATTCCATCTTAAATAGATGTTGAAGAATTTTATAGAGACATAGTTTTTTTTTGATTAGTGAAAAAAACATGTAATGTATGATTATCACTACTCAGGCATGAAGCAGAAATTATACAAAGCATTAGCATTCCTGATGAAACAGAAGAATATTGAGTAATGCTAGTCATTTTTCATTCTTTCAAAAATGAGTAAAAGTGAGTGGCTAATGAGAAGCTTAACTGTTTGCAATTAAAAAAATAGCATTCCCTTTTTACTGTCTTTTTTTGAATAAAAGTTTCCATAGTTTTCTTTTTAGCAACAAGTTAAACTCTGCTAATCCTTTTAAAATCCACTACAAAATAATAATAAAGAAAACTCATAACATATTTGGTCTTCACCATCATTGTCAGTAGCCACATGTACTAACTTCAGAGACAGGAAAAAAATTAGATCTGAGTTTTTTAAAAAGATTATTTGTGTGGTGGTTGTTTTAAATGATTTTATGTGTTGGGGCAGAATTACCTTCAGTAATTAATTTGCATGGATACCCACAGGATAATATTCTTCTACATTTTTAAGATAAAATATTTTTTCTTGAGATCATTTGTAATGTCAATGTACATATACATAATATGTGGCTTGGAAGAACAGCAAGGCAAGATGCTCAATCATATTACTGCAGGAAAAAAAATTGTTAATTGTGTAGATCTTGGTTCTGCTCCTGTTTTAAGAACCTGAATTTTTCACTAAGAAATATTTGTTACATGTAAATAATATTTATATACATTCAGATATGTATTCATATATATTTACATATAAACACATGCATAAAATATATGTAAATTATGAAATGCGTTAATAAAATAAACACACCACCACCTTACTTAACAAAAGCTACACATTAAAGTCTTGGATAGGGGCTTCTCTGGTGGCGCAGCGGTTAAGAATCCACCTGCCAATGCAGGGGACATGGGTTTGATCCCTGATTCAGAAGGATCCCTCATGCCATGGAGCAACTAAGCCCGTGCGCCACAACTACTGAGCCTGCGCTCTAGAGTCCATGAGCCACAACTACTGAGCCCACGTGCCTAGAGCCCGTGCTCCACAACAAGAGAAGCCACCGCAGTGAGAGGCCTGTGCACCGCAACGAAGAGTAGCCCCCACTTGCCGCAGCTAGAGAAAGCCAGCGCGCAGCAACGAAGACCCAACACAGCCAAAAATAAATAAATAAAATAAATAAGTTAAAAAAAGAAGTCTTGGATAAAATTGAAAGGATTTATCAGTAAAAACTCTTTAGAATATCTACTATGTTAAATAATTGTAGCAGATATTTTATTATCAAAAACTATATTTTTCCTCCTTTTCTTTGAGTAGAGCTTCTCATCCCACACACAAACATGATTTATATATATGAATTATAAGAGAAAAATTTTCTATATGTTTGGTGTTTGGCAGTCAGCATAAGAATTGTTTTCAATCCCAAAATATGCCCTGTATTCGATATTATTTTTAAGTTGTCTTTAGAGCACTATTCATTCCCTGGATTTTGTTGTTTTATGCATTTTCTATTTTTTGTGCACATATGCTAGCTTCTTGAAATTTTGCTAGGTGTGATTTTTGCCTTTAAAACAAGCAACAATTATACATTTTATTCTGGCCTTTATTACAAAAATAATTTGAGGAAGTAGGCAAAATTAACAGCATTTCCGTACAAATAATCATGAAAATATAAAATAATTTCCAAGTTTCGGGTGCCAAAACTTTCCTCATTACTCCCGATTTGAAAAGAGTAAATTCAAGAATATTTAATTGAATTACTTGCATCCAATTTGAAGTTCATAGTTTAAAAATGCCATATTTAACTATAGCAAAACTGCATATTTTTGAGAAAATACTTTAGGCTTTTAACTTGCTCTGAAAGAGACTCCATAGCTATTATTTCCATTTTATAAATAAAAAAAGAAATGCAAATTAAGGGGGATCTTCCCAAATCCATTTAGGGAGCAAGCGGTAAGGAAATTACCCACTCAATTTAGAATTCCTTGAAACAAGTGTAGGTTATAAGCACAGAGACTGAATTACACTTCCATGGTGCTATCAACACTTTCCTCACTGTGCATTGTGCACTCTCTAAGCCTCTATTTCTTTATTTGTAATATGGGAATGATAAAAATAACTATCAAATCAGCTTAAAGTTAGCACAGGTCTAACAAAGGGTGACAATAAATTTTGGAGAATAGTCTTATCCCTAGAGATTAGCACAGTGCTAAATGTTTACTGAACTAAAATTTGAATATATTTTTTGAGGTCAAATATACTGAAGTACAACTTATATAAAATAAAATCACACAGGTCCATCATTTTTGATACATATGTACATTTATGGAACAAATATTAAGATATGAGACATTCCCATCTTCCCAAAGTTCTCTTGGGTTCCACTGCAGTCAGTACACATGACTATCACCATCTCACACCCAAATAATACTAATCCAATTTCTATCTTTATAGATTATTTATGCTTATTAAGGATTCAATATAAATGAAATCATGCAGTATAGACTTCTCTGTGTCCAGCTTCATTCATATAACATAAAGTCTGTATTATTGGCTGAATTGTGCCCCCCACCCAAAAAATTCATGTTTTAACCCCCAGTACCTCAGAATGTGACTGTATTTATTAGCGATATTTTTGACATTTTGGTATTTATGTATTTTGACACATAGTTTTGATTTTTATTCCTCAAAATATTTTATTTCCCTTGTAATCTCTTTATTGAGCTTGGATTATTTAGAAATGTGCAATTTAATTTCCAAATATATAAGGGATTTTTCATGTTATTATTATTGATTTGAAATTTAATTCTGTTTTGTTCAGATCATGTACTCTGTGAGATTTCAAACTTTTGACATTTATTGAGACATGTTATAGCCCAGCGTATGATCTGTCATGGTGAGTGTTTCCTATTTACTTTAAAATAGGTTATACTCTAGAGTTAAATGCTATATGTCACAGTTATATGCCAATTAGGTCAAGTGAGTTGCTTGTGTTGAAATCTTCTATATACATATTTGTCTGCTTGTTCAGTCAGTTACTGAGAAAGGGATGTTAACAATCAGACCATAATTATGTATTTGTCTATTTTTCTTCTCTGACAGTTTTTGAGTCATACATATTAATACTCTATTATTAGATATACACATAGTTACAATTGTTGTGTCTTCCGGGTAAATTGCTTCTCTTGCAAGGTATTGTTCCTCATTATCTCTTGTAATACTTTTGGTCATGAAATGTACATTTTCTGATATTACTATAGCTATCTCATCTTTTTTACTTACTCTTTTTTTTTTTTTTTTTTTTTGCGGTACGCGGGCCTCTCACTGTTGTGGCCTCTCCCATTGCGGAGCACAGGCTCCGGACACGCAGGCTCAGCGGCCATGGCTCACGGGCCCAGCCGTTCTGCGGCATGTGGGATCCTCCCAGACCCGGGCACGAACCCGGGTCCCCTGTATCGGCAGGCGGACTCTCAACTATTGCACCACCAGGGAAGCCCTTACTTATTCTTTGTATGCTATCTTTTTTCCTTCTTTTATTCCCAATCTGTCTATATTTTATATGTTAAAATCATGTCCTGTAGAAAAGACTTAATTGGATCTGCTTTATTTTGTCTACCAAATTTCTGCTTATTAATTGGAACTGTTTAGTATATTTACATTTAATATAATTATTGATTTCTTTGGTTTAAGAGATCAATATATTTGCTTGCCATTTGTCCTTTCAGTGTTTTCTCTTTTGAACTTTTCTTGCTTTTTAAAAATTATTATTTAACTTAGCATACCATTTTATTTTCCTTATTGACTTTGTAGCTATTTCTTTTATTTTTTAATTGGTTCTCTACAGGGAGCAATATATATCATTAACTTGTCAAAGTCTACTTAGAGTACCCCTTCACTCTTCACATTATCTGGTACATTTTGGGAGGTCTTGTCCTGTATTTGCATAGCCCAGTGCTAACCCGGAGACTCCTCATAGGAACTGTGAAGCCCCCATTCTGCTCAGAGCCCTCCTCTCTGTTGTTCTGTCCTTTAGATTTTCACCACATTAGCTGCCTAAACTCTCTTGACTGCTTCTTCAGCTCAGTTGGACACCCAAGCTATACTTGGATTACAGCTCTCTGAAATGTGGTCATGAAATTATACTCAGGCATAGAACTGGATTAATGTAATGCTCACATTGCGAGTTTTCCTTCTCTCAGTCATTACAGTCTTGTGCTGCCTGCTGTTCACTCCTGAAAGCATTGGCTTCATATATTTGTCAAATTATAAGGTTTTATCTGTTGGAAGGGCTAGTTTCTTAACAGTTATTAAATTATGACCAGAAGCGGAAATAGAGTATAATGTGAATGTACTTTCTATGAGAAGAAAGAAGAAAACTAACAAGTACAGTGAGAGCAAACTTGGGGAATGGAGAGAAACTACCATGTGTTCATAAAGGTAAACAATTGTAGGAAATCTTTTTCCATGAGAGGAGTTACCACAAAAAGTAACATGATTTATGAATAGGCATGTCCTTGTGTCTTATTTTTAATAGCTGTCTATAATTTAAGTTGAGTTAAAAGCATTGTCTCTTGAGTTAGACATAGCTGGATTTGAATCACACCTCTGCCTCATATGAGTTGCATGAAAATTTATCTCTTTAAATACCAATTACTCTATCTATATAATTGAGATAATAAAAAATAATACATAACCTATGTCTTGAGTGTTAAATGAGGTATTTTGCTCAGTTGAAGACTGAATATACTAAGAACTTAGTAAATATAAGTTACCACCATTAGCGTCAGGAACAGTGTTATTATTATTATTCCTTTATCATTCAGATATTCTTATGTACTTTATTATGATTAGATAGTTAGTAATCTACAAATATATTTTTATAAGCTTTGAAGTAAATTCATGTAGAAGAACTAGGTTATATAGTGCAGTTAGTCAATATACATGTTAGATACAACATAAAACAGTTCATATGCCCTGAAATCCAACTCTATTTTCCCACATAACTGGACATTATTCTCATGATAGCTTTCACCCACATACCAACATTACTCAAATGTATCATATTTTAAGAGAACAGTGTAAATGTGAGTCATTATTTGGTTATGATACTTTTAGCTAATTCTTAAGGTCTCTTTTAGCACCATACTGAAGTCTGACTTTGTCCTACAATCAGTTAAATGAAGATTGGGTTATTGAAGGACTTTTCTTTTTTCCCCAACTGATCTGCCTTTGAAACAGTTCTCTCTGAAGTGTAAGAGAATTCTTAGCTGGACCTACCCATAAAAAAAAAAATATATATATATATATATATATATATATATATATATATATACACACACACACACACACACATCATCTGCAGATAATGAAGTTCTACTTTCAGATGTCTAGGTGAATAATTCATTGTTGTACTTAGCAATACAAGTAGTGACAAGTTAAAACTTTACTCAAAAAGGACAACAAAGGAGACAGTACGCATTCTTACCTATCACACTGGTCTAGTGAGAAATGGAAAGAGCTGACATCAGAGGTCTTTATGGCCCCAGATAGGTATTATACAGAACTCTGATCGCTTATGTGTGAGATTGAAATGGAAATAGTTGGAAAACAGCCATTTTATCTTACCAGATCCTTTCAGGGGACTTACGGTTCACACTAGCATAACCTGAGCAATATTTGTAAGGAATTGCTAAGTAATGAAAATTCACCCTATAGTGCCATGTCAGCACAATGAAAGTATCACGTCAGCACAATTCCCATCAGATGGTCTTTAGATAAAGATTCTGGGCTTTTAACTTCACCTAATGAAAAAACCTGAGTAATCAGTCGGAATGTAATGGAACTTTTATCTCAGTCTGTAAGTAAATTATGGAGAGAGTTATATACTCAGGAGATGAACTACATAGTATATTCAAAAGGCAAAATTAAGAATGGTATTCGACCTTGACCCAATTTTTTCACCTTCTCTGAAAAATTAGGGGGATGGGTTTGGTGAAGTACAGAATGCAAAACATGTCAAAAAAATCATATTTTTTTCCCAAGACACTCCTTAAGGGTTCTTATCTTCTTTACAGAGTAAGTATGAAACTGCTTGAAATATCTCTGTCTGCACCTTTAAATGAGACCCTGCCCTCTGAAGTCAGAAAGACATTGGTTCAAATATTGGCTTAGACGTTTACTTTCTTTGTGGCTTGGGTGATTTACCTAATTTTTTTGAGCCTCAATTATCTTATACGTAAAATACGACTAGTACTTGCCTGGCAGAGTTAATCTGATGAACTAGTAAAACAATTAAAAAGAAATGGTATCACTATGCTCGACACATTTGAATACTCAAAGGTAATTATTATTGTTGATGATGATATTCATTTTAGATGTGTGGACTTAAGCAAATTACTAAATCTCTGTGTGGTTCACATTTTCTAACTTTAAAGGAAAAATACACAAGTTTCTATTATACTACAACCTTATAAGGTTGTAGATAGAATTAAACCAGTTAATTCATGCAAAACAAAGGCAACAGTGCTTTCACATTATAAATGTTTCATAAATGTTACATTTTGTTATTTGAAATGAGAGTAACAGATAGCTTTAAGAAAAACACATGCTCTGGAAGCTTACTGCCAGGATCTGAATATTAGCTCTATCACTTATTCCATCTCTCTGTATTACCGTTTCCTCATCTTTAAAATTCGTGATTTAATAATAGCGTCTCTCCCACAAGATAGTTGTGTGGATTAAATGAGTAATACACGGGGCTTCCCTGGTGGCGCAGTGGTTGAGAGTCCACCTGCCCATGCAGGGGACACGGGTACGTGCCCCGGTCCAGGAGGATCCCACATCCTGTGGAGCGGCTGGGCCCGTGAGCCATGGCCATTGAGCCTGAGCATCCAGAGCCTGTGCTCCGCAACGGGAGAGGCCACAACAGTGAGAGGACCGCGTACCACAAAAAAAAAAAAAAAAAAAAATGAGTAATACACATAAAGAGCATGGAACAGTGCCTGGCACATAGTAAATGCATAAAAATTGACTTGATCCTCTATGTGTACCTTTCAAAAAATAGATAAAATTATAAAGATTCATACAAGAAGCATCCATATGCTCAGTATCAAAAAGAAACAAGTGCTAACAAGTTTTATCTTTCTAACAAAATAAAATATTTCAATACATTTTTTGTACGGAGTGAAATATTGAAAGAGTGTTTTTTTCTTTTTTTTTCTGTAATCCTGATACACTGAATTTTAAAATGAGACAATACTAGTTATTGGTAAAAAGCATGTGCCCTTGGAATCAGATCTCCTAAATTTGCATTTTAGTTTTATTACTGAGTACTGTTCCATCCTGGTTAAGTTTCCTAACTTTCCCAATCATGGTTTTCTCATTGGTAAAATGCTGATAACAATACTTCCCTTACAGCTCCATCACAAAGAAGAAAAATATGTAGGAAAAGTGCTGAGGACAAAGCATGCCATACAGTAAATGCTCATTTCATTGAAAAACAAATTCCTGAAACATTTTCTTAAAATCATGGGTTAGGATGGGATTTGAAAAGTCAGTTAATCTAATCTCCTTCTTATGCAACTTCAGTGTCTTGAATTTAAGTTCTAGGAGGGCAAGATTTTTGCCCATTTTTAACTTTGTATATATTTGTATATCCCCACTGCCAATAGTAAAGAACTCAATAAATATTTATTGAATGTTACATGAACAGGAAAGAATTACTTCAGTCAAATAAATATTATTTTTTAACAACATAGATTTTAGTTATTTCATTTTTTGATTAATAATATTTTTGACCTCAGCCCCACCCACACTGATTTATGTGTATGGATTATAATAGCTTACATTTATGTTACATTTAGTATGTGCTAAGTACTATTCTTAGTACTTTGCCTGTGTTAGCTCATTTACTCCTCACCCCAATCCAAAGAGGAGGGTGTTATTAGCCCATTTTATTTTATTTTATTATTTTTTTTTTTTTTGCGGTACGCGGGCCTCTCACTGTTGTGGCCTCTCCCGTTGCGGAGCACAGGCTCCGGACGCGCAGGCTCAGCGGCCATGGCTCACGGGCCCAGGCGCTCCGTGGCATGTGGGATCTTCCCAGACCGGGGCACGAACCCGTGTCCCCTGCATCGGCAGGCGGACTCTCAACCACTGCGCCACCAGGGAAGCCCCTAGCCCATTTTAAAGATGTAAACTGGGGCACAAAGAACTAAGTCATTCTTCTTAGGTCATATAACCAATAAGTATCAGAGCTAATTCTCAAATTTAATCTCAAACCCTGGCTCTAAAACTTTTGCTTCTGACCAGCATCTTTGTTAGTATCTATTTGTTTTTATTTTACAGACCAAAAAAAAAAAAAAAAAAAAAGTGTTTTAACAATTGATCATCACTGTGAGAGAAAAAACAAAAAAACAACAAAAACTGTGTAGCAAATTCATTTCTCCTAAAATCTGACCACTTGACACAACAGTCTACCTCACAAAATCATGCAGAGCTTGAGAGGAGAAAAAAGAGAGATGTACTCTTCCATTATACAATGTAAAAGAGTGAGAGAATCACTTGGAGATAGTATTATTTATTTGGAGCACAATGTTTGAAAAAGCATTATGTGTAATATAGTGTGCTCTTTAACTAATGTTGGATCTCAGTGCCACTGGAGAGAGAGAAATAGAATAGAACAACAAGGGTCTGATTTGTTTCCGTTAGAAGTCCTTCCTTCAGTATAAAATTGTCCCTGGATCCCCCCACCATCTTAACACCCTAAGCCAAAGTGTCTGTCACTTATTTGGGGTTATCTTCTATACACATTTATTAAAGGCCTTCCAATTGTAAAGATACATGTCTGTCTCCTCCACGGTTCAAGACCTTCTCAGGAGTGAGTTCTTTTCTCAATCACTCTTTTATCTTAGCACTTAGCATAGCCCAGCACTTCTTGGACATTCAATAAATATTTGTTTAACTGGAGAATGAACAATGAAAATGGTTTTGAGCAACAGATACTCTCAACAGGCACATTGTACTTACTGCTCCACACTTGTCAGTGGGCTGACAATCAGAGAAAATTGTGTTCTTTTTTAACTGTAGATTTAAGCTCTTAAATGAATAACAAATGAAGACCTTTACCCACTTTAAGGGAGTCTATTTCATTATTATTATTGAGATGCCTTAATACACTATAGCACTTGATTGAGGTATTCTTTGCTGTGATGGACACTGAAGGCTTTAAGCTTGAGAACTGCTAAACTATGAAGGGAAACACAAAAGATAAAGGTTTGCATTTTGTTTCATCTACTGAGGGTGTCTGATTGAGTATTCACTTTCTTTAAAAATTGTATCAGATTGAAACTTAGAAAAGAGCAATAGGAGAGATTAATGTTTTAGAGTTTCATGCTATTTTACAGAAGTAAGGTGATGATAGGGCCACAGGTATAAACACATTCAATTTTTTTTTTAAGTTTTCTTTTCTTTGGCCATATAGATTTATCTCTCTTTTTTTTAACATCTTTATTGGAGTATAATTGCTTTACAATGGTAACACATTCAATTTTGAATTTAAATTACTTGGGGATACCGACTGCTCTTCACTGAAATACTCCTTACCCTGCCCTCCCCCCTACACACATACTTTCTCTCTCATTCTTTCTCCCTCGCATTTCCCCATTTTATGTCCCTTTTAGTATGCTGTACTTACATTTTTAAAAAGATGTTGTTGTTGCTTTACCATAATCAAGGAGTAAAGTCTTACAAGGGTAAGAATTCTTTTACTTACATATCAGTCATATCTATCCTCAGTGCTTTCACTTACTTGGGTTTTCTGACATAAGCTTTCCTGTAGATTAAGCATCTGAAGCTCAGCCAAATTAAGTGAAGTGCATCAGAATGCCCAGATCAGATAGTAGGTTTCATTGCTGGGTACCATTTCATGGACTGTTATGTAGTTTGCTATCTGAGTAAAATGGGAATAGATCATTTTAAACCTGGTGACATGCATAACGTCAGGCTGTGTTTAACTGTATACCTATGAAACCCATTCCAATATGGGTTTCAATTAACTATTGATAAATCTATATAGCAGTGAAATCAAAAGTAGAAGGTGAATGTGCTATCTCACGGTAGAATAATTTTTCCCCATGTATATAGAAGAGACCTTCTAATTAAAAGTTGCCATTATTATTGTTGTTGCTTTATACATCTACAGACTATATAAATTCTGCACAGTACTTCACAAACTCAACAACTTTTTCTAACAAAGGGATTTTTAAGCAGTAAATTTGTATATTTTCCCTACTCCATCACTTCCCTGAAGGTTCATTGTAAACAACTTGGACATAGGAATGAAAAATTCCCAATATTTGTCACTCAGGAGGTAGGGAATAAATTGCTTAATTTTTGAAAGTACATTAAGGCAAGTAATTAGGAAACCATTATGTGGTAAAAAGCCCACTAATATATCTTCAAAAGGCAATCTACTTCCACTTAACTTTATTGACCTGTCTGATAAATCCCACAGAAGGTGATGGTGGAGGTCCATTTATTTCAGGAAACACAATTTAGATATAATTTTAGTCCGTGTCATTGTTGAGGTAGAAAGAAATGAACACATTTTGCTTCATCTCAAAATGTTGCCTTCTGGGAAATTTAAGTCACCCCAAGAGAAGGACTATTGGATATCTAAATCGTTTTTGAAAAATGAGATCCTTCCCTCTACTTCCAAAGCTCAAGTGTACCTTTGTTTCTGACACTGTTATAAATCCATGTTCGTGAGAAGAATTCATCCTGCACTTTAAATTAATCTTTATGAATAGTCAAAGTAATTTCCCCTTAGTGTTCAAACTTTCTGCAAGTGATTGATCAGTAATTCCAGAAATCAAAATATATAAAGACTGCATTCTAAATTAGCATATGATATTATATTGAACAATAAGTGAATATTCTGCAATTTTGCTTTGTGTTATCACTGCATATTACTGCAAAATAATGATGGATATCAAGATTTAAATTCTGAGTGCCCAATATTTTCTAAACAGATCATTTAAGAAATTTTGGTTATCAATTAATGACACTATTCTTAAAAACATTTTTTAAAGTTGAGTAAGTAAATACTGTATACAGATTGATTAGATATTATAAAAATTAAAATAGTTTATTGTAAAAATTAAAATAGTTTAGATTTTTCATTCTCAATTTTCCATAGATTGAGATTCTTAGAATGTTAAAATAGGAAGGAACTAGTCTTCCAAAGGAACTGGTTTCAAAGTTAATTTCATCCTGAGAATCCACTGTTCACATGAAATCTGGCAAAGAACACCAATATGGAAGCAGGGGAGCTTCTCAGGATAGATCAGAAGGGAACTGGGTGCCACAGAATTTCTCCCAACTTCTTCCCTGCCATGTTCTCTCAAGAATTTTGTCAGGTACAGTTTGAAAAGTAATGTTCTAGTCAAATAAATACAAGTTTCTAGAAGAATTTTTTTAAAAATCTGGAAATGTTAATTGAACTGAATTATCCAGTATCATACAGAGAAATGAATGCAAAAATTAGAATAGATATCAGTTCAGTAATGTTTTATAACAGACTTCTCCATGAAAACATACCTGAGAAAATTTTGCCCTTGTTAATCACTCCATCTTCTCAGCAACCACATCACTTATTGTTCATTATGACATAATGTAATTTGTGAAACGTTTCAGATCAGTGAAGTATTCTGCTTCCTAGGAGAATTGAAAACCAGTTGAGGGTAGAAACTATATAGCACATCTCTTATAATCCCATAAAGTGCTTTTGGTCTACAAAAAACAAACAATGGATAAAAGATAAGACCAGCCATAGAATATAATACAGTACTGCTCTTTGTGTAATATATTTTACAGAAAACATTTACACAGATTATGAATATGTGTCTCATGAAAAAAGAATTCCATGCACAAATAAATGTGAGAGAGGCTGGATTAAACTAAGTTAAACAGTGCCAATGGTCTTCTCAGAGCTTTTTAATATGCTAACATACATTGTGAATCTGCAATAATTGGGATTTTTGAAATTTTTTTGCCATAGAGCCTTTAAAAAATGTTTAATATTGCATCCTTCAGCATGGTGATCTGCAGAATATATTCAGTAAAGTGTAAGAAAGGGCAAGACTAGAAGTCAGAAGTTTGGTGATTCTAACTCAAATACTCACCTACTATGTAAGCTTTGGGAAGTAACTTATCTGAACCTCAGTTTCTCCATCCATAAAATGGCATATATAACACCAGCATAGCCTATGTGAGAGTTAGTTAAGTACCAATAGGATTATGACTGTAAAATGCTTTTCAAAAAGTTAAGCACTATTTAAATGTAAAGTATGCTTCTTGTACTGTAAGTTTATAATCTTAACTTCAGTGGATAAATTTGAATAGAGACACAAAGAGCATAGCTTCAACAAACCTTTTCAGAACAAAAATAGTATTATTTCTAGTTAATTATGTAGTCTCAGATGTTAAACCACAGTTTGATTCAAAGAACTTGCAATTATAATAGGCATTTTTCAATTGCTTCTAGTAGCAGAGAATTTGGATGTTAATTTCTTTTATTGTAAACTTATTTTTCCTATGGAGAAATTAATTGAAAATTAGCAAATTCTATATATTTGTAAATATAACAAAAAGAAAGGTTGAGTAGGTATATTAAATGTATCTGAGCCATTTAATTTTTTATCTCTATAAAAAGTTACTATAAAAAATCAAATTCACATTTCAAAGAAAGAACAATATAGTCTTTCTATGATTATACAAATTAGGTAATTTAATATTCAATCTAAAGGGATAAATTCAAGGTATTGATTATTTTAAAAATAATTGGTCACTATATTTTCCTCAAGGATTAAAGTTACTTCTGAAATAACTAATATTTTGATTTATTCTAATTTTCCCTTCCCATGAGCACAGAACACTTTCACTAAGGGGCAGTGGTACAGAAGAGCCACGTAATTTATAGTTCCAATAGAAATATTTTTAATGGATAAAAATAGTCACTTAAAGGAAAATGAAGATTTTTTTTAATGCCAAAAGAGTGTGGAATTGATATAAATAGCAAAAGTAACAAGTTTTCCCTATATTCAAAATCTGACAAATTCAAAGTAGAATATAATTTCCATGAGGACAAGGACTCTGTTTACTTAGTTTTCTATTCCATTCCAGAGTCCAAAAGAATGCCTGGCATATATTAGGTACTTTACATATATTTTTCCACCAAGATCTAGGATTAATAGTGCCCTGGTAACTGACAGAAGCAAATATAAAAATTCTTTCTGAAATAAAATAACATCATCCAAGATCTCAAATTATTTTTACGAATATTATTTCAAAGACATGTCCAGCACAGAAAAAAAGGTATCTTGGCAGATAAGCAAACAAAAAAACAAAAACTGGTAACACACACAACAGATAGAAGAAACAGAAGCACAGGTACTACAGATATTGGAAATAAAAAAGAAATAATAACATATAGAAGGCACAGTCAAGAGAATGAAAAGACATCCATGGGCTGGGAAAAATATTTGCAGAAGATATATATGATAAATGACTGTTGTCCAAAACATACAAAGAATTCTTAAACTGAACAAAAAGAAAACAAACAACCCAATTAAAAAATGGGTCAAAGAGATGCTTCTTTGCATACACTATGTATCATTAGAGAAATGCAAATTAAAACAACAATGAAATACCACTACACACATATTAGAATGGCCAAAATTCAGACTACTGACAACACCTAATGTTGGCGAGGATGTGGAGGAACAGAAACTCTCATTCACTGTTGGTGGGAATGCAAGATGTTACAGCCACTTTGATGTGTGGAAGATGGTTTGATAGTTTCTTACAAAATTAAACTTACTCTTACCATATGGTTCAGCAATCTCACTCCTTAGTATTTACCCAAGGTTGCTGAAAACTTTGTTCACACAAAAATGTGCACACAGATATTTATAGAAGCTTTATTTACAATTGACAAAATTTGGAAGCAAACCAAGAAGCCCTTCAGTAGATGAATGAATAAATAATCTGTAGTATATCTGGACAATGGAATATTATTTAGGACTAAAGAAATGACCTATCAAGCCATGAAAAGATATGGAGAAAACTTAAATGCATATTAATAAATAAAAGAAGCCAATCTGAAAGGTTACATACTGTGTGATTTAAACTACATAACATTCTGTAAAAGGCAAAAGTGAACTAAGTAAAAAGGTCAGTGGTAGCCAGGGCTTGAGGCGAGGGAGGGATAAATAAGCAAAGAGGATTCCGAGGGCAGTAAAACTACTCAATATGATACAATAACGGTGGATACATGTCATTATACATTTGTCCAACTCATGGAATGTACAACACCAAGAAAGAATTCGAATGTAAACTATGGATTTTAGGTGATAATTATGTGTCAATGTACATTCAATTGTAACAAATGTAACACTCTGGTCAGCGAATGATAATGGGGAGGCTATGTGAGTATGGGAACAGGGCCCGGGAGAGGTAGTATCTGGAAAATCTCTGTACTTTCTTTTCAATTTTGCTATGAACCTAAAACTTCTCTAAAAAGTAGTCTATTTATAAAAAATAGCAGGCAATTTTGCAAATTTCCAGTGATCAGGAAACCATAAAATACAATATAGCATATTTTAAAATTAATCGAATAAAATTCTACAAAGGGAAACAAAATAACCTAAACTAAGAACTTAATGGATGTTTCAGCAACAAACTAGATTTGGCTGAAGGGAACTCAGTTAAAAGAAGTAATAGGCTGAGAGAAATGTAAAAAGAAATTGTCTGGAATAAAAACAAAGGTGCAAAATATTTTTAAAGAATTGTAAAAATTAAAAAATATATATAATGAGGAGTTCTAATGTAAGGGTTGTAGAAGCAAAGAAGGAAGAGAATGGAGCAGAAGTAAAATTTGCTGAGACAATCACTGATAGTTGCCCCCAAACAATAAAAGACATGAATCCACAGAATCAAAAGGCCTAACAAATCCCAAGCAATATAAATAAAAACTAACACCTAGTCATAGTATAGCAAAATGACAAAACAAATATAAAATTATAAATAAATCTAGGAGGAAAAAAAAGGGAAAAAAATAACAGGATGCCTTCAAAGGAGCAAAGCTGGAATGACAGCTGACTTCTAGAAAGCAACAATGAAAAACAAAATACACTGGAAAGATATTATCAAAAAAATAACTACCAACCTAGAATTAGATAATACTCAGTAAAAATATTGTTCAATTATAAAGGTGAAATAAAGATGTGTTTCACAAAACAAAAATTGAGAATTTACCCACAGAACCCCACGGAGTCAGTTTGCATTTTCCAAATGCGCTCGTCGTATAGTACAAGCATCACTCCCATGTAGGGGTAGGGTCTATCTTCTCTTCTCATAAAGAGGCTGGGCTTTGTAACTCTTGTGATAAATAAGCATGACAGACGTGATAATACAAAACTTTCATGGTAAGGTCATAAAGATGATCCTCTTTGGCCTGACACTCTCCCCCCACCACCCATCTCTCTCTGGAACTTTGCCTTTGGATCCCAACCATGCTACTGGAATTCCCAAACCAGACACATGGAGACTATAACAGGAGGAGAAACTGAAGTCCACAATGAACAGGCAGCATCCACTTCCAGTCAAGTGAGAAAAAAAACTTTCAAAGTTTTCCAGTCTCTAGTCTTCCCTTCTTCCACCTGAGACCCCAAACCTTGTGCAGTAATACCAATTGTTCCCACTACACCCTGTCCAAATTCCTCACCCACAGAAACTGTGAGAGATAATATATGATAGTTTTTTTAAGCCACTATGTTTTGAGAATTTTTGTAATAATTATAATAACTGAAGCAGATTTTGGTACCATAAATAGGGTCCTTGGTAACAAAAACTTTAGAAACTGCCAGTGGCTATGGATGGTAGACAGACGGAAGTTGGAAAGGCTTCGAATAGTTAGTGGAAGTCTGATGGCCTCTGAGGAGGCTGTCAGTGAGATTTTACAGAAAAAGGAAGAAAATCTGAAACTGAAAGAAAGGGAATTATTGCTATGTACTGGCAGAAAGTTTTGCAAAACTTACTTGTGATAAAGTAGCAAGTAGAAAATGTATCTAATGAAATGGAAAATTTATCTATGGAGATTTCTAGGCAGAATGTGGAAGATGCCTCCTGGGTTCTTGCTGCTTATAATAAAATGCTAGAGAAGAGGATAAACTAAAGGAAAACATTAAATAAAACAGACCCAAGATGTGCTGGATTCACAAATAAAACTGTCTTTCTTCCCAGCATCTCCAGGACTCTCAAATTAAGAAAGTGTTTCAGAGTAAAATCATATATTCTTCTTAAAGGTCCCCAAATATATATATAAGGTGATGCCTTGAGAGAATTGGCCAGTGAGACAAAAATCTCTTTACTGATTTTAAAAGCCATGTTATATTTTATTTTAAAAGTTCCAAATTCAAAGTTTATAAAACATAGGGATGACTTTTACTCTCATAAGCAATATTTTTACAATGTCCAATAATAATTTTCTCTACATAGAATATCACATTTGGTTTATCACAGCATGGTTGGGTCCTCAGTGTCCATTTTATGACCAGGTTAAAACCAAACTCATATTCCTAAACTGTAAATAGTAATGTGATTTCTCAAATAAATAGTACCTTACTTATTAAATCTAAGCTGCCCTTATTAGACATCTTATTTTTTGTAAAACTAAAGAAGAAAAATTCCTGCCAAATCAACTATGACACGAGGCTCTTTTATTGTTTTGCTATGTCTTCTTCTTATTAAAATCTGTGCTTATACTTATTAAATAAGATCATTTAGAGGTTTCTTTTTGGTCATTTAAAAAGTTAACTCCTATGTGTATGTGAAAAGGAAAACAACTTTGAAAATAGTTAAGGTACTCCTCAAATGTCTTAACATTAAAATCCAAAACTTTTATATCACTTTTCAACTTGCAGTTGTTGGTGTCAGTGTTTTTCCACACCATGATGTCTTCTGTACCATCCAAGGCCTGGGGGAGAGGAGAGGGCAGGAATATTTTTTAAAAGATGACTTCACTGTTCTCTCCAGGATTCTCTTATAAGGTCTGACACCAGTGATGCAAGTTTTATTGCTTTCCTGACTTTACCAGATGATGACAATTGAAGGTTTTTCAGACAGTATCTAGAATTGGTAGATTTCTCCAATGATTCTCAAGTGGTTTAATAATTTACATGTCAAAAAGTTGCTCATATCCAGTGATGTCACCCAAAAAGAAATTATAAAAATTTGCACATACACAAGAAACTACCTCATTAATGTTATCTGGCCAACTCTAATTTTAAGATGCTTCTGATTGTGATACAGCTCTATTTTAGATATGTTAAATTGTGAAATTTATGCATCCTAATATCAATAAAATATGGTATTCCTGTATCTCAATTAGTGTATATTGTTCTAGACCCAGAATAATTTAATAAGCAGACTTTGGTTTCTTGATGGATCCAAGGGTGACATCCAGTAGGATATAAATGAATTAGACTTTATTCCCTACCTGAAAGTAATCTCAAAGTCATATTAGAGCCTTACTAAATTAAAGACTTAGACACAGCCTACCAAGAATGATAAGTTCAATGAGAATTACTAAGTAAACTAGTTGGTTTGTTACTTCTGTTGCCTAAGCCCTAAGTATCAGTAATATGAATGAAAATTTATACTGTGCCAGTGTTCTTCAGATCAACACAGCTTTGAAAAGCTATCTATTTAGTGTGAGGAAATAAACACAATTTTTATAAGTATCTGGGCTCTACAAATTGAATCTGATGATATCAAGCTAATCTAATAATTG
This sequence comes from Mesoplodon mirus, assembly GCF_964341445.2. Lineage (NCBI taxonomy): Eukaryota > Metazoa > Chordata > Mammalia > Artiodactyla > Ziphiidae > Mesoplodon > Mesoplodon mirus. The sequence continues at coordinate 14,982,165 of NC_138988.1, read as the reverse complement.
TTAAGGTGGGGTATCAGTCACAGATTTCTAAGATTCTCATAAGCTCATTTGTATATCTACAGTTCCAAATTTCCTGAAGAATAAACACAAGAGCTACCACTGAATGGCAGATTCTTATGCACTCCAAATGACCACAAACGTGTACTTTATTCACAGAAACCTTGCTAATCCTGGCTAATTACCCCGGTTTCAAACCAAGTGCAGTGTTCCAGAAAACAAGTGCTCCAGGATTATGAGAGCCAAACATTTGCTTTAAAAAATTTGTTTAGCTCATATCAGGGCACAGAAGTACTTCTCTTACCAAGATATTTAAAATGTAGTTCGACTGAGAGTTCACTATTTGTGAAATATATCATTTGTATCTGCAATCTGCTATTTAGATCCATCTATATGTATATAATTATTTGCAATCTGCAAATAGTTATAATTAAACGTAGCCAAGCAAAAGCACAATGAGATTTGTGACACCTGCAAATTTCTCTCAAAACCCAGCATAATTGTTACTGATTAGCTAGTTATCAGGTGATTTTTTTTTTCTGCTTGCTTTATATCAGTACTTTTAATAGTCATATGTACATATTTCAAACATCCTCAAAATGGTATGTTTCTTTCAGTTAACCTCCACAATGGTTTTAAGCCTTTGGATGGAACTGGTGAATGAAATTACCCAGATATATAAGCACATGTTTAACATGAGAGGAGACAGAATTCAGTATATCATTTGACCAGGTCTGTAAGAAATATATTAATATTATTTACATTCCTTACCAAAAAAATCAGTTCATTTACATTTTATCCTGTTCAATATATTGGCAAAGGCAAAAGCTCCTGGAAGGAGATACCCCTTGAAATGCTAATGTGGTACAAAGTGACAGAGATGCCCAATAGAATTTGGAGCAAGTAAGGCTTTCAAATCTGGGCCCTGCTGTAAAATGGAAACTAAAAGTGCATGTTTTCTGGCTTCATTACCAAAGTAGGAGGATAGTATCAAGATGCTGTTCTCTCTAAAGTGTGATGTGGTGGCTAACACTCAGCTTAAAATTAGAAAGTACAGAAAGGTTAAGAGACTTGCCAAAGGTCACTTATGGGAAAGAAGCAGTACCTGCAGTTAGCTTAGCAGATGCTTATTCCACAGTTCCTTCCTTTACCCTATAAAACCTCCCACTAATATAGGTACTTTGTTGAGTATTAAAAATTATATTTTAAAAATGGTTAACAAGAACCACACATGGCTCTTCTATGGTCTTTAAAATACTTAAGGATTCAAGATATGTATAGCTGAAATGATTAGAGATTAAAGGCATATGTAAGAAGTGTTAGTTGTGAGGGAAGAGGAATAAGTACTTGGCATCAACAAGGTCTATCATAATATTGATAAGAAATCACCCCCCAAACAGAGTAGTAAACAAACATGCATTTATCATTGCTCTTACACTTATGAGTAGACTGGTTGGTTCTGATGATCTGGGTCAGGCTTGTCCCATCTTGGCAGGGCTCACTCACACATCTGTACTCAGCTGGTGTGTGAGCTGGGGGCTAGATGTCCTAGGATGGACCTCATTCTTGCCTGGTACTCAGCTGGCAGTCATCTGACATAATGACTAGACCTTGTGTCTTTCATTATCCTGAAGATTATCCAGAGCTTGTTTTCATGGTAATAGCAACATATCAAGAGAGCAAGCAGTAGTGTATGGGGCCTTGGAACTGGCAGAGTTTCATGTACACTGCATTCTATTTGACAGAGCAATTCACATAACCAGCCTAGATTCACAGGGTAGAGAAACCTACTCTACTCATGATGGAAAGCACTATCAAGTCAAATGGCAGAGGGCTTGGATATAGAAAGAGGTGATGAGCTCGGGACATGTTTTTAACCAGCCTACCACAGCAGAATATTTTGGAGGCATCAGAGACAATTTCTCAAAAGAGATCACAGTTGAACTGAGCTTAGGAGTTACATGAATGTTATTATGCAACAATAAAAAAGTGAATGGTTTGGCATGTGTGGAGATAAAGAGGTAGAGTACTAATAATGTAAACAATTGATGTTTTCTGATATTAATACTACAAAGAAAATTTTCTGATTTTAAATTCTATTTAGTGTTAATAGTTGAAAAGTGAGGTAAAGAAGAAATTGCACTTATTAAATGAACTGATTAAATTTAAAATGTAATTTTAATATATAGTTTATCTTGTTTGTTAGATTTCCATATTTTGCTACGACTGAACATAAAGGGTTAAAATATAGGTTCAATCTGAAAAGTTTTTTGTGTCAAACAGACACAATTAGGAATTTCATAGGCATATATCATCATACTGTAGTTTATTGCACTTTTTTAAAAGAAAATGGTAATTGGCAATGTAACCATTTGTTCAAGTTTTCTCACTAAAAATATTTAGATATAATAGAAATTTTAGCGTCCTAATTCATAAGAAAATAACAAAAATGACTGCTTGCATCAATATAAAATAAAATAGAAATAAAAACAAATGATCATGAACTTTTACTTCGAATTATTCAATAACCTTAGGAAAATATAAAGATTATTTGGCTGTCTTGAAAAAAATAGGAAAGGTTATCTGGTTCATCTTTCTGACTTCAGATGGAATATTCTTCACATCAGGGTTCTATATTTAGCAACTTTTTTAGACTGTGTACACAAAACAGCAAGAGACTAGTCACTTGAAATAATACAGGTTAAAAGAAGAGACCTTGAGTGAATACAACTGCTATTCTCCATCCGAATTGAATTCTGTCTGTATCTAGACACAAGCATCTCCGATCTTTTGAGCATGTTGTACCCCTGACTATGTAAACCAAGGACAAGTCACTTAACTTCACTGGACTCATTTTCTATTTCCATGAGCAGGAGACTTATATATAGGGTTACAGCTGGATACCATATGGGATTATACTTAAGAGCCAGTATATTGTAAATGTGAAGTGTGGATTTTGCAATCAGGCACATTGGCCTTCAAACCCTTGTTTGGGACTTTCTAAGTGTTCTCTGGCCAATTCCTGAGGTTTCTAAGCCTCAATTTCTTCATATGGAGAAAATAGGTAATAATATAATCTACCATAGTTCCTATAAAGATTAAATGGGAAAATGCATTGAGTCTCTTGCGCATTTCTAGCATGTGGTAAGTACTTCCACATTAACCATCAAATGACTGGACAAAGGAATGATTAGATAAATCAGTATTCCCTAAATGATTTGAAGTAATTGATAAGCTGAATATTATGATTAAAGGAAGATGAAAGAGTATGGTACTAAGCTCTGAGCTGAACTGAGGATCAGTCACCTGAACTTGCTATTAGACTGCAAGTCTATGAACCTGGTTTAGGGTCAAAATGGGTGTACACTGAACTTGATATTATTCAATCATTACATATTAAAACATATAAGATCTCTTTAGAAGTATTTTTGATTATGTTAGCATTTTATTATAATAATTAAATCATTCTTACTAATGACTTTCTAATTGAAAATTTTTTCCTGACAATTAAGAACATTCTGGAAGGACTTCCCTGGTGGCACAGTGGTTAAGAATCCACCTGCCAATGCAAGAGACATGGGTTCGAGTCCTGATCTGGGAAGATCCCACATGCCGCGGAGCAATTAAGCCCGTGAGCCACAGCTACTGAGCCTGTGCTCTAGAGCCCCTGCTCTGCAACAAGAGAAGCCACCGCAAACAGAAGCCTGTGCACCGCAACAAAGAGTAGCCCCCGCTCGCCGCAACTAGATAAAGCCTGCGCGCAGCAACGAAGACCCAACGCAGCCTAAGGCAAATAAATAAATAAATAAATAAATAAATAAATAAATAAATAAATAAATAAGTTTAAAAAAGAACATTCTGGAATCTCTTTACTTTTACACCTCAGTTTTACTCCAAACAATAAACCAGTCCAATCTGTCCTCATTTAAATCTCGCCTTGCAACTCTTTTTTACTATTTCAACTTTAAATATATACTCTTAACTGTGGCATAATTTATATTTGTTTCAAAATAACTAAAAATATAGAAAACTGCTGCATCAATGCTTCCCTATGCCCATAATGTAATTATTTCATCCCCAGTGGTAACAAGCCACTTACACTTGTTTTTCTCATATATTTTTTAAAAAGTTCAGGATGCTAAAATAAGTTTTTTCAAAGTAGAGCTTCTAGAGTTTTGTCTATCAGAGCAGAAGTAAAACACGGAGCACAAAATCGATTTCAGGAGGCAGCAGGCTTTGTGGGGTCAAGCATGCGTGCACACCTGAGGAAGTGATGAAATCATTCACTCGATTCACCTCCTGTACAAGGCAACTGGTAATAAAAGCCTAGCAGAGACATAGATCAATGTTTAGACCTGTAAAGGATCTGAGAGCTTCTCTAGTCCAATACCTTTATTCTATAATTGAGGAAACTGAGGCACAGAGTAAGTAAGTGATTGCTCAAGGTCCTGAAGCTATGGGAAAACCTGGATAAGATGGAAGGCTTCCGACTTCCTAATCTAGTACTTTTTCTCTACAGCATGATGAAAGGAAGGGAAGGAGATCAATGGAAAGTTGGGATTCCTCTGTGGTTATGCAGCCAAGCCTCTGGTGACAGACCAGGAAGAAGAGTCGACACAGAGTAGATGAGAGAGAGGATACCTAAGGACGGCATCTGGCTAAGGTAACGTGCAGAAAGTATTAGTAACTACTTCACTTACACTGTCCAAATCTCATGAAAGTTCATTTTTTTGCCAAATTCAACCTGCAACTATACAATGAAGGGGATTCTGGGAAATATAGGTTCAAGCTCAACCATGCTGTCACAGACAAACCATCTTAAATGTTATCCTTTAACCCATTCTAAACATAAAATTCTTCAGGCAGCACTCTACTAAATTCAATATTTTTAGAATAGCAAAGTTCTAAGGTGAATAGAGGGAAATATTAGTTTTCAAAATATTTTTAAATTTCCATGTTATAATATTATGAACCTCCTTTCTTCAACATTTCCCATCAACCAAATCTTTTAGAAATATGCAATGCTTCTTACTGGGAAGAATTCATAAAACAGCCATTTGGATAGATAGATGATAGATAGATAAATAGATAATCTTAAACTGCTTCACTACATAATAAGGGATTTAAGTTCTGATACTAGATTTTTAAAATAAATTTTAAATGCTTTCAGCCTTTTGTTTTACTTGACTCATATTTTTGGTTCTATCTTGGCAGCTAAACTGGCATTGGTGCTGAAAGAGTAGTTGTTGATATACTTTTTTCTCCACCAGTATGCTCTTGTGAGTGTTGAACCTTCTGGTAGATGAAATGAACCTCAAAGGCACTGTTTTCACTGCCACCAAGAGGGAAGTTTCCTTCTGCTGAGCACTAATGTTTCTCAGACCAGCTCAGCACTCAAAAAAAATGGATGGGGATATGAAAACAGTTATCTCAGTCATCCGAGGAAATACTCATTGGATACTTCAGGCTAAAGCATCTTTTGCCCTGCACTACCCCAATAATTGCCTTCTAGCCCCATGGTGGACATGGTTTGAATGTCCACTTAAGTTAATATCTCTCTTCACTTTTTCCTCTGTTTGTCCAAATACAATGTTGAGATCATCCCCACATAATTTTTTATTTTACTCTGTTTTTAGGTGTTTTAGGGGATCCACTCCTGGTGGAACCAAGGGGCACCTGTCAAGGCAAAGGAAGCCTCTGCTTCCAATTATTTCTGCCCTGCAGGCATTTCTCATAAAGGAGCTTTCTCTGCCAAGTTCTAGTTATTATTTCCTGAGGCTTTTTTTTTTCCTTTCCAAGATTCCTCTTGAGACCAAAACTTCTGACAGGACTGCAACTTTGCGACACTAGATATTAAAAGAATATCTCATTATTTTGGCTTTTTCACTTCCTGACTTTTTACACACCTATAATTGCATGCTTTGCAGTCTTTCCATTTAGATTAAAGCTGTATCACTTATGAGATTATTTCTTTTCCTTTATTTCTGTGGTTATTATTAGAAAGAGAGGTTTCTAGTAACCTTGTTGAAAGTACCAATGTGTCTAGTTCATTTTTAATGTTGTCTTAAATTCAATCTCTTTTCTTTCAATTGCTATGTTCTGAATGTCATACAAGTTTCTAAGCATAATATGACAGAAAAACTTTCACCCTCTTTGCACATTCATAGACAGTTGAATTTAAAAGGAAACTTTCCAAGGATGATAGCGTGGGAGTGGAATCACACTTTGTCTGTTCTTACTTGTATGTCTAAACAAAGTAGACATGTTCAAAGGAATATAGTTCCAGATATACCAGCATTTTGAATGATTCTGAAAATATTTTCCCGGTGTAACTTTCAGCTGAAACAATCAAAAAAGTGATTATATTGCAACATAATCAGTGAATACAATATTTCTCTTGGGTCATATACCATATTTCTCTTGGTATATCAGAAAGAATCTGATTAGTTCTGAGACTCTTTTTATGATTGAGAATCTCCTTAATCTTAAAACTACTTTTTAGATCTGGTCTGCTAAAGTTCAGACCAATAGTACTTACATATAGCTTAAAATTACCCTATTAAAGCTACAGATCTGTCTAATTTGGATTCCACAGTAATGAGTGCATGTTCGTGTCTCTGTATGCATATATATGTGACATCAAAAATCATCTAATTACAAAATAAACTAAAAATCGACCATTTTAATTTTACACAAGTAGATTTTGTATAGTTGTACAAATTCAAGTCAAATGAAAAGACCATTGGGACATTAATAATTAAAGGATTTGGAAGCTTTATTCACTACTTCCACTACTTAAATAT